>NC_133130.1:37768569-38409289 GCF_048418815.1 Hemitrygon akajei
TCCCACTGTGCACTACCCATGGGATAACCGCAGTGGGGAAGATGATAGCTCACTTCTTTGTCGACTGTGGGTTTGCAAAGAGGATGTGCAGAAAGATGAAAGGGCTTGTGTCGCCAATTCATCCTGAGGAGTTGTATGATACATCTACAGGAACACACAGAGTTGCTGGCAGATCATCAACTTGGTGAAAGATGCCCTTTTGTCTGCCCAAAACTTGTTGGTCTGCCAGCACATTGATATGTCCATGGAGGAATGCTGCCAACTGGCGCATTCCAGACTGCAGGAGTATGTGCTAAGGGAAGCACTGAAGCTTGGTGCAACCACCTCAAGGGGTCGGTGGGAAGCATCTCAGTGTAGGGTGTTTCTCCTGCTGGAGAGGGAGGAGGCAGATTGTGGAAAGAAGTCCCTCAATTATTGTAGTGGTAATATCACCCCAGAGTGCTACATGAGTGGCAGCAGTCTATTGATGTGTGTGAACCTAATAGAAAGTATGGAAAACATTGACGATGAATACAAATAATGCAAAGGCATTGAGTGGTTTATTCTTGTCAATTTTTAAAATTATGAATAAGGTTTATTTTGTTAAAAAAAATCTCTATAAGATCACCCCTCACTTTTTCTATGTGCTAGTGAATAAAGCTCCAACCTGCTCAACCTCTCTCCATAACTCAGTTCCTTGAGTCCCGGTAAAAATCTTGTAATCTTCTCTGCGCTCTTTTTCTAGCTTAATGACATCTTTCCTGCACAAGATGTACAGAATTGAACACTGTATTCCAAAAGTGGCATCACCAACATCTTGTACAATTACAACATAACATCTTAACTTCTGCACTCAGTGCCCTGACTGATGAAGGCCAGCACACTATAAGCATTTATCACCACCCTATCTACCAGTATTGTCACTCTTAAGCAGCCATGTACTTGTGCTTCTAGGTCCCTCTGTTCTGCAACACTTCCCAAGGCCATATCATTGACTGTCTTACCCTCATTTCTCTTCCCAAAATCCCACACCTTGCACTTATCCAAATTAAACTCTACTTCCCATTCCTTGGCCCACTTATCCAGCTGATCAAAATCCACCTGTAAATCCTGATAACTGTCTTCACAGTTTTATGGCACCTTCTATTTTAGTATTAGCTGTAGACTTTTCATTCTCATTCAACATTGATAAAGTCAACAAATAACAATGGGTCCAGCACCGACCCTTGAGGAACATCACTAGTTGTGGGTCTCCAGTACAAAAAAAACATTCTGCTGTCACACTTTGCTTCCTACCATCAAGCCATTTGTATATCCAATCAGTTAGCTCTCCATGGATTCCATGCCATTTAATTTTGAATAACAGCCTACCTTGCTTATCAAAGGCCTTACTGAAGTTAACATGGACCACGTCTACCACCCTACCTTTATCAATCTTCTTGGCTACTACAAAAATCCTAATCAAATTTGTGAGACATGATGCTCCATGCATAAAGTTATGTTGTCTATCACTCATCAGCCCCTGTCTTTCCAACTGCTTTCATACCTTATTCCTCAAAATCATTTCTAGCAACTTACCTACCACAGATATAAGGCTTTCTGGTCTATAGTGTTCCAGGTTTTTCTTGGTAGATCTGTTTAAATAAAAACACACTATAAGCCACCCTCCAGTCTTCCAACAGCTGACCTGATGTTAACAATGATGTACATACCTCAGCTAGGAATCCCCCAGTTTTCTCTCTATTTCCATGAGTGTTCTCGAATATACCTGATCAGGCTCCAGAGATTTATGTACCTTCAAATGTTTTAAGACATACAGTACCTTCTCTGCTGTGATGCTGACTCCACACCTAACTATCAAGTCACCTATCACTATAGTCCTGGCTGTCTTCACACTTTCTTGCTGAGCCTCAGAAACAGTCCTGTTGCCCCTCAGATCTGGCTGCTGTTTTCCTTAGAGCAGTCAATCACACTTACACACCCTACCCCAACCTTCGCATGCACACAACAGTATCCAAAATGTTGCATAGGAACCCTGCATGATCTGCCTAGGTAATCACCTAACTACTTGAATACCGCATTTTCAGTGTTACCATCTCACTAAAACTCTCGTCTAAAATGCTGTCAGCATTCTAGCTGATAAGTGCATTAAGCTCCTGCTCAAGTTTCTTAATGCAGCCAGCTAGGAGCTGCAACTGGATGCACTTCCCCACTGACTTCTCAAACCCTGCAGGATGAGCCCGACTGCCAACCTGACTCACCAAGTGTGAAGACTGGCGCACTTGTAAACCTGTGTTTCCCTTTACTCTTGCCTCTTCATCAAGGCTTAAGCGCGTTGACCTCAATCAGACTCAAATAGGTAGCTTTTAAATTCCCCTCCACTTGAGCCCATTTCCCTTTTATACCTGTAAAACAACTTCTGAACAGTGCTGGCTCCTTCACTTCTGCTGCTAAGGTTGCAGTGTCTCAAAACATCAGTAATTAAAGACTAATTATTCAGTGAATTGAATGTTCTGTCCTTTTACCTTATAAACCATACAGTACAGTACTGAAATTTAGAGGGAAAGCTATAGTAACACAGTTTACTGAAACAATGGCATTTCTCCAAGAGTCTTGGTTTAGATAGCCTGGGCACTTCCCCTGGTTCCAATGAAAAGTTACACACCTGAATTTTTTTTCCTACACAGATCCTGAATATTTTCAGCATTATCTATTTTAAGTTAATCTAATAAAAGTATACAATTTTTTTTGAATAATGAAACCAGTTTGATAATCAAGTAACGTTTGTTCTTAAACCAGCCTTAATAATCTTTATTAATTGCTTTTGGCATAGCCTTTCACATTTCCTGAAGGCACAAGTGTATTTTGTTGAGCGATACAGTGCAGAATGTACATTAGTGTTTTTGAGGACTGTGGAACATCTGACATAATAAAATTGCATGGAAAATTATCATCTTACAGCTTGTGTAACTATTTTTTTCTGCACAAGTTACAAGCCAAATCCACGTGGTTGCCCAATTCCAGATCTCTCTGGTTACCATCCTTCAAACACCATAAAATGGGCTTTTCTTCAGTTAACTTTGGTTCTGAGAAATGGCTATCAACCTAAAAGAGCAACAGTTTCTTTCTTTAGAGTTTACATCACCTGCTGAATATTTTGAAGAGTTTATTCTTATTAACTATAAAATTTGTTTGCATAGTCCAAGAACTCTCACCACTAAAATAAAATGAATTTCACTTCATACAGTGGTTTTAAAATAGCAAAATGCCCCAAGGCACTTGACTGAAAACAGGTAATCTCAGTGAGCTATACAAGCAGACTTGAGGGCAGATGACTGAAAGTTTGGCCAAAGGAAGATATTAATGCTTATCATAAAAGAGTAGTGAGAGTGCAGTTTAGGGACGGAAGTTATGATTGTTGATGGTAGCACAATTAAATTCAGAAATGCTGAAAAACCCAAAATGGATTTTCTCAGATATCTTGGAGTTGGTAGTGCATCATCCAAATCAATATCCAGCTGTGTCATGCAGCAGCAGCAACAAAGTTTTGTTTTTTTTTTAACCATTTGTATAAATACTAAGGTTCTTATTATGTTTGTTATTTCTAGAATTTGGTTTAATTGTTTAAAAATTATGTACATTGAAATTGCTTTTGTCTGCTGTTAATAGGAATTAAAGAAAAGTTGGATTACTTTGTTGATTTAAACATCAAAGCTATATGGCTAAGTCCAGTGTACAAGTCTCCAATGAAAGATTTTGGGTATGATGTCGAAGACTTTAAAGATATTGATCCAATATTTGGAACTATGGAAGATTTTGACAACCTTTTAAAAACTATACATAACAAAAGTAAGATAATATTAAAGAAAAATCATAGTTTCTTATTGGATACCATTATATTGTAATCCTTGTTTGATTGGCTTTTATAACATGTAGTTGCAAGATTCCTGTTGTCTAACAACGAAATGAGCTCCTTATACCAGAAGACGAGGATATTGGTACCACTTGCAATATTAATGCTTGTTATTCATTGTTAAGCTTTTTTCCTGTAAAATATACTTTAATCATGTTTAAAATTATACTAAGTTGGATACTCCTTTGTTATGATTTATATTTACATTATTGCGACATAAGTGATTTTTCTTTCCCAGATATTCCATTAGCAAAATACCACAGCACCTCAGTATTCAGAGGCAAGAGGGCCCTAAACTCTGGTCTTCCCCATAGACTTTGCAGCAGCGGCATTAAGCTTTATTGCTTTATTTTAGTATGTAACCTTGTCCGTAAAATGTGAAAGCTTGCAACACTTCTGTGAACAGCATGCTTCAGGTAGATCAAAGTGTGGTTTTACTGAGTTCATTATCTTCCAGTTATAGTTGATATTTTTTTCAGTAAGCTAGTCTGGGAATATCCCTATCCATAGAACATTACAGCACAGAAACAGGCCTTTTGGCCCTTCTTGGCTGTGCCGAACCATTTTTCTACATGTACCTGTCCAAGTTTTTTTTTAAATGTTAAAAGTGAGCCCGCATTTACCACTTCATCTGGCAGCTTATTCCACACTCCCACCACTCTGTGCAGAATCCCACCCCCCCCCCCCCCATGTTCCCTTTAAACTTTTCCCCCTTCACCCTTAGCCCATGTCCTCTGGGTTTTTTTTCTCCCCTAGCCTCAGTGGAAAAAGCCTGCTTGCATTCACTCTATCAATACTCATCATAATTTTATATACCTCTATCAAATCTCCCCTCATTCTTCTATGCTCCAGGGAATAAAGTCCTGACCTATTCAACCTTTCTCTGTAGCTCAGTTTCTCAAGTCCTGGCAACATCCTTGTAAACCTTCTCTGCACTCTTTCAACCTTATTAATATCCTTCCTGTAATTCCGTGACCAAAGCTGCACACAGTACTCTAAATTCAGCCTCACCAATGCCTTATACAACCTCATCATAACATTCCAACTCTTATACTCAATACTTTGATTTATAAAGGCTAATGTACCAAAAGCTCTCTTTACTACCCTATTTACCTGTGACGCCACTTTTAGGGAATTTTGTATCTGAATTCCTAGATCCCTCTTCTTCTGCACTCCTCGGTACCCTACCATTTACCTTGTATGTTCTACCTTGGTTTTTCCTTCCAAAGTGCAATACCTCACACTTGTCTGTATTAAACTCCATCTGCCATTTCTCAGCCCATTTTTCCAGCTGGTCCAGGTCCGTCTGTAAGCTTTGAAAACCTTTCTCACTGCCCACTACACCTCCAATCTTTGTATCATCAGCAAATTTGCTGATCCAATTTACCTCATTATCATCCCGATCGTTGATATAGATGACAAATAACAATGGACCCAGCACTGATCCCTGTGGCACACCACTAGTCACAGGCCTCCACTACCACTTTCTGACTTCTCCCATTCAGCCGATGTCTAATCCAATTTACTACCTCACCTAGCGACTGAATCTTCTTAACTAACCTTCCATGCGGGACCTTATCAAAGGCCTTACTGAAGCCCATGTAGACAACATCCACTGCCTTCCCTTCATCCACTTTCCTTGTAACCTCCTCAAAATACTCTAATAGATTTATTAAACATGACCTACCACACACAAAGCTGTGTTGACTCTCCCTAATAAGTCCCTGTCTATCTAAATACTTGTAGATCCTATCTCTTAGTATTCCTTCCAATAATTTACCTACTACCGATGTCAAACTTACCGGCCTATAATTTCTCGGATTACTTTTAGAGCTTTTCTTAAACAATGGAACAACATGAGCTATCCTCCAATCCTCTGGCACCTCACCTGTAGATACTGACATTTTAAATATATCTGCCAGGGCCCCTGCAATTTCAACACTAGTCTCCTTCAAGGTCCGAGGGAATACCCAGTCAGGTCCTGGGGATTTATCTACTCTGATTTGCCTTAAGATAGCAAGCACATCCTCATCTTCAATCTGTATAGGTTCCATGACCTCACTACTTGCTTGCCTTATTTCCATTGACTCCATGGCGGTTTCCTTAGTAAATACAGATGCAAAAAACCCATTTAAGATCTCTCCCATTTCTTTTGGTTCCATTCGTAGCCGACCACTCTGATCTTCAAGAGGACCAACTTTATCCCCTACTATCCTTTTGCTCTTAATATACCTGTAGGAGCTCTTTTGATTATCCTTCACCTTGACTGCCAAAGCTACCTGATGTCTTCTTTTAGCCCTCCTGATTTCTTTCTTAAGTATTTTTTTGCTCTTTTTGTACTCCTCAAGTACCTTATTTGCTCTGTTTCCTATATATGTTATACATCTCTCTCCTCTTCTTGATCAGAGTTCCAATATCCCCAGAGCACAGATTCCACACAGATCTGTGTGATGCAACGGCCAAGAAATAACAACATTAAGATTTTAGTTCTTTTGTCAGAACTTGAATAATTCACAATTTTCCTAGAATATAGTATTACTTTAAAAAAGCTTTAAAGAATATTTGAAATGTGCAAGGCTTTTTCCAGATTAAAGTGTAAATTGCTATATGGTAGCTGAGACTGATACTCTAGAGTGGTTAAGATTATTTTGGTAGATTTATGCTCTGAAAATGTAAATATGTGTTTGAAAAGGATCAAGCATCTTTTTGTTGTACTACTGCCACATAACAACTAATTTCATGACATATGCCAATGATATTAAATCTGATTCTGAAACATATAATTACATTCTTTAATATTGCTTGTATAAACTTCAAATGTGGTACCATTACCATAATGATAAAAGAGAGATTACAGATATGAGAGGCAACTTAGTATATTAAAACTACTTTAGAGTACAGAGTTGCTTGGAAGATTTTCCAATATTTATGGAAGGCCTTCATAGAGTGAACTGGGCATTACACCTTTTCAGGAGTAATTGTATAAATGTTTATTTCAGATATAAATTATGGGATAGTGTGCAGGGCAATAGAATTAATTCTATGGTAGTTTGCTTTATTTCTCTGCACAGTAATTGAAAATGTTATTAACATATTTTTTCATGTACTTTTGGAAAGATTTGAAGTTAATAATGGACTTCATTCCAAATCACACCAGTAACAAACACCGATGGTTTCAGCTTAGCCGGAACCGAACTGGAAAATACACCGATTACTACATCTGGGTGAACTGTACATCAGAGATGAACAAACCCACTAACCCCAACAACTGGGTAATAATGCTACTTAATTTATTTTTCCTTCTTATCTCTATCACAAGTAGCATGGTAGTGTAGTGGTTATTTTTATTTGTAGAAAAACATTGAACAGACCCTTCTGACCCAATAAGCCACACCACTCAGCAGCCCCCCTATTTACCCCTAGCCTAATTACAGGACAATTTACAATGGCCAATTAACCTACTAACCAGTAAGTCTTTGGAATGTGGGAGGAAATTGGAGCACCTGGAGGAAACACATACGTTTGTGGGGAGGACATGCACCTTACAGACAGTGCTGAAATTGAATTCCGATGCTCTGAGCTGTAAGCGCGTTGCACTAGCTCAGCCTTATTAGCATAACACTATTACAGAGCCAGCGACTTGGGTTCAGTATCGCCGCTTTCTGTAGGCAGTTCATACGCTCTCCCCCATTCCATGATGGTTTCCTCTGGTTGCCTCCCACATTCTAAAGACTATGGATTAGTAGGTCAAGAGGTCATATAGATGTAATTGTGCTCTTTGGACCAGAAAGGTCTGTTACCATGCTATATCAATAAATAAAATAAATGAAGAGTTTAATTTTATTGCAAGTTTCCTTAACTGCTATGATTGTTCTTAGATATTGACTCTCAGATGAGATATAATGAGTATTAGATATCTTTCAGCATTTAGCCAGGTAGACAATATTATCGTATGGAATGGAAGGGCAGCAGTCTTTTCAACATTTGTGAAACATCAAAATGCCATAGTTTTTTGGTAGGAAAATTTTTTAGATAATTATCAGCAGCTGATTTTCTGCTTTCTAACTGAAGGATAGTGCTGCTGCTGGTATCTAAATAAGAACAATGGGTAAGACAGGTTGTAGAGCAAGCTTAAGATCTTCCAAGTCATTATCGCTGTTTAAGGCAAGATCTGTTTAACCAGCTTCTGTATCCAAATCACAGTTCTCAGTGTTAGGCAGAATAATTCTTGGAAAACACATAGGCCTAAATTTTATGGTTTTACTACTAGAGAAACATATTTATTTAATGGTTTACCAGTGTCTTGATATTTAGTAAATTTGTTTTTTTAAAAAACTGGGACTTTGAATTGAGAAAAGCTAGATGATGTAGAATAAAAAATCAAATGGCTCAGACTGACAAGGCAATAGAAGGAAGTGGATATTGCTATAAGCATGCTAGTGAAAAGCTACTGGGTGTTCTGTCAAAATCTATCATATAACATTGGATATAATGAAGAAACAGCACACATTTTGTATGCAACTTGCAGAAGATCAACAGGAACTGGTTGATCAATGATCCAATCCCAGTTAATGTTTTTCTGACATTTCTAAGATGATCAAGATCACATTAAGACTTGTCATAAATGAAGTTAATACTTAGCCAATTCTATATTTAAAACAAAATTCCAATTCAGAGGACATCTGCTCTTTAAAGGTTAATGCAGAGGATTAACATCTATTTGTCAGCAGTTTATATTTTAGACAGAACATTAACAATTGTCAGTTTTATCTGTCAGGTTAGCTTGTTTGGACATTCTGCATGGCAGTATGATGAGGTTCGAGGACAGTGCTATTTACACCAATTCTTAAAGGAACAACCTGATTTGAACTACAGAAACAGTGATGTGCAAGAAGAAATGAAAGTAAGTACCTATTAGTTTTATATGTATCTGTGATTTAAATAAAATCAGTTTTGTTATTCAGATAAATAATGTTTAACTATTGCGGCTCAATCCACTGAGTTCTTCCAACAGATTATTTGCTACACCAGGCTGCAGCACCTGCAGTCTCTTTTGTCAACAGTTATTAATAAGTAGTTCAAGTTTGAATCTGGGAACACCATACAGTAGATAATTTAAATTTGGCTTATAGAGTTTAGAGTTGAAAGTTAAAAAAATAAGTAGATTTTATATTTAGTTTTATATAAATGACATTGTCTCTCTAAATTAGCTATGTGTATGATTTGGTATATAGAGATAATTTTTGTCAATTTTAAATGGGGAGCAGTGTGGCATGTCTGAGTGTGAATGTATCTTTAAGAGTTGTGTGTGTATCATATGATATGATTCTTCATACAGTATTGTATCAGCCTCTGCTGTTAGTCAAGTGTTGACTGCCTTCAGTAGAGATATGCTATTAGCTCTTTCCTTATTGAACAGCCTACGTAGCTGTTAATGCTTGGTTTTAATTCATTTATCAAGCACTGAGAGAAATGTGTTGGGGTTCTGAAATAGAATGCCAGTTGGAATGTCATGACAAACATATTTCCTTAAAATAAAGTCTCAAATTATCTTCATTAAATTTGTTAAGAGATGGGGATGAAACTACTAAACAAGATTTTTTTGTGATCTGGTTGATGATAAGTGGTAATGACAAATTCCTAGGTGCAAGCAATTTTCTTTGAATACTTTTTTTTCCCCTGCTACTTCCAGAATGTATTGAGATTTTGGCTGGAAAAAGGAGTTGATGGCTTCCGGGTGGATGCAGTCAAATATCTTTTGGAAGCTGAAAGTCTAAGAAATGAGCCTCAAGTTAACTTAACCCAGAATCCCGTGAGTTACCCGAAACTTTAATTAAAAATGATACTAGAAGGTAATTTACACACTGTGAACTCTCTGCTCATTAAAATAACTTGCCCAGGAACTTCTGAAGGAGCTATAGAAACACAAAGGTTACGGTAGCATATGAGGATGGTCACAATTGGTAATGAGTAGGGACAGAGAGCTATATTCAATCCCATCGTGGTAGATTAGGAATTTAAATTTGGATAATTAAATGATCTATTCAGAAATGTGTCAATAATGGTGAATATGAAACTACCACAGTGTCAATAAAAATTTCTTTGAGATCGTCAAGATAAATTGTCGGAGGAAATCTCCCACCCTCACTGAGTCTGACATGTATGTGACCTGAGACCCTCAGTGATGTTATTTTCATTTGAAATGGCCTCACACAGTATCAAACATAGTTGGATCTGTGCCGCCTGGTGTGAACACTAACATAAAGGTTGACAAAGTCCTCACCAGTGCACCTGTACCAGATAGATATACTCATAAGAGTGATTGCAGGAATAACCACCTCACAGTCTTGTGAGACCATCTCAAAGAAACAAATTCTCATCTCCACATTGATGCAACTCAGGGTGATTTCCCAAAAGATTTAATTGTTTAGAAGCAGAGATACATTCATCAACAATGTATTCCATCTATACCTGTGAAGTCATGGCTGACCATGATTGCTAATATCTCGCAGGAACAACTCGAGTTCAATGAACAAAGAACAATTTGAAAGTAAACCTGCTGAAACCACAAAAGCCACTAGAACATTGAACAGATGACAGAACATGCTTTAGCAAAACCCAAATGAATTCTTAACCATTGGAAAAGATAGAAATTCTTCAGTCTTGTTTTCTCCAGCCATGAATAGTAGTGGATAATTTAAAAGCAGCCAGACAGGGATAGTACCATGAGTTTACCATGGCCCAGAGATTTAAGAGCGCAGCATGTGAGTGTAGATAACAAGCCCTATATGTTTGAAAAAAATCATCAGTCAAAAGGACCAAATTGGTGATCCACATGTCCTCCAGTCAGTGTTATTTATATGATACTCTGAGAACTGTATTAATGAAATTTTAAAATCTAAATTTCCAGAATAATATCACATCATACGATGAGCTATATCATGACTACACAGCCACACAAGTGGGAATGCATGACATTGTCCGGAGCTGGCGACATGTTTTGAATGAGTTCAGCACAGAAGCAAGCAGATACAGGTAAAGAATGACTTGTACCTACGTGCTAATGAGTTGAAACTGCTTGACTTTCGCAAAGGTGGCTCACGTATAATGAACGTTCAAGTGAGACAGCAGAGGCAGTAAGAGCAATGGGCAGGCAATCAGTCTGTTGCCAATGATGGCATTAAATAAGGATGTTTGTTAGGGTACTGGCGCTTGTTAAATCATGGCAGAAAATCCTTAATATTTGCTAGAGCTAGTGGAATAGAAAAGACAGCACCTTTTCATGCAACATCCTTTCAATGTTGTGGAGAGTCAGGCTTGATTGCTAACTCAAGTCCAGAGCTAAGGATAAGCATACTGTATTATTGTTCTTAAACCAAGAGTCTATTGATTTGGGACATAATTAATTGGCTAATTTATTAGCAATATCAACCAAGTTTACAGTTTGTAACTTTTGAAAATACTACAATGCACAATCAAGAATCCTCATAAACCACGTGTTCATTGCCTTGCATAGTTATAGGTTAATACTAAAGTTGCCTATAACCAGTCACCTATAACCGTGACTCCGCCTTCAGAGCAGGCGACAAGGCAGCCCTAACAACAGCGAGGGCCAAACTGTCCCGGGCCATCTGAGGGGCAAAGCGTGCACACGCCCAGCGAATCCACAGCCACTTCCAGGACAGTGGCAACACGCAGTGCATGTGGAAGAGCATTCAGGACATCACCAAATACAGGACAACATCACCTGACTGTGCAGGTGATGCCTCCCTCCCAAATGCATTGAACAACCTCTACTCTTGTTTTGAGGCAGAAAATGACGTGGTGGTGAGGAAGACCACTCCTCCTCCCAAAGACCGTGGCCGATGTGAGGAAAACTCTATGCAGGGTCAACCCGTGGAAGGTTGCTGGACCAGAGAATATTCCTGGAAGAGTGCTTAGAGGATGTGCAGAACAGCTGGCAGATGTTCTCACTGACATCTTCAACATCTCCCTGAGCAGCACTGTCGTTCCAACTTGCTTCAAGGCCACCACTATTGTCCTCGTGCCGAAGAAGTCTTCAGTGTCCTGCCTCAACGACTACTGACCCATTGCTCTCGCATCCATCATCACGAAGTGTTGCGAGAGGTTCATCATGAGGCACATAAAGGCCCTGCTGCCCCGTCACTGGACCCCCTGCAGTTTGCGTATCGACCCAACTGCACAACAGACAATGCTATTGCCACCACCCTCCACCTGGCCCTAACCCACCTGGACAAAAAAGACACGTATGTTCGGATGCTGTTCATAGACTTCAGTTCAGCATTCAACACAATCATTCCTCAGCACCTTATTGGAAAGCTGAAACTGCTGGGCCTGAACACCTCCCTCTGCAGCTGGATCCTACACTTCCTGACTGGGAAACCTCAGTCAGTCCGGATTGGGAGCAGCATCTCCAACACCATCACACTGAGCACGGGCTCCCCAGGGCTGTGTGCTCAGTCCACTGCTGTTCACTCTGTTGACCCACGACTCTGCAGCAATACACAGCTCAAATCACATCATTAAGTTCGCCGATGACACGACTGTGGTGGGTCTCATCAGCAAGAATGACGTATCAGCATACAGAGAGGAGGTGCAGTGGCTAACGGACTGGTGCAGAGTCAACAACCTGTCTCTGAATGTCAGCAAAACAAAAGAGATGGTTGTTGACTTCAGGAGAACACGGAGCGACCATTCTCCGCTGAATATTGACAGCTCCTCCATTGAGATTGCTAAGAGCATTAAATTTCTTGGTGTTCACCTGGCAGAGAATCTCACCTGGTCCCTCAACACCAGCTCCATAGCCAAGAAAGCGCAGCAGCATCTCTACTTTCTGCGAAGGCTGAGGAAAGTCCATCTCCCACCCCCCATCCTCACCACATTCTACAGAGGATGTATCAAGAGCATCCTGAGCAGCTGCATGACTACCTGGTTTGGGAATTGCACCGTCTTGGATCGCAAGACCCTGCAGTGGATAGTGAGGTCAGCTGAGAAGATCAACGGGGATCTCTCCTCCTGCTATTGCAGACATTTACACCGCACGCTGCACCCGCAAAGCTAACAGTACTGTGAAGGACCCCACGCACCCCTCACACAAACTCTTCTCCCTCCTGTCATCTGGCAAAAGATACCGAAGCATTCGGGCTCTCACAACCAGACTGTGCAAGTTTCTTCCCCCAAGCCATCAGACTCCTCAATACTCAGAGTCTAGACTGACATCTACATCATTTATTATTATATTGTAATTTCTCCTCTACTGTGCCTATTGTCTTGTTTATTAATTATTGTACTGCCCCGCACTGTTCTGTGCACTTTGTAGTCCTGTGCAGGTCTGTAGTCTAGTGCAGTTTTTATGTTGTTTTACATAGTCTAGTGTAGTTTTGTGTTGTTTCATGTAGCACAGGGTCCTGGAGGAATGTTGTTTCGTTTTTGTTGTGTACTATACCATCAGTTTATGGTCGAAATGACAATAAACTTGACTTGTCTTGACTTTAACTGCATGAATAGCATTTACTCCCTTCATTGGCTGCCTGCAGAAGGCTTGCTTAGCTTTCTTGCTAATTGCATAACTGGGAAACAAGGCTGCAGATGGGTCCAAACGGGATCGCAGCTCATCTCTGGTCCAGCAGGAAAGGGCTTGATTCCATTACATAGCTGCAGATTAGATCAGTTAGGTATTGCAGGAGTTGAAGCAGTCAGCACAGAAGAGCACAGAGAAAGCAGAGGAGATGGAAGAAGTAGTGCGGAAGAAACGTCAGTGAGGTCAAATGTATTTGGTGACAAGTGGGAATTTGATGGAGGAGAAGATACAGAAATTAGGAATCAAAGAGATGCTTTTAGGGAAACCTATACTGTTGGGTAAGGATACATTTGAGGAAATTGCAGCCCAGCAAAGTCAAAATACAAAGTTGAGCACACACAAAATGCTGGTGGAACACAGCAGGCCAGGCAGCATCTATAGGGAGAAGCACTGTCGATGTTTCGGGCCGAGACCCTTCATCAGGACTAACTGAAAGGAAAGATACTAAGAGATTTGAAAGTAATGGAGGGAGGGGAAAATGTGAAATGATAGGAGAAGACTGGAGGGGGTGGGATGAAGCTAAGAGCTGGAAAGGTGATTGGCGAAAGTGATACAGAGCTGGAGAAGGGAAAGGATCATGGGACGGGAGGCCTTGGGAGAAAGAAAGGGGGAAGGAGGAGCACCAGAGGGAGATGGAGAACAGGCAGAGAGAGAGAAAAAAAAAACAACTAACAACTAAATATGTCAGGGATGGGGTAAGAAGGGGAGGAGGGGCATTAACGGAAGTTAGAAAAGTCAATGTTCATGCCATCAGGTTGGAGGTGTTGTTCCTCTAACCTGAGTGTGGATTCATCTTGACAGTAGAGGAGGCCATGGATTCCCATTCCCATTCTGATATATATATCCATGACCTCCTCTACTTCTCCCTATAGATGCTGCCTGGCCTTCTGTGTTCCACCAGGATTTTGTGTGTGCTGTTTGAATTTCCAGCATCTGCAGATTTCCTCGTGTTTGCTCTATACAAAGTTGAGTTTATTGTTTACCTGCTCAAGAACATGTCTGCACAGGTGCAATGAAAGCACTTTGCATTATATAAGTAGCATTAACAAGAAAAACATAATTTAAACATAAAGATGTACAATTTTTACAAGAATGAACACAAATAAACAAAAGTGACATAGTCCAATTTAATGCAAAGTGATGAAAGTTTGTGTTTACTGGTTGGTTCAAGACACCTGATAGCTGATAGGTGGGATCATGGGGAATGGGAGATTTTGATGGAAGGAGACGTTAATATGGTAGCTTGGTGGGCTGCTTCTCCTGGTCTATAAGCAGTTGGGTAAAGGCAATTACTGCATCTATCCAGCAGTGGTCACTTCCATTCTGTTACCATATAACCATATAACAGTTACACTATGGAAACAGGCCATCTCGGCCCTTCTAGTCCGTGCTGAACGCTTACTCTCACCTAGTTCCACTGTTGCTGGGGTTTTCCGAATTTAGAAAATGTTAAAACTTTGAGAGATAAATTCTTAGGCACCAAGACATTGAATGAGAAATTTTTGTTATGACACTACTCTGCCAAATTTTCAATCTTCCTCCTGTATGCTGATTCAGCAAAACCCTTGGATCAGCCCACAAGAGTGGTGTCATCAGCAAACTTAAAAAAAGGTTGCTGTTGTAGGAAATAAATCCAATATATGTTTCATATTTTGATAAAAGCAATTTAAGTGAGCCTCCGTTAATTAGTTGGCAGATGATGTCAAAGATTAGAAATATTCTTCAGCAGAGCTGTACTCATTCTTCCTTGTGCTTTTGCTATCAGATTTTTTACTCTGGTTTATTCTCTGGGGCCAGTAATACACATGAGTTGAGTCCTTAATCTGGAGTAAGCCATATCTCCATGCCCACAACCACCACGACTTTATTATTTCTTGTCAATATTCATATTATGTTCAGACAGTCCTGTGCCTAACATCACATTATGGACATACAGTGCATCTATTTATATAAGCTTTCTTTTGTGTATTTTTTGGGCTGCATCAGATCTTGAGTAACAATTCTTTCATTTTCCTTTACGCTGGTGTACAGGAAATTTACATTAAGCAAGCTTGAATCTTAACTCCAGATCAAGGACTCAACCCCAGTTATTTGTTCCGATCTGAAGACCACACAAAAAATCCCCTATTGCATTTCAATTCAGTGATTCAGCTGCAGGTGACTAGGTTGTGAAAATACAAAAAGAAAGAAATAATAGTTAAATAAGCAATAAATATTGAGATTATGAGATGAAGAGTCCTGGGAAATGAGTCGAATAGGTTATGGGAACATTTCAGGGATGGGGCAGGTGGAGTTGAATGAAGTTGCCCCCTTTGGTTCATGAGTCTGATGGTTGAGAGTAATAACTGTTCCTGAAGCTGGTGGTGTGAGTTCTGAGGCTCCTGTACCTTCTCCCTGATGGTAGCAGGAAGAAGGTACAGGACAATTAAATGAACCAACACCAATGCATCTGTACTACTTTGGGCCAGATTGTGTCATCCACTTACTTACAGAAACTCATGCTAGCTATAGTTCTGTGGTCAGATTCTTATTGACTTCAGTGTCTTTCAGTGCCTCTGGTCACAGAACACTGAGGCTGTCTACAAGAAGGGTCAGAGCCGTCTCTACTTCCTGAGGAGACTGAGGTCCTTTAACATCTGCCAGACGATGCTGAGGATGTTCTACGAGTCTGTGGTGGCCAGTGCTATCATGTTTGCTGTTGTGTGCTGGGGCAGCAGGCTGAGGGTAGCAGACACCAACAGAATCAACAAACTCATTCGTATGGTCAGTGATGTTGTGGGGATGGAACTGGACTCTCTGACGGTGGTGTCGGAAAAGAGGATGCTGTCCAAGTTGCACGCCATCTTGGACAATGTCTCCCATCCTCTCCATAATGTACTGGTTAGGCACAGGAGTACATTCAGCCAGAGACTCATTCCACCGAGATGCAACACTGAGCGTCATAAAAAATCATTCCTGCCTGTGGCCATCAAACTTTACAATTCCTCCCTTGGAGGGTCAGACACCCTGAGCCAATAGGCTGGTCCTGTACATTTCCACTTGTCATAATTTACTTATTATTATTGTTATTATCATTATTTAATTATTTATGATTTAAAATTTCTATATCTCTACACTATTCTTGGTTGGTGCGACTGTAATGAAACCCAATTTCCCTCGGGATCAATAAAGTATGTCTGCCTGCCTGCCTGTGCAGTGCATCATGAAAGTTTGGAAACTGATTGGAGATCAGATGCCATTGTGTTTGATCTCCCATCCTGCTGCCTCACTCACTACTGAATGGGATGACCACAACCAGATGGAAAAAGTGAGTGTTTTTCTTAATATAAGCAGACAATTTGATCTTTAATAAGTTAAATCCATTTGGGTTATTTATGTCTCTTACCATAAACAAGGCAAATTCAACATTATGGGGTCAGGGTCTTGGTGTCTGCTGCTTCAGGCATGGTCATGCTTGAAGGCTTATCTGCTTCACTGGGAGTGGGTCCTGGAGGGCCCCTGGAAGCATAAAACATCTCTGCAGGCACTGAATGTGCATTGTGGGTCAGATCCAGTGTGATTCAGGCTTTTGCTTAAATTCATGACACAGGAGTTCACCTTAATGGTGTAAAGGTGGTATTTATTGATTTCTTATCAGAATATATGGAATTTTCTTTTTGTCATGTCTTTTTTGCAGATTTATGATGACTGAATCCTACGACAATGAAGAACTTTCTAAGACCATGATGTACTATGGAACACCTATCCAACAGGAAGCTGATTTTCCCTTTAACTTTTACCTTATTGATCTCCATAAAGACTTGTCAGGAAATGGAGTATTTAAAATTGTAGACAATTGGATGCACAACATGCCTACAGGAAAATGGCCAAACTGGGTGGTATGTCTTTAAGCTTACTTTTTAATATAGAACAACCAAAGATCTTTATCATAAACATCAAGGGTAATACACTCAGAGGCAACTTTGTTAGCTGTTTCCTGTACCTTATACAGTGACTACTGAAGTTATTTCTGTGTGTTTGTGGTCTTCTGCTGCTGTCGTCCATGCACTTCAAGTTTGATATTTTGCAGGTTCAGGGATGCTCCTCTGCACACCACTGTTGTGATGTGTGGTTTTTTGAGTTACTCTCGCCTTACTGTCAGCGTAAGTCAGTCTGGCCATTCTCCTCTGACCTCTCTCATTAACAAGGCATTTTCACCCACAGAACTGTCACTCACTGGCTGTTTTTTTGGCACCATTCCCTGTAAACTCACCATTCCCAACCTGGGGTCAACTGACCCCTTGGTTAATGACAGGGATCTATGGCATATAACCATATAACAATTACAGCACGGAAACAGGCCATCTCGGCCCTTCTAGTCCTTGCTGAACGCTTCTCTCACCTAGTCCCACCTACCTGCACAGCCCGTAACCCTCCATTCCTTTCCTGTCCATATACCGATCCAATTTTACTTTAAATGACAATACCGAACCTGCTTCTACCACTTCTACTGGAAGCTTGTTCCACACAGCTACCACTCTCTGAGTAAAGAAGTTCCCCCTCATGTAACCCCTAAACATTTGCCCCTTATCTCTCAACTTAAGTCCTCTTGTTTGAATCTCCCCTACTCTCAATGGAAAAAGCCTAACCACATCAACTCTATCTATCCCCCTCATAATTTTAAATACCTCTATCAAGTCTCCCATCAACCTTCGACGCTCCAAAGAATAGAGATCTAACTTGTTCAACCTTTCTCTGTAACTTGGGTGCTGAAACCCAGATAACATTCTAGTAAATCTCCCCCATACTCTCTCTATTTTGTTGACATCTTTCCTATAATTCGGTGACCAGAACTGTACACAATACTCCAAATTTGGCCTCACCAATTCCATGTACAATTTTAACATTACATCCCAACTCCTATACTCAATGCTCTGATTTATAAATGCCAGCATTCCAAAAGCTTTCTTCACCACCTTATCCACATGAGATTCCACCTTCAGGGAACTATGCACATTATTCCTAGATCACTCTGTTCTACTGCATTCCTCAATGCCCTACCATTTACCATGTATGTCCTATTTTGATTATTCCTACCAAAATGTAGCACCTCACACTTATCAGCCATCTTTCAGCCCACTCTTCTAACTGGCCTAAATCTCTGTGCAAGCTTTGAAAACCTACTTCATTATCCACAATGCCACCTATCTTAGTATCATCTGCATACTTACTAATCCAATTTACCACCCCATCATCTAGATCATTAATGTATATGACAATCAACATTGGACCGAGTACAGATCCCTGAGGCACACCACTAGTCACCGGTCTCCAACCTGACAAACAGTTATCCACCATTACATCAAAAAGGCTGGGAACCCCTGCTCTTGTGTGAAATTCCCAGATACTCAAACTACCTCAACAATTATTCCACCGACAAAATCTCTTAGATCACATTTCTTACCCATTCTGATGTTTGGACTGAAACTGATCCTCTTGACCATGTCTGCATGCTTTTATGCACTGGGATGCTGCCACATGAATGGCTCATTAGGAATTTGTATTTACAAACAGGTGTACAAGTGGACCTAATAAAATGGCCACTGTGCATATGTCTTATTATTTTTATTAACTATTTGCTAGGGTGTTTCCATTAGCATTTACTTAGGGAAATAAGAGCAAGAAAATGGCATTGGGCCCCTCTAGCCAGCCCACCATTCAATACGATCTTGGCTGACCCTCTCTCACAATGCCACACTCTTCCCACCTGTAGGCCTTTTGCTTTCAGTAATTTACTTTAAGTATGTTCAATGAGACATTCACAGTCTTCCGTGAAAAAAGATTTTCAGAGAAGAAAATTCTCCTCATTTCAATCCTGATAACTTCCAAGGGTTTTATCCAATACCCTATTCTAGTTCTCGACCCTCCCCAACCTCAGCTTGGGGAAGGACCCTGGCCAATGACTTGGCCTCCAAAGTCACTCATAGCAAAAAATTCCACAAATTTATCACCATCTAACTAAAGTAATTTCTCTGCATCTCTGAATGTCCTTAATCCTGAAGTCATGCCCTCTTGTCCTAGACTCCCCTATGATGGGAAGTAACTTTGCCATATCTAATCTTTTCAGGCCTTTTTAACATTTTGAATGTTTCTATGAAATCCCCCCTCATTCTCCTGAACTCCAGGGAATACAGCCCAAGAGCTGCCAGAAGTTCCTCGTATGGTAATCCTTTCATTCCTGGTATCATTTTTGTGAATCTTCTTTGAACCTTCTCCAATATCAGTATATCCTTTCTAAAATAAGGAATATAATACTCCAAGTGTGGTCTCACGAGTGCCTTACAGAGCCTCAACATCACATCCCTGCTCTTACATTTTATACCTCTAGAAATAAATGCCAACATTGCATTCGTCTTCTTCACCGCTGACTCAACTTAGAAGTTAACCTTTAGGGTATCCTGCACAAGGACTCCCAAGTCCCTTTGCATCTCTGTATTTTGAATTCTCTCCTCATCTAAATAATAGTCTGCCTGTTTATTTCTTCCACCAAAGTGCATGACCATACACTTTCCACCATTGTATTTAATTTGTCACTTCCTTTGCCCATTTCCCTAAACTATCAAAGTCTCTCTACAGGCTCTCTGTTTTCTCAGCATCACCCGCTACTCCACCTATCTTTGTATCATCGGCAAATTTAACCACAAATCCATTAATACCATAGTCCAAATCATTGACATACATCACAAAAAGCAGCGATCCCAACACCGACCCCTGTGGAACTCCACTGCTAACCGCCAGCCAGCCAGAGTAGGATCCCTTTATTTGCACTCTGTTTTCTGCTGATCAGCCAATGCTTCAGCCATGCTCATAACTCCACCGTAATTCCATAGTCTCTTATCTTGCTAAGCAGCCTCATGAGTGGCACCTTGTCAAAGGCCTTCTGAAAATCCAAGTACACCACATCTACTGCATCTCCTTTGTCCACCCTGCTTGTAATTTCCTCAAAAAATTGCAGAAGGTTAGTCAGGCAAGATTTTCCTTCCAGGAAACCATGCTGGCTTTGACCTATCTTGTCATTTGCCTCCAGGTACTACGTAATCTCATCCCTAACAATCGATTTCAACAACTTCCCAACCACAGATGTCAGTCTAACTGGTCTATAGTTTCCTTTCTGCTGCCTCCCACCCTTCTTAAATAGTGGAGTAACATTTGCAATTTTCCAGTCTTCCGGTACATCCCAGAATCTATTGATCGTTGATCTAAGATTATCGATTAAAGATAATTGATCTAAGATCATTGTTAATACCTCTGTAACCTCTCCAGCTACTCCATTCAGAAACCGAGGGTGCATCCCATCAGGTCCAGGAGATTTATTCATTGCACATACTTCACTTCCCTGACACTCTTGAATGTCCAGTACACTACAGATGTCTTCCACTGTGAAGACTGGTGCAAAATGCGTACTCAATTCCTCTGCCATCTCTGCGTCTCTCAGTACAATATCTCAAGTATCATTTTCTATTGGTCCTATATCTACCCTCGACTCTTTTACTCTTTATATACTTAAAAAAGCTTTTGGAATCTTCTTTGATATTAGTCGCCAGCTTCCTTTCATAATTCATCTTTTCCTTCCTAATGCCTTCTTAGTTTCCTTCTGCAAGTTTTTAAAAGCTTCCCAATCCTCTTTCTTCCCACTAGCTTTGGCTTCCTTGTATGCCCTATCTTTTGCTTTTACTTTGACTCTGGCTTCTCTTGTCAGCCATGGGAGTGTCTTTCTTCCCTTTGAAAATTTCTTCTTATTTGGAATATATCTGTCTTGCACATCCCTCATTTTTCACAGAAACTCCAGCCATTGCTGCTCTACCATCCTTTCTGCTAGTGTCCCTTTCCAGTCAACTTTGGCCAGTTCCTCTGTCCTGCCATTGTAATTTCCTTTATTCCACTGAAATACCGACACATTGGAATTTAGTTTCTCCTTCTCAAATTTCAAAGTGAACTCGATCATATTGTGATCACTGTTTCCCAAGGTTTTCTTAACCTTAAGCTCTCTTGTCACCTCCGGATCATTGCACAACACCCAACCCAGCACATCCTATCCCCAAGTGGGCTCAACAACAAGCTGTGCTAAAAACCCATCCCTTAGACATTCTACAAATTCTCTTTCTTGAGGTCCAGTTCTGGCCTGGTTTTCCCAATCCACTTTTATGTTAAAATCCCCAAAGATTATTATGACATTGCCCTTCTGACACGCCTTTTCTATCTCCCGCTGTGATTTGTAATCTACATCCCAGCTGCTGTTTGGAGGCCTGTATACAACTGTCATACCCGTGCCATTTCTTAACACAACCCATAGAGACTCTTCTGATCCTATGTCATCCCTTTCTAATGATTTAATATTATTTCTTATACACAGGGCCACACCACCTCCTCTGCCTGCTAATCTATCTTTCTGATACACCGTATATCCTTGGTCGTTCAACTCCCAGTGGCAGCCATCCTTTAGCCAAGTTTCAAAGATGGCCACAACGTCATACTTGCCAACCCGTAGCTGAATTTCAAGATCGTCCATTTTATTTCTTGTGCTGCGTACATTCAAATATTACACTTTCAGTCCAGTGTTCGTTGCTTTCTGTTTTAACTGCACTACACCTCTGTTGCCCTGTAACTCATCCCACTGGCTGTGATTATGCCTCATCTCCTGCCTGTCCTTTCTATAATCTCTGTTCATGCTATCTTTGATTTTTCTCCATTTTCCCGTTCCTCACTCCGGTTCCCATCTCTCTGCAAATTAGTCTAAACCCTCCCTAACAGCTCTATTAAACCTGCCTACTGGAATATTGGACCCCTTTGGGTTCAGGTGTAAGCCGTATTTTTTGTATAGGTCGTGCCTCCCCCAGAAGTAACCCCCAATGATTCAGGAACCCAAAGCCCTGCCCCCTACAACAGTCTCTCAGCCACGCATTAATATGCCTGATCATGCTATTTTCGTGCTCGCTAGCACATGGCACAGGCGGCAATCCTGAAGGTCCTGCTTTTCAGCTTCCTACCCAACTCCCTGAATTCCCTCTTCAGGACCTCCTCCCTTTTTTTTCTACCTATGTCATTGGTACCACAAAGTATATCAAGACTTCTGGCTGTTCACCATCTCCCTTCAGGATACTCTGCACCCAATCCGAGACATCCCGTACACTGGCACCTGGGTGGCAACACACCATGCAGGTATCTCTATCAGGCTGACAGAACCTCCTGTCTGTTCCCCTCACTATGGATTCCCCTATGACTACTGCATTCATCTTCTCTCCCTTCTACACCACGGAACCAGGCTCAGTGCCAGAGATCTGATCGCCATGGTTGTCCTCTGTCAGGTTACCCCTCCTCAACAGCATCCAAAACTAGGTAACGATTACTGAGGGGGATGGCCACAGGGGTGCTCTCTACTAGCTGAGCTCTTCCCTGACTGTCACCCACTTATCTAACTCCTGCAGCCTCAGGGTGACTAATTTCCTGTAGCTCCTATCTGTCTCCTGCTCACTTTCCCTGATAAGTTGTAGGTCATCAAGCCACAGCTCCAGATTCCTAACACCGTCTCTCAGGAGCTGCATCTTGGTGTGCCTGGCGCAGATGTGGCCATCTGGAAGATTTCCAGAATTCCCACATCTGACACCCAGAGCAAAGTACTAACCCTGCAGGCATGCTCTCTATTCCTCAAAAAATGTAACAAAAAAATTAAGTCCACTTACCTTGCCAAAGCCCGAATGAGCCAAAGTCCTACCACTCTGACTCAGACTTAGATTACCTGCTAATTAACTCCCACTACTGATATCAGGCTCACCGGGCTATAATTTTGTGAATTATTCTTAGAGCCTTTCTTAAACAACAGAACAACATTAACTATCTTCCAATCCTCTGGCACCTCGCCCCGTGACTAAGGATGTTTAATATCTCTGCTAGGGTCCCTGCAATCTCTGCGCTTGGTCTTGCAGGGTCCAAGGGAACACATTGTCAGCCCCTGGGGATTTATCCATCCTAATATGCCTCAAGACAGCAAACACCACCTCCTCTGTAATCTGTCCGTTATGTTGCTGATGCATTGCCTCACTTCTGTTGCCTCTTGTGTCCATCTCCCAAGCAGTTACAGATGCAAATCATCCATTTAAGATCTATTTAATACATTTTAGGTTGGAAATCATGACAATTCACGTATTGCTTCTCGTACGGGAGCAGCATATACTGCTGTTATTAATATGCTTCTGCTGACACTTCCTGGAACTCCCACTACATATTATGGGGAAGAACTGGGAATGGAGAATATTGTTGTATCTGGAGATGAGATTCAAGATCCTTTTGGGAAATTTGATCCTGTAAGTACTAACAATATCTTAATTTCATTAATCATTTAGGAAGTTACACCAATGTCTTTTTACATCTAGGAGCTGGAGTCATATATGATAAAAATTGCAACAGATCTGTAACAATTCTGGAGGTTTTGGTAGCCTTCATCCAATTCTAGATAGCAAACTTATAAGCACTTAACTACAAATAGGTAGCTAATTTCTTTGGTTATGCGCTTCATTTTTTGGTTTATAAGAGATGGAACATCAATTGTGTAATTTTAAATATCAGTGGTAACAAACTTTAAATCTAAAATTTGCATTGAACCTGACAACTGCACTAAACTTTGAGTTCTTAGAGTCATAGAGAAGTACAGCACTGAAACGGGCCCTTTGGCCCATCTAGTCTGTGACAAAACATTTAAACTGCCTTCTCCCACTGGGACCATAGCTCTCTGTACCCCTGCTATTCATGTACCTATTCAAACTTCACTTAAACACTGAAACTGAGCTTGCATGCACCACTTCTGTTGGCAGTTCATTCCTCATGCTCATTACCTTCTGACTGAAGAAGATTCTCATGTTCCCCTTGAACTTTTCACCTTTTAGTTTTAACCCATGACCTCTGGTTATAGAAAATGGATGACAATATTAGTTAGGACTTGATATACACAATTTTTTTGGCTTTCATTTCCTATTTGAGAGAGTCTACAAATCTAGGTGAGAGTGGATAATGTTTATAAATATTTTTTATATATAAGAGTCTAAGATAATGAAGTAGCTGAAGTTCTATCCACTTGTTGCAGACAGCAAATCGAGATCCACAACGGTCACCAATGCAGTGGGACAGCACTGCCAATGCTGGCTTCAGCACAGCAAACAAAACTTGGCTGCCTGTCCATTCAAACTATATCACAGTAAACGTTGAGGTAAGTGAGACCAATCTTCATATTATTTATACTAAAGCCAATCGTGTAATAGAAATACAGAACCTGAACTTTATACCTGGAGTTTGTAGAACTTACATTTCTAAAATCAGAATTGAATAATTAAGAAGATATCACACAATGATCTACACTTTGTGTTATTAGTGTACTTGATTCTTGCAGATTTATTAATTATGATGCTCTATACACTAACATGGAATATTTCTTATGGAATTATCTTGACAGGCTGAAAAAGAAGAACAGAATTCCACATTGACCCTCTACCGTAAACTTAGCTCTCTTCGCCGGAATGAATTGCCAATTCACAGGGGATGGATGTGTTATATTTTTAATGATGAAGATTTGTTTGCATACGTGAGAGAACTGGATGGTTTGGATTCTGTCTTCTTGATAGTGCTAAATTTTGGTAAAGCCTCAACTGTTAATCTGGGGAGCAAAGTCCCATATCTTCCTAAAGAAGCAACTGTAAGACTTGGTACTGACCCTAACAAAAATGGGATTATAGTTCAGACAGCATCCTTAATGACTAGTGCT
This sequence comes from Hemitrygon akajei, assembly GCF_048418815.1. Classification (NCBI taxonomy): domain Eukaryota; kingdom Metazoa; phylum Chordata; class Chondrichthyes; order Myliobatiformes; family Dasyatidae; genus Hemitrygon; species Hemitrygon akajei. The sequence goes on from NC_133130.1 coordinate 37,793,854, forward strand.
GGTGAAGGTCTTGTATTGGAATACAGAACAAATAATCCAATCCACAGTAAAGCAGAATTCAAAGATAAGTGCTATATTTCACAGAAAGCATGTTATTTGAGTACAATTGGTTTACTGTACAAGAACTGTTGAGTTTTTTTAAAGTTTAGTAAATATTCTGTAGGTTAATCTAAAGTACTTGGCATACAAGGAATAATGCATTACTTTATACAAAATTGACTTTGATTAATGAAAATAATTGAACACTAAAACTGTAAATTTTTCCTCAACTTATTAAATTCTGCTGCAGCTTCTCACCTTGGTCTTGTATCTAATTCCCTTCTGGGCTAGCTTGTATGATAAACTCCAATCACACTAATATTAGTGCATTGTTCTAACAGATAAAATTGTTTTCTAAAACAGTTTCAAGACCAGCTCCTGCAACTTCAGATCAATACCTTCATTTTCTATCTGAATACATTATTGCTACACAATTTTATGCACGTCTCAAATCCATTCCTTGTTTCAGTTCCTTCAGTCTATTTTATTCCTCATTGAAATGAGACTAATCAAAAATAGTAATGTAATAGGAGGAGGAGAAGATGGTGGCGCAGCGCAGTGCACGCGGCCTCTCCAGAGAATGGATATCTATTGCGTGTAAGTAGGGATCCGTGCACAATCCTGATTTGATGGAGGCAGACGTGAGAGCGTGGAGGAACATCTGGAGAAACTTCCGAAATGCCCGCTTCGCTACCGCTGCTACTGTGCAGACCGGAATCTCCGGAGGAGAAGGCCTCCGAGACCCCGGCTTTGCTTGTTTCGGCGGCTGGGATGAGGTTGAAGGCGCTCAGCAGAATGAGTGGCTGGTCGGAGGCTCGAAGTTTTCGGACAGACTCAAGAGTTTGCTGTCGTCGGGTACTTCCGAGGCATTAATTGTCAGTGCCTGGAAGTTTATGGCAGGGAGTCTCCCTTTTGCTGCCTGATATTGGACTATTGGAGTCAATCGGGACTTTAAGACTTTTTAAAAAACGCGTCCATGGTCTGCGTCTATCGAATTACGGTATTGCTTTGCACTGCTGTAACTATATGCTATAATTCTGTGGTTTTATCAGTGTGGGTCTTGGTTTGTCCTTTTTTTATTTTGTGATATCACTCTGGAGGAACATTGTATCATTTCTTAATGCATGAATGCATTTCTAAATGACAATAAACGAGGACTGAGTGTCCTCATAATCTAAAATCTAATTTAAAATTGTTTGGTACTATAAACAATGATGCACTATGATCATTCCATTCTTTCAAGTATTGTTGATTAACCTCCTTCAAAGTATCTCTTTCACTATTTACTGTGACTTTCCCTTCAGTTTCACGCTTAACACATCTTACAACAGACCCAACCAGTTCACCTCCACCACTACCCTCCTCCACCACTACCCTCCTCCACCTGGTGGAACTGGTCTTCATCCTCAGTTTCTCTTTTGGCTCTTCCCACTTTCTCTAAACTCAGTGTAGCCATGAGCACCCACAAAGGCCCAGCTATGCCTGCCCTTTCACTGGCTTCATGGAACAGCCTATATTCCAGGTAATGCTCCCCAAATATTCCTGTGCTACATTGCTGACTGCATTGGTGATGCTTCATGCACACATGCTGGGCTTGTCAGATCATCAACTTTGCCTCCAACTTCTACCATGCCCTTGAATTCACATGGTTCAGTCCTGACACCTCTCTCCTCTTTGTCAATTCTGTCTCCATTTTCTGGAAGACAAACTGTCAACTGACATTTTTATAAACCTACCAATTCCCACAGTTATCTTGACCATACCTCTTCCCACCCTGTCTCCTGTAAAAATGCTGACTCCCTTTTCTCAGTTCCTGTGTCTCTGCCCCATCTGCTACCAGGATGAGGCTTTCCTTTCCAGGACATCAGACATGTCCTCCTTCACTGAACAGGGTTTTCCTTCCTCCACCATTGACGCTACCCTCACCCGGATCTCCTCCATTTCCCGGACAATCACACTCATCCCATCTGCCTGCCGCCTTAACAGGGCTAAAGTTCCTTTTGGGCTTACTTACCATCCCATGTGCTTCTGCATCCAATGTATCATTATCTGCAACTTCTGACCACTAAACACATCTTTACCTCCCTTCTGGCACTTATCCCTGCAAGAGGAAGAGATAATACACCTGCCCATTTCCCTCCTGCCTCACCTATAGTCATTGCCCCAAACAGCCCTTCCAGATTAGACAATGCTTCACTTGCGAATCTGTTGAGGTCCTTTACTCTATCCTGTGCTGCCAATATGGTCTCCTCTACACTGGTGAGACCCAATGTAGATTGGGGGATGCTTTGTCAAGCATCGTTGCTGCTTCTGTAAAAAAGTCTATAGTCCGAGTCCACATTCAAAATGTAGAAAACCTTGGCAACATTCTCCGTGCACAGTGGCAGGCCTTCCCTTCTGTGGTAGCATAGCAGAGCGATCCTCAGTGATCAAAACACAGGCAGCTGACGCTCACTCTCCCCACTTGCCTCGATACTTCAGTCTCCTTTGTGGCTTTAGTCAGCACATGATGGATTTATGCCCAGGGACTATCAAGGAACTGTCAGTTCCAGGTCAGGATAGCATGTGTCCTACATAAAATACTTGTAGATGGTATCATTTCCATTTGCCTTCTGTGCATGGCCGAGGTAGTAAGAATGATGGATTAAGGAGATACTAGTGTAATGTATTTTACATACAGCACAAGGTTCATATTGCCCAGCTTTCTGGTACTGAAGGGTGTAAATGTTCAGGATAGTACTAACTTAACAGGTTGCTGTTTCATGGTTAAGATTAAGTATAATTAGAGCTGTATTTACCATGGAACTGAGATTATTCTATTGCACTTATCAGTTGTGCTGCAGTCGAAAGAAAAATTGAGGAGTCACTCACCATTGCATACCCAGTTTCTGCCTGGCCCAGTCAATGTTTTATTTGCTCGTAATTTTAATAAATTTTTCCAAATCAGAATGCACTGGTGATAACTCTTAAGCACTCCAGCCACACTTGAATGAGTATATCCACAGCTGGCTGTACAAGAAGGAAAAAAACTGGGTCTTTGGAACAGATGTAAGAAGTTTTCTTGATCAGAACTGTATTGTATTTAATAAACAATCATTGAATGAATTTTTCATTTTACTATCTACTGATAAAGTAAATCCAAACTGTTTTTTGAAAGATGTAATTAATAGAACAAAGGAATGTAAGTCAAGTTGCCCATCATAGGTTTGGCTGTGCACACTGATGGGTTGCCTAATCTCCAAAGTTGTCAGTGAGCTAGTTATTTGGTGTATTTTCTTCACAAATCTCACACTTACAGTTGCAGTTTTTAGTCACAACTGTAGTTGCTTTACATAAACTGTTGAATATAAAGGACTTGGTTCATGGTACAGAGGTTATAATCATAAATCTAAGTTTTGATAGCTCTATCTTCCTTTACCTGCAACTTTAGCCTTCCTAAGCATTATCTATTGGCCTGCAATATATTAAAATCTGCAATGTCTGCTGAAATGTAAAGGTTGTAACTAGACAGAGCATGTAATTTTAGCCTTGCCTATGAGGTTATTAGTTACCATTTAAATCTGAGTCACTTTGTGACTTTATTCTAAATTATCAAGTCTTGCTTTTGATCTTTAATCAATAAGCATCAAACCTTTATAACAGTTCCAGATCTTATTTTAAACAAATTTGAACAATCATGAAATCTAAAGAATTTAAGATCCTTTTAACAAGACTCTTTCAAGGTCACAGGTTTGTCTTAGGACGTGAAGTACTTTGATCGGCTCGTAAACTTTTATGCTTCCAAATATCTGATAATTTTTGTTTAAAAAGCATGGTGTTCCAAGTTATTAATGAGTTATGAAGTACATATATGGATTCAATCTTTCTTAGTTTACTTCCTACCCACTTTCTGTTGCATGGGATGATAATTATACAGTAGGGGACCTGGCTGTTCAGCTCATTTCAGTGTATTCCTGGCAACCATGCACCATTCAAGCCTTTTTTTTTTACTTAGTCTTAACATTACCTTCCATACATTGCCTCAGATTCTTTAATTGTCTTGCTTTAAAGATTGCTACTTTTTTTTTTACTGTAGTAGTAAACATGACTTGGTACTATTTTAGAGATTAAAATACTTTCAGGATTTGGTATTTGATTTCTTGGACATTTCTAGCCTTTAGTTTTGTTTCTCTCCACAAATGGAAGCACTCTGCCAAAACGTTTTCATGGATTTACAACTACACCCATTTGCAAAAAACCAGTCTGTTCAACTTTCCTGAAAGATAAGTAATCTTGCTCTTCTGGTATCATCATAATTGTTAACATTTTTGCTGTAAACTTCCCAAGTAAAATGCAAAATAAAAATGTAATTCTAAATATCAGCTATTATAACATTTTTCAGTTTAAATATATGTCTTTACAATCTGTTGAAGTTCTTCTGGAATCAATTAGGCTTTCTAATGACAACATCTGGAAATTTGCATTAAAAGTATTGTTTGTTAAATCTAAACTATTAAATCAAATTAATGAATAACAGTGGTACCAGCAAAGATCTTAGCCGAATCCTACTTTCTACCCACTGCCACTTTGAGCATATTTTATTTTATTTTATTTTACTGCTCATCTGACTGGGGGCTGGAAGCATGGTCTATTAGTGGAATGATTGTTCATAACCTGATCAAACTGATTTGTCCTTTTGAAAGGAATTTGCAAAAGAGCAAGGCCAATAAAAATTGTACAATAAATCCTCCCTCTGCTAGCTTTGTAACCTTTGCTCTTTAGGTTGGGTATTTTATTAAATGTGCAAGCACATCATCAATCAGATGTGTGATGACAGGTAAAGAAACTGCCAAAGATGACAGCACAGAACTTGGGTAATATTTACAGAAGGCTGTTCAATTTATTACAGAAAGGTATTTAAACAATCTTTCATGAAGAAAATGTAACAGAAGTCATCTTGGAGTGAAAGGACACAAAAGATGGCACATGGGAGTGAATAATTGTCATGTTTTACTTCAAATCTCAGATAAAGCAAATGAAAATTAATCTATAGTACAAATACAATGAAAATTAGGTTATAAATTTAAATAGTGTTTAAAATATTTGCCCAATACGTAAAGTATACCAATTCAGTGTGCATTAAACAATTACTAATAACAAAAATAAACTCAAAATCCAGAAAAGGTAATCATTCATCTCATATCTTGTTTACGTCTCTGACAGTATGCACTACAAAGAAAATACTCAATTACAACTTGCCTATGGATCAAGTTCCAGCTCCTTATATAGAAAAGCATAATGTCTGGCAACCTATAAAACAAAAGTAGAGAGACCTAGTAAATAATTTTCATATTTCAACTATATAGGTATCACAGTTTAATTACAATTACAAAATTCTCCATAGTTCCCCCAATGGGGTTGATTTCATATATTAAGATTCTTTAGAACGGATAAAGCAGAATCATCTAAATATAGGCACTGGATAATGTTTTAATGTCAAATTAAATCCAAAAAAGCTAAGCAATTCAAGAAGATAATTATTCTTGACTTCTCTTTGGAAACAAATGTTTCAGGTCTGATCCTCAATCAGTGTGGGGTTAACGAAGGCCTACTTGAAACAATGTGTTTCAGGAAAAAATTTTGCTTGAATTTTTTGTGTTTGTCTATTTGCTACTTTGACTTCTTATTCTTGACTTTTGCACACATAAAGAAACACATTTATCCTAATTCAGTAAACTCCTTTTTGACAAAAAATTTACCTTTTCCTATTCATGAGATTCTCAGCTTTAGAAACATATTTCTATCCTAGATTTTTTAGTACTACTCAGGATTTAAAAATGTCAAATGCTGTTGGAATCACACTTCAAATACCTATCCAATTCCCTTTTAATAGCTTTAACCCTTACTACACTGAATTTCAGTTTGTAAATAAGCTAAACCAATTTTTGCTCAAAAATTGCTCCCTCTGATTGTTGAACCTTTTATTATCAGGAAATCATTGCTAAATCAGTCATAATTTACGAAGATTATGGTTATAATGAAAACTCAAATATCCTACCACTTTTAGAACTGAAAATTAAAAGAAGAATTCAATAGTTTTTACCCCAAATTTTGTAAGGTTTATGGAGATAACTGTCAAGAGATTTTTTTTCTACTTGTTTGGCAAATTAGCAAGTGTTCTAGGAGTTTGAAAAAATGTTATAAATTATTTGCACAACTGTACAAATGCTGTGTCCTTGTTTTGATTTGTTCGTAGCATCAAGCAGTCACACAACATGAAACCAGATCCATCAGCCCAACTCCTCCATGCAGCAAAGATGCCAATCTACTCCCATCCCTTGCCCTGCCTTTGACCCCATAACCTCTGATTTTTTCCTACCCATGCATCTGCCCAAATACCTTTCTTTTAAAAAAATGCTTTGATTGTATCCGCCTATGGTGGCACACTTGGTACACCCACTTACATTCATTTAAAAAAAGATTCCACTCAATTTCCCCTTTAAATCTTAACCCTCTCACCTTAAACTGTGCACACTAGATTTAGATTCCCATATCCTTGGATAAAGATTATTTAACTAAACTATTTATGCCCCTCATAATTTTAAACCTATAACGTCATTACCTACAGTGCTTTCATTTGAAAATCAGAAGGATATACATTTAAAAAGGATTTTGAAAACAATTTCGAGAAAAGCATGGAACCAGGAGTTCCCAACCTGGTAGGGGTTAATGGTAGGGGTCCATGGCATAAATAGGTTGGGAACCCCTGCATGGAACTAAGATTGGAGAAATGACAGTTTGAATAGTAGGTAAATAGAGGCTGCAGATGAGAATAGATTTATCATTTATATATGTACATAATAAACTACCTGCTTCTATCTTGCATCCTTTGCCATAATTGAATAATGTCCTTGCAGTAAATGAATGTTTATATTTTCCCTTTTTTCCCCAGCAGGTAATGTGGAGCAGTAGTATGATACTTCGTATAGTTTTTGGAGTCAGGATATGTCATAGTCTGCTAGAGTTAACTATGTACGTGTTTACACCAGTATAGAAGCAAATTCAATTTTACCATGGTTTGGAGGCTGTCAGTACACCAACATTAGAATAAACATTTTGTATTGTTCCACATTAAGCAAAGCTAGTGTTAACAGTAGATCAGTGAGAAAATGCCTTGTAGGTCAAAAATAATTTTCAGATTGAGCAGAATTATTTTAGTGCACCAAGCTCTAAATAAAGACCAGAACAATTTTACTGTAGGAATCTCAATGATTAAGTTTTTTAAATTACTGGATTTAGTCCCTTTTTTAGATCTGAATAGCAAAAATAATACACATTGATCAGAAAGATGAAACAGTTGTGGAGAGACAACAAATAAAGACTTACTTCGTGCAATGATTGTTCCCAGTTGGATGGACCAAAGTGATCATCTCCAGGCCGGATATCCAAAATAATGCTCGGTGATTCACCTTTGTCTGAAAACAATGCAGAGAAACAAATATCTCACTGCAACAATTGATTTAATAATATACTGCAGAAAAATTGTTCTAAATGATTTCATTTCAATTACATGTAACAATTCTGTTTAGCTACTTCATTATATTTATGTTTATTTGATTAGATTACCTTATTTGAGTTTATCATATAGACTAGCTAAGATCAATATTGCCATCTTTAAAAATTTCAAATAAAAGGTTAACTTTTCTGACCTTTTATATACACTTTCTTGTACTCTGTATTCCTCTATGTAGAAACTATTAAAAATACTGATAAAGAAAAAAACTGAGTAAAAAGGAAGAAAATTTGAAATCTGTGTTCAGTTTCAGAACAGATTTGATCAGACAGAACTTGGATGAGGCCACTTGCTTTGTAGGTTAGAAAATTAAATTCAATCCATTACAAATAGGCTTCTTACCCAAACCTATGCTGAAATGGGTTTGAAATAGGAGAACAAACCTGATCTTTGACTGATGCAACTGTTCTCCAGGTAACCAAGATAGAGATTTGTTAACAATTTAATAACTTTATTGACCAGAAAACTATTTTGTATGTTTCTTGAATATCTAATGAAATCAGAAGTTGCATGAGAAACCCTTCGGAACAACTCAACTTTATTAACTATTAGTTATTGCTATCAGTGGAATTGGAGCTGAACTGTCAGGAGCAGATGGAAGAACAGATGGAATGTGAAGCTATTATGGCAGCATTATGTGAATATATCAGACAATCTATTTTGTTTTCATTCATATTTAAGCATAATCAGAATCAGTATCAGTAATGTACAAATGTAACTCAGTTTCTGGCTGAACTACACCTTAAATGCTTAATACAGATGAAGTGTTTTTGCACTTGACCATAAATATCTATTGAATACCAAATCTGATAAGCCCCAGTTAGTAATGTGAACACCAATGCCCCTGTAGTCGCAGGCTCCCAATGACTTTACTCTTTACGTGCTTCCTGTGGTCCAGCTTTTACCTCAGCTGCCAATCCCACCATGCCTCCAGTGACTTTCTTCTCTTCAAGCCAGTTACTAGCACCAGGAACCCTGAAGAAGTATTCATTAACTTTAGTGTACTCTAAAGGCAAAACAAACTGATTAAGGTAGGGCAGTAGCCATTGTCTCTATAGGGCCACAAGATATAGGAGCAGAATTAAATCATTTGACCCATTGAGGCTGCTCTGCCATTTCATCATGGCTGATCCAATCTTCCTCTCAGCCCCAATCTCCTGCCTTTTCCCCTTATTCCTTCATGCCCTGACCAATCAAGAATCTATCAACCTCTGTCTTAAATATACATACAAACTTGGCCTCCACCACTGCCTGTGGCAAAGAATTGCAGATTCACCACTCTGGCTAAAGAAATTTCTCATCTCCGTTCTAAAAGGATGCCCCTCTGGTCTGAGGCTGTGTCCTCTGGTCTTAGACTCTCCCACCATAGAAAACATCCCCTCTGCATTCAGTCTAACAAGGCCTTTCACCATTAGATAAGTCACCCCTCATTCTTCTGAATTCTAGTGAACACAAGCCCAGAGCCATCAAAAGCTCTTCTTATGACAAGCCATCCAATCCTGGAATCATTTTCATCAGCCTCCTTTGAACCTCCTCCAGTTTCAGCACATTCCTTCTAAGATAAGGAGCGCAAAACTGCTCACAATACTCCAAGTGAGGCCTCACCAGGGCTTTATTAAGTTTCTACATTACATCCTTGCTTTTATATTCTAGTCCTCTTGAAATGAATGCTGACATCGCATTTGCCTACCTCACCACAGACTCAACTGCAAATTAACCTTTAGAGAATCTTGCACAAGAACTCCCCAAGTCCCTCTGTATCTCGGTTCTTTTGTATTTTCTCTAGATTTAGAAAATAGTCTTCACCTTTATTCCTACTACCAAAGTGCATGACGACACACTTCCAACACTGTATTCCATCTGCCCATTCTCCTCATCTGTCTCAGTCCTTTTGCAGCCTACTTCCTCAAAATTACATGCCCCTCCACCTACCTTCGTATTGTCTACAAACTTTGCAACAAAGCCATCAATTCTGTCATCCAAATCATTGACGTATAATATAAAAACTATTAGTTCCACACAGACCCCTTGTCATCAAAAGCCAACCATAAAAGGCTCCCTCTATTCCCACTCTTTGCCCCCTGCCCATCAGCCACTGCTTTATCTGTGCTAGAATCTTTCCTGTAATACTGTATCTTGAGGCATTTGAGAAGCTCTCACAAGGAAGCCTGGTCTGGAAGCTTGAGGGAAATGGGGTATATTGTAAGGCCAGCTACCTAATTGGATCCCGAACTGAACCAGTGATAGGAGGCAGGAGATACATACACTTCTGGTCATGGGCTACCAATAAGAAAAACATCCTCCCAGTGATAGGAGGTGGAAGTGTAGTTCAGAGATCAGTGCTAGGATCCTTTCTTCATGATTTCAATTCACAACTTGAATGTGAATGTAGGAGGTATTATTAATAAATCTGCACATGGCATAAAAGTTGGTGATGTTGTGGATAACAAGGAAGGTTGTCCAAAGCTACAGCAGATTATGCGTCAGAAGGAAAGTTGGGCAGAATCCAAAGTAAGAGGAAATGCACTGTGGGAAATTTGTCTATTTTATTTTGAGATGCACAATGGAACAGGCCCTTCGCTGTGCCGTCCAGTACCCTCTGATTTAACCCTAGTCTAATTATGGGACAATTTACAATGACCAATTAATCTACTAAATGGTACCTCTTTGGACTGTGGGAGGAAACTGGAGCACCTGGAGGAAACCCATGCACACATGGGGAGGAATGTACAAACTTGCTTACAGCAGACGCCAGAATTGAACTCTTGACGCCCTGTGCTGCAATAGCATCACACTAACTGCTACATGCCTGTGGTGCCTCAGACAGGACGTACACAGTAAATGGCAGGGAACCATGGAATGTAATTGAAGAAGGGCATATTGGCAGTACGTCCACAGTTCCCTGAAAGTGACAATAAGATGGTGAAGGAGGAATACAGCTTGCTTGCCTTTAAAGATCAAAGCATACGATATAAAACCTGTGACATTATGCTGCAACTTTACAGATTACTGGTTAGACTACATTTGGAGAATTGTGTGCAGTTCTGCGTTCCCCCAGAGCTAAGGATGTTGAGGGGTGACCTGACTGATTACATTAGGAATAGATTAGGCAAAAAGCAAACTGGTAGAGGAATTCAGCAAGTCATTCAAGTGGTATCTGTGGAGGTAAGGAGTTTTAAAATGGGGTCTAAGGGAAAGAGTTTTTTTTAAAACCAGAGTGATTTATATATGGAATTTGCTGTTAGCTGAGGTGGCAGAGTCAGATACAATCACAATATTTAAGAGACATTGCACTACTTTTTCACCCAGAGGGTGGTCAGTATATGTTATAAGCTGCCAGAAGTGGTTGAGGCAGGTACATTAGCAGCATTTAAAAAGGCACAGGGACAGGTACATGGATAGGAAAGTTCAGAGGGACATGGACCAAACACAGGCAAATAGGCCTTTCTTAGATGGGGATTTTGGCCAGCATTGACCAGGTGGTTTTATGCACCTGTTTCTGTGCTGCATAAATTTTTTAGGCAGACGTTTGATTGGACGAAGTTTAAAGGATACAGATACAGTACAAGCAAATAGAATCAGTGCAGATAGACAAAAAGGGCAACATGGAAAAATAGGCCATAGGCCTACGTGTTTCACAACTCTGACATTACTTTTCCCCCTCAGTTCCAATGTCTTCTCACTGGAGTATAGATCAATGAGGGGAGATCGTATTGGAGCATAATGTTCTGAAGGGGACTGCCATGGTGGATGCGAAGAATATGTTTCCCTTGGCTGAGGCAATTAGAATTAGAGGGCGTAGTTTCAGAATGAAGGATTGCCAGAGGGAGATGAGAAGGAATTCCTTTTCTCAGGGAATTATGGCTTTTTGTAATTTTCAACCCAGCAGCAGTATAGGTGGACATTAAGAGATATCAAGGGCCAAGGTCATGAGTTTGGTGGAGAGAGCTGGAATGTGGTGTTGAGGCCACAGTTGGCTCACCTACGAACTTACTGAATGGTGAAGCACCTTGATCGGCTGGTTGGCCTACCCTGCCTCTGCTTTTTATCTAATTTTACTGACTCCAGATATTGCAGCATTGTCTTAGTTAAAGACTAGCAAGATATTAGGTGGTGAATGTTAACAAGTTCTTTGTCACTTAAAGACTACATGAACTTTCACTGATATGATCTGCAACATGTGAGCACAAATTCCCAACGCTGCCATCCCAATTGCTAGTGTTACCAACAGCTCACAACCTGTGATATCCCAATGATCATGCAGTTGCCTATATGCTGATTCCACACAAAGTATACTATTGTGAAAGTCCTGTGTAAGTGCAGGTTGTTACAGCTATCTAGTGGACATGTGCAGACACTATATATCCAGCAGAAACAACTTAAAGGCATGGCTGACATGTTGGTAGCTACACTCACCTGTTGTAATGTACTTGTTATCAGTCACAGCATTTCGAAGTTTGTTTGTATATTTTAACAAGCCAGACAGTGGTACACGCTGATCACCTTGGTAAGCTGTGATGAATACAGAGGGATAATTCTGTAAAAAAAGTCAAGCAAAAGACTTAACTTCTAAATATATATATATACACACACACACACAAACTGGGCTTCAGGTAGTTCTCTGCAAAGCCTTGACTCCCTAACACCAAAAAAAATTACTAGCTGTGAAAGTTATGAGGCCTTTTAATAATTCTTGAATACTTCTAACATTCCTAATTTACACACTTAGTTTTTTTTTAAAAAAACTTATTTTCAAAATAATATTTACTTCTGAATTATTTCAAAAGTAAAACTGAGCACACACGGAAAAGTTTAAAATATTTGCACAGTAATACGACAGGTCTTCACTGTTGTACAAAGAGTAGTATTAGACAATTCAACCCTGGGGTCAGCCAGTCATCTGCTCTAATCATTTTATAAACTTTTATCACGTCTCCACTCGGTTTCTGCAGCTCCACAGAAGACAACTCAAGATCCCCCCTGCCCCAACATGCTTTCTAACCCAGGCGGCATCCACGTATGCATCTTTTATACAACTCTACTAGTTCTTTCTAGCTTCCAATATAAACAGGATACAGAAAGCTCCAGTTCTATCACGTATGGGTTTATTTGGAACAGTCATTAAATCCAACCGTATGAGAGTGCTATATCCAAACATCCAAGATGAAAACACTTTAGCTGAACAGTGCATCTATGTCCAGAAATGGACATCTCTTTCCAGTATCAGGTCCAGTGCCATTGAAGGTACTTCCATCAAATGAATTTTGTTTTTACACATGGAGACCAATATTACCGCTGAAAGCAAAATAATTCCATATAACTGATTAATTATAGAACAATACAGCGCAGGAATACACCGTTCGGCTTATGATGTTGCACCAAAATGATCAAGCTAATAATGCCCAATTAATCTTATCTGCCTTCACATGATCCATTTCCCTCCATTCTTTCCCCAAGAGCCTCTTGAAACATCCCTATTATATCTGCCTTCAGCACCAACCCTGGCAGTACATTCCAGGTACTCACCATTCTGTAAAACAAAACTTGCCCTGCACATCTCCTTTGGAGTTAGCTCCATCTCACATAAAATTCAAGCAACACACACAAAATGCTGGTGGAACGCAGCAGGCCAGGCAGCATCTATAGGGAGAAGCACTGTCAACTGTCAACAAACGTCGACAGTGCTTCTCCCTACAGATGCTGCCTGGCCTGCTGCGTTCCATCAGCATTTTGTGCGTGTTACAACCTTCTGCAGCTTCTTTCGGTCTTGTGCAGTAGCCTCTCCATACCAGGCAGCCTGTCAGAATGCTCTGCACGGTACAAGTGTAGAAGTTTCAGTGTATTTGTTAACATGTCAAATCTCTTCAAACTCCTAATAAAGTATAGCTGCTGTCTTGCCTTCTTTATGACTGCATCAATATGTTGGAACCAGGCTAGATCCTCAGAGATCTTAACACCCAGGAACTTGAAGCTGCTCACTCTCTCCACTTCTGATCCCTCTATGAGGATTGGTATGTGTTCCTTCGTCTTACCCTTCCTGAAGTCCACAATCAGCTCTTTCATCTTACTGACGTTGAGTGCCAGGTTGTTGCTGTGGCACCATTCCACTAGCTGGCATATCTCACTCCTGTACGCCCTCTTGTTACCACCTGAGATTCTACCGGATTCTTTGCCCAAATTGGCAAATGATCTACATCCCTTGTATCCTTTGACAATCTTCTACACTATCCACAATGCACCAATCTTTGTGTCATCAGCAAATATTGCTAACCCACTCACTCATGATTTTATTAAAGTCATAAACAGCAGGAGGTCCCAGTACAGATCCCTTCTGAACACCACCAATCACAGACATCCAGTCAGAATAATACCTATTGACCACTACGCTGTCTTCTATGGGTCAGTCAATTCTGAATCCAAATGACCATCACAATGGATCCCATCGATTCTAATTTTCTCGACGAGCCTACCAGGAACCACTTTGTCAAATCCTAACTAAAACGATATCAAGGATATCAAAAGACAATTTAAACTTTCCCTGGTCATTTGCGGATAGCCATCTAATGTATTCCTGCAAGACTTTCAGTTTGCGCCATGCCTAAGTCAAGTGCACTCAGTTCACAAAATTATCCTCAGTAACAGAAATCTATCCCTTATGAATTCTTTCTGATATTTATTGAGTTTGAGTTTCGGTTTTGTCCCTTCAATATCACCTAGTAAAAGTAATATTGGATTATGAGGAAGTTTTATTCCCGTAATTTGTTCCAATAAAAGTCTTAAATTTGTCCAAAAAGGTTGAATTTTAGAACAAGACCATGTAGAATGTAAAAATGTACCAGTTTCTTGTTTACATCGGAAACACTGATCAGATAAACTTGGATTTAATTTATTTATTTTTTGTGGTGTAATATATAATTGATGTAAAAAGTTATATTGCACTAATCTTAACCGAACATTTATTGTATTTGTCATACTATCAAGACATAGTCTTGACCAATTTGTTTCTTCAATTTTAATATTCAAATCACTTTCCCATTTTTGTCTTGACTTATGGACTCCTTGTTTAGTTGCCTGTTTTTGAATCAAATTATACATACAAGATATAAATTTTTTAATATTTCCTTATTGAATTAAAATTTCTATTTCTTTAATTTCTTCTAATTGCACTGGCTGTAGCCAAAAAGGCTATTGCAATTACTTGGAAATCAGATACATATTTAAGTATAGATTGTTGGAAAAAAGAAATCTATGGCTGTATTCCATTAGAAAAAATTACTTATAATTTAAGAGATAAATATGAAACATTTTTGAAAATCTGGGGCCCTTATTTACAAAAGACAGGATTAAATATATAGGTGCTCTGAAGAGGAAATTAATGGTTACTTGGGGAAAGAAATAAATATATATACTAAAGTTATTAAGAACTCCATGGAGCATGTGGAGACCTTCCAACATCCAGGCACTCTTTCTTTCTTTTTTTTCTTTCTTTCTTAATTTTTTTTATATAGGGAAGTTAGGGGGGAGGGGTTAAGGGGAGGGGGGAAGGGACACATACTTTTTTTTCTACACTTGTAATCATTTAAAAATGCAATTAAATAAAATTTAAAAAAAAAAAATCTATCCTTTTTGTGTGGGTTGCATAAAACCTAACATCACATTGTCCACAAGTTCTCTCCAAAGATATTTAAATTATTTATGGAACCTAGGTTAAAAATTGTTTGCAATTATTCAGGATGCCTGCTGTTCTAAAGATTACTAAATCGGGAAACAAAAATCAATTCAGTTAATGATTACTTTAACATTTTGACTTATTTGCATGAATTACTCACCCAAGTCAATCTGTTACGGAAATGTAGGTGTAAGAATGTTGCATGCTCATCAAAAGTGAGATAAAGTCATTATTCTACAGCAAGATGCCAGGAACATTATGGTTTTGGAGTTGGTTGTATCAGAGTTCAATAGTGACAATTAAAAGCATACTTTGACCACAGTAACATCCCACAGGTTACTTTATAACTAAAGGACTTGATATCATCCAATAAAAGTATTTACTGTATTTCATTGCACACTTGCTTTTGTTACTAAGGGAAGGAGTTGAATGACACTAGTCAATTGAGACTGTGATTTGAAAGCAAGCATTTAAAGTTTATCCTGAACTACTTAACTTTACCTTGAGAAAATCTGAGACATAGTATAATATTAGAGCTTAGAGCGTGGAGCAGTACTTGGAGATATGATGTGGTGGCCGTTACAGAGACTTGGATAACTCAGGGACAGGAATGGTTACTTCAAGTGCTGGGTTTTAGATGTTTCAGAAGGGACAGGGAGGGTGGCAAAAGAGGTGGGGGCGTGGCACTGTTGATCAGAGATAGTGTCATGGCTGCAGAAAAGGTGGACGCCATGGAGGGATTGTCTACGGAGTCTCTGTGTGTGGAGGTTAGGAACAGGAAGGGGTCAATAACTTTACTGGGTGTTTTTTTATAGGCCGCCCAATAGTAACAGGGATATTGAGGAGCAGATAGGGAAACAGATCCTGGCAAGGTGTAATAATAACAGAGTTGTCGTGATGGGAGATTTTAATTTCCCAAATATCGACTGGCATCTCCCTAGAGCAAGGGGTTTAGATGGGGTGGAGTTTGTTAGATGTGTTCAGAAAGGTTTCTTGACACAATATGTAGATAAACCTACAAGAGGAGAGGCTGTACTTGATTTGGTATTGGGAAATGAACCTGGTCAGGTGTCAGATCTCTCAGTGGGAGAGTATTTTGGAGGTAGTGATCATAATTCTGTCTCCTTTACAATGGCATTGGAGAGAGAGAGAGAGGAACAGACAAGTTAGAAAAGTGTTTAATTGGAGTAAGATGAATTATGAAGCTATCAGGCAGGAACTTGGAGGCTTAAATTGGAAACAGATGTTCTCAGGGAAAAGTACAGAAGAAATGTGACAAATATTCAGGGGATATTTGTGTGGAGTTCTGTATAGGTACATTCCAAAGAGACAGGGTACAGGAACCGTGGTGTACAAAGGCTGTAATAAATCTAGTCAAGAAGTAAAGAAAAGCTTACAAAAGGTTCATTGAGCTAGGTAACGTTAGAGATCTAGAAGATTATAAGGCTAATAGGAAGGAACTTAAGAAGGAAATTAAGAGAGCCAGAAGGGGCCATGAGAAGGCCTCGGCGGACAGGATTAAGGAAAACCCCAAGGCATTCTACAAGTATGTGAAGAGCAAGAGGATAAGACGTGAAAGAATAGGACCTATCAAGTGTGACAGTGGGAAAGTGTGTATGGAACTGGAGGAAATAGCAGAGGTCCTTAATGAATACTTTACTTCAGTATTCACTATGGAAAAAGTGATTGTAGTGATGACTTGCAGCAGACTGAAAAGCTTGAGCATGTAGGTATTAAGAAAGAGGATGTGCTGGAGCTTTTGGAAAGTATCAAGTTGGATAAGTCGCTGAGACCGGACAAAATGTACCCTGGGCTACTGTGGGAAGGGAGGGAGGAGATTGCTGATCCTCTGGCGATGATCTTTGCATCATCAATAGGGAGAGGTTCTGGAGGGTGGAGGGTTGCGGATGTTGTTCCTTTATTCAAGAAAGGGAGTAGAGATAGCCCAGAGAATTATAGACCAGTGAGACTTACCTCAGTGATTGGTAAGTTGATGGAGAAGATCCTGAGAGGCAGGATTTATGAACATTTGGAGAGGTATAATATGATCAGGAATAGTCGGCATGGCTTTGTCAAGAGCAGATTGTGCCTTATGAGCCTGACTGAATGTTTTGAGGATGTGACTAAACACATTGATGAAGGTAGAGCAGTAGATGTAGTGTATATGGATTTCAGCAAGGCACTTGATAAGGTACCACATGCAAGGCTTATTGAGAAAGTAAGGAGGCATGGGATCCAAGGGGACATTGCTTTGTGGATCCAGAACTGGCTTGACCACAGAAGGCAAAGAGTGGTTGTAGCCGGGTCACATTCTGCATGGAGGTCGGTCACCAGTGGAATGCCTCAGGGATCTGTTCTGGGACCCCTACTCTTTGTGATTTTTACAAATGACCTGGATGAGGAAGTGGAGGGATGGGTTAGTAAGTTTGCTGATGACACAAAAGTTGGAGGTATTGTGGATAGTGTGGAGGCTGTCAGAGGTTACAGCAGGACGACGATAGGATACAAAACTGGGCTGAGAAGTGGCAGATGGAGTTCAACCCAGATAAGTGTGAGGTGGTTCATTTTGGTAGGTCAAATATGATGGCAGAATATAGTATTAATGGTAAGACTCTTGGCAGTGCAGAGGATCAGAGGGATCTTGGGGTCCCAGTCCATAGGACGCTCAAAGCAGCTGCGCAGGTTGACTCTGTATTTAAGAAGGTTTAAGAAGGTGTATGGTGTACTGACCTTCATCAATCGTGGAATTGAATTTAGGAGCCGAGAGGTAATGTTGCAGCTATATAGCTACATACAGCTGTGGAGGCCTGATTATTGAGGGTGTTTAAGGAGGAGATTGATAGGTATCTAATTAGTCAGGGTATCAAGGGATAGGGGGAAAAAGCCAGAAACTGGAACTAGATGGGAGAATATTTTAGCTCATGGTAGAATGGCGGAGCAGACTCGATGGGCTGAATGGCCTACTTCTGCTCCTTTGTCTTGTGATATAGGACCCTGCTCAGATCCCACTTGGAGTACTGTGCTCAGTTCTGGTCGTCTCACTACAGGAAGGATGTGGAAACCATAGAAAGGGTGCAGATGAGATTTACAAGGATTTTGCCTGGATTGGGGAGCATGCCTTATGAGGATAGGTTGAGTGAACTCGGCCTTTTCTCCTTGGAGCGATGGAGGATGAGAGGTGACCTGATAGAGGTGTATAAGATGATGAAATGTATTGATAGTGTGGATAGTCAGAGTATTTTTCCCAGTGCTGAAATGGTTGCCAAAAGAGGACACAGGTTTAAGGTGCTGGGGAGTAGGTACAGAGGAAATGTCAGGGGCAAGTTTTTTTACTCAAGAGTGGTGAGTGCGTGGAATGGGCTGCAAGCAATAGTGATGGAGGTGGATATGATAGGGTCTTTTAAGACACTTTTGGATAGGTACAAGGAGCTTAGTAAAATGGAGGGCTATGGATAAGCCTAGTAATTTCTAAGGTAGGGACATGTTCGGTACAACTTTGTGGGCCGAAGGGCCTGTATTGTGCTGTAGGTTTTCTCTGTTTCTGAGATTGAGACTTACTTAAAAAAAAACTTCATATTTCCTGCAACCAAGTTAAAAACAGAAAATACTGGCAACATTCCAGGAAACGTGTAGAAACAGAGTTAGTATTCCACGTCCCATTCCCATTCTGATATGTCTATCCTCTACTGTCAAAATGAATCCAAACTCAGGTTGGAGGAACAACACCTTATATACCGGCTGGGTAGCCTCCAACCTGATGGCATGAACATTGACTTCTCTAACTTCTGTTAATGCCCCTCCTCCCCTTCTTACCCCATCCCTGACATATTTAGTTGTTTGCCTGTTCTCCATCTCCCTCTGGTACTTCCCCCCCCCCCCCCTTTCTTTCTCCCGAGGCCTCCCGTCCCATTATCCTTTCCCTTCTCCAGCTCTGTATCACTTTCGCCAATCACCTTTCCAGCTCTTACCTTCATCCCACCCCCTCCAGTCTTCTATCATTTTGCATTTCCCCCTCCCCCCACTACTTTCAAATCTCTTACTATCTTTCCTTTCAGTTAGTCCTGATGAAGGGTCTTGGCCCTTGACAGTGCTTCTCCTATAGATGCTGCCTGGCCTGCTGTGTTCCACCAGCATTTTGTGTGTGTTGTTTGAATTTCCAGCATCTGCAGATTTCCTCGTGTTAGTATTTCAGATCAAAGATACTTCATTTGAACTTACCTGTGGCTTAATATTCTGATATGGACAATAAGCTTGAATGTACTTGAAAAGTCTTTGGTCAGACAGAGGGTTCCCCCACTCTTCTTGATCTTCACTGGTGAGTGGTAATGAAGAGTCTAGCATGGTGTTGAGAACATCAAGGAAAGGAGCCTGTGGAACGTAAAAAAATCTGATATAGTCAGCAGCTCAATAAAATAACAGACAATTGACAATAAAGAGAATCTTATATACAAAATCTCTATTCCACTCCACTCAAAAAAAAATCCCAATGGAGAATCCCTGGAGAATGACTACAATGAACAGTAGATCACAGGGGCATAATGTTCAAGGAAATGCCTCAACAGAACTGTTGATTTATCAGCAAGATCAAATATCTGCCTTTTCTCACCACTGGTCTAACAACACACCAATAACTACACAGATACAAAATTTAATCTCAGTGTCAGGTGATTGGGTTGGATTAATCTCACTTCCTGTCGTTGCTATCACCTACTTGCTCTCCAGCTCACCTGATTTTAGAAATATAGAAAACCTACAGCACAATACAGGCTATTTGGCCCACAAAGTTGTGCCAAACATGTTCTTACCTTAGAACTACCGATTTCACTAACCTCCATGTATCTATCTAAAAGTCTCTTAAAAGACCCTATCGTATCCGCCTCCACCGGCAGCCCATTCCTCACACTCACCACTCTCTGCGTAAAAAACCTACCCCTGACATCTCCTCTGTACCTACTTCCAAGCAGCTTAAAACTGTGTCTTCTTGTGGCAACCATTTTAACCCTGGGAAAAAGCCTCTGACTATCCAAATGATCAATGCCTCTCATCATCTTATACACCTCTTTCAGGTCACCTCTCACCCTCTGTCGCTCCAAGGAGGAAAAGCCACGTTCACTCAACCTATTCTCATAAGGCATGCTCCCCAATCCAGGCAACATCCTTGTAAATCTCATCTGCACCCTTTCTATGGTTTCCACGTTCTTCCTGTAATGACGCGACCAGAAATGAGCACAGTACTCCAAGTGGGGTCTGAACAGGGTCCTATATAGCTGTAACGTTACCTCTCAGCTCTTGAACTCAATCCCACGATTGATGAAGGCCAATGCACCGTATGTGTTCTTAACCAGAGTCAACCTGCGTAGCAGCTTTGAGCGTCCTATGGACTCAGACCCCAAGATCCCTCTGATCCTCCACACTGCCAAGAATCTTACCATTAATGCTATATTCTGCCATCATATTTGATCTACCAAAATGAACCACCTCACACTTATCTGGGTTGCACTCCATTTTGTGAATACACGCTGACGTACAGAAATCAGATGAGCTGAAAGTTAACAGATATAGTACAGTCAAAGGTTCCATCAACAATAGTAGCCATCATTGAAGGAAGAAAACATGGATAAAGTTTCGTCATCAGAGAAAATGTGATAGAGACAGCTGAACTGTGAAAATAGAGTGGAGTCTTTACAGGATTCACAGCATTTGGGGATATAACCAAAATAACTGTGACACTCTGTTGGCATTTAATTAATGTTTGTGCATGCCCGTTCCCCAAAATGGAGACAGACAGAATTAGAAAGGGAAGTAAATGGTAGAGTTAGAGACTCACATGAAGGTGAGAGCAGGGTGAAAACAGGCAGCAAAAGCAATGAAAATTTCCTACTTTGAATGGGGTGCAGGAGGTAGCAGCAATGCAGTCATTGATATACTGGAAAACCAACTGAGTAGGACTGGATCAAAGAGTGTTTCTTGTAACCCTCAAAACAGCAGGTGTAGCTTGGGTCCTTGTCAGTGCCTACAGCTGAACCCATGATCTGGAGACAGAGTTCAATTGAAGGAATTTTTTAAACACGAGGACACGTTTAGCAAAGTCCTGCAATTAATAACAAGGAGCTTGAGTAATCCATTAACAAGAACTATGGATGTTGGACTTCTGAAGCTCTGCTCGCCTAACTCCCAGAAATAGAATAGGGAGTCCTCACCTTCAACCCTGTCACCTTTCATGTGAAACCAATCAACCAGCATTTCCCACATGGTTGTCACCAGACACGTCTTCTCCATTCCATTTTCAGTATTCTAAAAGGGACTGTCCCATCTTGAAGATTTAAGTTCACCCTTCCACTAACACCACGTCCTCAGAATCAGCCAACTTGCCATCGTATTGATTTGCGTACTTGTGGTGACTGGCTGTGAATGATCAGAAGTGAACGAAGTACAGCAGAGGAGCAGACCCTTGAGCTGACAATGTTGTGCCAAACAAATTAAACTAGTAATTACATGCCTAACTAAACTAATTCCTCTGGTCTACACAATGTTCCTATCCCCCCCCCTTTTTAAAAAATATACATTCATGTTTCTATCTAAGATCTTTTTAAACAGTTGTATCATATTTGCTTCCATTACCCCCGCTGGCAGCACATTCAAGGCGCCCACCACTCTGTTTGCTGAGCACAACTGTGCTCAGGGGAGCTATAGAGAAGGATTGCATCATCCCTCTCTGCATCAAGATGTTAGCTCAAAGAAGTGTTGGTTTAAAAAGAAAAAGCATGTTTCTCCCGATTCTTCCCCTGTGGTGAATCCTGTTTGCCATTGAGCTGTAGTCAGCGAGCAGCCACGTTGACATCAGGGTCAGTAACACATGCAGGTATTAGGCCAGGGTTGGGATCCAGACGTCTTGTGTGTTGCAGCTCGTTTTGACAAGCAAGCTGAAAGTCACTAAAGAATTTGTTTCCTCGATGAATAAGTTGTCCACTGTATGACAGTGCAGCTGTTGGCTTATTCTAAGTTAAGAAGAACGAGAGGGATGAACAGGCAGAGGAAAGAAAGTACAAGACAAAAAAATGTAGTGTCCCCTTTGCTTCTCGTTGATGACCTTTGCCTCTTAAATCACCAATTCTTTAGTGGATCACATCCACTCAACTTTGCAAATTTTCTCCCCATTCTGATTGGATTTTTTCCAGTTAGCATCATTATTACTTATTAACTGATCAGCATAAATCAGTGAGAAAGAAAAAGAGAAAAAAAGATAACTTGCTGGAAACTCAAAGACAAGAGGAGCCATGGCTCGCATTTAACAGTACTTCAGGAGATCAATCAGCATCTCATGCATTAATTACCTTCACAATCTTTTTGAAACTAAGTTTAAAAATATTACTTACGCTTTCAACTTACTCGTAAAACAACAGCTCTGACGTAATCAGGTGATGTGTTGCACAAGCTTCCAACAAGGAGTCCACCTGCACTATTTGCAGTGAGTGCTGTCTGCCTTGGGTTGGAATATCCCATTGTGTGCAGGTAGCACAGACAAGCCTGCAAGTCTTCAATGCCAATGTGCTTCTTATCTAACCGACCAGCTTTGTGCCAGTTTAAACCCAACTCACCACCACCTCTGGAATGGAAAGCAATAGATATATAGCCAAATGTTGGTGAATCAATAGTATCGTGACTTCTTCCATAAGCAAAATATGTCTTTAGTTGGAGTAGAGATAGATATTTGCAATGGAATTTGAGATTTTGTTGGTGCTAGGCTTCATACTGCTATTTGATGAAATGTCACAATGTAGAGCATTCTGTCAGTGTTCAGTCAACCAAAATACATAAATAAAATGGGTCACTCATCACATTGCTGGTGCGAGTTTCCTATTCTATTGCTAATTGTATAATTCTAATAGTATTTCCTATACTATCACTTCCTCGAAGTGAAGCACTTATTTTATTGAAATACCGCACAGAACAGGCCCTTCTGGCCCTTTGAACTGTGCCACCCAGCAATCCCCCCAGTTTAGTTCTAGCCTAATAGACAATAGGTGCAAAAGTAGACCATTCGGCCCTTTGAGCCTGCACCGCCGTTCTGAGATCATGGCTGATCATCTACTATCAATACCCGGTTCCTGCCTTGTCCCTATATCCCTTGATTCCCCTATCTATAAGATACCTATTTAGCTCCTTCTTGAAAGCATCCAGAGAATTGGCCTCCACTGCCTTCCGAGGCAGTGCATTCCACACCCCCACAACTCTCTGGGAGAAGTTTTTCCTTAACTCTGTCCTAAATGACCTACCCCTTATTCTCAAACCATGCCCTCTGGTACTGGACTCTCCCAGCATCTGGAACATATTTCCTGCCTCTATCTTGTCCAATCCCTTAATAATCTTACATGTTGCAATCAGATCCCTCTCAATCTCCTTAATTCCAGCGTGTACAAGCCCAGTCTCTCTAACCTCTCTGCGTAAGACAGTCCGGACATCCCAGGAATTAACCATGTGAATCTACGCTGCACTTCCTCTATAGCCAGGATGTCCTTCCTTAACCTTGGAGACCAAAACTATACACAATACTCCAGGTGTGGTCTCACCAGGGCCCTGTACAAATGCAAAAGGATTTCCTTGCTCTTGTACTCAATTCCCTTCGTAATAAAGGCCAACATTCCATTAGCCTTCTTCACTGCCTGCTGCACTTGCTCATTCACCTTCAGTGACTGAACAAGGACTCCTAGTTCTCTTTGTATTACTCCCTTACCTAACTCTACACCATTCAGATAATAATCTGCCTTCCTGTTCTTACTCCCAAAGTGGATAACGTCACACTTATTCACATTAAACGTCATCTGCCAAGTATCTGCCCACTCACCCAGCCTATCCAAGTCACCTTGAATTCTCCTAACATCCTCATCACATGTCACACTGCCACCCAGCTTAGTATCATCAGCAAACTTGCTGATGTTATTCTCAATGCCTTCATCTAAATCGTTGATGTTAATCATGGAACAATTTACAATGACCAATCGTCCTACCAGCCGGTACATCTTTGGACTGTGGGAGGAAGCAGGAGCGCCCAGAGGGAACTCACATAGTCACGGGGAGAACGTACAAACTCCTTACAGGCAGCAGTGGGAATTGAACCCAGGTCACCTGCACTGTAAACGCATTGTGCTAACCACTCAGCCACCACGCCGCCCCTGCTTATGTTATTAATTACTATGAAATGTTATAGGGTATTGTGAGATTGTGAAAGAGTTTTGCCTTGAAATTAGTGTAAGGTCGTCAGCAGTTATACACATGTGGTAGTGGTTGCTTATTGAATTCTGCATCTAAATTCTGAATGTGTGCCACACTGGATTTCCACATCTGCAGACTCTCCCGAGCCTGATCAAGTAGAGGCAAGTTCCTTCTTACTTTCAAGTGTTTAGTTTGAGGAAATTGAACATCATCCAGAAACAGATAGCTGGCAAGTACCACTGCAAAATGATGAAATGCCAACAAAGCCGGGAGACTTTACCTTACATGGCAATATGCTAAAATCCAGCCATCTTCCAATAACATTAACTGTTCTGGCTTAAAGTCAACATTCAAGTCCATACCATAAGCTCCATAGACATGGACCAACAAAGGTTTTTCATTCATTTGATTTAACACTGTTTTATGAAAAACTGAGATAGGTACCAACGTTCCATTCTGAAAATAAAAATAACAGGCAAAATTTGCAAATTCGTAAGTACTTTTGCACACATTTTTCTCACAACACAGTTTAACACGTGTATAATAAAACAGTGAACTTATATGTATAATCAATTTCCATCCTGTGTTGGGGTGACATCATCATTTTGACGCAAGTACAAACCCACCCACGGTGTTTGGATAGTCAAGCTCTTCTATGAAAATCAGCACATGTGAATGGCAGAAAACGACCACAGCCATGACCACACAACAGATCTCAGACAATCTACTTTGTATGGAGTGGTAGGAGTGTGGCATTGGAGTGTTAAAACAGTTTTCACTTGGAGAATCTGACACTATGCATGATACACTGCATGTACAGGTAAGGAAGAGAAAAGGCTCTGGGGTCAGATGTTCTGGGAGAATCCAGAGACAATTCTGAGTAGAACAGGAAGGGAAACTATTGCTGTAGGTGCACTGACTGACACAGGTTGGATCAGAAGAAAACCAAGCGGTAATAGTCTCAATGGCCTGGCCTGGAAGAGAAACGCTGGAGCTGAGAAGTGGTCAGCAGGACAACAAAGGACAACTTAGTCACAGCAACCAAAAATCTACTGTGTGACTTCAAATGTACAAAAGGAAGTTGGAATAATTTGCAGACATCAGGATGGGTATGGAGGCAATTATGGTTCATTTTAAAGGGTGGGTCTTTTAAGGGAGCAGTTTTGAAACACTAGGGGAACAGTTCCTGAGCAAATGGAACTATTTATAACGTTATACCAATACAATTGAAACACTTTTTTTTGGCAATATCTTCATTTTCATCCTTGGGATACATAAGTTCTATGAACTTGTGTCCTGCAAAACCACTTCAGAAGAGAATTAATAGTCATTTATGATTGAATGGGATTAGAGTTAGGTACAGATCAGTTGTATTCCTGAAGATTAAATAACTGTATTTTACTACAATCTTACAATCCAATGTTCACATTAAAAAAAGCCAATTTTATATTTACAAATCTATTTTAAAAACTCTACTGACTAATAAACTTTTCTCAGGCTTCCAGTTGGGTACAGATGTAGATTTTACTGATGTTTCAAGGAGAAGCTCTGCCATCTTCATCAGGATTGGTGCCTGGGCATGTCTAGTCCAGTGGTAATTATACCCCCATCGTCCATCCCTCCTGATTGGTTAGTCCTCATCCAATCAGGTTTCTACTCTCCTACCTTGTTTAAAATTGAATTCCAATTCTTACTTAGAACATGAGTGGGCCCTTAAAATCAATCAATCAGGCCCTTAAAAGGTCCAACGGAAAAACCAGGAAACCTAACAACAAGAAGGAACCCATTGCTGCTGATTGTCTTTCCTATATTTCCATGGTTTTTGGAATGATCACAGGAATCCTGAAGAAATACTGGATTAATACCATCCACAAACCCGTAAGGAAGCTCAAATCCCAGCTCATGCAGGTCAATGATGACCTGGGACTCAGGTCAGTTGGCATTTACAGGAATCTCTGTGAATGCGGAGCAGCGTATAATCAGCCAGGCAGGATGCGAGCATCAAGGAGCACAGGACGAGTATCTGTTTGGGTTACCTGGAGAAATTGGCGATAGCAAATCATTGCATTCGCAAAGGCCATAGGATTGATTTCAATAGCATAAAAACTACTGTGCCACACCAGTGGCTTTTGGGACCACCTGGTAAAAGAAGCCATTGAAATTAAGCTAGACGGGAAGAATTTTAACAAAGACAAAGATCTCACTCTAGGAAAAAAAAACTGGTATTCGATTGTAAAGAAGGTGGGAAAGCAGAAACCTGATTGGATGGGGACTAACCAATCAGGAGGAACAAACAGTGGGGGTGTAAATACCACCGGACTCATCATCCCTGCTGAAGGAGGCAGAGTCTGTCATCGAAACGTTGGTTAGAATTGATAAGTATACCCAGTTGGAAGCCCAAGAAGAGTTTATTTGTCATACATGCTGGAAAAGCACTGGATCCTTTTTATAATGACTAAATTATTGGTTTCAATGGGACCTGAACTCACATTTTGGGTTCAGCTCAGTAATGGAAATACACAGCCACATCTTACCATACTTTGTGCTTTTAAGCGAGTCACTATATAGTCCTTGGTAACATCTAGCCAAGCTTCATCATAAATATAGAGCTCATCTTCAACCAGTGAATACTGAAAACTCACTGGGGGCTGCACTGGAGAGGATAACTGAAAACAAATTACATTTGTCTCATTTTCCACGCAAGCTTCACACTCAATGGCACAAGCCCAGGCTGGGAGCTAAAGGACAAAAAGACAATTGTTTAAAACAAACATGTATTCCTCAAATATATTCTAATTTTGTAACAGATAACATCATGAATATTGACAGATATTCAACACAGCATTAATCTGAAAGTGAATTCAATGAATTATGAGAATAGTAGGGTAGTGCTAGTGGGAGATTTAATTTTTCCATTATCAACTGGGTCAGTCAGAGAATCAACCTGCAACTATCATCCTCCATTTCCAATCACTGAGCCACCTCGTTAGCTCCCCCTGAATTCCATGCGACCTAACCTTCCAGATCAGCCTGCCATGTGAGATCTTGTCAAAGACCTTTTAAAGTCTATATAGACCATGTATTCTGACCCACCTTCATCCATCCCTTTAATTACCTCTTTTGGAGTTTTTCCAAAGATTATCAGACATGACCTCCTATGCACAAAACTATTACTGATCAGGTCTTAACTATCCAAGTGAAGGTAGATCGTGCCCCTCAGTGTTCCCTCCAGTAACGTCCCTGCAAGTAAATTTAAGTCCACTGGCCTGCCCTTATTATCCTTCTCAAACAATGAAACAACATTATCCACCCTCCATTCTTCTGGAACTTCAGCAACTACTAATGACAAAGCAAATATCCTTATAAAGTCCTCCACAATTTCCCTGGCCTCCCATAAGGTCTAAAGGTGCTCTTGATCAGTCCTTGAAGATTTGCCCACCTTAATATGCTTAAAGAAAGGCTTATGAGAAACCACCTTCTTTGTGATCTCTATATGATCCAAGATCTCAATATTTATTCCCCTCATTTCTTTGGCATCTATGATTTTCTCCTTAATAAACTTCAAAGAGAAAGTGACGTTAAAAATCTCAGCCATCTCCTGCTTCTCCGCACATAGGTGGCCCTGATGGTCTTTCAGAGACCTATTCTTTCTGTAGTTGCCCTTTTATAGTTAATATAACTGAAAAGAAACCTTGGGAATATCTTTAACCCTGCATGCCAAATCCATCTCTTATCCTGTTTTGCTCTCCTGACTTCCCTCCTTAAGTCTGATCTTAAATTTTTATATTTGTCAAGAGACTCGTTCATATCCAGCTGCCTAATTGCAGTGAATGCTTCCTTCTTTCTCCATACCACAGACTTTGTCTCTCATTAGCCAAGGTTCTCTTTGAATTTGTTATGCCTAATCTTCATCCCGACAGATGCGTCCTGCTCCTGAAATCTTTGACTCTTTTGAAAGCCTCCCTCTTGTCGACTGTTTCTATGTCTTTAAATAGCCAGATTCTGCCTTATGCCCTCGAAGTTGGCCTTGTCTAATACAGGACTTGGACCCACGGGTATGTTCCACCTTTTTCTCCATAACCATTTTAAAACTAATAGAATTGTGGTCACTAGACTGGAAGTGCTTCCCAGCTCCACTTCAGTTACTTGGATCGCCTTGTTTCCTATGAGGAGCTTCAGTATTGCTCCTTCCCGAGTAGGTTCCTCTCTATATTGAAGGAGGAAACTATCTTGGATGTATCACCCATCCAGGGTGTTGGGACCTCTGCTATTAAATGATTTGGAATAAGAATAGACATGATATGATTAGCAAATTTGCTGAAGGTACTAAATTAGGGGGTCTTGTTGATAGTGAAGCAGGTTAGAATGAAACACATGGAGTTAGGCTGAGGAATAGCAAATGGTTTTCAATACAGACAGGTGTGAGGCGATCCAGAGTACAGTGAATGGCAGGACATTGATGGGTGTTGTGCAACAGAGGCACTGGGAGTTCAAATGCACAGTTCACCGAAATCAACTGTGCAAGCAGGAAAAGTAGTAAAGACGGCATTTAGCGTGCTGGCCTTCATCAGTCAGGGAATACAGTTTAGGTGTAGGGACATTATGTTGCAGTTAATGGTGAGGCTGTACTTAGAAGATTGTGACACAATGTTGGTCAATTTGTTATAGGAAAGACATTGTCAAGCTGAAGAGGGTGCAGAAGAGATTTAGGAGGATACTCCCTGGACTAGAGGGCCTGAATTTTAGGAAAGGGGTTGGCCACACTGGACCTTTATTCCCTGGTGCGCAGGAAAATGAGGGATGACCTCACAGAAGTCTGTAATATCATGAGGGGTACGGATAAGGTCATAGTATTCTCCCCAGGGTAGGAAGTCCAAAACAGTTACGGTATAAGAGGGGAGAGATTTAAAGGAGACCCGAGAGTTAACTTCTTTACACAGAGGTTGGTAAGTACCTGGAATGAGCTGCCAGTGGAAGTGGTCGAGGCAGGTACAATTGCAACATTTATGAGGCTCCTAGGTAGGTACATGGAGGGGAGGGCCTTGGAGGGTTATGGGCTGAATATGTCCAATGGGCCTAGCAGGAGAATACTGTGGTTGGCATGGACCAGCTGGGCCGGGATCAGGGGGTACCAGACCCTGTGACATTACAAGTTGTTTGTATTAACAAGCTACTCTTGTATTCTGTTCCAAATCCTATATTTTCACTATGTTTCTCAACACTACAGAGAAAATTACCTCATCATTTCACGCTCTGTTCAATCAATTTTTCTTCATAATTTTAGATTTTTTCTGTAATCTCTACTCTTCAATTTTTTGAAGAATGTTTATATTTCTCCATCCCACACAGAATCACGGAAAATCTGTGGTGCCCCATATGGAATCCAAATCTTTCCTGTAACTTATTCAATCCTAAGTTCACATTTTTATAGAGATAAATCTTAACTCCTCGCATTTTATCTTCCACATCTACAAAGAGGTAGCAGTTCTGCGCTGCCTGTACCACGTGTTCCTTCGCACTTTCACCAAGAACAGCCTCCTTTCATTCAAAGTATAAATCAGGTTCAAACGACAAATCTTACCAATTCACATATGTTTCACAATGTATTCCCACATGATTCATTCTGGGCCATTCCTCACCAATTACCAGTATCCTGCTACTTTTATGTTTGCTTTTATGTTTGTATTATTTAAACTTCAAAGTGCTCTGCATTAAGGGATCAAAGAAAAAAGTGGGGGCAGCACAAGACAAAGCTGAATGGATGACTATTTCCCTTCGTGAATTAATAACTCACTAAAATATTGTAGGAATCTACAATTTTGCACCAAGCCATGTAATCAAGAGTGAATATTGATTTTTCAACATTTATTTTTTTTTCCCTCCCAGGAGTTCCCCTAGAGGTTAATGTCAAAATTTTTTTTTTAAAAAGCACTGACAAATATATTTCAGGATATGCAACAAGTATATTAATATTGAGAACTCAACAAACACATTAAAATCCTCAAGTAAACAGATCTGAGGTGTCAACTTGGGTTCTCCACATTCAACGATTTAAGGAAAGCTTCTTCCCCTCTGTCATCAGTTTTCTGATTGGACATTGAACCCACGAACACTATCTCGCTACTTTTTAACCCCCTCTTTTAGCATTAATTATTTAATATGTATATTTCCAGTTTTATTATATTTCAGCTTTAAAGACCCTACTGTTTACAAGGGTGTTATTACTGTTGTAAAAGTGATCTGTGCATCATTGTAATCTAAGCAGAAAATAATAATAGGAATTCCTCACATACCTGGATGGACTTAACAGCTCCTGGCTCTTCGAGAGAAAAGACATGCATATATAAGTGACCATAACACTTCAGTATCATTATGCAATAATCATTGATCAGCTCCATATCGATTAGTTTATGTTTGTCTTCGACTGCATAAACAGTCTTCCAATTCTGCATTCCAGACGAAGAAATTGGAGCTTTCATCAGCTTAAAAACAAAACATTATTCATTTGTAAGAGTTCCCTTACAAGCACTGTTTTCTCCTCTCATACCATTCCACAAATGCACCCAAATTTCCCACATGTAGGTTCTGACTAGTAAATGAATGGTCAAAAACTACATGTAGAATACAGCTGAATTGTTTGGAGCACATGCTTGAATTCATGACATTTCAGCTAATGACAGAAGATTAAAGTCTGAAAAAAGAAAATTTAGAGAGCTAGGTAGAAAGTTGAGATGCACGAGCTACAGAGTAGTAATGTTGGGATTGCTGCCTGTGTCAAGCACCGGTGAGGGCAAGAATATGATGACTTGCAGGTGAATACGTGGCTGAGGAATTGGGACAAGAGGCAGGGTTTTAGATTTATGGATTATTGGGATCTCCTCTGGGGAAGGTATGACCTGTACAAAATGGACAGCCTACAGGAGGGGGGAGGGGACTAATAGCCTTGTAGGCAGATTTGCTATGGGAGGGTTTAAACTAATTTGGCAGGGGGATGGGAACCGGAGTGATATTGCTGAGAAAAGAGATGGTGGTTTACAAGCATAGGTAGTGTATAGTGAAACTGTCAGGAAGGACAGGCAGATGATAGGCAAAATTGCTGTCACTGGAATGAGTTGCATTAGGATTAGGGACCAAATTGAAAAGGGTGATGAATACAAGAGAGAAGGTGTTAATTTTTAATCTATGCAGTACACGAAATAAGGGAGATGATCTTATAACACAGTTAGAGATTGTCATGCATGACATTGTGGGTATCACGTGGTCATGGCAGAAAAACAATTGTACAAACCCCATTTCCAGAACAGTTGGGATATTTTCCAAAATGCAATAAAAACTAAAATCTGTGATGTGTTAATTCACGTGAACCTTTATTTAATTGACAAAAGTACAAAGAAAAGATTTTCAATAGTTTTACTGACCAACTTAATTGTATTTTGTAAATATACACAAATTTAGAATTTGATGGCTGCAACACACTCAACAAAAGTTGGGACAGAGGCATGTTTACCATTGTGTTACATCACCTTTCCTTTTAATAACACTTTTTAATCATTTTGGAACTGAGGATACTAATTGTAGTAGATTTGCAATTGGAAATTTTGTCCATTCTTGCTTGATATAGGACTTCAGCTGCTCAACAGTCCGTGGTCTCCGTTGTCTAATTCTCCTCTTTGTGATCCGCCATACATTTTCTGGACTGACAGCAGGCCAGTCAAGCACACGCACTCTGTGTTACAAAGCCACGCTGTTGTAGCCCGTGCAGAATGTGGTCTGGCATTGTCCTGCTGAAATAAGCACGGACGTCCTGGGAAGAGATGTCGCCTTGATGGCAACATATGTCTCTCTAAAATCCTAATATACGCCTCAGAGTCAATGGTACCGTCAATTACATGCAACTCACCCATGCCATGGGCACTGATGCACCCCCATACCATCACAGATGCTGGCTTTTGCACCCTTTGCTGATAACAATCAGGATGGTCATTTTCATCTTTGGCACAGAGAACTCGACGCCCGTTTTTTCCAAAAACTAGCTGAAATGTGGACTCATCTGACCACAACACACAGTTCCACAGTCTTTCGGTCCATCTGAGATGAGCTCGGGCCCAGAGAACTCGCCGGTGTTTCTGCATAGCGCTGATGTATGGTTTCCTCCTTGCGTAATACAGTTTCAAGTCGCATTTCTGGATCCAGCGACGGACTGTGTTAAGTGACAATGGTTTTCCGAAGTACTCCCGAGCCCAGGTGGCTATAATTGTCACAACAGCATGATGGTTTCTTAGGCAGTGCCACCTGAGGGCTCGAAGATCACGCGCATTCAACAGTGGTTTCTGACCTTGCCCTTTATGCACTGAGATGTCTCTGAATTCTCTGAATCTTTTCACAATATTATGTACTGTAGATGTTGAAAGACCTAAATTCTCTGCAATCTTGCGTTGGGAAATGTTCCTTTTGAACTGACTAACAATACTCTCACGAATTTTGGCACAAAGGGGTGAACCACGACCCATCCTTGCTTGCAAAGACTGAGCCTTTGATGGACGCTACTTTTATACCCAGTCATGATACCTCACCTGCTACCAATTAGCCTGCTTCATGTGGAGTCTTCCAAACCGGTTTTACTTGAATATTCTGTGCACTTTTCAATCTTATTTTAGCTCTGTCCCAACTTTTGTTGAGTGTGTTGCAGCCATCAAATTCTAAACTTGTGTATATTTACAAAATACAATTAAGTTGGTCAGTAAAACCATTGAAAATCTTTTCTTTGTACTTTTGTCAGTTAAGTAAGGGTTCACGTGAATTAACATATCACAGATTTTTGTTTTAATTGCATTTTGGAAAATATCCCAACTTTTCTGGAAATGGCGTTTGTAGTTGCGAGCAAGGATACACAATCTATCCAAAGGACAGGCAGGTAGGCAGAGGAGGAGCGGCTCTGCCAGTAAAACATGAAATCAAATCTTTAGAAAGATGACATAGGACTGGAAGATGTAGAATCCTCATGGGCAGAGTTAAGAACTGCAAGGGTGAGAAGACATTGATGGGAGTTATTTTACAGGCCTCTGAATAATAGCTAGAATGTGGTCTACAAATTACAATGGGAGATAGAAAAATGTCAAAAAGGCACTGCTACATTAGTCATGGGGGATTTTAATAGGCAGATAGATTGGGAAAATCAAGTTGATGCTGGATCCCAAGAGGGAGATTTTTGGAATGCCTCTGAGATGGCTTTTTGGAGTAGCTTGTGGTTGAGCCTACTAGGGGATCAGCAATACTGGACTGGGTGCTGTGCAGGGAACTGGAACTGATTAGGGAGCTTAAGGTAATTGAACCCTTAGGAAACAGTGATCACAACATGATCAAATTCACTGTGAAATCCGAGCGGGAGAAGCTGAAGTCAGATGCATCAGTATTACAATGGAGTAAAAGGAATTACAGAGGCATGAGAGAAGAGCTGGCCAAGATTGATTGGAAGGGTACACCAGCAGGGAAGACAGCAGAGCAGCAATGGCTGGGGTTTCTGAGAGCATTTTGGAAGGCACATAATAGATGCATCTTAAAGAAGAGGAATTATTCTAAAGGCAGTATGATGCAGCAGTAGCTGACAAGGGAAGTCAAAGTTGACATAAGAGAGGGCATACCATAGAGCAAAAATTAGTGGGAAGTTAGAGGACTGACAAATTGTAAAGAACAGAAGGCACCTAAAAAAAAAGGAAGGGGGAAAAGAGGAAAATGAAGATAAGCTAGCCAATAATATCAGAAATGATACTGGAAGCTTTTTCAGATATATAAAGAGAAAAAGAAAGGTGAGAGTAGATATTGAACCTCTGCAAAATGACACTGGAGAGATAGTAACGGGGTCAAGGAAATAGTGAACAGGCTAAGTAATTTGCATCAGTCTTCACCATGGAAGACACTAATAGTATGCCAGAAGTTCGAGAGTGTCAAGGGGCAGAAGTGAGTGCAGTTGCTATTTCTTGGGATGGGCTTAGAAAGCTGAAAGGTCTGAAGGTAGATTAATCACTTGGACTTGATGGACTAAACCACAAGGTTCTAAAAGAGGTAGCTGAAGTGATTGTGGAGGCATTAGTAATGATCTTTCAAGAACCAAGATTGTGGCATGGTTCCAGAGGACTGGAAAATTGTAAATGTCACTCCACACTTCAAGAAGTGAGGAAATTATAGAACAGTTAGCCTGACCTCAGTGGTTGGGAAATGTTGGAATCGATTATTGAGGATGTGGTTTCGGGGTACTTGGAGGCAGATGACTAAATAGGCTAAATTCAGCATGGTTCCTTTAAGGGAAAATCTTGCCTGAAAAAATTGTTCGATTTATTTCAAGAAATAATAAGCAGGAAAGACAAAGGAGAATTGCCAGATGTTGTGTAATTGGATTTTCAGAAGGCATTTGACAAGGTGCCACATAAGGCTGCTAAACAAGATAAGAGCCAGCGTATTACAGGAAAGAATTCAGCATGGATAGAGCATTGGCTGATTGGTGGGAGGCAAAGAGTGGGAATAAAGGGATTCTTTTTGGATTGGCTACCAGTGACTAGTGGTGCTCCACAGGGGTCTGTGTTGGGACAGGTTCTTTATACGTTGAATGTCAGCAATTTGGATGATGAAATTGATGGCGTTGTGGCCAAGTTTGCAGACAATACAAAGATAGGTGGAGGGGGCAGGCAGAATTGAGAAAGCAGGGAGGCTACAGAAGGAGTTAGACAGATTAGGAGAATACAGTGTTGGGAAGTGTATGATCATGCACTTCAGTAGAAAGAGTAAAAGCACAGACTATTTACTAAATGGGAAGAAAATTAAAAAAAAAACAAGGTGCAAAGGGATTTTGGAGACCTCGTGCAGGATTCCCTAAAGGTTGATTTGCAGGTCGAATTCGTGGTGAGGAAGGCAAGTGCAATGTTGGTATTCATTTCGAGAGGATAGAATATAAAAACAAGGATGTAATGTTGAGGCAGTATAAGGCAGTGGTGAGGCTTCACTTGCAGTACTGTAAGCAGTTTTGGGCCCCTTGTTTTAGAAAGGATCTGCTGACATTGGAGAGGGTTCAGAGGAGATTCACCAGAATGATTCCAGGAATGAAAGGCTTGTCATGAGCATGTTTAATAGCTCTGAGCCTGTACTCACTGGAATTTAGAATCGGGGAGGGGGGGGTCTCATTAAAACCCATCAAATTTTGTTAAGACTAGATAGAGTGGATGTGAAGAGGATGAGTCTTTGGTAGGGGAGCCTTGGACCAGAGGGCATAGTCTCAGAATAGAGGGAAGTCCATTTAGAACAGAGGTGACAAGGTATTCATTTAGCAAGACGATGATGAGTCTGTGGAATTCATTGCCACTGATGGTTGTGGAGGCAAGGTCATTGAGTATATTTAAAGCGGAGGTTGGTAGGTTCTTTATTAGTCAGGTTGCAGGGAGAAGGCAGAAGAATGGAATTGAGAGGGATAGTAAATCAGCAATGGAATTACAGAGCAGACTCGATGGGCTGAGTGGCCCAATTCTGCTCCCATGTCTTATGGACTTAATAGTGCAAATTGATGTGCAGTTTCTTTAAAACATTTTCTGTGCTGCTTTTCGTAGTCACAGAACAATTAAAGTAAGTTTTCTTGTTTATATTCCTGGGTACTTTTACCTAAGAAATAAGAGTAGGAGTAGACCACTTGGCCTTTCTAGGCTGTTCTGTCATTATCACTGTCACAGTAAAAAAATTAGGTCAGCAGTTATCTGACTATCAGAGCAATCCACCATTACTGATCCAACTAGGACTGTAGCTTTTGCATTGGAGTAAGATTTAAATCCACAATCTTCTGAATGCAAGGACTGGCAAAGCTTACTCTACAAATTTATAGATGTTATTTTATCTAATTACCAAAAAATTAAGGGAGTATACTTGATGAATATTAATTACTAATACAGATGTATCAGTAAAGGGAACTACAGAGGCATGAGAGAGGAGCTGGCCAGAATTAATTGGAAAAGAACGCTGGCAGGGACGACAGCAGAGCAGCAACGGCTGGAATTTCTGGAAGCAATTCGGAAGGCGCAGGAGAAGAAATATTCTAAAGACAAGATGACACAACCATGGCTAAGATAAGAAGTCAAAGCCAAACAGAGCATATAATATAGCAATAATTAGTGGAAAGTTAGAGCACTGGGAAGCTGTTAAAAACAGAAGGCAATTAAAAAAGTCATTAAGGTGAAGATGGAATATGAAAGTAAGCCAGCCAATAATATTAAAGAGGATATCAGAAGTTTCTTCAGATACATAAAGTGTAAAAGAGAAGTGAGAGGGCATATCTGACCGCTGGAAAACTATGCCGGAGATGTAGCAATGGGAGACAAACTGACTAAGTATTTTGCATCAGTCTTCACTGTGGAAGACAGAAGCAGTATGGTGGAAGTCTGGTGAGGAAGGCAAATGCGATGTTAGCATTCATTTCAAAAGGACTAGAATATAAAAGCAAGGATGTAATGTCGAGACTTTATAAAGCCCTGGTGAGGCCTCACTTAGAGTATTATGAGCAGTTTTGGGCTCCGTATCTTAGAAAGGATGTTCTGAAACTGGAAAGGATTCAAAGGAGGTTCATGAAAATGATTCCAGGATTGAATGGCTTGTCATATGAAGAGTGTTTGATGACTCAGGGCCTGTATCCACTCAAACTGAGAAGAATGAGGGGTGACCTCATTGAAACCAAAAGGCTTTGATACAGTGGATATGGAGAAGATGTTTCCTATGGTGGGAGAATCTAGGAACAGAGGACACAGTCTCAAAATAAAGGGGTATCCTTTTAGTATGGAGAAAAGGAGGAATTTCTTTAGCCAGAGAGTGCAGAGTCTGTGGAATTCTCTGTCACATGCTGCTGTGGAAGGCCAGTCTCTGTGCATATTTAAGGCAGAGGTCGATTAGTCAGGGCATGAAGGGATACAAGGAGAAGGCAGGATATTAGGGCTGAGAGGAAAATTGGATCGGCTGTGATGAAATATCAGAGCAGACTCGATGGGCCAAATGGCCTATTCTGCTCCTCCATCTTATGGTCTTATATGTGTATTCATTACTGATCAATGAACAAATTTCACTGTTTGTCATATTCTTCAGTAACTGATTTCTTTCCATTATCTTTTGAAGATAATCATTTGACATGACAGATATGGTTGGACTACAAACCACCGCATTTTGTTACAGCACTACAGGAAGAACATGGTAGCACTCAAGATTGTGTGGCGATTTGTGCAGAATAAAGCCAGAAATGGAGAATTATCATAATGAAGAGACACAGCCTAGTCTAGTGTGGTTTTGTTTGGAAAAAAAGAAAGTAGGGAAGATTTTGCGGAGGAGTAAGAGTACTCAAGAAGCTTCAGCCACCTAAACAGAAGAGTTGTTTCACTGAGAAGTCAGTAAGTAGTGGACATAGATTTAAGTCGGAGGATGTGAGGACAGTGAGTAAAATTATTTCACTTGGTGAATGGTGAGGGTCTGGAAGTTACTGACTGAAAGGTGGTAGCCATATTTTAAAAGCTACTTGGATGAACACCTGAGGAGAAATAACTTAAAGGATATGGACAGAGAGCAGGGAATGAGCACTTGAAAACAGTAACTGCAGGGTTACAGACCAAGAACAGAGAATTGCGCTTAATTTCTTAACAAATTGCCTTGAACTCAGCATCTTGGAAATACCCTATTTTGTTACCATAGACTCCAAGTCTAGGCTTGGACCACTCCTGAGGTATTGTGTACAGTTCTAACTTTCCTATCTAAAGACAACTAAACAAGAGAAAACCTGCAGATGCTAGAAATCCAAGCAACACACACAAAATGCTGGAGGAATTCAGCAGGCCAGGCAGCATCAATGGAAAAGAGTAAACAGTCGAAGTTTCGGGCCGATACCCTTCAACGGGACTGGAAAAATAGATGAAAAATCAGAGTAAGAAGATGGGGCGAGAGGAGGAAGTAGCAGGTGATAGGTGAAACTGGGAGGGGGGTGGGGTGAAGTAAAGAGCTGGGAATTTGATTGGTGATAGAGATAAAGGGCTGAACAAGGGGGGAGTCTGATTGGAGAGGACAGAAGGTCATGGAAGAAAGGGAAGGGGAAAGGAGCACCAGAGGGAGGTGATGGGAAGGTAAGGAAATAAGGTGAGGGGGGGAAATGGGAATGGGGAATAGTGAGGAGGGGGGGCAATTACCAGAAATTTGAGAAATCAGTGTTCATGCCGTCAGATCAGAGGCTACCCAGACAAAATACAGAACGTTGCTCTTCCAACCTGAATGAGGCCTCATTGTGATAGTAGAGGCCGTGGACTGACACACTGGAATGGGAATGGGAAGTAGAATTGAAATGTGTGGCCACTGGAAGATCCTGCTTTTTCTGGCGAATGGAGCAAATGTGCTCGGCGAAGTGGTCTCCCAATCTATGTCAGGTCTCACCGATATACAGAAGGCCACTGTGGGAGCAGCGGATACAGGAGGTGACCCCAACAGACTCACAGGTGAAGTGTCACCTCACCTGGAAGGACTGTTTGGAGTAGTGAGGGAGGCAGGTGTAGCTCTTGTTCCACTTGCAAGGATAAGTGCTAGGAGGGAGATCAGGAGGGAGGGACGAGTGGACAAGGGAGTCGCATACAGGAGCAATTCCCGTGGAAAGTTGGGGGGAGAGGGGGTGGTGGGATGTGCTTGGTGGTGAGATTCCAATGGAGGTGACAGAAGTCATGGAGAATTCAGTGATGTTTTGTCAGACTGGTTCCTGGTCTACTATTCTCGAGTTTAGGAGAATTATAGGTGACCTCATTGAAATATACAAAATGCTTAAAAGATACAAAGATAGATGCAGGGAGGATATATCCACTGGCTAACAAGTCTAGGCCATTTAGTAATGAGATGAGGAGAAATTTATTCATGAGTTGGTGAATCTTTGGAATTAAATACACTGGAGATCTATGGAATCCCAGTCACTGACTGCAGTAAAAACTCACATCAACATTTACTGAATATCAGAGTAATTCAAAGAAAAGGCAGGAGAATAGTGTTGAGGTAATCAGCCATGATCTTATCCAATGGCAAAGCAGCCTAGAGGGGCTAATTGGCCTATTCCCACTCTATATGGCATCTGGTTTTTGGATCAAAAGTTAAACAAGACCCCACTTGCCAAACATTATTTAAAGACCATAAGCTTCCTCCTAAAATTATCATAAATATTTATTTCTTAAACAATAAACAGGTTATTTATGTGGGATCACAACGCTCGGAAGTGGAGCACCAGGGCTCTTTAAATTACAACAGTGACAACTCTCCAACAGTGTATCACTTGATGAACAGATCTGTAGGACAGTTTATTCAACCCATCTGGAGGATGAACTTGTCTTCCAAATGTGTTTTAATTATATTACACATTAATTTGTAGGCAAGATGTTTATATTAATTTGAACTTACTCTATATTCTTTTGAGGCACCAAAATTGGTCAGAATATATAACTGGTCTTTCCAGTGCTCCACGTGATAAATGAGATCAGGAAGTCGCTCTTGCACAACCCTGGCCACCTCCAGTGGATGCGTTCGATCAATTAACCAAACCTCTGAACTATTCTTACTGTTGCTGTTGATGGTGATGTATTTTCCATCCTTGCTGCAAGTTAGCTCCACAAAAGACCTTAAAAATAGGAGGATTTCTTTAGACAACTATTTTGCTAGTGATTCATCTGAAATCAGGTTAGAAACAGAATAAGTCCTACCATTGGAAGAGTGGAGGGGTTGCAGCCCAATCTTACATATTGACATGCTGCAGTTCGTAACATTCCTACCCCGACTGCTGGACAATATCTCCCCCCCCCCACCCCCCAAGTACGGAAACAAATTTGTTTTGAGTTTACAAACAAACTAATTTAAGAATGAGGGACAAGATGGAATGAAGGAAGAGAATTCTGCTATATAAAGGTTAATAGACATCCAAATCTGTAGCATTGCTTTGAAAGTAATTGCTAATTACTGGAATAACCAGAAAATGACTGGGCAACATTGAATGAACAATCTCATTCAAACACCAATATGACTAGGCTATGTATGTCTTGTTCCAGCTTTGTAATACCTGATATCATTCTCTTTGTAAACCATTTCAGATGTTGCTCTCTGGTCTCCCAGCAGAAGCCTGAAAACTTGTTGGGATTGAAGCTTCTCCAAAATGGTGTAGAATAGGCAGTTATCTGTGGCCCATTCTGTAATAGATCAAAATGTTACTTGCTGATTTTAAAGCAAAGACTTGCAAAAGTACATTAACTGCTTTGAGTCCCTGCTTCTCACTAGCTCTTACTCCTCAGGTCTCAGATCTTTATCTATGATCCCATTTCTCCTTTAAGACTATCAGAGTGTTGCACAGCCTCAATCTGCAGCAACCTTCTTCATTCAAATATTCTCCATCTCAGCCTCACATTGCCTGTTCTGACCCCATCCCAAAAGACTCAAAGTGAAAATTGCTCTGCAAATGGAAAGTTATATTGAAGTGATAATGTGCAGGCTCCCTGCAGCCCACGTCCATCCTGCACAAGGCACATACAGCAGAATTAAATGCCATCGGGGCATCAGATGAGGAGTTCAGATGGCCTGCTAATTATGGTCAGAGATGGTTGGAGACATCGTTGGATCAGGTCCATTTGGTAGGTCAGGCATGCAAGTTATGGTCCAAAATACAGAGACAGCAAAGTGAGAGCAAGAATGAACAGTGCAGGCAAAAGTGACAGCACTCCGCTGCAATAAAGGATGACTCTACTGGATGAGGACTCACCAAAACTAAATGCTTTCGGCAAAACATGTGCCACCACCGGCTTTGAATCAAGCTTTACCACAACGCAAGTGGGTTCATCTGATGTCGTACATATGCTCGAAGCCAAATACTTCTGATTTGGTGAGACTCTGATGCGCTGAATTTGAGCATCTTTTGTTTGAACAAACTGTAGCCGATCCAGGCAGAGAACAACTTCAGGAGAACCTGTGGACACGAGCAATGTTTATAGTGCAGGATACAAAACAGATCAGTTAAAATGTTCAGTTCTGAATTATTATATAGCTCTTACACAAAACTGCATTACACTGGCACTCAAGGTACTATCTTTGCACAAACACTTCCCTTTTTCTACAACTTTCATCTGGAGGAGTAAATCTGGATGTTACAGAAATGGCATGAAATTCTTCGTGAGACGACTAATAAACAACTTAAAGCAATGCAAACAGTGAAACTACAGCTCCAGGGACACACATACACAAGAGATTCTGCAGCTGATGGTAATCCTGAGCAACACACACAAAATGCTGGAGGGATACAGTAGGTCAGGCAACATCAGTGGAGGGAAATGAACAGCTGATGTTTTGGGCTGAGACCCTTCATCAGGACTGGTAAGGAAAGGGCAGAATCCAGAGGTGGGGAGAGGGAGTAGTAAAGACTGGTAGGTGGTAAGTGAGACCAGATGAGAGGGAAGATGGGGGAACAGCATAGAAGGGAATGATCTGGGAAGCCAGGAGGTGTTAGGTGGAAGAGGCAAAGAGCTGAGGACTAAGGAATCTGATAGGAGAGGACAGTGGACAATGGAATGAAAGGAAGAAGGTGAAGCTCCTTTTGATTTGCCGAGACTGATTTGGGAAATTGTGGGCAGAAAAGGAGTGAGAGAGCAACTGGAATGAAAAAACAAGGGGGGGGGGGGGGGAAAGCGTGTGGAAGAAACATAGCGAGTGGTTACCAGAAGTAGTAAGATTGATACTTATGCCACCAAATTGGAGACCACCAACACAGCCTGGCTTCGGTGTGGAGGAGGCCTTGATCAGATACGTCAGTGTGAAATTAAAATGTGTGGCCACAGTGAGATCATGGCTGTTGTGCTGGATGGAGTGAAGATGCTCGATGAAGCGAGCCTCTAATCTTCATCGGGACCTTGCTGAGGCCAGATGACAGCTCTTGGACACCTCCTCTTACTTACCCCTGAACCAGGACCCCACTGGTAATGTTCCCAGACTACCTCCGCTACACTGACACAGCATTGGTGCTGTTTCCTGCACCCATGCTAAGCTTGTCAATTTAAACAACTTTGCCCCCAACTCCACCCTGTCCTCAAATTTCTTGATTCTTATCTGACACCTCTCTCCCCTTTCTTGATTGCTGTCCCCGTTTCCGGAGACAGTTTATTTATTGACATCTTCCATAAACACAGTGCCTCTCACAGCTTTGACTTTACATTTTCCGACCCTGTCACTTGTAAGAATGCTATTTCCTTCTCTTTGTTCCATATCTGCTCTGAGGATGAGCTTTCTATTCTCGGACATCAGAGAAATAACATTTTTTTTCTAAAATCCATCATGTCCAACCGTCGGGCACATCTTTTCCCTCCCTCCCCTCTCTGAGTCACTCACTCAGCAACTCCCTTATCCACTCATCCCTCTCCAACAAAGCCCATCCTGACAATTAACCATGCTAAGTGCCACTGCTGACATTCTCCCTCACCGTCATTCAGGACCACAAACAGTCCTTCCAAGAGAGGGGGTGCTTCACCTGTAAATCTGTTTGGGTCATTTATGCACCCGGTGCTCCCCACATGAC
This sequence comes from Hemitrygon akajei, assembly GCF_048418815.1. Classification (NCBI taxonomy): domain Eukaryota; kingdom Metazoa; phylum Chordata; class Chondrichthyes; order Myliobatiformes; family Dasyatidae; genus Hemitrygon; species Hemitrygon akajei. The sequence goes on from NC_133130.1 coordinate 37,836,913, forward strand.
CTCTACATGGGGAGACTCGGCGCAGACGAGGGGCTGCTTTGTTGAATACCTTCACTCTAACCACTAGAACAACCAGGATCTCCCACTGGCCACTGATATCAATTCTATTCTACTGCCATGATCAGGCTAGACACCAAGTTGGAAGAGCAAGTTAGATCAAGTCGTCAATTTGACCTCATATTCAGACTTGGTAGTCTCTGACCTGATGATATGAACATTGATTTCCCCAGCTTTCCGTAACCACTCCCCAAATAGCATGTTTTCCCCCTTTTTTGTGACCCTCTCACTCTTCTCTTCCCCTCCTCTATGCTTATGATCTGCCCGCCACCCCTGTCTGGTTACCCTCCTCCTTCCCTTTAATCCATCACCCACCGTCCTCTCCTATCAGATTCCTTCTTCTTCAACCCTTTACCTCTTCCACCTATCACTTCCTAGCTTTTTACATCATTCTTCTCCCCTCTCCCCCACCCACCTAACTTTCTCCTCACTTAGTTCGTTTCTGAATTCAGTTTTTACTCTCCGTTATCCAATTCCTGTTTTATTCTGCCTTCTGCCCCCTTCTTTTCCAGTCCTGATGAAGGGCCTCAGCCCAAAACATCAACCATTTGTTTCTACCCATAAGACCTACTGAGATCCTCCAGTATTTTGTATGTGTTGCTCAGCTCCAATAACCCAATAACTGGTGCTGTCTGTGTGGAGTTTGCACTTTTTCTCTTTGACTGCATTGCTTTGTCCTGGGAGCTTCCATTGGCAGCTTAAATGTCCTTTGTAAATAGTAGAACCTTGGGGAGAGGGGAGGAACTGTGGGGGGTGGTGTATATGGACACTGAAATGGTCAATATTGACTTATTTGCCTGAGACCAAAATGTTGCTTTTACATTTCCTGTGGAATCTGACAGCCTGCCAGTGAGACACATGAGCCTAGGAATTCAGTAGTGATGGGGGTTGGGGGGAATGTTAAAGGCAGCATTCTGCACAATAATAAAAGTATGACTCTTCTGACACAGGACAAAGTTGGAATATCACACTGGTAATTACTCTGTTTAATGGCCTGCTGAAGTGGTGTTCAGACTGACAGGGTTACCCCAACACTTCCCTTCACACTGCCCCATTTGCAGAGTGCGGGAAGGAGAGCTTCAGGCGAGTCTGGGATCAGGCCCGGTGGGGAGGATGGAAAGGACGGGGTGTGGTGGGGAAGTGGGGGAGAGTTCAAAGGAGAGAAGGTAGTAATCTACTGAACTAGAGTTTCCAGCTCCTACTGAATAAAAAAAAGCTTATTCAGAAGACTCTGCACAACAGCAGATGCACCTCAAGATAACAGTACCACACATCATTCCTGAAATGGAAATTACATTACTGGTAAGTGAAAATTACAAGCAGGATTTCTGGCTGAAAGAGGTTGACTACATTTCCGGAGGGCTGATTTAACATGGAAATCACTGCAGTCATGTTCCAGCATGGAATTAACTAGCACATTTCACAGTCTCGGCAAATCAAAAGGAGCTTCACCTTTTTCCTTTTATTCCATTGTCCATTGTCCTCTCCTATCAGATTCCTTAGTCCTCAGCTCTTTGCCTCTTCTACCTAATACCTCTTGGCTTCCCAGATCATTCCCTTCTATGCTATTCTCCCATCTTCCCCCTCATCTGGTCTCACTTACCACCTGCCAGCCTTTACTACTCCCTCTCCCCACCTCTGGATTCTGCCCTTTCCTTACCAGTCACATTTCCAAATGACAGAAGGAAGCCATTCAGTTTATTGAGTCTCATGTGCAAACTCTACAAAAACCGTACCAGAGGGCAGGATCAAATCTAGTTCACTGAAAGTTGTGTGACAATGTCATTCATTGCCTGGTGAAAGTTTCCTTTAATATCTGTTTGCATATGCTAATTGAAAAGAGCTTCGCCACAAATTGATGGAATCACGCCAACTCCAGAAACACAGCTCAAAATAAGACAACACTGTAACAAGCCAAGGAAAAATTAAATACATATATTCATAAAACATTAGCTATATGAAAATTACTCTAAATTTACTGTCACATTCATCTAGATCTTTAGAGGGGAAAATCAGTTCTTGCAGATTTGTGAGAAACACATTGTTGGAATCTCAGTCAGCCAGGCAGCATCCATGAAAGCAAATGCTTCTGGTCAAGCCCTTTCACTTACACTGATTTGGCCAACATTAACAGATCATCTAAATGAACAACAGGTCACTGTTTCACTTAGAAAGGCTTCCCACATTATCTAGGGACCCAAGCCCTCAGTTCACTTGCACTTTTCTCCAATCCAGTGTGCTTCATTTCAGAATCAGAATCAGGTTTATTATCACCGGCATGTGACGTGAAATTTGTTAACTTAGCAGCAGCAGTTCAATGCAAACATAATCTAGCAGAGAGAAAAAAAATGTATAAGTAAATCAATTACATATATTGAATAGATTTAAAATAACGTGCAAAAACAGAAATACTGTATATTTTTTTAAAAAGTGAGGTAGTGTCCAAGGATTCAATGTCCATTTAGGAATCAGATGGCAGAGGGAAAGAAGCTGTTCCTGAATCGCTGAGCGTGTGCCTTCAGGCTTCTGTATCCCCTACCTGATGGTAACAGTGAGAAAGGGGCATGCCCTGGGTGCTGGACGTCCTTAATAATGGACGCTGCCTTTCTGAGACACCGCTCTCTAAAGATGTCCTGGGTACTTTGTAGGGTGTTGGCGCGTGGCCAAGTGGTTAAGGCGTTCATCTAGTGATCTGAAGGTCGCTAGTTCGAGCCTTGGCTGAGGCTGCGTGTGTGTCATTGAGGTACAATGTTGTTACTATGACGTTTTCTCTGTACTGGAGAAACCAAACCCTGACTGTGTGCTGCTCTGTGGAGCACCAAGGTTCTGCTCACAGCAGTGACTAAAACTTCCAGCTGTCTGCCACTTTAATTCATCACCCCACTCTGACTTCACTGTGATGACCTTCACTGTCAATGAGGCCCAACATAAGCTCGGGGAACAACAGCTTATCCTCCACCTTGTACATTGAACTTGCTGCTGTTGTTGTTATTCCTCTCTGTACCTCGTGGCGCATCGGGCGGCAACATTGCTGTTTCTTTAGCATTTTGTTTGTTTTTTTGTCTTAAAAAAGAAGCCGAGTCGCCAGCTCGACACTCAACCCAGCACAAATGGAAAGCTTGCAAGGAGCTGGCGGGATTCAAACCCAGGAACACTCGCCTTGAAGTCTAGTGCTGATGTCAGTCCACCACTGGCCAGCACATTGAACCTGTAAACACTGACATATTCTGCACTTACTCAAAATCATGTTCTCCAATTTTAGGTTACTCAATCTTTTGTCTACATCAGGGCTGGCCATTTCTGCATGTCATCCATCTGTGATTTTGGCTCAGTTTTTCCCTCACTTTACATATCTGGCCTGGGTTCCTGTACATTACATAGCCCTACTACTAGCAATATGACATGAAGCACCATAATAAGCTTAGCTTCAGAGACTCCCTTAGTTTTCAGGCATGGGCAAGGGGTGGGTTGCACAAACTCACCTCCCAGTTCAGGCTCAAGCACAAAACACTATTTGTATGGTTTTCCAAAGATAGTCCTGACTGCTGAGAATGAGCAGCATTTTTATGTTCATTTCTAATTTCTCGCCAGTACAATAAAAAAAACATCTCCACACAAGTTTACAAGGTTGGGATTGCTCCAGAGCAACCTTTTAAGCCTTTTTAGAGTCTCATTGGGAAAATTCTCAGTGATAATTTTACAGATGATCTATGATTCAATATCCTTGAGGGAAAAGAGCCATTCTCCCATTATAGAGTTAGTTTGTGGCTTCAATTGGGTTCCAATGTTATGTGATTTCTATGGTGATTTATTATAATGAAAGACTGTACCATTCTGAAGTTTTCTATAAATGCAGCCATCATCTTCAAAGTACTCAGTGTCATCCACATGCATCTATGGAAACAACATTAATAATATCAGCACAAGTCACATTTATTATCATTCATACAATCCACTAATGTATTGGTCCTGTCTACATAAACACAGAATTCTTAAGGAGACAACACAAAACAAGCTCAAGGCAGTGGAATATTTTTGTCAGCAAGGATCTGTCTTGAATTTCTCTTTTTAAAACTTGCAATTTTTGTCCCAAAACAAAAGTACAAGAAGCAATGGTGAATGTTCTATTTCCAACAAGTATTTTATAAACAATGGAAAATGAATCAACATTTTTCTACCAGTATTAGCTTTTTCAAATAGCTGATTAATAAAAATATTGTTGAAAGCAACTTCTAATAAGCAGAGTCAAAACCCTGTGGGGATTGCAAAAGGTGTCCAGTTTTCCAAACCAGAATAAGAGATGTGACTCCTTTCCCCATTCTCAGGCAAATAGAATTGGTGTGTTAGGAAGAAATTTAAAAAAAGTGCCAATGTGGAACCATTGTAAAACATTCGGAGAAGTTTACTGGTATCTAATTCTGACAATTAGGGAATTACTTGGAATGGTTGGGGCTAGGAAAGGGTTGCTGAAACTGCAAGATGCAGAAGAGATTTTTTAAAAAATGTAAGAATAGAAAGGGATGCAAATTTTCTGATTTGTTTTACTGATGGGGAAAAATATTCCTCAAGACTCATTACTTACATAACCCTTAAAAAAGTAGCAGGCCAGGGTGGCTAAGTGGTTAATGATGCAGACAGGATCATTGGCCTTAGCTACAAAAGCAGATTTTCAAAGCAAAGAAGTCACGATGTACTTTTATGGAACACTGGTTCAGATACATTTACAGAATGTCTGGTTCTGATGTCACACTTCAGGAAAGATGTAGAGATGAACAGATGCGAGACAGAATGGAACTGGGCTTAATATCATTGTAATATGACCAGGTGCGGCCATATATAATAGAAAGAGGATGAATCTGCTTTTGTACACAATTTCTCTTGCAATAAAAACCAATATGCTATTGCATAAACGCTTGCCGTATCTGCATGCTAACTTTCAGTAATTAAGGAGCAAGGACAGCTCAGTTCTTCTGAACACCTACAACTCAATCTCTTGCTGTTTTGAAAATACTGCATCGTTCTATTTTGCCTTTGCCAAGTCCTTGCCCACATCCCCTTGAATCCTGCTCACTTCCCACAATGCCACTCAGTAATGTACGAGCAAAGGTTCAATGACACTTGAACCCTATCCAGGTAACGAGTATACCCTGTGAACAGCTGGATGCAGCGACGTCATATACATACTGACCTCACTGCCACACAAGACTTGTTTCTTTTACATCTTCTGTTTATTTCTCATAAATTCAGTTAGAACTATTTTTATTGTGAATCTGAAATTTCTGGGTAATAATTTGTAAATTCCACAATGGAAAATTTCCATTACCCAAATGGCTACAATGTGGGGGGGAGAGCAGCCTATGTCAAGTGAACAGGTATATTGTTTCCAAATTTCTCCCTCTCTCCTTTCTTAAGTAGAAGGGTTACATTTGACATGAGATACCTGCCAGGTGTTGTAGTGCAGTGAGATTCAGTGGAAAGAATGAAGGCACAACCGGCTAACATCCAAAGACATAGAGGTTCAGGGAGAAGGCAGGGAAGTGAGACTCTCAGTATTGTTCGTACATAGAGCTGGTATGGACTCTATAGGAAAAATGAGTTATATATTTTGTGCTTCTGTTGTTGCTAATACTAACCAAGCGAATTTCGTTCAGGACATTAAGCATGGGGCAAGGTTGATGGTTGGTGGCTGGAGGCAGGGCCGGATTAAGCTAGTGCGGAGCCTGTAGCATACATTATAGAGGGGCCCTAAATTTTTTAAAAATGCACATAAGTATTAAAACATAAATTATTTAATTGCATAGTAAAGTAATTCAATTTTTTCCATTTGCTATACTGCCAGGTAATATGACAAATGTCTGACACTTCAGTAATAGTATTACTTACATGTAGGTATCAATTTCAAATGTCAAAAGTAACAAAACTACGATTTAAAAGTTAGATTTTCTAGATATAGCATGAGCAAATTTGTTGATGATACTGGAAACGTCTATTTCATGCAGAAGTTCATGTTCAATGCTCATTAGAGTGAGATTGTTTAATCTGTTTTGACCCATGGTGCTCCTCAGTTCAGTTTTAATCCTTTTCCATTTTGAAAATGAGTATTCTTCACTGCAGTTGGTAACCATGAGTGACAAATAGATGCGCAAGGCATTTTCTACATTTGGAAAACATGACTCCAAAGAATTGTCAGTTATCAAACAGTACAACTGTAACTTTACAAGCTCTTGTTTGGCACCAATGTGAGAAGCAAGATCAGTTTGCAACAGTTCAGTAAACTGCACAAGACTTTCTTCCAGATCTTCCGGATATGATTTAATAAGATTTGATTACCTCCTTACGATCTCTTCAGGTGTAAACGACTGTAACTGATGAAGGAATCCAAAAAACACTTTTAGATCAGCTTTCTGCCTTTTTGACAGGGCAGGAAGCAAGTCGTCAATAATGGCAAGAAATGTTTGGCTTTTAAGCTTCTGAGAAGGCTTTTGAGATTCAACAAGTGAATCAAGAGTGCTGGAACCACTGGAATCATCATATGTGCGATTTTGCTTGTGTTTTCTTCGAGTTTCCTGTTGATAATGTTCACACTTAGTCAGATCCTTGGCTTTTTGCTCTATGTCTAAAAAAGTAGACTGCATAGCTTGAATATATCCATGCAAGGATTCATACAGTGCACAAGCTGTGTTCAAGTCTTGGCCAAAGATTACAAAGAAGCACTGGTCACTTGAAAATGGTGCAATACTTGATCCCACAATATGACCATTATTCCTGTTTCCAACTTCATCGTGGTTGAAAGTAGTCCACGAGTCAGTTGTCGACGCTCTGCCTTCTGATCATTGTTATTTGAAATGTCATCCAAGACTTGTTTTATTGCAGAAAAGCTGTGTAAAAGTGCTTTTGTTGCATCTGCACGAGCTACCCGTCTGATATCTGACATTTTTTTCACAATGGGCAAATGAGCACCACCATCAGATAATGCAGTAGAAAGGAGATCCCACCGACAAGTAGAAACAGAAAAAAAAGTGTACAGGCTTTCTACAAATTCAACGAAAATTAATGCTTCTTGACAACATTCAGCAGCACATTTTCCAACCAAATTTTAGTGAATGTGCAAAACCTGGAATGTAATCCACAAACTCATTCAGCTCTTTAACTCGTGCTTGTAAGCCACTATACTTGCCACTCATGTTGCTGGCATTGTCATAACTTTGACCACGGCAGTCTTTTATATCAATGTCATCTTCCTTTAAAAAGTCAAGTAAACTTTGAACGAGCTGTTCAGCACTATGACCTTCCATATCCAAAAACTTCACAAATCTTTCAACTGGTCCAGACGGCAAAACATAGCACACAAAGTCAGCTGGTCCACATTAGATATATCTGGAGTAGAATCCAATGAAACAGAATAATACTTGTATTTCTTCACTTCACTGATAATGTGATCCAGTACGCTGGATCCAATCAGATTGATGAATTCCTCATGTTGTTTTAGATAGATATGATTTATGCCCACTTCCTTGGTTTGCATGAGCACTTATATGCTCTGCCAGAAAAGGGTCAAACCTGGCCAGTAATTCTAACAACCCCAAGTAATTTCCATTGAGGAGAGCCAACAGTTTCATCGCTACCATGAAACGAAAGGCCTCGTTCTGCTAAAAACTTTACAACTTCAATTATTCACTCTAGAAGTGTGCACCAATACTTTTGTTCAGTCTCCATTTCTTTCACACGTTTAGCTTTGTTTTTGCACATCAACAGTGAAATTAAAGCTTGTCTATGTGAGGAACTTTCTTCATGTCGACGTAATATATTGCTGGCATTTTTCCAGTCATTAAACCCCTCTTCACTAAACTTTGATGAACATCCTAACGTCATAGACTTGCATGGGAAACAGAATAGGCTTCCTTTGCTTTCTGAATAGCATAACCAATTTCTTGCATGTTGCTTGTTTGTAGGTTTATGAACAAATGTAAAATAAGACTTCTGACAGTGCTGAGGTTTCTTTTCATTGTCATACAATCGCATGGATGGAGAGAAATCACTCTCAGCATGTTGACATTCATCACTTCCCTTTGCTATTCACGATCACGATCATCTAGATTGTTTGGCCATTCACCAATATCATTAGAGTACTTGTTCTTTCGCATTCAATGGATGCTGGCTGTTGCTCTATCATGCCTTCTGCCACAGTACTACTAGTTGTTCCTATATTTCCAGCTTCAGCCTTTATAGCACCATCACCATCTCCATGAACATCCAAATATTCTATCAACTTACGTGTTTTTGATATCACAAGTTGGGTCTCTTCTTTCTTTTTCTTCCTTCACTTTACGTTTTGTACTTCCAGAGGCATAATGACGTCCAATATCTCTGACTCTATTGCTCATTGTTACCTACATGAAAACAACAGCATTGCCAGATTGTTGTCGTCGTGGCGTGGATGAAATCACAGAGCGTTGCATTACTGGTAGGTACAAGGCAGTTTCTTTATTCGACAAAACAAGGTTACAGCAGGCAGTGACCCCTGGCAGAACAGGTCTAACCGCCTTGTGACTGAGGCTTGATATTTATTTGCTAAACACAAAGGACAGTTCATAGTTATAGACAATTCTTTGGAGTTTTCACATCTTTTGATTAAATTCATTCTACCGGCGCCAGTATGCCTAAACTGGCATTCATGCCCTTTAGGAATTCAAGTTAAATCCATAATACATTATTTTGTTTGTTACGTGCTAACATAGAGGACAATTCAAATACAAAAAGCATAGATATGGTGTCTTCACAATCGCAACTACCTGTAAACTTAGCATTCTTGTCTCAGAGGCGCCAGAGCTGCATTGTTACAAATGAAACTGGGTTCACAGCTTTTAGAAAATGCATTGTTATGAACTCAATCCACAGTACTTTGTCAAACAGAAGACTGATGACTGAAGTCATTGATTTAAGTGTAAATGAATTGTCTACCCAAAACTCACTCTAACAGTCATGAGAATACTGTGAGATGCTGATTTCACCAGACTGCAGCTTGCAAGCATTTAATGCGGGCAGGGCCCTCAAAAGTGCAGGGCCCATAGCACATGCTACTTTTGCTACTAGGTTAATCCAGTCCTGGCCGGGGGGGGGGGGGAGGGGTTTAATGAGAGGGAGTGTCCGTAATGTCCAGTTGACTATTTAATAAGAAATAAGTGACAATCCAAGTCTCATAAATTGAGTGGGCCAAGCTTCATCAATATGTTGCTTTCAGAAAAAAAAAACTTTAAAAGTGCTGGAAATCAGCAATACATGTATTATTTCAAGAGACAAGAAGAATTACACTTACCACATGATTGTTATTATTGGAGGCATACTTGTCACAAATTGTTTCTAACCTCTTTTTAATCCTATCTTCCAATTTATGATATTTGTGTGACTTTGATTTGTAATATTTTAGTTCTGCTTGTAGAAGTTCCTTAAGAGAAAAAACACAAACTTCATTGAAAGAAATCCAAATGGGTTATTTAGCATGTACAAAGATGTTACTGTTTTGTTATTGTCTTTCCTCAGATCCTAATGAGTTAAATATAGAATTAACTCAACAGCCATAATTTTTAAAGAAAACTTTCTGCCTGTAACATGAAGGTAGGATGTGGAATATGCAGCCCATATCCAAAGTAATATAGATTCACTTTTAATCATCAGAATTATTTTCCAAAAATTAATTGACAAAACAAAACACTATTCCAAAAGTGATTATTTTGGTCACCTACCTGCAGGAAAGATGTAAATAAGGTTCAAAGAATACAGAAAAAACTTACAAGGATTTTGCCAGGTCTGGAGGACCCAAGTTATAAGGGCAGATTGAATGGGTTAGGACTGCAGGTTTGTTAGAACGTGGAGGATTGAGAGGAGATTTGATAGAAGTATACAAAATTATGAGGGGCATAGATAGGGTAAATGCAAGCAGGCTTTTTTCCACTGAGGTTGGGTGGGACTATAACCAGAGTTCATAGGTTAAGGGTGAAAAGGTGAGAAGTTTAAGAGGAACATGAGGGGAAACATGTTCACTGAGGGTCTTGAGAGTGTGGAATGAGCTGAAAGCACAATTAGTCTATGTGAGCTCAATTTCAATATTTGAGGTAAGTCTGAATAGGTACAAGGATCACAGGGATATGGAGAGCTATGCTCCCAGTGAACATCAATGGGAGGAGGCACTTTAAATGGTTTTGACAGACTAGATGGGCTGAAGGGCCTGTGATGTGTTCTTCTTCTCAGTGACTCTATGATGAGAAGCTGTACCTAATTTATCCTATGAAATTTCTTTTAAATAAATCTGTACAAAATTAACATATTGTAGATAATTCAAAATCTAATCATTTTAACAGATGGTTATAAGCAGTTATTGGTCCCTTTAATGACAGAGATTACATGTTACATTGTCTAAACCTGTAGAACTGCATTAATTGAGAAGACAGTGACTCATTCTGCCCTGTGGTCAAGTCTGTTGCATTAAAAATTTTAAGTACAAAATTAAAATTTGGAAGCTTAAAATGAGAAACAAAATCAATACATCAGTCCACCAAAATATATTGCACCAAGAGACGATTAGGCTCAGGCATTGTCAGGTCCATTCCCAGAAACCAGGATTATCCTTACTATTTCCTCCTAACAACCGCATCCCCAGAGAAACTCCAATCAGCTGACCTGCTCATCCCATTCAATATCACAAAATGGCTGATAGCACTGGATACATCAGTTATTACAGGACTAAACAACATCGCAGCTGTTCTTTTCAGTAACACTGAAGATCAGTGTGTGAAAATTAGCCGTATTTTTAGCCTAGCCTTTTTTTTTTTAAAAATGGCTGCAATGTGGAAAATTGTCTCCCAAAATCTGCTCAGAAGCAGGATACATCTGATCTAGCTAATTTTCACCCAGACTGTCTATTTTATTCATCACTAAATGGCATGTACTCACCCACCCAGTATCCCAACACTATCGTGGACCAAAGAGCTGAATTCCAGAGAGATGTGAGAGTGAATAACCTCAACACTTGACTGAGCTTGGCTTCAGCAGCTTCAGCGTAAATGGTTGGAATCATGCCTTGTGCAAAGGAAGGTGGTTCTGGTTACTTAAATTCAGTCATCTCAGTCTCAGAACATCAATCAGAAGTTTACAGAGGACTGTCCAGGTCTCAACCAACTTCATCAGGCCTTCCGGAAGTGGGAAGTGGGAATGTTCACAGATGATTTGTAGAATGGGTAATCCACAGACAATTCCTCAGCCAATGAGGAAGTTGATGCCTGCAAGTGGAAAGACCTAGACGTGACATCAAAGGATATGGAGAGAAGGCTGGGGAATGGGGTTGAGGAGGGGGAGAAAATAGGACGAGCCATGGTTGAATGGTGGAACAGACTCAATGGGCCAATTCTGCTCCTATATCTTATGTATGCTCTGAGATGGTTACTGAGGCTCAGCATGTCACCAAATACTCTATCCCACTGCTGAAAATATCTGACTGGTTGCATCACTGACTGGCATAGCCAGTCGAAAGTACAGGAGGAGAAAGGCTGCAGAGAGTAGTGGACACACCCTGGTCCATCACTGGCACAGCTCTCTCCCCCCATCACTGACAATGTCTACAGAGGATGCTGTGTCAAGAAGATAGCATCTGTCATAAAGGATCCCCACCTTCTCCGCTATGCAGTCTTCTCACTGCTACTGTCGGACATGAGGTAGAAAAGTCTGAAGCCCCACACCACAGCTACATTCTTACAACCATCAGCACATCCCTAACCCATCCCCAACAATCAGCCAACTCTTGAACCACTGTGGACTTGCGTCTGATTCTGCAAAAACAAGACCTTAGTGGACAAAAATATAGCTTCCTTTTGTCTCTCTTCACTGACTTGTATAATGTCCACACAGTCCACATTCTGCCCTGGCTACTGCTTAGTGCTGCTGTTTTAGTGTAACTATGACAATAAAATCAACTTGATCTACTAGTCACCCAGTCTATTCTGACAGCAACCATAACTTCAAGTGGATGCGAACACCACCACCTGCAGGTTCCTCTCTGTCACTCCATCTTGACTTATAAGTATTTCAGCAAAGGTTTATGACTACTGGGTATAAATTGTGGAGTTAGCAATCTAACAAATACTATAGAAGCACTTCCACCAAAAGGACTGTGAATGTTCAAGACAATAAGTCGTCACACCTGTCAAGGGCAGCAAGGCATGGGCAATAAATCATGGCCTTCAACAGGCACATGGCAAACAGGAGAAAATAATTATCTTTCTTGGTAGGGTTGGCACTTTGTGCAAATGAAAGGAAGTTATTTTAATGCCACTCAAAAAGCTGAGCAGCCGATGAGGAGAATGCCCCATTTCTTTCTCCACCATTGATCAGAGAGCTGATCTCAGTAGCAAGTGCACAGTGAGGTCGAAGGTCAAGTGATGGACACCTGACCTTTAGGTGATGCGTACAATCACGTGACCGAGCCGTGGGCCGGCCAATTCATTCAAAACCGACCACATAGTGATATGTAACGGGAAAGCATCAACCATAAATACAATTCACCGTTTTGGGAGATGTTTACTTAAGAAATAAAGCGCTCAGGTGTGAAAGCTGAAACTAACTTACTATAATAAACGTAAGTGTACCGTTAAATTTATCAAAACACCACATTAATCCATTTCAATATCTTATAAATGGCGAGTTTAATGCACGGAGGACGGTACTCACCTGATAATTAAACGCTTCACATTTATTACTGTTTCCCTTTTCTAAATGTTTACAACTTTTCGCAAACTTCCTGACTCCCCAGCTGCGAGTTTCATACGAGGATCTTTTCAAACCACATGAAGCTGCTGCAAAGCAGCTGGATTGGAAACTCTGCTTTATCTTTTGAAGCAAAATGACCACACGAGGCATTTTAATCTCAGTCCACAAACGAAACAGGCAAACAACGACTGTAGGGGGCAAGACCCTTTCTTAATTTCCCTACCTTTTTTTAAAAAAAGGTGAGAATTATACATATCCTCTGTTTACAATTAAACACTAATCACAACAGGCTCTCTGTGCACCTCACATCCCAGTACACTGTTCGAGTGCACGCAGCAGCGTGCGAGTAACTCCGAGACAGAATAAATCCATCACCCACCCGTCACTCATCGCCCAATCGCTGCTGCCTCTCCCGTCGATTTCTACTCAAACTTGATCGCTTTGGTCTGCAGTTCCTTCTAACCGGAAGTGAAACAAATGCACGCGAGCCGGCTGTGACTGTTACTTTTTTTTCGCCCTCCTTCCCTTCGCCCCTTTTTAATTTGTGTGCCTTGAAAAGACCGGGACATTGTGAGCGCAGAACAATCGCCGGCGCGGATCACTGTGAAACATGTGCTGTTTAGGTAACAACAAAGTATCCCCGTAGTTCACACAGAGACACTTGTGGCAGCTTGTTGCCAATTATTTGCGACCAGTTGCCTATCGCCGCCGATGCTGGAGACCGCGCCGATGGAATGTGACCCTGGCGACGAGAACACGGCGCCCGGCTCCGGTTCAGCTGCTGACAGGGGCTGCCATGGGAACGGCGGGACGTGCCGGCTGATCCCGGACACCGGCCTGGCCAGAGACCGGTGGAAGCTGCTGCAACGGGTAAGAAACCCCCGAATGGGGTCTGGTCGCGGGCGGCCGTTTGTCAGTTCATGATGTTTTCACTGACTGTGGACGTTGAAAAGGGGGAGGAGGAGGGCAAGATATTGTGCATTCGACGTGTCGCAGCTTAATATTTTTAAATATGCATGTTATAAATCAGATGATTTGCCGTGGTGTTGGTTGCACATACGAAGAAACAGGGTTTGGCGAACAAGAAATAATGGAGTCATGCCTTGCAACCGTATCAAAGTCCTCAGTTTAGAATTAGGCAGAATCGTTTAAACACAAAGACGGAAAGAAGACATTTGCTTCTGCATTACTTCAACCTCCCTTGACAACTGTTGTTGTTACTCATTCTTTAAAAAAAACGCCCTTTATTGTACCTTATACAAATGATCAGTTCTATACACATCTCCCGCGTTCCTCGGGCACGTTGTCACCTTCCAGATATGAATCTGTCAATCTGTCATCCTCAGTACTCCAGGCTGCATTTCTGCTTTTGGGTTTCAGCCATCTCTCAGCACAGAAATAGCTCGAGACAAAGTCGAGTGATTGGAAGCCGTTTCCATGTTCCCCTTCCCCCTCCCACTCCCACTCCCACTCCCATTCCCACGCTGACTTTTCCATCCTGGCCTTCTCCACTTCTGAGGTGAGCCAACCACAAACCTCACGTTTCCTTAACAATACAGGTGACCACCTCCCACTCTTCATCTGGGCATTGCCATAACAATGTTGTTTTCTAAACATGGAATCAGGTTCCACACTGAAGACTCTCAGGTTTATCTTTCCATTCTCAGGAAGGTATTACTTGTGTGACAGTGATCCTTTGTAATTTTCAGTTTTGTCTAATTGGATATCGAGAGGATTGGTGTAGAACATTCTTGCTCTCAGATCCATTTACCCTTTACTTAGCCTCAGTTTGAACCAGATTCTGCAGTTTCATCATTGTTCACTTCTGGGATTGGGGGGTTGTTTCACGAGAGATCAAGGAGAATTGGTTTGTAGAAGGTTGAGAAATAAAACAGAGAATTCTGATGGTCTAAGTATGTTCAAAAAATGAGATTTTCAGACTGCTTTGCAATCACGTGTTGTATGGATCAAATGGGAAAATGAACTTGGGTTAGAGATGAACACATTTATGATACTGAATACAGAGCATGTTTGAACTGCACAATGTCCTGCTATTTCATGTTCTATGTGCTGATCTTGAAAATTCACATCTTCTTCTTGACAAATCTCCAGACTGAGGTCAGAGCATCTACTATTGAAGAACTCAATTCTACTGTCCACCTTCACATTTCATTGACTCTTCCCATCTCCTCCTGAACGGTGACCAAAATGCAAGCCTGTGTAGAAGCGTCACTACAAACTCTGCCATCAATTTGCTTTACTGTACAACATTCATCTCATCCATCACTCATAACATTCGTCAGCGCCTGCTGTGGTAGGACTGTCCGCCCTAATGATCGGGGTCTGTGCTGATGAGGGCTGGTGATCCTGGCTCAACCAGGCCAGAACGGTTCTGGAGTCTGAGGATTAGGAAATCCTGTTATTTAAAGAGAATTAGGGGAGCTTACCATTGCATGATGGTCTCCTGAGGTTGATGATTTGTGACTGTCAATGGTGATAACTGAGGGACAGCCACTGGTGTAAAGACATTAAGGCAAGGTGTAAAAATGTGTTTTTCTAACAATACACCACATATGAAACAAGAAATGGCTCAGATGAAATTAGAGAGGATTTGCTATGATTTATGCATCTGGGGTGTCAGTGAGAATGGATAGGTGGGGTCTGGAAGATTAGCATGGAGTCACAGAGCACCACAGTACAGAAGGAGGCCCTTTGGCCCATCAAGTATGTGCCGAACCATTAATCTGCTTAGTCCCTTCCACCTGCACCTCTACCACAGCCATCCGTACCCCTCCCATCCATGAACTGTACTTATCGAAATTTCTCTTAAATGTTGAAATTGAACCTGCATCTGCCACTTATGCTGGCAGCTCATTTCATACTCTCACCACCCTCTCAGTGACCAAGTTCCCCCCTCATACTCCCCTTAAACCTTTCACCTTTCACCCTTCACCCTGAACCCATGACATCTAGTTCTAGTCTCACCCAACAGTACTCAGGAACATTCTGTTTGGACAAAATAATGGATAACTTTGTGAGGGTTTTACCATCCTTTTGAAGAATTGAGTACTGTACTACCTAGCTTAGTGGAAGCCTGTCATCAATTGACTTGTAAGAAAGAGACTGAAAGGAAACGCATCAGTAATGTGATTCAGAGTTGTACTCCAGCAAACGGAGATTATGAAAAAACAAAGAAGGAATTCATTGCTACAGGCAGTATTGGAGAGGAACACTCCGTAATCAAATTGTTATCAAGGGAGAGCTGAGTTCAAGATTTAGTTTAAAAAACCAACAGATAATGGAAGATCAATAAGAAAACATGGGTGAACCTAAATGAGTACACAGAAGAAAATAACTACATCAATGACAGATGCTGATTGACAGATCTGAAAATAAGGTGATCAAGGTTGGCTGCAAATGCCATTTATGATAGCATCTGTCAAATTAGAACTCTGAAATGTAGGTCTATCAATAAGGTGTCAATGAGAAGAGAATTCATTATTTGAAAGGATGGCTGTGTTTTATTCTGTGTTATATCATAGTTTAAATGGTTCAATTTATTATCAAAGAATGTATACAATCTGAAAGTCTTATTCTTCTCAGATATCCACCAAAAACAGAAGAATCCCTAAAGAATGAATGGCAAAAAAAACATTAGAACCCCGAAGCCCCCTATCCCCCCTCCTCCATGCAAGCAGCATACCATAGTTGAACACGTCATAGGTAGTTGATAGTTTTCTCAAAAAAGAGCAAATTAGTATTTGGATGGTGTGTGAGGACCCACAGACCAGACTTTAACAAAACATTGCTTGGAGTACCCAATATATCACGGTCATCTGTCTCCCGACCATTGGTTACACGAGGCAATACTGCAAGACAGCATCACTTATCAAAGATCTTCAGCGTCCAGGTCATGCCATTTTCCGCAGCTACCATCAAGCAGGGGACACAGAGCCTGAAGTCCCACTCCACTGGGTTCAAGAACAGCTACTTTCCTTCAACTATAGCAACACTGTGATTACTTTGGATCTATTTGCAATGGAATGGACTTTTTGTTTAAATTCTCTTCTTTCTTGTGTAACTTTGTGTAACTCATTTGTGACAGTTTTGTATCTGACACTGTGTCCCTAAGATGCTGACTGTGTCTGCACGCACATAATTGAGCATGTGGCAATAAACTTGACTATTAATGGCTAAGATAAACTTAAGCAATCTTATAAACTTAGGGCATGTTAGCACTCAGTACTGGTATGTGGCTGGCTCTGTGAGAAAATGGAATTCCTTTCCAAGTATTCAGCATGAAAAGCTTGCGGTCTAGAGTCATAGAAAAATACAGACAGAAACAGGCCCTTTGGCTCATCTAGTCTGTGCTGACCCATTTAAACTGCCTACTCCCGTCGACCTACACCGGGTCCATAGCCCTCCATACCCCTACCATCCATGTACCTATCCAAACTTCTCTTAGATGTTGAAATCGAGCTTACATTCTCCACTTGCGCTGGCAGCTTGTTCCACACTCTCATGACCCTCTGAGTGAAGGTTTCCCCTCATGTTCCCCTTAAAATTTTACCTTTCACCCTTAACCCATGACCTCCAGTAGTTCCACCCAATCTCAGTGGAAAAAGCCTGCTTGCATTTATCCTATCTATACCCCTCATAATTTTGTATACTTCTATCAAATCTCCCCTCAATCTTCTAAGTTCTTAAAAAAAAATGCAATCGTAACCTAGTCACTTTTCCTGTATAACTTGGGTCCTCCAGACCCAATAACTTCCTTGTTGATTTTCTCTTTCAAACATATTTACATTTTTTCTGTAAGTAGGTTACTAAAACTGCACACATTACTCCAAATTAGGCCTCACTAGTGTCTAATGCAACTTCAACTTAGCATCCCAGCTTCTGTACTCAATACTTAGCTTTATGAAGGCCTATGTACCAAAAGCTTTCTTTACGACCTGTATTCCCAGACCCCTTTGTTCTACCACACTCCTTAGTGCCCTACCACTCACTGTGTAAGACTTACCCTGGTTGGTCCTTCCAAAGTGAAACACCTCGCACATGTCTGCATTAAATTCTATCTGCCATTTTTCAAGCTGATGCAGATCCCACTGAAGCCATGATAGCCTTCCTCGCTGTCCACTATACACCCAGTCTTAGTGTCATCCACAATACGCTGATCCACTAAACCACATTATCATCCAGATTGTTGATACAGTAGATGACAAACAACAATGTATCCCGCACTGATTCCTGTGGCACACTGCTACTCTCAGGGCTCCAGTCAGAGACGCAACCATCTACTACCTCTCTCTAGCTTTTCCCACAAAGCCAATGTCTAATCCAATTTACTACCTCATCTTGAATGCTGATTGACTGAAGCTTCTTTACCAACCTCCCGTGCGAGACTTTGTCAAATACCTTGCTAAAGTCTATATAAGAGAACATCTACGGCCTTGTCTTCATCAACTTTCCTGGTAGCTTCTTCAAGGAAACTTCGAGAAAGATTAGTTAGATGTGACTTACCATGCTGACTATCCTTAATCAGTCCATGTCTATCCAAATACTTGTATGTTCGGTCTCTTGCAATACCTTCCAGTAATGTTCCCACTACTGATGTCAGGCTCCCTGGCCTATAATTTCCTGGTTTATTTTTACAGCCTTTCTGAAACCGCGGAGCAACGTTAGCTATCCTCCAATCTCTGATACTTGAACTGTTGCTAAGGATGATTTAAATATCTCTGTTAGGGCCCCAGCAATTTCTGCACTTGTCTGCTGCAGGGTCTGAGGGCTCTCATTGTCAGGCCCTGGGCTCTGTATAGAGTCCATGAAATTGATGCTGCTTTACCTTGTATCTATAGACTCTGTGTCTGTCTGCTGATTACCATTCTGTTCTTCCACAGGGCCAATTTTGTCCCTTGCAATCCTTTTGCTCTTAACATATCTGTAGCATCCCACAGGATTCTCCTTCACTTTGTCTGCTAAGGCAACCTGATGCCTTCTTTTAGCCCTCCTGATTCATTTCTTAAGTGATCTTTCGCATTTCTTATACTCCATAAGCACTTTGTTTGTTCCTGCCTGCTTATACCTGCAATGCATCTCCTTTTTATTTAACCTGGGCTTTAATATCTCTTGAAAACCAAGGTTTTTTGCACCTGTTATCTTTCCCTTTTATTCTGGCAGGCACATTCAAGCTTTGAATTCTCAAAATTTCACTTTTAAAGGCCTCCCACTTTTTCAAGTACACCTTTGCCAGAAAACAGCCAGTCCCAATCCACACTTGGCAGATCATTACTAATACCTTCAAAATTGGCCTTTCTCCAATTTAGAATCTCAACCCACAGACTAGACCTATCTTTTTGCATATTTGCTTTGAAACTAATGGCATCGTGATCACTAAATGCAAAATGCTCACCTACACAAATTTCTGTCACCTGCCCTCACTCATTTCCTAATAGTAGATCAAGTGTCCTGGTTAACAAAACTTTCCTGAACAGGATTGACTAACTCTGTCCTATATAGTCATTTTACAGTGTGGGAGTCCCACTCAATATGTGGAAAGTTAAAACTACCTGATGTTTCTTGCAACAGTATGCAATATCTACAGATTTGTTCCTCTAAATCCCTTGGACTGCTGGGTGGTCTGTAATATAGGTCCCTTAACCTGGTCATATCTTTCTTATTACTCAGTTCCACCCATAACACCTCACTGGAAGAGTTCTCCAGCCTGTCCTTCAGGTGTAGCTGACAGTGAGGTCAGCTTTAAAATCAAAGCAGGATTACACCATGAGAGAGCTACAGTGTGTATGCGTTGCACATCAGTATTGTGAACAAATGGAGGATGTGGGACACAGAAGTCAAGCCAGTAGGCAGAGGTGGACATCCTTGCGTCCCTTGAAGATGAAGACTTGTATTTACTCATTACATGCTGATTGCCACCTCCAAGTAAAAACTGGGATTCAATACTGAAAATTAACTTTTAGTATTATCTTGCTTTTTTGACTACAGATGGGTGATTGTGTTTTAATAATGCAGAAACATGTGTGTATTTAAGCTTAAGGAGATTCGGCATGTCATGGAAGATTCTGCCAAATTTTTGCAAATGTCCATTGGAAAGCATTATGATTGGTTGCATCAGCATCTGGTATGGAAAATTATGATGTACACGACTGAAACCGCTACAGAGCAGGAGTTCCAAACCTTTTGTATGCCATGGTCCCCTGCCGTTAACTGAGAGGTCTGTGGACCCCAGGTTGGGAACCCCTGCTATGGGGCATGGTGGACTCAGCCATTTCCATCACAGGGTAGCGCACCCTACCATCAAAGATATCTGCAAGAGGCCATATTTCAGTGAAATGAGATCCATCATCAGGGACCCCACCATCCGGCCACACCCTCTTCCAGTTGCTGCCGTCAGGCTGGAGCTACAGGAGCCTGAAGATCTGAAACCTCAAGGTTCAACAACAGCTTTTTCCCACTGCCGTCAGGTTCTTGAACTGACCTGAAAAATCTTAATATCACTCGAGATCACCTGAGACAATATACACTGGATTCTGGTTAATTGGGACACATCAGGTCTGGTAAATTTTGGCCCAATTATGTGGAAATAGTTAAAAAGAAAGGCAAACTACCAATTAACTGAGTAACAAATTATATATTCAAATAAAATACAGAACAAATTATAACACTACCAATACTACTGCAGTACTATAAAACTGTGTTGGTTCCTCACAGTAATTGTTGAAGGAATTCTACCAGGTCGTGCTGTCATGTTCTTGTGATTGATTGTAAACTAACAAAGTCAGTGCAGACACATAGTGCAGATAATGGACTGCATTCCTACAATGCTTCTGCATCCTCCAAATCTTCATTTTCATTATAACATTAAAGATAATTGTTGACACCTTCAAGTGCTTTGTAGTTCCTAACTTGGTGGAGTTGTGAAATCATTTCATTTTCACTCCCGGCCATTTCTTGCATTTAATGCAAGGCATATTATGAACAAAATGGATGAGCTTAGGGCGTGGATCAGTACTTGGAGTTATGATGTTGTCCCTATTGTCCTGTTTATTATTTATTGTAATGCCTGCACTGTTTTTGTGCACTTTATGCAGTCCTGTGTAGGTCTGTAGTCTAGTGTAGCTTTCTCTGTGTTGTTTTTTTTTTTACGTAGTTCAGTCTAGTTTTTGTACTGTGTCATGTAACACCATGGTCCTGAAAAACGTTGTCTCATTTTTACAATGTACTGTACCAACAGTTTTGGTCAAAATGACAATAAAAGTGACTTGACTTGACTTGTGGCCATTACAGAGACTTGGATGGCTCAGGGGCAGGAATGGTTACTTCAAGTGCCAGGCTTTAGATGCTTCAGGAAGGACAGGGAGGGAGCCAGAAGAGGTGGGGGCATGGCACTGTTGTTCAGAGATAGTGTCACAGCTGCAGAAATGGAGGAAGTCATGGAGGGATTGTCTACAGAGTTTCTGTGGGTGGAAGTTAGGAACAGGAAGGGGGCAATAACTCTACTGGGTGTTTTTTTTTAATAGGCCACCCAATAGTAACAGAGATATCGAGGAGCAGATAGGAAGACAGATTCTGGAAAGGTGTAATTCTGGTAAGGTGTTGTGGTGGGAGAGTTTAATTTCTCAAATATTGATTGGCATCTCCCCAGAGTGAGGGGTTTAGATGAGGAGGAGTTTGTTAGGTGTGTTTAGGAAGTTTTCTTGACCCAATATGTAGATGAGCCTATAAGAGGAGAGGCTGTACTTGATCTGGTATTAGGAAATGAACCTGGTCAGGTGTCAGATCTCTCAGTGGGAGAGCATTTTGGAGATAATGATCACAATTCTATCTCCTTTAACATAGCTTTGGAGAGGGATAGGAACAGACAAGTTAAGAAAGCGTTTAATTGGAGTAAGGGGAAATATGAGGCTAGCAGGCAGGAACTTGGAAGCATAAATTGGGAACAAATGTTCTCGGAAATGTACAGAAGAAATGTGGCAAATGTTCAGGGGATATTTGCACGGAGTTCTGCATAGGCATGTTCCATTGAGACAGGGAAAGGATGGTAGGGTAGGGTACATGGTGTACAAAGATTGTTGTAAATCTAGTCA
Source organism: Hemitrygon akajei (assembly GCF_048418815.1). NCBI lineage: Eukaryota > Metazoa > Chordata > Chondrichthyes > Myliobatiformes > Dasyatidae > Hemitrygon > Hemitrygon akajei. The sequence continues at coordinate 37,858,836 of NC_133130.1, forward strand.
AGAAGAAAAGAAGAGCTTATGAAAGGTTTGAAAAACTAGATAATGATGGAGATCTAGAAGATTAGGGAAGGAGCTTAAGTAAGAAATTAGGAGAGCCAGAAGGGGCCATGAGGAGGCCTTGGTGGACAGGATTAAGGAAAACCCAAAGGCATTCTACAAGTATGTGAAGAGTAAGAGGATAAGATGTAAGAGAATAGGACCAATCAAATGTGAGATTGGAAAAGTGTGTATGGAACCAGAGGAGATAGCAGAGGTACTTAATGAATACTTTACTTCAGTATTCATTATGGAAAAGGATCTTGGCAATTGTTAGGATGACATACAGTGGACTGAAAAGCTTGAGCATGTAGATATTAAGAAAGAGGATGTGCTGGAGCTTTTGGAAAGCGTCAATTTGTATAAGTCACTGGGACTGGATGAAATGTACCCCAGGCTACTGTGGGAGGCGAGGGAGGAGATTGCTGAGCCTCTGGCGATATTTGCATCATCAATGGGGAGACAGTCCAGAGGATTGGAGGGTTGCTGATGTTGTTCCTTTATTCAAGAAAGGGAGTAGAAAAAGCCCAGGAAATTATAGACCAGTGAGTCTTACTTCAGTGGTCGGTAAGTTGATTGAGAAGGTCCTGAGAGGCAGGATTTTTGAACATTTGGAGAGGCATAATATGATTAGGAATAGTCAGCATAGCTTTGTCAAAGGCAGGTCGTACTTTACGAGCCTGATTGAATTTTTTGAGGATGTGACGAAACACATTGATGAAGGTAGAGCTGTAGATGTAGTATATATGGATTTCAGCAAGGCATTTGATAAGGTACCCCATGCAAGGCTTATTGAGAAAGTAAGGAGGCATGAGCTCCAAGGCGATATTGCTTTGTAGAACCAGAATTGACTTGCTCACAGAAGATAATAATGGGTCATATTCTGCATGGAGAGCAGTGACCAGTGGTGTGCCTCAGGGATCTGTTCTGGGGCCCCTACTTTTTTATGAATAATCTGGATGAAGAAGTGGAGGGATGGGTTCGTAAATTTGCTGATAACACAAAGGTTGGGGGTGTTGTGGATAGTGTGGAGAGCTGCCAAAAGTTACAGTGGCACATCGATAGGATACAGAACTGAGTTGAGAAGTGGCAGATGGAGTTCAACCCAGATAAGTGTGAGGTGGTTCATTTTGGTGGGTCAAATATGATGGCAGAATATAGTATTAATGGTAAGACTCTGGGCAGTGTGGAGGATCAGAGGGATCTTGGGATCTGAGTCCATAGGACACTCAACGCTGCTGCACAGGTTGAGTCTTTGGTTAAGAAAGCATAAGGTGCATTGGCCTTCATCAACCGTGGGATTGAGTTTCAGAGCCAAGAGGTGGTGTTGCAGCTATATAGGACCCTGGTCAGACTCTTCTTGGAGTACTGTGCTCAGTTCTGGTCGTCTCATTATAGGAAGGATGTGGAAACCATAGAAAGGGTGCAGAAGAGATTTACAAGAATGTTGCCTGGATTGGCGAGCATGCTTTATGAGAAAAAGTTGAGTGAACTCGGTCTTTTTTCCTTGGAGTGATGGAGGATGAGAGGTGACCTGATAGAGTTGTATCGTGTGGATAGTCAGAGGCTTTTTCCCAGGGATGAAATGGCTAGCATGAGAGGGCACAGTTTTAAGGTGCTTGGAAATAGGTACAGAGGAGAGGTCAGGGGTAAGTTTTTTTTTTTTACTCAGAGAGTGGGCTTCCAGCGATGGCGGTGGAGGCGGATATGATAGGGTCTTTTAAGGGACTCCTGGATAGGTACATGGAGCCCAGAAAAATAGAGGGCTATGGGTAACCCTAGGTAATTTCTAAGGTAAGGACATGTTTGGCACAGCTTTGTGGACCGAAGGACCTGTATTGTGCTGTAGGTTTTCTGTGTTTCTGTCTCCCAAGCCCGAATGCTTGAACCCTCAGTGAGCAAACAGTTCTGAATCTTCTTGCTGCTGACTTCTTATGAACTATCATGACAAAAATCACTGCTTTTTGAACACAAACACATGCAACTGACTATACTTAAGCACAGTGTGGTTTGACCAACGCTAATTAGAAACTGTTCAGCAATTGTCTCCCATCGCAACTATGCAACGTTGTGTCCCACATAAGCAGCTGTCCTTATAACCAATAGCCCAATTAGCTGGAATCCACTGTATTTTTCTAACCTCTCTTAATCATACACTAGTGTCATTATGTTATTTACTTTGCACACTTATAGTGATATTGATGTATAATCTGCAAGATTATCATAACTTGTATGTACTCGTCACAGCAGAAAGCTAATTTTCATGGCATTTGAGAAAATAGACAAAAGAGAATCAGTACGTAGATATGTTTTACTTGGATTTTCAGAAGGCCTTTGACAAGGTGCCACACATGAGGCTGCTTAACAAGATAGAGAGTCTATGCTATTGCAGGAAAGACACTCGCATGGATAGAAAATTTGCTTTCTCCAGTCGGGCAAGATTGGGAATAAAAGAGGCCTATTGTGTTTGGCTGCTGGTGATTAGTAACGTTCCACAGTATGGGTACTATTCCCTCTCAGCTGCATGGCAGCGCAGTAACTGAAATGCCCCCGCCCCCGCACATACCTATTAAATATATCTGCCATTTCTTTGTCACCCATTACTACCTCTTTAGCATCATTTTATAGCAGTGTGATATCCACTCTCACCTCTCTTTTACTGAAATAACTTTTGGTATCCTCTTTATATTATTGGCTGGCTTACTTTCATATTTCATCTTTTCTCTCCATGTGTTCTTTTTTGGTTGTCTTCTGTTTGTTTTTAAAAGTTTTTCATGAATTTTTGCTATATTATTTGCATTTATGTTGCTCTGACTTACCTTGTCAGCCGCGGTTGCTGCATCCTCCTTTTAGAATACCCCTTCATCAACTTCAGGATGTATCTATCCTGCACCCCCTGCATTGCCCCAGAAACTCCAGCCATTGCTGCTCTGCCATCATCCCTGATGGTGTCCCCTTCCAATCATCTTTGGCCAGCTTCTCTCTCATGCCTCTAATTCCCTTCATTCCACTAATATATTTCACTTTATCTTCTCCCTCTCAAACTGCAGGGTGAATTCTATCATATTATGATCACTGTTTCTCAAGAGTTACTTTACCTTAAGTTCCCTGATCAAATCTATTTCATTACACAGCACCCAATCCAGAATTGCCTTTCGTGTAGTGGACTCAACCATAGGCTGCTCTAAAAAGCTGTCTCGTAGGCATTCTGTAAATTCCATCTCTTGGCATCCAGCATCAAACTGATTTTCCCAATCGAGTTGAATAATGCAATCCCCATGACTAGCGTAACTTTGCCCTTATTACATACCTTTTCTATCTCCCATTGTAATTTCTATCCCACATCTTTGCTACTGTTCAGAGGCCTGTATATAAGACCATAAGACATAGGAGCAGAATTAGCCCACCTGTCCTATTGAGTCTGCTCCACCATTGAACCATGGCTGATCCTTTTTTTCTATCTTCTCCTCAACCCCAGTTCCCAGCCTTCTCCCTGTAACCTTTGATGCCATGTCCAATCTAGAATCTATCAACCTCTGCCTTAAATACACCCAATGACCTGGCCTCCACAACTCCCATCAGGGTCTTTTTACCCTTACAATTTCTTAACTCTACCCATAATGGTTCTACATCTTCTGATCCCATGTCACCTCAGGAAAGATTTGATTTCATTTTTTACCAGGAGAGCCACGCACCCCCCTCTTCCTACCTTCCTGTCCTTTCAATACTATGTGTATCCTTGGACCTTAAGCTCCCAAATATGATCTTCTTTCAGCCATGACTCAGTGATGCCAACAACATCATACCTGCCAATCTCTAACTGTGCTACAAGATTATTTACCTTATTTTATATACTGTGTGCATTCAAATATAACACCATCAGTCCTGTACTCATCACCTTTTATGATTTTCCGCCTACATTACACTTCCAATCATCCCACTGATTGGAATTTTGCCCTGCCATCTGCCTGTCCTTCCTCACAGTCTCACTACACACTGCATCTACTAGTTCAGCCAGATATCCCATCCTCGGCCCTGTAACTCCTATTCCCATCCCCTTGCCAAATTGGCTTAAACCAGGGGTTCGCAACATTTCTTTTGCCACGGACCCAACTATTAACCGAGGAGTCCGTGGACACCAGGTTGGGAAGCCCTGGTTTAAACTCTCTTCAACAGCTCTAGTGGACCTGACCGTAAGAATATTAGTCTCCAGTGGGTTCAGCTGTAACTGTCCTTTTGTGCAGGTCATGCCTTCCCCAGACAAGGCTCCAATGATCCAGAAATATTCATTCAATTATCTAAAACCTCTGAAATGCCACTATTAATTCTGCTTGCACCACCTTCCCTGCATTTACCAGGTGCCTACCACTGTGTGCAAAAAAAACCTTAACCAGCACATTTTCTTTAAACTTGCTCCTCAAAACTTAAAACTATGACCATTTGCATTTGGCATTTAAGCAGATTCCTTATCTCTGCTGTTTGTAATTTTATAAATTTTCAGATCTCCCTTCAGCCTCTGATTCTCCAGAGAAAACAAACCAGGTTTTTCCAACCTCTGACAACAGCTCATGCCCTCTAATCCAGGAAGCAATCGGTAAACCTCTTCTATACCCTCTCCACTCGCTTCCTGTAATGGTGTGAACAGATGTGTAAACAATGAAGTTACACATTGCTTCGAGATTATTTTGGGCCAAAGGAAAAATTGAAAGGCTGAGATAGAATAGACTTGGAAAGGATGTTTCCAATAGTCCCACTATTCCCCTAGAATATAGTCCCCTAGAATAGTCTAGGACCAGAGGGCACAGCTCTGAATAGAAGGACACTTCTTTAGAACGGAGATGAAGAGGATTTTCTTTAGCCAGAGGGTGGTGAATCTGTTGAATTCAATGCCACAGACAGCTGTGGAGGCCAAATCATTGGGTTGATAAGATTCTTGGTTAGTAAGGGCATCAAAGGTTATGGAGAGAAAGCAGGAAAGTGGGGGTTGAGAGGGGAAATAATTCAGCCAAAGTCGAATGGTGGCGCAGACTCCATGGACCAAATGGCTTAATTCTGACTCCTGTGTGTTCTGGTCTTAAAAAGGCAAGCAGGATTTTTCTGAGGCAGCTGATAAATAAATAACTGTGGTTTGAATAATTCATACCTCATGGTCCCTCAGCATTCTGCACCACACATATGTGTGAAAAATATGTGGCCCTGGCAAACTTTGATTTTGGTTCATTAGTGTCAATTGACGATTTCTGAACTCAATATAAATTCTAAATATGTTGATGGCTTCAGTTCCATCTATCCTAGCTGCTCAATATTTTGGTTAACGGTGATGCCCAAATAGATAGCCTATCTATCTCCAGACCTTTCAGCTTCCCAAGCACCTTGCTCTTAGGAATAGAAACTACACTCACTTCTGGCCCCTAACACTCTTGAACATGTGGCATACTGCCAGTGTCTTCCACAGTGAAGACTGAACATCTGACTTTAGCTTCTCCTTCTCAAAACTGCAGGGTGAATTCTATCGTATGATCACTGCCTCCTTAGGGTTCTTTTACTTAAGCTTCCTAATCAAATCTGGTTCATTACACAAACAGAATTACCTTTTCCCTAGTTGGTTCAACCACAAGCTGCTCTAAAAATTAATCTTGAAGGCATTCTACAAATGTCTTGGGATCCAGCACTAACCTGTCCACCTGTACATAGAAATCCCCCAAACTATTGTAACATTGCCTTTGTTGCATGCCTTTTCTATATCCCGTTGTAATTTGATTCCCACATCTTGTATATAACTCCCAACAGGGCCTTTTTACCTTTGCAGTTTCTGAACTCTACCCACAAGGAATCTATATCTTCTGATCCTATGTCAAGAATTGATATCATTTTTCACCAACAGAGCCACCCCACCCCCTCTGCCTTCCTCCCTGTCTTTTCAATGTGATGTGTATCCTTAGACATTAAGCTCCCAACTGTGATCTTCTTTCAGCCATGACTCAGTGATACCCACATTGTCATACCTCCCAATCTCTAACTTTGCTATAAGATCATATACCTTATTTTGTACACTGTGTGCATTCAAATATAACACCTTCAGTCCTGCATCCATCAGCCTTTATGAGTTTAGCCTCATATTACACTTCAACTCATCGCACCGACTCAAATTTTGCCCTGTCATCTGCCTGTCCTCCTTCAGTTTCATTACACATTGCATGTATTTGTATACCAACTGCCCCAACCTCAGCTGTATCACTCCCGTTCTCATCCCTCTGCCAAGTTAGTTTATACTGTCCTCAGCAGCTCTAGCATACCTTTCTGCAAGGATATTGGTCCCTCTTCGATTTAATTGTAACCTGTTCTTTTTGTACAGATCATGCCTTCCCCAGACAAGATTGCAATGATACAGAAACATAGTATAAACTTTACCCCCTGCATCAATTCCTCAGCCACACATTCATCTGCAAATCATCTTATTCTTATCCTCACTGGTACATGGCACAGCAGCAATCCAGAGATTACTACCCTGGAGTTCCTGTTTTTCAGCTTTCTGCCGAACACATTAAATTCTCTCTTCAGGACCTCCTCCCTTTTCCTCCCTGTGTTGTTGGTATCAATATACACAATGACTTCTGGTTGCTCCCCCTCCCCCTTTAGAATACTGTGGACCTGATATGAGACATCCCTGATCCTGGCACCTGGGAGACAACATGCAACTTGGGTGTCTCTTTCATGTCCACAGAATCTCCTGTTTGCTCCTTTAGCTATGACCCCTTGTCACTACTACACTCCTCTTGTACCCCTTCACTTCTGAGCCACAGTTCCCGAGAACCATTTATTGCAGTTTCATCCCCCCCCCCCCACCCCACAATACCCAAAGAGGTATACTTATAAAGGGAATGGCCACAGGGTTACTCTGCATTGGCTGCCTATTCACTTTTCCCTCTCCTGACAGTCACCCAGGTACTTTCCTCCTGCAGCTTTGGGGTGATTACCTCCATGTAGCTCCTATCTGTTACTTCCTCATTCTGAAGGTGATGCAGCAGCTGCTCTGGTTCTTGTCACAGTCTCTAAGGAGCTGAGTTCAGTGCAGTCCTTGTATATGTAGTTATCAGTGAGACTGCAAGTCTCCCAGTGTTCCCACATCTCACACAAAGAACATACCCTTAATCTTGGATCCTTTCTCACCGCACTAGCTATGTACTATCAGACAAAGAAAGGGGGAAAAATTACTGGAAACTTTCTCAGAGCCACTGTATGCTCTCATCAAAGCCCGACCACTCTAACACTGCCCACTCACGGAACGGTTGTTCCGTTTGTACCTCACATCTTTTTAATGGCCTTTTCCTAGTGCCAAATAGATTGCTATGATTGCAGCCTGCTGAAAAGCCCCAAAAGGCCTCCGGCTCTTTTTAAACCTTGCGCCACCTTAGCCAAACAAACGACTGCTCACAATGATTGCCTGCTGCCAAAAAAGAAGCCTGTCTGAATCTCTCTTCCAATTAGCATCATCACCCAAACCTTGGCCAAATGCAACCATTGTCCGTGGAGATATAGCTTAATTTTATTGAATCATTTGGTCAAAAATGCTACTGATACATAAAGCAGTGGCATTGACCATTTAATTCCTTGTAAGTCTGCTTTTCAAAGTAGTTCAACCATTGTATAGCGGATATTTCACCTGCATTTTCTTGTCTATCATTTTTATGAAAGCAGACATGTTGATTACATTAGAAGGTTGCTGCCTGGGGGAAAGAACTACCACCCATGCTCTGTTCAATGGTTTCATCTTTTGCATTCTTGCATTCACACCCATCTGTTCCCTGTTTTTATTAATAAATATAATTGCCAACGTGCAAGGGATGATTTTAGTCAGGATCATCCTTTTTCCAAAATGCTGGGGTAATCACAAATTTGCTAACTGTCAAGTCTACAAACAGAAGTTTGGAGCCTATATCTAAGCATTTACAGTATCTCTTATTTCACAGAAATTGCTGGTACAAATTTTTTTGCATGTTTGTCTTGGAAGAAGATAATCCAGATGGATCTTCTGTGTTGATTAATGATCAGGACAGCAATGTAGGCATGCTTTTGATTCCATGCAGTCTATGGTGTATACATAATCTCTACTCACATCGACTGTGACAAGGTCCTTTGAGACGCTGGTGATGGCTAGAATCAACTCCTGCCTAAGCAGGAACCTGGACCCACCGTAAATTACTTATCATTGCACTAGGCCTACAGTGGACATGATCTCATTGGTTCTTCATGCAGCCTTGGATCACCTGGACAATATTAATACTTATGTCAGGCTGCTGTTTATTGACTATGGCTCAGTATTTTACATAATTATTCTTCAGTTCTGATCAAAAAGCTCTAAAGCCTGGGACTCTGTAACTGCATCCTCAACTTCCTCACTGGAAGACCACAGTCTGTGCAGGTTGGAAGTAACATCTCCACCTCGCTGGTTACCAACACTGCACACCTCAAGGCTGTGCTTAGCCTACTGCTCTACTCACTCTATACCCATGACTCTGTGGCTAGACTCAGCTCAAATACTGTCTATAAATTTGCTGATGACACAGCTATTGTAGAATTTCAGATGGTGACGAGGAGGCTTACAAGTGAGCTGGCTGACTGGTGTCACAGCAATAACCTTGCACTCAATGTCAATAAGACCAAGTAATTGTGGACTTCAGAAAGAGTAAGATGAAAGAATACACATCAGTCCTCATCGAGGGATCAGAACTGGAAAAGGTGAACAACTTCAAGTTCCTGGGTGTCAATATCTCTTGGGGTCTACCCTGGGCCCATCATATCGATGCAGTTCCAAAGAAGGTATGGCTCTTTCAGTAGGAGTTTGAGAAAGATTTGATATATCCCAAAAAAACTTGCAAATTTCTACAGATGTATCATGGAGAGTATTCAAACTGGCTGCATCACCGTCTGGTATGGGGGTGGGGCACTGCACAGCATTGAAATAAGCTGCAGAAAGTTGTAAACTCAGCCAGCTCCATCACGGGTACTAACCTCCCCAGCATCTAGGACATCTTAAAGTAACGATGCCTTAAAAAGGCGGCATCCATCAGTCAGGTCCCCCATCACCCAGGAGATGCCCTCTTCTCATTGTTACCTTCACTGAGGAGGTACGGAAGCCTGAAGGCACACGGTCAATGATTCAGAAACGGCTTCTTTCCCCTCTGCCATCAGATTTCTGAATGGACATTGAACCCATGGACAGCACCTCACTGCTTTTTGTTTCTCTTTTTGCACTGCTTAATTAATTTGATTGTTTAATATACTTACTGTAATATACAGTTTGTATTATGTATTGCAAAGTACTGGCACATAACAAATTTCACAACATATGCCATTGATAGTGAATCTTATTCTGATTATTATAACTGAGTTCCCCGAATTTTGAAGCAAAACACCAAGAATCTTATCTGATTATTAGCCAGGCTAGAACTCCTTGACTGTCAGCTGTTAAGTTTCTAAAAATTAAAGTTTAAATATTTGTGCTCAGAGATTGTAAATTTTATATTTCATGTTCAAAATGTGGAGGACTGCAACTATTTAAACTGTTTTGATTACTTTTAAAATGCCTTTTGGGGGATGGACTTGCAGAAGACCATAAGACATAGGAGCAGAATTAGGCCGTCTGGCCCATGCCATTCAATCACGGCTGATCCTTTCTTTTTTCCTCTTCAATCCCAGTTCACGGCCTTCTCCCCGTAACCTTTGATACCATGTCCAATCAAAAACCTATCAATCTGTGCCTTAAGTACACCCAATGACCTGGCCTCCACAGCTACACGTGGCAACAAATTCACCACCCTTTGGCCAAAGAAATTTCTCTGCATCTCTGTTTTGAAAGGGTGCCCCTCTATCCTGAGACTGTGCCCTCTTGTCCTAGACTCTCCCACCATGGGAAATATCCTTTCCACAATTATTCTGTCTAGGCCTTTCAACATTTGAAAGGTTTCAATGAGATCCCGCCTCATCCTTCTGAATTCCAGCAAGTACAGACCCAGAACCATCAAACATTCCTTGTATGATAACTCTTTCATTCCTGGAATCATCCTTGTGAACCTCATCTGGAGGTTCAATGCCAGCATATCGTTTCTAAGATGAGGGGCTCAAAGCTGTTTACAGTACTCAAGGTGAGGCCTCACCAGTGCCTTATAAAGCCTCAGCATCACATCCCTGCTCTTTTATTCTAGACCTCTTGAAATTCTAGAAGAGGTGGGAATGCTATTAATTTGCTTCTAAGGCTGCCACATCAGAGAGAAGAGCCGCAGAGAGGAAGACGGTGGAAAACTGAGACTGAGTGTTACATTCTAGGGTGAAGGAGGTCTTGGCAGCATTCAAGTACATTGTAGAACAAAAGCTGGAAGTACTGGGGACACCTTCATTTTCTCAGAAAACAGGTCTACTGCACAGGACTTTGGGTAAGACTGAAGTGCAGGGTCCTAATCTAAGGCCCTCTCCCTAGCATCCTCATGCTTAAAGTACAGTCATTAGAAAACAATATTTAAGATATCAGATCTGGATTATCAGAGGAACATGAGGAATTGCTGTGTATTCTGTGGCTCGCTCCCAATTCTCCTGATACAGTCCTCCAGTCCAAGCATTAGGATGGCAGTGTTGATTAAGGGGAAAAAGTGGTGGCATCTACAAACCCCATTTCCAGAAAAGTTGGGTTATTTTCCAAAATGCAATAAAAACAAAAATATGTGATATGTTAATTCACGTGAACCTTTATTTAACTGACAAAAGTACTAAGAAAAGATTTTTTATAGTTTTACTGACCAACTTAATTGTATTTTGTAAATATACACAAATTTAGAATTTGATGGCTGCAACACACTCAACAAAAGTTGGGACAGAGTTAAAATAAGATTGAAAAGTGCACAGAATATTCAAGTAACACCGGTTTGGAAGACTTCACATTAAGCAGGCTAATTGGTAGCAGGTGAGGTATCATGACTGGGTATAAAAGTAGCGTCCATCAAATGCTCAGTCTTTCCAAGCATAATGGGTCGTGGCTCACCCCTTTGTGCCAAAATTCATGAGAGAATTGTTAGTCAGTTCAAAAGGAACATTTCCCAACGCAAGATTGCAGAGAATTTAGGTCTTTCAACATCTACAGTACATAATATTGTGAAAAGATTCAGAGAATTCAGAGACATCTCAGTGCGTAAAGGGCAAGGTCAGAAACCACTGTTGAATGCACGTGATCTTCGAGCCCTCAGGTGGCACTGCCTAAGAAACTGTCATGCTACTGTGACAATTATAGCCACCTGGGCTCGGGAGTACTTCGGAAAACCATTGTCACTTAACACAGTCCATTGCTGCATCCAGAAATGCAACTTGAAACTGTATTACGCAAGGAGGAAGCCATACATCAACTCTATGCAGAAACACCGGCGAGTTCTCTGGGCCCGAGCTCATCTCAGATGGACCGAAAGACTATGGAACCGTGTGCTGTGGTCAGATGAGTCCACATTTCAGCTAGTTTTCGGAACAAACAGGCGTCGAGTTCTCCGTGCCAAAGATGAAAACAACCATCCTGATTTTATCAACGAAAGGTGCAAAAGCCAGCATCTGTGATGGTATGGGGGTGCATCAGTGCCCACGGCATGGGTGAGTTGCATGTATGTGAAGGTACCATTGACTCTGAGGTGTATATTAGGATTTTAGAGAGACATATGTTGCCATCAAGGTGACGTCTCATCCCGGGATGTCCATGCTTATTTCAGCAGGACAATGCCAGACCACATTCTGCACGGGCTACAACAGCGTGGCTTTGTAGACACAGAGTGTGTGTGCTTGACTGGCCTGCTGCCAGTCCAGGTCTAGCTCCTATTGAAAATGTATGGCGCATCATGAAGAGGAGAATCAGACAACGGAGACCACGGACTGTTGAGCAGCTGAAGTCTTATATCAAGCAAGAATGGACAAAATTTCCAATTGCAAATCTACTACAATTAGTATCCTCAGTTCCAAAATGATTAAAAAGTGTTATTAAAAGGAAAGGTGATGTAACACAATGGTAAACATGCCTCTGTCCCAACTTTTGTTGAGTGTGTTGCAGCCATCAAATTCTAAATTTGTGTATATTTACAAAATACAATTAAGTTGGTCAGTAAAACTATTGAAAATCTTTTCTTTGTACTTTTGTCAGTTAAATAAAGGTTCACGTGAATTAACATATCACATATTTTTGTTTTTATTGCATTTTGGAAAATATCCCAACTTTTCTGGAAATGGGGTTTGTACTTTAAGATAAATTCATCATGTGGCGATCTGTCCCATTCTGTCTCCCTTGACCTGGAACATCAGGCAGTGAAGTGCCAACCATTCTACCTTCCACGGGAGTTCTCAGCCATCATCTTTATTGCAGTCTACAATACACCTCAGCAGATCTAAGTGCTGTGATCAACAGGGTCGAGCAGTTTCCCCAGCACTTGCAACTTCGTGATGGGAGACTTTAATCAGGAGTGGGATAGGACACCTGGTTGGGCGGTGCCAAAGGACAATCTTTCTCAATGTCAGCAAAACCGAAGAGCTGATGATGGCGAAGAATGGCAAACATGCAACTGTCTACACTGGGGGTTGGTGGTGGTGAAAGTCAGCATCTCAATCCTCGGGCATTAACATATCAAATTACTCGTCCTGGGCCCAGCTCATAGATACAAACAGAAGGGAAGTATGCAAGTGCCATTACTTTCTTGGGAGGTTAAGGAATTTCGACTTCTCACTGAACACTTCGATAAACTTTTACAGGTGCACTGTTGAAAGTATCCTGACTGGTTACTTAGTGGTTTAGTATGGCAGCTCAAATGTACAGGAATGCAAGAAGCTGCAGGGAGTAGGGGACTCTCCCCAGAACATCATGGGCACACCCCTCTCTCTCCTCTATTGGTAGTATCTGCAGGAGGCATTACCTCAAGAAGGCATCACCTATCATCAAAGGAGGAGGAGTATAGGAAACTGATACAGGACTTTGTGATATGGTGCAACTCAAACTACCTGCGTCTCAATATCACCAAGACCAAGGAGATGGTGGTGGACTTTAGGAGATCTAGGCCTCATATGGAGCCAGTGATCATTAATAGAGAATGTGTGGAGCAGGTTAAGACCTACAAGTATCTGGGAGTACAGTTAGACGAGAAGCTAGACTGGACTGCCAACACAGATGCCTTGTGCAGGAAGGCACAGAGTCGACTGTACTTCCTAAGAAGGTTGGTGTCATTCAATGTCTGTAGTGAGATGCTGAAGATGTTCTATAGGTCAGTTGTGGAGAGCGCCCTCTTCTTTGTGGTGGCGTGTTGGGGAGGAAGCATTAAGAAGAGGGACGCCTCACGTCTTAATAAGCTGGTAAGGAAGGCGGGCTCTGTCGTGGGCAAAGTACTGGAGAGTTTAACATCGGTAGCTGAGCGAAGGGCGCTGAGTAGGCTACGGTCAATTATGGATAACTCTGAACATCCTCTACATAGCACCATCCAGAGACAGAGAAGCAGTTTCAGCGACAGGTTACTATCGATGCAATGCTCCTCAGACAGGATGAAGAGGTCAATACTCCCCAATGCCATTAGGCTTTACAATTCTACCGCCAGGACTTAAGAACTTTTTAAAAGCTATTATTAATGCTTTTTGAGATAGTGATTTAGATGCATATCATATTTTTTTTTACTAAGTTAAGTATTGTATGTAAGTAGTTTTGCTACAACAAGTGTATGGGACATTGGAAAAAAAGTTGAATTTCCCCATGGGGATGAATAAAGTATCTATCTATCTATCTATCTAGATCTTCACCATCTGGGCCATGCCATCTTTCTGCAGCTATTATTGGGCAGGAGGTACAGAAACCTGAAGTTTCACACCACCAGGTTCAAGAACAGTTACTCATCTCAACCATTCAGCTCTTGATCCAGCCGACAAAGCCCTAAAGACTAGAATTTAGCAACATGATGATCATTTTGTACTAAAATGTTATTTTGCTTTCTTTTTTGACTTTGGATGTGAAGATTGCATTTGTGGCAAATTCTGACCCAAATCACCCTTTAGAATTTTAGATAGATACTGTACATGCTCAGCACTAACTTCCCAATCAATCTTTGGTCTATAGCCTCAGTTACTTAAAAACATCTTTTAACTTTTTTCTGTAGTGCAAGATATGTTAGTATTTCACATCTCCTATAGTTTTCCATCTCATTATTTTTGGTAGGTTAGCATCATGCAATCTGCATGATCATGATATTCTTACAATGTTACATACATCTTACAATGAGCCATGTACACTACCTCACTTTTTTTCTTTGCTCTTTTTTGCACTAATTTAAATATATATTCTCATTGTAATTTATAGTTTTTTAAAATTATGTATCGCACTCTACTGCTGCCACCAAACAGCATGTTTCACGACATATGCCAGTGATATTAAACCTCATTCTGATTACCTGAGCTCCAGTCACAGTTTTGTGCCCAGCCAGTGTTCCGTCACGATCCATCATTGCTTCCTTGCTCTCATGCCTATTGCTCTTCATGCTGCTGTTGTTATTCCATGTTATGGTATAAAATATGTATTCCCATATGTTTCAGGTTACTTTTCAATCCCCTAGGTGTCTCTGTTTAACCATTGTGCATGTTTTCCTTTGAAGTATAACATGCCAATTACAGTGAGGTCTTGATGGAGTGAAGCCTTCTTCCAGCAGAAGGTGAACAATGATGATTAAAGAGCAAACTCTGCTGTCTATATAGGCTGAGGGACAGACGGATGTTCACGCATATTATCCTTTTCTTGCATCACTACCACAATCCTGCCCCAAACGCCACCCCTGCCACCTTCCCCTTGATCCCTTACACACCCTGTCCTCCCTGTTCTGTACCTTCTTTTGAGTTTTCGCCCCACGTAACTATGACAGCTCATCCCTGGAACCAATGCAGTAAGTCTTTTGCACAGTTCTTAAAGCCTTCATTTACTTCCTAATTCACGTAGGCTAGTATTTGGTCCTTGACTCCATGTTTTATATAGGTTTAATTTTTTTCCCTCTAAGATTTTCTTTATGTGCAGATTTTTAAAAAAATCTTTTATTTTTCTATCATTGCACCTTCACAAAGAAGTATGTACAAACAACTTCAGAGCACTCATCTCCTGTAATTATTTTGTTCATGTAAGCACTGGATTATAGAACCAAAATTTCACAGTTCCTGGACACTGACAAAGGTGATTAAGTTATTTCTGCCATCAAAAAGGTATCTGCTCCTTTAAAATCCAGTGCTGTAGTATAGTTAATATCACCAGTAAATAATATTGAAACAAAGGAATCATGGTTACTTTGACAATGCTATTTTTGAGAATAAATGATCGGGATTCCAAAAAGAACTAGGCTATTCTCTGTATTTATTGGCTGTATTTTAAATGTGGAAGATCAGCCAGTTGGGTGCATGCACCTCAGTTATAACCCAGCCCAGATGTGAAACCACAGTTTCCCAGATTTCTGACCTTCCTCGAGATCTGGTTGGTGGGTGTGCAGAGCACTTCCACTGTGTATAGTCTGACCATACTTTTGGTATTGATAGTTCTTTTCCTCCAGAAAAGTATTCCAACTCTGACTTGTAGCTCTGAGGGGAAAGAAAATAAATTATTCCCTTCATGCCTTTTATGATCTTGAGGCACCTCCAAGCACTTCATAGCAAATTACGTACCTTCATGCATTGTTGCACAGGACACAGTGGACATCTTCTAGCTTTTCACAAAGAGTACCCTTTTTTTTAAAAAAGAAAACAATCTCAGAGAAATGACTGGATAATCTTGACTTTTATTTTTTTTAACTTGATATTGTTTGAAGGATAAAAGCTGCCAAAAAGCAGACTATTAATCTGTCTCGTCCCATCAACCCAGATCAAAGCACTCCCATCCATGTACCTATCCAAATTTCTCTTAAATGTTGAATTTGCACCTGCCACCCTCACTTCGGCTGACAGCTAGGTCCACACTCTCACCACTCTCTGAGTGAAGAAGTTCCCCTTAAACTTTTCACTTTTCACCCTTCACCCATGACCTCTAGTTCTTGTCTCTCCTAACCTCAGTGGAACAAGCCTGTTTGTATTTATCCTATCTACACTCCTCATAATTTTGTGCACTTCTATCAAATTTCCCCTCATTCTTCTATGCTCTAGGGATCAAAGTCCTAACCTTTTCAACCTTATAACTCAGGTGCTCATGTACTTGCCACATCCTTGTATTCTTCAGTCTTATTGAAGACCTTTCTATAGGTGGGTGACCAAAACTGCACACAATACTCCAAATGTCTTGTACAACTTCAACATAACACTCCAACGCCTGTGCTCGTTGATTTGTAAAGGTCAACGTGCCAAGAGCTTCCTTTACAACCCTATCTACCTGAGAGAACGCTTCCAAGGAATTGTGGATCTGTATTCAAAGATCCCTTTGTTCTACTTCATTCCTCAGTATCCTACTGTTCATTGTGTAAGTCCATAAACCCATAAGACATAGGGACAGAGTTAGGCCATTTTGCTTATCGAGTCGGCGCCTCCATTCCATAATGGCTGAGTTGTTATCCCTCTCAACTCCATTCTCCAGCCTTCTCCCTGTAGTCTTTGACATCCTGACTAATAAAGAACCTACTGACATCTACTTTAAATACACTCAATGTCTTGGACGTCACAACCATCTGTGGCCATTAGTTCCACAGAGTTATTGCCACCTGGCTAAAGAAATTTCTCCTAATTTCTGTTCTAAATGGATGTCCCTGTATTTTGAGGCTATGTCCTCTGGTCTTAGACTTGCTCATTATAGGAAGCGTTCTCTCCACGTCCACTCTATCAAGGCCTTTTGATGTTTGATAGATTTCAATGAGATCCCCCACAATGTTCTAAGCTACAGCAAGTGCAGGCCCAGAGTCATCAAACATTCCTCATACATTAACTCTTTCATTCCTGAAAGCATTCTTGTGAACCTCCTCTGGACCCTCTCCAGTGCCAGCACATATTTTCTTAGATAAGGGCCCAAAACTGCTCGTAATACTCTGTGGTCTGACCAGTGCCGTATAAAGGCTGAGCATTACATACTTGCTCTTATGTTCTAATTCTCTCAAAATGAATACTAGCATTGCATTTGCCTTCCTCACCACCAACTTAACCTGCAAGTTAACCTTTAGGGAATCCTGCATGAGGACTCCCAGGTCCCTCGAGTCTCCGATTTAAAAAAAAATCTCCCGATTTAGAAGATAGCCTCTGCCTTTATTCCTTCTACCAAAGTGCATGACCACACACTATGTTGCATCTGCCACTGCTTTGCCCATTCTCCCAGACTAAGTCATTGTGCAGACTCCCTGCTTTCTCAACAGCACCTGACACTCTACCTATCTTTGTATTGTCTTGACCACATAGCCATCAATTCCATCATCCAAATCATACACATATAACATTAAGAGAAATGGTGCCAACACCAACCCCTTGGAACACTAATACTAACCACAAAAGGCCCGCTTTATTTCCACTCTTTGCCTCCTGCCATTCAGCCAATCTTCTATCCATGCTAGTATCTTTCCTTTGATACCATGGACTCTTAACTTGTTATGCAGCCTCATGTGTAGCACTGTGTCAAAGGCCTTCCGAAAATCCAACTAAACAAAATCCATTCTTCCCTGCCTGTTATTTGTCAAGCCGTAAGGAAGTTATACTGTCTTTGACCTATTTTGTCATGTTGAAACCTCGTTCTTAATAATGGACTCCAACATCTTCCCAACCACTGAAGTCAAGTTAACGGACCTATAATTTCCTTTCTTCTACCTCCCTCCTGAAAGAGTGGAATGAAGTCTTACCTCAGTTTGTTGCCCCAAAATACAACACCTCACACTTGTCTGGATTAAATTCCATCTGCCATTTTTCAGCTGGTCCAGTTCCCACTGCAAACTCTGATAGTCTTCATTACTGTCCACTACAACCCCCAATCTTGGTATTCGAAATTATTGGGACGAGAGTCGTGTTTGTGGATAGTTTCCATATTCCCATTTTCTTTTTCGAAAAAAAAAAACTCTTGTGAGATTCCCATACGTTGCTCTATGAGATTAGGATAAAAATAGGGAAAATACAATATTCATCGACATATCATTCCCTTTGTAAGGAAGGATAGATTCTTTTTACTGTATTGAGGCAGGCCTCAATGAAAAAATTCTAATAGCAAATGAGGTCCAGCAACACTGGATATTTGTTTTTATAGAAATGCAGATAGTGCAGAAATGATAGAAACATCAATGAAGTCCACGAAGGATTTTAGTGCAAAATTTCGGACCAGTTTACAGCTACAGAGATACAAGTAAAATTAAAAAAGATGCATGAGTAATAAACTAGTGAGTCTAATTTGCAATGTTTCTTTTTTTTCAAGTTAGTCAGACGGAAAAAGCATCTAGATTGTTGTCCTTTACTTATTTCACCTTACTGCAGAAGGTTGTAAATTTAGTCAGCTCCATCGTGGGCACTAGCCTACAAAGTACCCAGGACATCTTTAGGGAGCGATATCTTAGAAAGGCAGTGTCCATTATTAAGGACCTCCAGTACCCGGGGCATGCCCTTTTCTCACTGTTACCATCAGGTAGGAGATACAGAAGCCTGAAGGCACACACTCAGCGATTCAGGAACAGCTTCTTCCCCTCTGCCATCTGATTCCTAAATGGACATTGAAGCTTTGGACACTACCTCACTTTTTTTTAATGTACAGTATTTCTGTTTTTTGCACATTTTAAATAAATCTAT
This sequence comes from Hemitrygon akajei, assembly GCF_048418815.1. NCBI lineage: Eukaryota > Metazoa > Chordata > Chondrichthyes > Myliobatiformes > Dasyatidae > Hemitrygon > Hemitrygon akajei. The sequence continues at coordinate 37,877,640 of NC_133130.1, forward strand.
TTAATATACATAATTGATTTACTTGTTTGTTTATTACTAATATTTTTTTACCTCTGCTAGATTATGTATTGCATTGAACTGCTGCTGCTAAGTTAACAAATTTCATGTCACATGCCAGTGATAATAAACCTGATTCTGATTTGGATTCTGTTGTAATGGAGCTGAATCTTTAAACCTACCACAAAAACAAATTAGTTACTTTAGAGAAAAAAGCCTCCCCCTCCATGGACTCTTGAATGCACTTCTCACTGTCTTGGTAAAGCAGCCGGCATAACCAAAGACCCCACCCACCCTAGACATTTCTCTTCTCAACCCTCCCATTGGACGTAAGATACCATAGTTTGAAACCACATACTGTCAGGCTCGAGGACAGCTACTGTCTTGTTGTTATAAGACTATTGAATGTCCCCGATACAATACGTTGGACTCTTGTCCTCATAATCTACCTTGTTATGGCCTTACTATGGATGGCATGCAAAACAAAGTTTTTCCCTGTACCTTAGTACCTGTGACAATAATAAACACATTTATCATATTTTTATGAGCACATAAGAAAGTAGAGCAGGAGTTACCCATTCATTAAGATCCATTCTGTCCCAGTCCTGATATCACTGTCTCTATATCACTTGTATACTGTTCATAAATCTATAGATCATTTGTTTGAATTGAATCCTGGATTTCCTCACTTGCAGACCCCAGTCAGTTCAGATTGGCAACAACATCTCCTCCACAGTCTCCAGGTACTTAGCCCCCTGCTGTACTGGCTTTACACTTGTGACTGTGTGGCTAAGTACAGCTCCAATGCCATGTTCAAGTTTGCTGGTGACACCACTGTCGTGGACTAAATCAAAGGTGGTGATGAATCAGCATATAGAAGGGAGATCGAAAATCTGGCTGAGTGGTGTCATAATAACAACCTCTCACTCAATACCAGCAAGACCGAAAAGCTGATTATTCAATACAGGAGGTATATGAACAACGTTAAATTCCCAGCTGTTACTATTTCGGAGGACCTGTCCTGGGTCCACCACACAAGTACAATTACAAAGAGAGGATGGCAATGCCTGTACTTCCTTATGGGTTCGTGGAGATTCAACTTTGACATCTGTAGCTGTGTGGTGGAGAGTATATCGACTGGCTGCATCACAGCCTGATATGGAAACACCAATGCCCTTAAATGAAAAATCCTGCATGAAGTAGTGGATACGACCCAGTCCATTATGGGTAAAACCCATCTACGTGAATCGCTGTTGCAGGAAATCAATATCCATCCCCACTTAGGACATGCTCTCTTCATGCTGCTCCACCAGGAAGGAGGTGCAAAAGCCTCTGCACTCGCACCACCAGGATCAGGAATAGTTATTACCCCTCAGCCATCAGGCTCTTGAACCAAAGGGGATAACAACTCAACTGCCCAAACATTGAGATGTTTCCACAACCTGGGGACTCACTCTCAAGGACTCTTCATCTCATGTTCTTGATCTTTATTAGTTCATTGTCTTCTGCACTCTGCTTGCACACTCTCGTTAGGTGGTCTTTCATTGATCCTGGCAAGTATGCTCACAAGAAAAAGAGTCTCGGGGTTCTATATGGTGATATGTATGTACTTTTATAATAAAAGTTACTTTGAACTTTGAATGAACCCAATGATCAGGCAACCACTGCCCTCCAGCATTCAACTCCCCAATCGTAGAAATTTCTCCTTTTCTTGGCTCTAAACCATTACTGTAAAACTGCTCCAACATTTTATGTTCATTATCCAAGGAAAACAGCCTGCCTAGAGCAGCTTGTTAAGTCCTCTAAAAACTTTGCTTCTGACTCCAAACAAAATCTGCAATGAACCACTCTCTGATGCTGCAGCACAGCTCTTCAAGAGGGTTGAGGTTGCATGGGTATAGGGACTGGGTTATTGTCAGACTCTTCGTGAATGTTTCACCTGTTCCATTAATACATCTTTCTTCTCCTCCTGTGAGAGTGCTGCTCGCTTGTGGCTTTTTGGATTCTTTCTTGCTGCAGTGATGTGAAAAGCACATTAATGTACATAAAGAATCTTGCTTAAAACAGAGCTGCAGTAGTTGTTTACATGTGTGAAATGCATATGCATGACTTAGAGAAATAGTGAATGTATTTGTGGGTTGCAAGCATGTCAGATGGGATATAATAATAGACCTCTGTGAATCCGCTAGTCTTGACAAAGCATTATACCCTTGCTGCCGTGCATGTGGAGGATGTAGAAGATATAAACAGTTTCCTGATGAGCAGAGTTGTTTGAATATGAGTTCTCACCTTAATGTATCAGTCAGTGGTCTGGCCATGAAACTTTATTGGCACTGATGCATCTTTTCCTGAGAAAATGGCAAGTGTTGTGACAGTTCCCATCTTCTTCCTTCAAGCAAAGCTTTCTTTCTGCAGTTGTTTTCACCTGGATTTACAAATCACTTTCGTGGACATCTGAGTGTGCATCTCTGTATGCCCTCTCCATTGTTCTGTCTCTGCAACAAGAACGAGTATGAAAAGCCACAAGTGGGTATCCGGTAATACACCCATTGAGGAGCCTAACAACGCGCCATTCCGTGGACCCAAGTAGTTGCATTCCCCATGAGATCATAAAGACCCGTGCAAGAGTTGCAGGCAGTGTGTCATTGCATACTGTATGTTGTGTGGGGTTAGAAGCCAAGAAGAAGTTTGTACGTTTTCTCCATGACCACGTGGGCTTCCTTTGGGTGTTCCTGTTTCCTCCCACATTGCAAAGATGCATGGGTTTGGATTAATAAGTTGAGGGCACGCTGTGTTGCTACCAGAAGCAAGGCAGCCCCCAGCACATTGCCGATCATGTTGGTCATTGAATCAGATGTTGCATTTCACCGTATTGTTTCAATGTTCCGATCTACATGTGAGAAATAAAGCTAATCAAGTCTTTAAATTTCCTGGAGGGCTCGATATGCTCGAGGCAGGGATTTTATCCGCTGTATGAGGAGCCTACGGTCAAGGAGCAGAGCATGATTGATTTGGAGAGGGATGAGGGGACATTTCTGCGTTATCACACACCATGTGTTTGCTAATATTGGAGTCGCCTGTTTAGGATTATAACTCATGACATCTGGGTACTTGTTGAACAATCAGTGTTCGAGTGGTTGTGGTGTTTCATTGCACTATTTGTAATAAAGTACTATTTCTGCCATTTTGAAGTAAGGAATATTTCCTTAAATGTTGATAGTTAAATGTAACAATGAAAATGTGACTTTCATAACTGGTGCGCACTAAAATACTGCAGTGCTTATTTTCTGTATCCAGTGTGGGTGCATGAGCCTCTGCAGCCTTGCCAGCACATCTACCAGTTCAGTCGGCAGAAGGCAAGCCGTATTGTGTTCAACTGTGGATTACTGCACCATTCATGGACTCTGGGTCTTGGACGATATTTTCAGTGTGAATGACTGATATCTTACATGTGCTATATGTACTTTGTGCTGCGTGTGACTGTTGGTACTGTGTGTTGCACCTTGGCCCCCGAGTAACGCTGTTTCATTTGGCAATATTCATGGGTATTCATGTATGGTTGAATGACAATTAAAGTTGAACTATAAGTCCAGTGAGGCCACCTGCTTGAATTGAAAAGAACAAAGCAAAGCAAAGCACAATTTACATTTTTAGGTTGTGTTTATTTGTATGTTTTAAATGTTTCTAATAACTGAAATGTTCCCAAGGGACTCAACTCACTTTCAAGGACTTTTCACCTCATGTTCTTGATATTTATTGCTTGTTTATTTATTATTATTATTATTTCCTCTCTTTGTACTTGCACAGTTTGTTGCTTTCTGTGCTTTGGTTGAACGCCCTAGTTGGATGGTCTTTCATTAACTCTATAATAGTTATTCTATAGATTTGTTGAGTATGCCCACAAAAAATTAATCTCAGGGTTGTATATGGTGTCATATATATACTTTCATAATATAATTTACTTTGAACTTTAATTTAAAACTTCCAATTAGAATATTTAGTTTTGTTTAAGTTTTTAATTATCTCAAAGTATTAAACAAAACTAAAAAAAAATAATCTTGGTCTCTTTTATAGTTTTGACAGCTGGCTAACTTGGGTTGGTAATTTAAAAGGCTGTTATGGCCGTCTTCCATTATATACATATGAAAAGGTTCCATACTCTGCTGGACTTTGCCAAATAGCTGGGAGGTTTGTGCCAGGGAACTGCTCCAGGAGGCCAACAGGGATATGAGCTTTCAGGAACCAGTATTGTTAATAAACACTTTGTTAAAACTTTCCATTTTGAATTTACAACTGAAGTGGAAAATGTTTTTATGTACTTACCTGTCATGATTTAGTTGCAAGCCCCTGACACCATGTACTGTTGCCTTAGTTTCACTGATAAATACTATCGGATGTGTTAAAATCCAAGCCAGTAAAGTTGTGCTGTGCCTGCTTCAAAAGAGTTTGTTGTGACCAAATCACACGACCCATGACATTGTCAGAAGCAATGATTGCCTTTTCTTTCAATAGGTGTTGAAACAGAAGAGCATAGATAAAGAAAATCTGCAAAATGTTTCTATCAGAAGATCTTTGACTTTCAACATATTTTGCACAAATGTGGTGAAGAAATCAGAGGCAGATTCTGATAATGAAATGTGGGTAGAGTACACATGCATTCCCTATCCCCAGTATAGGGTGTATTTAAGGTAAACTGTTTTTAAATATATTTTCTGATGTACAGAATTGAACTACAAAAAATATTAATCTCAGTTTAGAGACATTTACTAACAGAATTCATCACTACTCCTCAAACTGAGCCTTTCTTTTACCCCCCCCCCACACCTTAATCTCCAATTTAAAATGTTATATCTTTTTTGTATTTGTATATAGTGTATTGTATTTGTCTGAACATATTATTGACAATAAGGAATATCAGGAAGAACGCTAATTCGCTTCCAGGTTTTGACAATGTTATATTACAGCTGATTGTTGGAATGATGATGTATTGGTATTCTTGGCTATACCTGGGCACAGTTTCCTAGTATGTGCAGGCAGGATCAGGGAATGTTGCTCTATATTTCAGTGATAATCATTACCAAGTTATCATGCAAGTTACCAGGCACTTAAATTTAGATTAATTTTCTAATTATTGTTACAAGTAGAAAGAAGATCAAAGAATGAATATGCTGTGTGTGTACACATATTGCAGGAAAGACATCTTAATACTAAATGTTTTCAATATTTCCTGCTTTTCGTTGATTTTGCTGAATTTTTCTTCAGTTAGTTTGCACTACTTAATCCCTTCCATGTAAGGTCAGTAAATTTGGCCTAATTTTGCTCTGAGATTTTCCATTGTTCACACTCTAAATTTTTCATCTGCTATTTGTCCAACAATGCCAGCATCTTATTAGTTGACTAATTGATCCATGTGCTGCATTCTAGATTTTCATTGTACCAGAACAAGTAACAATAGTTTATAAAAATCAGTAGAAATGTGGTTTTGTTTCAGTGAAAGACCTTACTTATTTTTTGACACATCTGAGTCATAAATCTGAATAAGGCATCTGCTTACTTTCTTGCTCCATATAAAATAGTCGCCCTTTTTGGTGCTTTCATGTGCAAACTTTGATTATAACTGCCAGGATACTCACACACAACTGTTAGAGTTAAATGTATGGTCTACAAGTTAACTAAAAGAATGGGCAGAGATTGCTAAAACAGGTAAAATGAGTGGTTAAGGATTGTTAGAAATGTGCATGTAGATTTTCATTTTTATTTGTATTAGCTGTGCCATCATTTGTATTCTAAAAATACTGATAAACACTGTACATATTAGGATTTTAAATGTCTTTCATTATGGGAAGATTTTGCACTTAATGTTCCTTTACTTTGTTAAGACACAGTGTTGGTCCCCTGAATGTTGAAGATGTTCTCACCAGTTTTGACAACACCGGAAATGTCTGTAAGTTCATTTCATTTATTGTTCAAATGTGATATAATGGCGGGAGTTGATAAAGCCCATAATCAGCTTTCTATTAAAAGGACACTATCTTTATCCCAGAGAGAGGAATGACTATGTCATTTCAAAGCACGTTGTTTTAATTTGAGCTTTGCTGTGTGCTATGCAGTTAAGGTCAGTGCGTTGAGAGTTTGGCAAATGAAGACTATGACAAGCCTGCCAAAAATACTCTAACATAAATGGTGCTTCTTTAATACTGTAACTGAACCAATAAAATCTTTTGGCTTATTTATATCTGATACTTAACCAACGCAACCTCACACGATGATTAAATTAATGAGATGAAAAATATTATTTTGTAACTTTGAAATTTAAAGCTGTCTGGTACATTTTGACTTTTTACATCATTAGTCATTTATTCTGGTGGTAGTGTGGATGTAATTTTCATTAAGTTCACATTTAAAAGCAAAAATGTGAGTTCATTATTTATTAGATAATACACTATGTATAGAATAAGCACTTAAGGTGTTTAACAAAAAAACAATGATTGAACAACAAAAAATTATTGGTAAAGGTTGGCATCATCTTGGTCGCAAATTTGTGCACCAGAACATATGTGATCTGCCTGAGGAAAAACAATGTCTTAATTCAACACTTTCTTTTACAGCTCTTTGAATACATTGAGTTACTTTGTGTATGTTTGAAAGTGCAAATAGATTTATTTGGGTGATTGGACTTTAATGGTTGTAAGGGATTCAGTGAGATTGGGAATGTTGATGGATATGATATCACTCTTTTGTGAATGAATTTTCCTCCCAGAACAGCATTCAAGTTTTTTTTTGGAGATGTGAGGTGAGTCATTTCCTGTCCTGGCATCAGAACTGATGTGAAGCATGCATTTTGCTACTGAATAAATGAGTTATTGGCAATTACATCTAACAGAATATAGTGGAACAATCATTATCAAACTGCCCACAAGTCAATATTTCAATGTTGAATTATTGATGCAGAATGGAAATTTCATAACAATGCAGCAGTGATGTTCAGTTTGCCAAACAAGACCTTGTGTTTGATCATGATTTCAAATGCTAAATGTGGTTGTGAAGGTCCCATTTCCACCAGGGATGTTTGTCAACAAGCAAAAAGAAGCAAAGGGAACTTGCAATAGTCTAACTTTTATTATGTTAGGGAGGGTATCTCATTGAAACCTATAAACTATTGAAATTACTGGATGGAATGGCTGTGGAGAGGCTGTTTCCTATAGTGAGGGAGTCTAGGACCAGAGGGCATAGTCTTAGAATAGAAGAATGTCCCTTTAGAACAGAGGTGAGGAGACATTTATTTAGCTAGAGGGTGATGTATCTGTGAAATTCATTACCACAGACAGCCATGGAGGCCAAGTCATTTGGTGTATCTCATGCAAAGGTTGATACGTTCTTAATTAATAAGGGCATCAAAGGTTACCAGGAGAAGGCAAAAAAATGGGGTTGAGAGGGTTAATAAATCAACCATGATGGAATGACGGAACAGACTTGATGGGCTATATGGCTTAATTCTGCTCCCATGTCAAAATTGTCATTGTAATGTTGTGTACTTATAGTTTTAGGCTTGGTTTTACTCCTGGATGGGATTTTGACGAGTAGGCTCAAAGGGGGCAGGAAAATCCATAATAAACAGTGAAACAAAACAAATGCTGGAAGAACTCAGTCAGGCAGTATTCATGGTAAGAGAAACCAATTAACATTTCAGGTCAGCAAGCCTTCCTCAGAATGCAGAGAGAGTGGGAGGTTTACAGTTTTCAAAGCAGAACTGGAGTTGCAAGGGAAATGATAGTGGAGAAGGCCATAGGCAGACAGGTTGAAATGGACATTGAATTGAAAGTAAAAGTGGCAAGCAACAGGACGCTCTAGATCGTCACTGCAGACTGTACACTGTTGCTTTGCAAAGTGATCACTCAGTCTGGGTTTGGTTTCTCAACTGTAGAGGAGCCACACTGTGAACATTGAATGTAGCAGAATGGATTGGAAAAGATCCAAGTGAATCACTGCTTGATCTGGAATGTGTGTTTTGGCCCCTGGGTGGTAGAAAGGGAAAAGGTGAATGGGAAGTTGCCATGGGATGGAGAGTGGTTGCTGGGGACAGAAGTGTAGAGCAGAGAGTCATGAGATAAGCAGTCCCTGTAAAATACAGAAAGGGGAAGAGGAGAATATGACTGGTGGTTGAATTATGATAGAATTGGCAGAACTTGTGAAAGATAATACGTTAAATGAAAAGGCAGGTGGAGTGGAAGGTGAGTACTGGGGGAACTCTTTATTCTCTGTTGTGGGTGTGTGAGTGAGAGTAGATGTGTGCTGAAGGGAGGAAATGTGATCTTGCAGAGGGAAGCCACATTTCAGGAAGAAGGAGGGTATTTCAGAGGCATCCGAGTAAAAAGCTTCATCATTGGAACAACTGCAATGGAGACTCAGAATCTGAGGGGATCCTTGCAGGAGGCATGGTGAGCAGATGTATAGTTGAGGGACCTGTGGGAGCTTGTGGGCTGGATTTCGTAGGGTCCACAAGTTTAAAAAGAAAAACAAGAAACTGGGACCACAGGAGTTTCTGAATAGACCATGATAAGTTTACTGCTCCAATGAAATATTGTATATAAATTATTTTAAAAAGAAATGAATATATGTAATTTAATTGGAACCCTGAATGAAATGAATGGGAAAATAATGCTATATGATGTACATAAGGCAGCAAAATGGCTTGGCCTGTATGTGGCGGGGGTTGCACTCATGAATTGTTATCTCTGCTCCTGCTTGACCGAGTACAAATCACCGTTCACATCCTGCAGGACGGTACTCTGAGCCCCACTCCACATCCGCCCCCAAATCACAAACTGTAGATTGGGCTGGGCTGTCTGCAGCAAGGGATATCAGTGAGTATGCAGCAGGAGGCTAGTTCTGTTTGCCTTCCACTGTCTCATGCATGTTATAATATTTATAAAACGTGACATGAAGGCAGCAGTTACTGCAGTGGGGTCACCTGCCAGAAGTGACTAAAATGCAGAGAGGCAAAAACTCATGAAGCCTACTGCTACGTCACCATCTACCACTACAATCCCATTAAATCCCTGCCACTTTTCATATTTTGAAAGGAAGTTTAATTCACTCTCTTTATTGCCAAATAGAATTTCCATCTGTAACAGCATTTTAAAAAATTACCTAAAGTGCTAGTTGTGTTTCTAACCATCTTGGTAGTGTGAAAAGAAATGACCTTTAACCAAGTTGCCATGAGATATTCAAAAAATAGCTAATTTGCATCAGTTGCGAGGATCTCACTAAGTACCCAAAGTAACGATATTAAGGGCTTTTTCATTGCTAGTTTAAGGATATTGTATATATTATAAATAAAGTATCCTATTCAGAGCTTTGGAATAGAGGTAAATGTAAATCACGTGGACCATGAGCAGAGAAAGATTGATAACCACTGCTTTAGATGGTAGTTTCTGAAGATAGTAAAGGCTGTCCTTTCAGGTCATGGTCAATTCTTGCCATCTCCAGGCCAAGATTGGTCAGCAATTTGGGCAGAGAGTTGGTAGACTAGGTGCAACGGAGGAAAGCTGGACCAGACAGGCACTGTTAGCGGACATTTCAGAGGAGGACAGAGTAATGCTCATGGTCTTTATGTCATGAAAATGAAAATATGACCATTGTCTGTATCTTTATAAGCAAAGTTCTGCAATTCCAGTAAGAACAATTAGAAAACTGGAACCACTATCCTGCACAATTAAATGTCAGGTCCTTTCAATCTGGCAGTGTATTCATTTTCAGTCGATCAGGCATAGGAGATCATGATATGGGAATTGTACCTCTGCTCTCCACCATCATCCTTGTCCCTTTCCCAGCCATGATTTAAGACCTAAACTAATTTAGACCATAAGATATAGGAGATATAGGCCATTTGAGCCATCGAGCCTGCTCCACCATTTCTTCATGGCTAATCCAATTTTCCTCTCAACCCCAATCTCCTGCCTTCTCCCATATTCCTTCAGGCCCTGGCCAGTCAGGAATATCAACCTCTGCCTTAAGTATACACGAAGACTTGGCCTCCACAGCTGCCTGTGGCAAAGAATTCCACAGATTCATCGCTCTCTGGCTAAACCTCCTCATCTCCATTCTAAAAGGATGCACCTCTATTCTGAAATTCTTCTGCCATAAGAAGTATCCTTTCCATATCCACTGTGAAGGTCTTTAACCATTCGATAGGCTTCAATGAGGTCACCCCTCATCCTTCTGAATTCTAGTGAATGCAGGCCCAGACTATCAAACACTCTTCATATGGCAAGCCATTCAAACCTGGAATCATTTTCCTGACCCTCCTGTGAACCCTCACTAGTTTCAGCACAATTTTCTTTTTCTTGGTAATTCCTCCGTTGTTCCCGAGTCTCTTGCTTTTGGCTGTGGACTCCATATATACTCTACATGGGTATTAATATTTTATACTTAATCATTTATAATTTGACTTTAAGGTTAATGGAAGTTGGGATTTGTGAATTGGTTTACATAATGGCCAGAGAGCAAAGTTTCCCAGTGGTAGTACAGCAGTATCATTGGTCTTTGGGAGAGAGCAAACCATCCAAGATACATGTTGCAGATTGTGAGTAGGCAAGAACATGTGCATAAAGATCTTTAACACCCCCCTATATGTGGTCACGTGTAAACAAAAGCAACTTCGCTTCTATAATTGGCTGATGCAGCAAGGCTGAAAATCTGTAGCTCAGGCTGAAAGGTGAAACTTTGATTGGCGGACCAACCGATAACCCCGATAATGCTGCGTGTGCTCTCCAGCTGCAGAAGTACTTAATCCGTCAATTAAAACTCTCTCCAAAAACACTTCCAGCTTTTCTACTTAGAGACTCACCAACATATTGCACAGAACATTAATTATGCTGTTAGCACTTAATTACATGGTTGCATCTCTCATGGTAGAGTGCGACATAATTAGCTCCCAACTTCATCTCTCATGAGAATTGGATGTTTAGTATTTCTGAAATAACCCTGTGATCAAACACTACGCATGTATTGTCCTTGGAATATCTATTTCACCGTTATAATCATCATGCTATCAATTCCTGGGACTGATTATATAATTTTATGAAACATTTTTTTGTCAAATGAACAAAGTATGATTATCTGGTACGGTAATCTTTACCTCTCAACTAGCTAAATGAATTGTTATAATAATTTTAGAGAAAAGGTTAGCATATTTGAATTATACTGAATAAAAATGTATATTAAGGTATGAAATGTTGTGTGAGATCATATCTGATGTATTGTGTTCCAGGATTTGTCAAAAACATTGTTGCCTTTCTTGTTGTGTGGTTTCTTAAGACTGAATAATGTGGATGTCACAAATTGATGTCATTACTTGCATCAAAGCAGCAGCCCCTGCTGCTTCATAAAATGCCATCTCCTGCAATAATGAAGCCAGTTGCCACCAATATAATCTTTAAGCATCATGCCTTTCAGCAAATACAAAGGGTAATAGAGTTGCAGTGTTCACTCTTGTAAACATTCAGTCAGCCTTACAACGTGATAGCAATACAGCTGGGTGAATATATATTTTGTTTTAACGAGCCTTGCACCCTTAATCTTTGATTGTGCTGGTGTTTATGCTGCTTTTTCCTTCTTATCCATAAATAATTTGACCCTATGACTCTTGAGTCCATTTGTATTATAACTGGGAACAATGTGCATAAATAGCATAAAAAACTGCTTATTTCTTTGAAAATTTTAACAGCAAAAAATTGTTCCTGACTTATGTTTGGAGTAGCATTTAGGGCTAACAGTCAAAAATGTTCTACCCAACTTACTAATTTCTGCTTCTTTTTCCAAGCTCAGAGCATATGCTATGCCTTATCCTTCAGCTGAGATCATGTAACACAACTTGGATTAGAGATCAAAACTGAAACATTTCTGGCAGTTCATTTCAGCTGGACCACTGGAAAGACTAACGTCAAAACCGATGTAGCCAAAGCTTATCAGAACTGGATTTCATACCATTGACAAGTCTCAATATCAGAATCTGCTTACTTTATCTAAGACAGGGGTTCGTAACCTGGGGTCCACACAGGGGTCCGTAGATAGATTCCAGGGGTTCTGTGAACTTGGATGGGAAAAAATTTACATCTTTATTTTCACTAGCCTCTAACTGAAATTTAACTTTTCCTTCAATTATGAATGTAGGTAACAAACCACAGTGGTATTAGCAGTACCTGTGACTTTGTCACCAGTGGAAATGACAGATATTTTCATATTCCATTACGGTTGTTACAAATATCTCAAAATATAGTTTATGGCATGCACATCAATACTTAGAAATTATGGCAGGTAGAAGATCCGTGCAAGATCAAACGTATTTTTAAAAAAATATTTTGATAAATATGTTTCAATATGATTGGTTGATTCTGTAATCCTGTGTATTTTGTTTTAGTTATTGAAATACTTCATTCTGTGAAGGGGTCCATAGACCTCACCAGACTGCCAAAGGGGTCCATGGCATACAAACAAAAGCTCTGAGGTGTAATGCTTTGCTGAGCTAAGTTTCCTCTAGAGGGCAGCTTTTACCACCAACAGCAGTCTTTTTCCAGCATGAAATACTGCAGCAGCCAGACTGACAGGACTCTCTCCTCACCTTCCTGATAACCAATGTCGCAATAAACTTTGTTAAATTTCACACGGATCCCACTCCCTTCATACCGGTCTCTGCTGATTTTAGGGGACGCACATGTGTAAACATCTTTTCCGGACTCAAGTTGGGGTAATTGTGTTTAAGGCAAGAATGTTTGCTCCCTTCTCTTCCAGTGCCTTTTGGAAGTCACGTACAACACTACGGCGAGAAAAGGTTGAGGAAAGTAATGGGGTGATGACCCATCCTGGTCTGACAGTAGCCTGTGCTGAGATTGTGGACCTGATGGTTAAGATCACAATTTTCATGCCGTCACTTACCTGCTGTCAAATGTAAAATTTTAGTGGATGGGTCAAATCTGAGAAGGCTGACTCACAGCATCTATTGAATGATCGAGTCAAAAACCTGTGTGTTCTCAAAATGCTCCACCCTGCTTTCCATTTGGATTTGACATGATGAGGATCATACCCATGGTGTCTCTGTGGATGGAAGTCATGCTGCAATTTTGTGATCAGCTCTATGACTGTTGGGAGGAGATGGTTGACAAGGAGCCAGAGATTACGTTCTATGTGGCAGAAAGTAAGGAGACACCACTGTAATTAGATGTTAGTGTCTTTTCTTGAAATAGTCATGATTGTGGCATCTCTGAGTCCCTTCTCTTCCCAGATATGGGAGAAGACATATCAAAGTTGTGACTGGTGTTTATCTCTGCCAGCAGGAAAACCTTTTGACTTGTGAATGTGTGGCCTGACATAGGGACTAAGATAGTTCAAACTTTAATGGAGTTGAGGCATCTCAGTCGAATCATAGAGCCCCACACTGTGGAAGCAGGCCCTGTCCCACTCTCTGTCCCAACCTCCAAGCACTCATGTATGCTAACCCTTAACTCCCCACATTCTCATTAACTTCCCCAGGGTTCTGCCATTCACCTGCACATTAGGGGCAATTCACAGTGGCCAATTAACCTGTCAATCTGCTCATCTTTGGGAGGTTGTGATGCTCAGGCAGGAGTCACAGAGAGGATGAGCACACTCCATGTGGAGAGGGCAACAGAGGTCAGAATTGAATACCGATCCTGGGAATTGTGAGACAAAGGCTTCACTTGCTGTGTCACTGTGTCACCTCAGGATAGGGTTCTTGGTTGAGGAAATCTTGTTAGGAATTCTTACTTTCTTTCAATCCTTGATTATGCTAACTTCTGTTCACTAGGTTAGTAGACCATTGAGGACCTTACATATTCTAAGAAATGGATAATTGTCATGGTTATCAGTGATGTTCTGGATTTCCTATGCCTCTTTAATCTTTCTCCTACTCTTTGTGTCATGGAACTTCTGTTGGTCTGTCTTCAAGTACTTGTAGCACTGATGCTTTTTCCTTGAGGCATGGAGGAATTTCCATTCCAAGAATGCCTTGTTATTTGTGATTAAGAAGCTGCTAGATTTCATAGTCATTTATATCAAAACAGTCCAAGTGCTTTCCAGTAATGAACCCAGGCTCCAAATTATCATCGATCTGTTTAGCGAAGCTGGTTCTTTCACTATTCTCAACACAGTGGTCCTCTATCAACCTACCCCTGCTGCACATCGCTGTTCTCTGACAATAAAGGCCCTTAAAGATTTCTTTGTGCCTCTCAATAAAGATCAAAGTTGATGTAGTTCACCATCACCATCGTTGTGTAGGGGCTGCCTGAGGAAGGATGTGCATGAAGATCAAAAAACTCCATCTTGGCACAAATCTCATGGGCAGAGTGATCATGGACTCTGCACAGTATGTAACATGGTGCTGGAGAGATTCTGTCATTGTTTCTACTTTTTCTCACTGAAAAGTAAATATAGTTACTTTTTTAAGACTATATTGAAGTTTTAACCACAAGGTAGTTGAAGCTAAGGGTTATTTGTTGTAAACTTCAAGCCAGTATTTGTGTTGATAATGATTTTTTTGTTTCAAAGTACTTGATATTTAGTGCTTAAACAATGGATTGGCTGCTTTTTTATTTTTCTTTCTAGTTTATTTTGTCCTTTTGTGATGGTGTTAAGTCTATTAGGTGCTACTCACTAATCTTAGCATTCTCCTGTGGGCTAAGAGTCCAGTTTTGAGGTGTTCATTGCTCTAATTTCACTTTGATGGACAGGCCGCATTGTTTATGTGCCTAAGAATAGATTTCGGCACAGACACTATTCTGAATTTCATTGTGCTAGAGCATGTTGTGCTGCTGGAGACGGGTGTCAAGAAGCTAAACAATAATGGAAATTATTGCCGCTGTTCAAGACAAGTGCATTATTCAACATTTTAAACATGCCTGTAATATATTAGACTTCCAGGATACAGCACATATGAGGTGTGTTAGATGGACATTAGTCCAAAGCTGAGCTGTTTTATCTCTGTTTTCCTAACTGGGATATTGATATGAAGAGAACCATAACCTCAACACAACTGGAAGCGGATTTAAAAAATGACTGTCAATGTTGTTTGACTATTCACTGAGCCGATGAGAAAGAGAATTTTGTAACTGTTTAGACTGCATAAAAATTAATTTGAGTGAAGGTTTCCAGAGTATGATATATAAATTACAGTAATGACTTGATTCAATACTGATGCATATCACTTGGCGAAATACATGCTGATTAAATTTGCAGATGGTTCTAAACCAGGAAATGTGACTGGACTGAGTATGCAGGCTGAACAGAGCAAAACAATTTTGTTAAAATATGTAAACTGATGACAATGATTATGGTGTTGAAGTTGCTAAGGGGATCATTTCAACAGACATAGAAACTGTGGACCAACACGGTCAAAGGCCTGCAGGAGTTCGTTGGTATGGTGAACTTCTACCACCGTTTCCTCCCCTCAGCAGCCCGTATCATACGCTCTTTGTACACCCTGATGTCAGGTAAAGGCAAGGACATTACTTGGGACGAGGAGGCCGCGGCCACTTTCGTTAAAGCCAAGGAAGCCTTGGCAGATGCCGCGATGCTGGTGCACCCCAGAACGGACGTTCCGACCGCCCTCACGGTGGACGCATCCGACACAGCAGACGGTGGGGTGCTGGAGCAGCTCATCGAGGGACGCTGGCAACCCCTGGCGTTCTTCAGCAAGCACCTACGACCACCCGAACTCAAGTACAGTGCTTTCGACCGGGAGCTGTTGGCACTGTATCTGGCAATCCGGCATTTCAGGTACTTCTTAGAAGGCAGGCCGTTCACTGCGTTCACGGACCACAAACCGTTGACCTTCGCGTTCACAAAGGTGTCCGATCCCTGGTCGGCTCGCCAGCAGCGACATCTGTCCTACATCTCCGAGTACACGACAGACATCCAGCATGTCTCGGGAAAGGACAACGTTGTGGCGGACGCACTCTCCAGACCAGCTGTCCAGGCCCTGTCCCTGGGGGTGGACTATGCAGCACTGGTGCAGGCACAGCAGGCAGACGACGAGATGCCCAGCTGCAGGACTGCAGTCTCGGGTTTGCAGCTGCAGGACTTTCTCGTAGGCTCAGGTGATAGGATCCTCCTGTGCGACGTGGCTACCGGCCAACCTCGCCCCATCGTCCCGGCAGCATGGAGGCGGCGAGTTTTTGACTCCTTACACGGTTTGGTGCACCTATCTATCAGGACAACCGTCTGGCTGGTCTCCAGCAAGTTCGCGGGGCATGGACTTCGCAAGCAGGTCAGTGTGTAGCACATCGCTACAAATATGTCTTTATTATCATTACTCATTCTTTACATTTATCCTCACGTGCTCTCTGTTCTTTGGTCTCTCTGCATTAAATGTTTGTCTACTAGCCACTTTTGCCTGCTGCTGGAGATAGGTTTGTCCTTCCTTTCGCTGATGAAAGCCCTTCCTGATTTTGAATGCTTCTATCAAATCTCCTCTGAACCTTCACTCTCCTAGCTTCTCCAGTCTTTCAATACAAGTCTCTATTGCTGAGCAGTCCTCCAGGAATCGTCCTTTCTGGGGCTTTTATGCCATTCCTAAGGAGCAGAATCCAATGTTGAACACAATACTTAACTGAGTCTAACTTTAATATTGTATAGATATAACATACCTTCATTGCTTTTGTATTCTACTCCTTGATTAATAATGTCATGATTCCCATATGCTTGCTCAATTTGTTTTGTAACCTTCAAAGATCTGCACTGATGAAAAGCTATTGTATTCCTCTTGTATATCGGTCTTTTAAACCTTAAATGAGCAAGGTTGTGGCTGAAGAAAACTGTCTGTTGTTGTTGCCTCCCATTGCTATACTTATTGCAAATGGCTTTTCAAATCAGACAGAAATGGAACCCCACACACAAGTGCAGCACATCAAAGTGAGATGTGGACGCTATTGACCCGAGGAAAAGAACTGTAAGCGGGACTGAACCATAAAGCTTGACCCTGCCCCCCCCCCCCCCCCATTCCTGATGAAGGGTCTCGGCCCGAAATGTTGGCTACTCTTTTCTCACGGATGCTGCCTGACCCGCTGAGTTCTTCCAGCGTTGTGTACGTATTATTTGATTCACAGCATCTGCAATTGTATTTTTGTGTTGTGAAGCTTGACCTTGTTCTGGCCGTGATCTGATCTTTAGCCTCGGCTTCTTTTTCCTTTCTTCCCCACAAATGCTGACTTCTCTCATTTTTCTGACCATTCTGGAACAAGATTGCCCTCTTGTTTGCTTTCTCCCTAAGCAGTAATTGAATCCTTGCTGCCACTGATTCTGTCTATCCTTACAAATCCTCCTTTATCTAAGCTCTGTCCAATTAGTTAAGTTTAATTGGCCTATTAAACTCCATGCCTCCACCCCCATTTACTTATTATGCAATAATTTCCCCCTCAATGTCACAAAAATAGAGGAGCTAGTTGTGGATTACAGGAGGAATGAAGACAGTTTAACCCCTATGGATCTGGGGTTGAAAGAGTGAACAGCTTTAAGTTCCCCAGTATACACATCACCAAAGATCTCACGTGGTCTGTACATTCTGGCTGTGTGGTGAAAAAAGCACAACAGCGCCTCTTTCACCTCAGATGATTGAGGAAGTTTGGCATGAGTCCCCAAATCCTAAGAACTTTCTACAGGGGCACAGTTGAGAGCAACCTGACTTGCTACATCACTGCCTGGTATGGGATCTCTACTTCCTTTAATTGCAGGACTCTGCAGAAAGTGGTACGGAAAGCCCAGTGCATCTGTAGATGTGAACTTCTCTATTCAGGACACTTACAGAGACAGCTGTGTAAAAAGGGCCCAAAGGACTATTGGGGACCTGAGCCACCCCAACCACAAACTATTCCAGGTGCTACCATCCGGTAAACGGATCATTATAGCCAGGATCAACAGGCTCCAGGACAGCTTCTTCCACCAGGCCATCACTGTGATTAATTCACGCTGATACAATTGTATTTCTATGCTATATTGACTGTCCTGTTGTACATACTATTTATTACAAATTGTTATAAATTACACATTGCACATTCAGATGGAGGTGTAACGTAGAGATTTTTACTCCTCATGTTTGTGAAGGATGTAAGAAATAAAGTCAATTCAATTTCCAATTGACCCTTATGTCTTGGATTATTGTCCTCAACACTGATGGACTGGCTGGCTGGCCTACATTTAGTGGCTTTACCACTTGTTTTTTTCATAAAGGGTGAGAAGAAAGGTGGGATCTATTTTCTTCCAGTGTTAGATCCTGAAAAATCAGTGTTCAATAACTCTTTAGGAAGACAACCTGGACTGATTTGCTACCCTAACACGGCTGCTAAATGCAAGTAAGTGTTGAAAAACTGACCAATCTTGCTGCAGTGATGAAGATTGAAAACAAAGTTTCAAACACTGTTGGAAATTAGTTTGTCAGCCTTTAGGCCTGTTAATTGAATTAATTGATTAATTAATTGAATTTATTTAAATCTTACATCTGTCCCACAACGTGAGGGAGAAAAAATCTTTGCGTTATGACTCTGTCGCAGTGTATAGACGTGTGAATTTATAAGTCTAATGGCTTGTAGAAGGGAGCTGTCCCATAGCCTGCTGTTCCTGGCTTGAATGCTGCGGTACCATTTGCCTGATGGAAGCAGCTGAACAGTTTATGGTTGGGGTGACTGGTGTTCCCAGAGATTACACACCTGCTGCTATAAATGTCCTCAATGGAGGGAAGTTCAAATCCACAGATGTGCTGGGCTGTCCATACCACTCTCTGCAGTGCCCAGCCATCAAGGATGATGCAGTTCCCATACCAGCCAGTCAGAATGCTCTCATTGGTGCCCCTATAGAAGGTCTTGAGGATTTGGGGGCTCATGCCGAACTTCTTCAGTTGCCTGAGGTGGAAGGGATGCTGTTGTGCTTTTTTTTGTCATACGGCTGGTGTGTACAGCCCAGGTGAGATCTTTGGTGATGTGTGTACTGAGGAACTGAAACTACTCACCCTCTCAACTGCAGTCCCATTGATGTTGATTGGGACGAGCCTGCCTCCATTCCTCCTGTAATCCACTATTATTTTTGGGCCAGTGTTAAGCCACTGGCAGCTATTTACATCTTGCTGGTGTGAAATAAGAACAATGAGAGATTTATCTACTGGAGATGACCTAACGACGACACTTATACAGAACCTAACTATTACTCATGTCACCATACATCCGACGTGTTCTGGCTGAAAAAGGCATTGAAAGTGCCACAAACTTGATGGTACAATTATCTGTTTGACAGGAACAGATTTTTTTTGTGCAACATTTTGGTGTATAATGTCTATTTGAGTGGTGTTGGTTGTCCGTAGTTTCTGATGATAACCAAATCCTGTGTGTGAGGAGTTTTATAGTGAAAAGGCCATTGCATTGGGCCAGTTCCACTCTCTTGTCCTCAAAAATCTTGATCCAGTAGAACAAAAAATCGTCACAACTGGAGACCTCCTCGGCTGCAGTGGATAGACATGAAGCCTTCTGTGCCTTGTCTTGCCCTCCGCTCTCCACGAAGGGTTGCAGCACTGTCGTCTTGTCTGTTAGATCTTGTAGCTGAACTCTTCTACCCAGTCTGCCAGAACTGGCTTTGCATGTTGGGTTAGGCCTATCCCTGTCTCACCGGGGTTGGAGGTTCCCAGCTACCCTAACCTGGTTTAGCCACTGTGATATGCAGACAGTTACTTGGAGCCACAGGTGAGAGCTGGGTGGCAGGTGGGGACCAAAAGCGGACAAGCTGCCCCTGGGCAGAGCATGACAAGCCCGTCACCAGAGGTGCTACCCCTCCCTGGACACCCCATACACCCCACTATTTTAGTAAAATAGGTATTTTCAATAGTCTGTGTTAGACTATTGTTTTTTAAAAATGGCTGAGCCTTCTGTACTATAATTCCAAGTAAATCAATCACCAAACTCTGAGACCTGGAACTGAACACCTCTCTTTGATCCCCTCACCCCTCTACACGCATAACTGCATGGCCAGATTCTGCTTTAACACCAGCTACAAGTTTGCAGATGATACCACTGTGGTGAGCTGTGTCTCAAATAACGATGAGTTGGAGTACAGGAAGCAGATGGAGAGTTTAATGACATGGTGCCATGACAACATTCCTACTCTCGATATCAACAAAACAAAAGCGATGGTTATTGACTTCAAGAACGACGGTGCGATGCATCAATACTGCTGAGGTTGAGAAAGTTCAGAGTTTCGTGTTCCTAGGGCTGAACATCTTACCAGTAGCCTGTACTGGTCCAACCACGTAGATGCTATGCCCGAGAAAGCTCATCAGTGCCTCCTGCTCCTCAGGAGCCCTAAGAAATTTGGCATATGTTCCTTTTGACCCACAGCAATTTTTTTCAACACGTCATAGAAAGTATCCTATGGCTGTGCTGTGACTGCCCGAATCTGTTGAGGGATATGAGCACTGTTTAGCACGTCATGGAAACCATCTCCTGCCTCAGTAAAGCAGTCAACATAACGAAAGACTGCACCCATCCTGGACATTCTGTCTTCTCCCCTCTCCCAGCAGGCAGAAAATCAAAAAAAAGCCTAAAGACGTGTGCCACCAGGCTCAATGATAACTTTTATCCCGCTGTTATAAGACTATTGAGCGGTTTCCTAGCATGATAAGATGGACTCTTGACCTCCCAATCTACCTCCTTTTGACCTTGTACCTTATTGTCTAACTGGATTGCACTTTCTCTGTAGCTGTTACACTTTATTCTGCACTCTTTTTTACCCTGTACTACCTTGGTACTCTGAATTGATCTGCATAAACAGTATGCACATAAGACCAGCTTTTCGTTGCACCTCGGTACATGTGACAATAACAAACCAATTCCAATTCCAGTTTTCTGGTGCGTATAAAGCAAACAATGATTGTTGTTTATATCTTGGGGCAAAGATTTGCCCTGCATACAAACCATTTTGGGATACATTTCTTGTTAAATAATGGATCAATTACCAGGAGTATCACGCTGTTCTGTTTCCTTTGTTTTGCAGATTGTGGAGGATGATATTTGTTTACTTGCCTTCTTTGTTTTGAGTAATTTCCACACTACTGTAGGTAAAGTGAAGGTTGTCCCCAGCCCCCTGCCATGAGTACATAAACAAAGATTTAGGAATTCAGTTAATGGCCTCCTCCTGTGTAAAGCATAGGCATCAACAATTGCACCCTTGGACTAAATCTAGAAGTGCTTGTTTGGTTGTGAAGGTCTTAATGCAAATTTGTTCTATGGCTCATTCAGCCCTAGGGTTCCCATCTTTTGATTTAATTAAATGTAATTGGTTATATTGCTCCTCCCAGGCCCCTGAGGTGTTTTTGTTTATTGCTTAACCTGATCAATAATGCTTCAATTCAGGGACAAAGATGCAGCACGAATAAGAACACTTATCCCAGGCGGGATTTGCAGGCAAGATAATTCATCTAAATAAGTTTGGATACACTGTGAAAATTAAATGACTAGTGCGGAAAGCTGTGGGTGGCTGGGGGAAATAGCATTTAGTAGTAGATGAGGAAGAATTAACTAACTGGATGAGGTGACATGAGATTAGGAAAGGAAACAAATCCTACAAATTAAATGCTAAACCCAAGCAAAAATAATAGGCACCTGGATACTATTTACACACTGTCAGTGGAAGTAAACCCCTTCCTGACTATGTAACTTGAAAATAATTAAGAGACTTCAAATCAAACGTTTAAGTAAAAATTTCATTTGTGACTGCACATTATAGTCAGTGAGGCACAAGAATGAATTTAGGCACATTATTTTTGATCTTGCTCATGAGAGGCATAAATTCAATGGTGGAAAGACCTATTGATTTTTCTCCTTTTTTTTGAAGCTGATGATCATATAAACTGCATGGAAGCCTTAGTGAAACTTTTGCATATTGCTTAGATGCCTCTCAAAGGAAAGTTTAAATTGACGACTCTGTCACTGATAGCAGATATTTACCAGCTGCAGTTTCCAATCCCAACACATACTCAGATTCCTCACCTTTTGAACTGAAGTAGATGTGTCATAATGTATCTTGCAAGATCTTGGGTGATCTCAGAGTTCTTTACAGTTGATGAAGTATTATTAAAACAGTTTCAGTTTTTATCGTGTATACATAGCTGTCAAGGTACCACAGTGTAGCTCACTTGATTGGGAGCCTTTTCTTCAATCTTCATCATTAGTGCACCATGGATGCAGTTTATGACATTTACAAAATATATTCATGTTACGCACCTCAGTTACACCAACAGGACCTCCCGAAATTGGGATCTCTGCTGCCATGAGGGGCAAAGGCAGCAGTTGATGGAATAACAAGCTCTGCATGTTCAAGATGGTGACTCACTGTCATCCATTCAAGGCCAGTGGGGTATGGGCAATCAAATCTGGCATTGCCAATGTGACCTACATCCTGTGAATAAATTAAACATGATGGCGAACCATCCATTGGCCGAGAGTGCAGAGGATTAATTTCTTGACTTTTTCCACATATACTGAGTGATAATGTTTGCATTGAGAGAGCACTTAAAATGTTGGTTTAAGGTCTGATGTAAAGGATAGAATGGTGTTAGTGAGGCCATGCTCATTATCACGCCCGAGTGTCGGGTTAGATTTTTGATGACATCCAGAGCTGTTTATTTGAAAAATTATCTCAAGCATGTTGCATTGAGGCACACAAGAAGATCAAAGTAAAACAGATTCTCTCAATAAGAGTAAATTGCTACATATTATTGCTAATATGAAATGAAAATAAAATTTAAAGATACCCAGGCAGTTACCATTTTGAAATTGCTAATCTTCTATCAGAACTGACCCAATTTGTAATTAATATAAAACATACACCAATAAAATGAATTGTGCCTTAACTTTGTCGTGTCAGCAGAGAAATAAACTGTGATTAGCCAATGAAAAATATGTTATGAAAAGATTATACTTCAGTATATTCACTGGTTGAATGCAGAATGGTCTTTGTTTTTGTACCTGTGATGAGCAGTTACTAGTTTGAAATCAACACTGCCAAGTTATTAGTCCGTGTGTGCAGCATGCAGCGTCAACCGCTCTTGTTTCAAAAGTTTTGATAACTTTTATGTTGTAGTGAGCAGTTTGGCCCACGATGACGGACAAGAGAAGCTCATTTAGCCCACCTGCAGGTTTTACTGCGACAAGCACAAAAACAGACTAGGGGCTATGACTAGGGGAGAGAACTCACTCAGTCACATACAGACAAGGGGAGGTGATTATTACACACCCCAGTAACGGTCAGGGTGACCCACAAATACACATGCAAATTACTGTATAACACAAGCTAAAATGTAACAATAAATCAACTGGAACATATCACTGTAAT
This sequence comes from Hemitrygon akajei, assembly GCF_048418815.1. Taxonomy (NCBI): domain Eukaryota; kingdom Metazoa; phylum Chordata; class Chondrichthyes; order Myliobatiformes; family Dasyatidae; genus Hemitrygon; species Hemitrygon akajei. The sequence goes on from NC_133130.1 coordinate 37,901,022, forward strand.
CCCACAAAAGCTTTTAAAATCAAGAACAATAAGTAGCACTGGCCACTAGGAATGCTGGGGTGGGCTGTTGACCACCACTCCGTCCTCACCCCCGGAGTGCAACTATATGGTTGCTATTTGGTCCCTGAGATAGAAACAATTTTGCCTTCTCACTACCAACTGGTTCCATATGCAGGTTGGTTGCTGTTTTTCATCCAAATAGTTCTTAATATTTTTCCTTTTTAAAATAAATGGATAATAATGTAACTGCTGTCCTCAAATTTTTGTGGCCTATTTTCTTTTCACTGATTTCAAAAGTCAAGCTTAGAGTTTGGTTTACAAGGAAGATGAAATTCTGTAGAGAAGCCAACAGAAATACCTCTATCCTTAAGATTTAAAGCAAAACTTATGTTTGCTGCTTGTGACAGATTGAATCAGGCCTCAAATCCTTGCATAAGGTGGCACATTTCAGTGTGAATTTCAGAAATTTATTAATGTTGATTCCCCCAGTAGGAATCAGAATCAGATTTATTACTACTGACATTATTACTGTATTAATATTAAAGACATAAAAATCTATAAATCACAAAAATAAATAGGAATTGTGAGAAGATATTCACGATTTCGTGGACTGTTCGGAAATCTGACGGCAGAGGGGAAGTAGGTGCTCCTAAGTCAATGAGTTTGGGTCTTCAACCTCCTGTGCATCCTTTCTGATGGAAGTAATGAGGAGAGGGCATTTCCTGAATGGTAAGAGTCCTTAATGATAGATGTTGCCTTCTTAAGGTACCACCTCTTGAAGGTGACTTTGATGGAAGTGGTTGAGTCTATAATCCTCTGTAGCATATTGTGATCTTGTGCATTGTAAGCAGGTGATATAACCAGTTAGAACACTCACCACCATGCATCTATAGAAATCTGCAAGACTTTGGTGACACACAAAATCTCCTCAAACTTCCATTGGCATGCCTTCTTTGTGGTTGCATGGTATTTAAGCCTGACTCTCTCCTCCCATCCTTGCGCCTTCCTACTGAAGTCAATGGGTGAAAATCATCCTGTTGATCTGTTTCTGTCCATTAATGCCCCTTCTGGCGAGTGGGACCACTGCCGATTATAATTCTCTAGTCCTGCCTGGAACAAAGTTAAGAAAATGAGCACAAGCACGGTGTTCTATTGCTGCTTTAGACTGTGTCCTTATCTGCAGCAAAATGGCATGTAAGTAATTCATGGGAAGGAGGCAACAGATTCACTTCTGGTTTTTACACCATGAACTATGATAGAAAATAACTCCTTCTAAAAAACTGAAAGTTTGATTCAGCTCAGTGCTGTTGGAGGTTATGTCCTTGTACCTGAGCACTGCACTTCTTCATGGAGTACAGCCATGTAATGTCCCGCCTCTAGAGGTCTTTTTTTGTAGGTGTAGTACTCTTTCATTTTCCTCTCTGCTTGTGTACTACACTTTTGATGGAAGATGCAATTAATATAGATATTTAAAAATAGGTCTCAAGATTAGTAACTTATTTAATGATTATGGAAACTAAATTAAGTGTATTTGTCTATTGAGGTGGACTCAACCATAGCTGACCAACAAAGCAATGAAAAAAAGGAAAATTGAGAAAGGGAAAACAAAGAATTCAGGATGATAGCTTGAATGATGTAGCTTTCTAAAAACACATAGATTCCCAGAAAAAATGGAGATTGTGTGGTGGGGCATAAGGAGTCCAGAACACTAGTTAGAGAACTACTATAAATTATATTTTTCAGCTCAGTGAGGAGGAAGTTCATGCTATAACATATAATATATTCAATCTAAAGCCTTATAAGTAATGTTCCTATTTGTTCTAGTTGTGGGAAAGTTATATATTGTATTAGTAATGCAGTAAAGTGGTAATTTAGAACCAAAATAAACTGAGAGAATTGGTGCATGAGCATTATTGTCAAACAGGTTCAGATGCTATCTTTGATTTTGGGTAGCAGCCTATGCATGAATCAATGTTTGAAAATCCCACTTGTTAAAATCTTCCAGCATCTTATACAGCATTCTGGAGAGAAAGAAAAAAAAAGTGTCAAAATCTGCATTATCCGAAGGTGCACTCAAGTGGCACGAATAGATTTAATTTCTTAATGGGTCAGCTTTTTGCAGTCAGTCATGAAGAGAAAAAAAAACCCATCACATACAGTTCATCAACACTGTGGAATGAAGCAACTGGAGCATCACTGCAGAAAGGATTGCTGGTGAGCGAAGAGACTAATTGGTGGGTGAACATGCCCCTGGAGCAATGATTTTAAGGTCATAGCAGGCTCAGTGAATAGTGCTGACTTACACTGTGTCTCTCTGATAGCTGATCTTACCAGTGAGCAGGTTAAGGCATTCAAGCCTGAATTCTCTTCCATGTGCCTTGAATGGTATATCAGTGGGCAGTGTTCCTGACATCCTTTATGTTTGTCCAGTCATCTCTGAATCTTTGGCTGGGACTCAGAGTGACTGAAGAAAGAAGAACAGAAGTAATTATTTTCAGTCATTGAGTTTTGAAGATCTTAGTGTTAATTATGCCCTTGTTACAAACACTGCCAGTTCAGCTGAAAAAAGTAGGAATGTTTGAAAACCTATTTGAAACATGACACCTCAAGGCTCAATTACAAGAGAATGTTCTGGAAATTTATTTTTGAGTGTAGCTGAATCAATGCTACAGTATTTATGTACAATAGGAAATTAATCACAAGTGATTGGGGTGTGGGGCTTTGGCCTTTTTTAAAATTATCTGGCCAGAATTACTGTTGAGTATGCAAATATTCTTAGCTCTTTAAAGAAGCCGCAAATATTAAACAACTTTAAGTCAGCTAATTGTATTTCAGCTAACTCCAGCATCTCTATAGACTTTTGTGTTTGATAACTTTGTTACTGATAATTTAGATTTAGAAGCTTTAATGGTTTCATCCTTTAAAATGTGCTATGTTAAAACAAAGATACAAGTACCTGAACTCCTTGTTTTTGGCGTGTCAGCAAATGGATATTTTAAAAAAACGAGCTAAATTATGAGCATTTGTAGGCCAAGTGGTCTTGCATGCTATGACAGCTTCAAGATCAAGTATTAGAAAAGGTATTTAACTGCACCTTCCATTTTTATGCTTCATAACATTTATTGAAAGAGGTGTAATATACATGGCTCAGACTCAGACATTTCCGGGCAGGATTACAGGCGGCTTACTGTTGAAACAAGCTTCAGACTTATTTATAGTAAAGCTTTCCTACTGTGCTTTTCATTGTGCAGGAACAGGCTTTCATTTATTCTTCATTTAATGAATATTGTGTGATTGATCAGGGGAGCGGAGATTTTTTAAAAAAAAATCTCCAGTAGTGACACTCCCCAAAACTACTAGTTTTAAGTTTTCTATATGTTTATGAATAATAACCAAAAAAATGAACTTCCATTTTGTCTTGTCAGTACTGATATTCAACGCCTTATTTTCCCAATGGATTACAGAAGTGAAATGAAATGTAATAGGACTACAATGAAACTCTCCATTTAAAAATTAGCCTGAGGACTGGTAGAAATATGGGTATCCTAACTGCGTAATACTTATTGCCCGATTGTGTATGGTCTGGATTTGCCATAGTGATGCTTTGACAGCCTATTATAGAATATAATGAACTGCTTTTGAAATCGAAGAAATTCAACTTGACATGGTAAAAATGAAATACAGCTTGTGTCATAATTTTTTTTGTTATTTGGTGAATGCAGTGGTCTTAATCTGTTAACTGAGAAATCCAAGTTCACAAACCTTCTAAAAACAAAGTGAATGCAGGAATTAATGGATTGTTTTATTGAATGTGATGTGCACATCACTGATATTCCCAATGAATTTAACAAAGGAAGGGGGGTGGGTGTGGAAGTGCCTCAAGTTGAGGTAATTTATATGTCTTTTTTCATCAGAAATTCATTTAAGTATACTAGGTCTGCCATAGTAGTAACTGGGGCAGACAAGCCCTGTGCAGATGACTTGATTTAATAATGAAAATAATGGATTAAGCTGGCAGCCAGAGTTTGGGGTTTGTACATCTGGAGGTGTAATGAGTGCAAATCAATAATCATCAAGTGTTATTCTTTGTTAATGTTAGACTGATAGATCAGTTTTTGTTTTTGGCCTGGGGAACCATTAAGCCCCATTGGCCGGATCGAACTGATAAGACCAGACAGAACCAAACCAACTGACTGCTAGCAGAATTGCTATAGCCAAACATGCGAACAAACTGCCAGTGCACTAACTTGACATCAGATCCATTCTTGCTTATAAGCAGAGTAAGTGGAATTAGGATAAATATTTTACATTTTCAACCTTGACGATTTGCATAGAGAAACCATTGTCTAGTCAGTAAATGAGACAAATCCATTTCTAAATGCATTTATTTAATTGAGGCAGGTTGTATTAATTGTAAAATGAATTATTTATACTAAAGCATCCAGAAATCACCAGCAGAACTTAGTGTTTTGTATCTGTACTTACCCTTTCTCTGACCTTTCCCCTTCATTTCCATCCTTGATGAAAGGTCTCAGTCCATAATGTTGACTGTTTACTCTTTTCTATAGACGCTGACCTGACTTGCTGAGTTCCTGCAGCATTTTGTGTGTGATGCTGTTGTATCTGTAGTCAGTATATTAATTAATCTTTGAGTTATTTTTAAATTTATCATTCTGGATGTCCATATACTAATCTTCATGAATAGCAGTGCATTTCTGAAAAGTTTTTTAAATGGAAAAACTGTAAATTCAACATCTGTTTTTTCCTAATTGAAAGGGGACAATGTAATAGCCACTGTTCCTTTTTTTTTGACATAACCCAAATGCCTCTACTGCAGATTTTTGATTTTGTTCCAGATCTGTTGAGGATTCCTTACAGATTGTGGGTATGTGATAGAGAAGTTTAATTGAGGTTCCACTAAAACAATTGGGGAAGATACCTAGAAGTTACTTCCTTCTGTCTGTTATTATCTTTTTCTCTTTTTTTCTGCTCGCTACTATTTTCTTTCACTTTTCATACTCCAAAAATGCCTGTAGGTTTGTTCCCAGCTCTTCTCTAAAGCTTAATTTAAATGTGACCGCAAGGATATGTGAATCTCCCAGGGAGGTGGGGTCCCAAGTATTTTCACTGTCCCCATTCAGCATCAGTGTGTTTCTCACTGGTTCTCAGTGCTCCATCTGCACAATATCCATGCATTTCTTGTTCAATTATTATGTACTGTGATCGATTACTGCTAATACAAAGATAGGTTAAGTATTTAGTATCTGTATTTAACAATAAAATGATAGATCTGATACAGAACATATTTTTACGGGAATTTCAGTTAAATAAGATGAGGACATCAGGACGAATAGCATCTGAAGAGGGAATTGGATCTGGTTGATAAACACAATTATAAACAATTGGTACTGCAGATGCTGGAAATCTAGAGCAATGTACACAATGTCCTGAAGAGCTCAGCAGGTCAGGCAGCATCTATGGATGGGATTTAACTGTTGACATTTCGGGCTGAGACCCTTCATTAGGACTGTAAAGGAAGGAGGAAGAAGTGAGAATAAGAATGTGGGAGGAGGGAAGGAAGGAGCACAAGGTGGCAGGTGATAGGTGGTCCGGAGAGGGGGAGGGGGTGAAGTAAAGAGCTGGGATGTTGATTGGTGGAAGAGATAAAGGGCTGAAGCAGGGTGAATCTGATAGAAGAGGATTGAAGTCCATGGAAGAAAGGGAAGCGGGAGGTGATGGGTAGTTAAGAAGCGAGGGTGTGAGAGGGAAACAAGAATGGGAAATGGTGGGGGAGAGGAAAGGGGGTAATTGCCAGAAGCTAGAGAAATCAATGTTCATGCCATCAGGTTGGAGGCTACCTAGACTGAATATAAGGTGTTGCTCCTCCAACCTGAGTGTGGCCTTATCATGGCAGTAAAGGAGGCCATGGACTGACATGCCGGAATGGGAATGGGAAGTAGAATTGAAGTGGGTGCATGGTAAACTATGATCTTTATGTTGGGTTTGAGGCCATGAACTGCAAACTTGTGTTTAGATGGCCAAAGGCTGCGCTGGTATACTGAAAGCACTTCGTCTGTCTTCAGTGGTGGGTAGCTCTTAAGGCATGGAAAGTGGTTCATACTTTCCAGTGCCTCGTCATGAACTTTTGTAACCAAAAGAGCTTGTCCTGTCAGCAGGACAGGTTGGCAGACAGCCTTGGTTTCGTGGCTGTTCAGTACAAGCCCATTGTTTGTAAACTTTAATGAATGAGCTGGTGATGACATGGACCATGGCTGCTGAATATTGAGATTTGCAGTTGTGTTCTGACTATTGTAGCAAGGTGACTACAATCAAAATGGCATTGGTCCTGTAAAATGAAATTGTTTGCTAGCTGACATATTTGTAGGTATGGCACAGCTCCTCCAGCAAAACCTGATCTTCCTAATTTAAACTGAGGTGTGTAGGTATTTGTTCTCCCAGAGCATAGTGAATGACTGGAACTCTCTACATGAGTCCGTCTTGGAGGCTGGAACACTTGAAGTGGAATAGGTACATTTAAAAGAATGGGGAATTGAGGATAACGTGGAACTGGCACAAAAGAGGAGTTGGTACCTGAGCAGATCATCTATGATCATATTGAACGGTCAGGGGGCTTAAGGAGCCCATTGGCTATTTCTGCTCCTATTTGCGCATGTTTAGTTGTTTGGCACCTTTGCCATTGGATCAAGATTCTTGCTGTTTAGCCTCTATGGTGATGAGTGTGCAGTGCCTACTTCACATTAAAATAAATCACACACAGCCACTTTCCATTCTTTTATGTGAATTTTGGGACCTCGACAGTCAGAATCTTTGCTGACAACCCAAACAGTTTTAGGCATTGTCCCACTTTAATGATCGGGGAATATCGATGCTCTGAAACTAACATAAGGTTATAAGACACAAGAGCAGAATTAGGACTTTCAGCTCATCGAGTCTGTTCTGCCATTCCATCTTGGCTGATTTATTATCTCTCTCAATTCCATTCTCCTACCTTCTCCCCATTACCTTTGATGCCCTGACCAATCTGGAACCTATCAACCTCCGCTTTAAATATATTCAGTAGGTTGGCCTCCACTACCACCTGGCAATGAATTCCACAGATTCACTCCCCTCTGACTGAATAAATTCCTTCTCAGCTCTGTTGTAAATGGACATCCCTCTATTCTGAGGCTGTGCCTCTGGTTCTTGACTCATCCACTTTAGGAAACATCTTCTCCACATCTACTCGTTCTCGGCTTTTCAGTATTTAATAGATTTCAATGAGATAACCCCTCATTATTCTAAACTTAAGTGAGAACGAGCCCAGAGCCATCAAATGTGCCTCATATGTTAACCCTTTAATTTCTGGAATCCCCTTATGAACCTCCTCTGGACCTTCTCCAATGGACGTGCAGCAGTCAGCTTCAAGAATAAGGGGTTGATTAAAACTGGGATGAGGTGGGTGTCCACAGCTAGACTAACATCTCAGCAAATGACCCTGTGCAATATGTGAACCTTTAATGACCCAGCAGCTCAATCAAAAGTGGAACCAGTACATCGTTCACATTAATGATTCTGCCCCAACCTTGAAAGCTATGGGAAAACCTAAGGAGACCTTCTACTTTGACTTTGAAAGTACTCTGGCCCTCATCTCAAATGGAGGTAAACTGCTCTGCCTGGGCAACTTCAGTGGAGGGAATGCAAACTACTGGAAAAGATGTGATTGGGAAAGAGAGAGTAGGAAAACATAACTCCAGCTGTATCTCATTGGTATTATGATGGAGGCCAGTGGTAACTGCAGGATCAATGCTTTGTGACTGATTGAAGGTCATTGGTGTTTGTAGAAAGATTGTTGCAGGAATGGAAGTGGGTGATTCTCTGTTCCTGAATAATGACCACAATGACCACAACATTCAGCTATACTCTGAAGCCAATGTTACTCAATTTCTTCTGTCTGCACGCTCGTCTTCTCCACACAAAGCTGGAAGAAGTACGAGTGAATTTCTGCTACGCCTGGAAGGGGTGTTTGAGTTCCTGGATGAAAGGAAAGGAAGGGCAGATGTCACATCTCCTGTGAGTTCATGGGAAGGCGACATGAGAAAGAGGGTGAATGCTCAAGATGGAAAGTGAACCTGTGTAGGCAGAGCCTTTGGAAGGTTGAAAGGGAACTGCAAGAAGTATGTGGCTGTATATCTTGTTTTCAAGCCCCAGTGTTGCCTGGGGGTGGGTGAGTGCAGGTTGTCAGGGTCTGTTCACTCCACCAGGGTTGATGTAGTGAGGCTGGAGTTGGTGCTGCCCCCCCCCCCCCCCCCAGTGTTTGATGGTGCAAGTTTTGCGTTCTTTTACTCTGTGATTGATACCTTTTGTGTTTGCTATCTTGTGTGTGCTTTGTGCTGTGTGTGACTGTTGGTACTGTGTTTTGCATCTTGACCCTGGAGTAACACTGTTTCATCTGGCTGTATTCATGAGAATTCATGTATAGCTGAATGACAATTGAACTTGAATTGAACTGAAAGTGGCTGAAGTCCAAGGAGTAATGTGTTGAATGTAGAATCTGGTGGACTGGAGGGCAAAGTTAAAGGAAACCCTTTTTCTGTGTGGATGGAGGGAGTTGAAAGCAGAAATGTGGAAAATGGAACATGTATACTGGTGAGCCCTATCATCTATTGTGGGAAAATCACAAGTTAAACAAAAAAAAAGAGTAAAAGCTCTAATGTCAGGAATTGGAGCTGCCAGAGAAATACTGCATTTCCAAATAGGGCTGAGTGTGTGGAGAGCTTTCCTAAGTATCCACCTCTTGGTTGTTTTGCTGTCTGTTCGTGTAACAGGCTGCGCTTGGGGGTGTTATCAAGGGAGATACAGAGAGTACCTGGGTTATGTTCTCTGTTCTGAGAATAGTTTGTAAGCCAATTTCTCCATAAGCCAGAAATGTTTGTGTTCTATAGTAACCTATATCATATTGCTCCACCTATACTTGTTAGAACTTGTTTATTTTATTGAATATTCACCCCAACAATACCTCTAATTAAGTTAATGGAACATGTGCTGTATGCAGTCATTAATGTATACCATGAAACATATTATTACTAAAAGCTTGAAAATGCTTCAAAAATGTCTTGAAGAATTTGCGTAAATTTGGATTTCCTTAAGTCAGGTTATTTTTAACCCATGGAGCTCTCTGCACTATGAAAAATGTTGGTGCAAAAATTACCAAGGCTTTAATTCAAGTATTAATCAAAAAGTGAATATCTCCAATGTCCCGTTGAGACTGATAACACCAAAATGTTAGGGGAGTACTGATGTAGACATTGTCATTATCAGTACAGATAGTTTGGAGCTACTGAAATAGAGAGAATAGAATTGAGTCCTTGCAGGAACAGAGTAAGGAGGGGGTACAATCAGGTCAAAATAGCCTGGGGATCTATAGGTTTGTATTGGTCCGCTAAAATGGAGAAACTTGGGTATAATTTCCAGTAACTTCTGGTAACTTTTCCACCTCTGTCCCTTATTTCCTTATTTTTCTTTTTTCTCTCTCTACCTGATCCACCTGACCCTATCATCGTGTGTCCTTCCCCTACCCCACTCTCTCCCTCTCTATCTGTCGATCATCTGCACACCCTTTCCACCAATTCCCCCCCCCCTTTCCTTTGTTGTAGATCCCACTATCCTCTCCTTATCAGGTTCCATCAGTCTTCAGCTCTTTGATGCTACTACCTATCAACTCCCAGCTTCTCCATCATCTGGATCCACCTACCTCCTACCTGATCTTGCTCCACCCCACTTTACTCTACTTTTTTATACTGGCTATCTCACCCCCTTCCCTTTGACCCTTCCAGATGAAGGGTCTCAACCTGAAACATTGACTCCTCACTTCCCTTCATAGATGCTGCTTGACCAGCTCTTTTTGTGACACTCTGAGTACATTCTTGAGAAGGATGGATGGATCTCTGTCCTTGGGATATTCAATGTTCAGAACAGTCCGTCACTTTGCATTAGTGAGGCATCTTGTCAGGAATGTGCATATTCTGCATGGTTAGGGCATCATGTGGAGTCCAAAGTGATCAACTCCTGTTCTCAACTCTTTACGACTCCTGCAGGTCAGAAACTTGCTGGTGTGCAGTGTAGCATTGCGGCAGGATTCTGTTGTCTCTGTGTAGCCAGTCAGTGACTCTCTGGGAGATTGTAGGGATCAGGATTGACTGCTGATGGACAAAGGCATCTTTGCAGCCACCTGAGAATGTTATGTGGACTTGGCGGACGAGCTACTTGTGATCACAGGCTGGCTGTGCTGATGGAGTTGAAGCCTTGGTGTCCATCAAACACTGAATGACCTGGTGATGACTTGATTGCTACAGGTGTTTCTGCCTGTAAACACGTAGGAGAAGGACAGCTCAGTGATCTGATTCACTACCTTACTTAAAAAAAAAGCTGTCATTTACCCGCCTTTTTCATTTGCGTGTGATGTAAATATCTTGGGCTGAACTCTGGAAGGATCCTAGACCCCAAAAGTGATTTCCTCGGGAAATGCTAGGGAATTGATTTTTAGGAAGATGATTCTAGCAGTGGTTTGCGAGTTCTCTGGGAGAGTTGAAGGCCCGATGTCTGTGAATCCATGAGTCCACTGGAGGCTGGAGAAAGCCTGCCCTTGGGTTAGAGTACTGAGCATGTGCATGAATGGGAGGGTGGGAGTTAGGAATGGGGCTTGCTTTGATGTTGTTTTTTTTGCTTGTTATGTTGTTCTGCTGAGCATTGTGGGCATGCTATTGGCAGAATGTGTGGCTGTACTTGTGGGCTGCCCGTGCACCCCCCCCCCCCCCCCAGTACATCCTTTGTTTAGGTTGGTCGTTAACAGGAGCGACACATTTCACTGCACTGTACATCTTCATGTGATAAATAAATGAATCAGTATCTTAAATCAAATTGTTCAATGCTACTTATGATTGTCAGGTCTAATTTTGTACTTTTGTACCTGCTTCTCTGATAATATAATTAGCCCATCCATTCAAGTGTGGGGCTGTGGTAGTTTCAAAAGCTATGGCTACAGTTCCAGAAGAGCTTGTTGCAATAAGGTGCAAATACCCACCACCACTTGATGTTAGAACCTGATCATCTTCAGCTATTGATCTTCAGACACGTTAGTAGAGTCTTAATCTGTAGCCTCTTGGAAGCTTGTACCCTCTCTGCACTGCAGCTGCTGGTACGGGAAGAGCAACCTCTCGCAATTCCTGGGGTTCTCGCCTTGCTTTCACTGAAGGGTTCCAGGAAATTCGCATGTTTTCTGAGTACCAATCCCTATTGCTGACCTGCCTTTCCCAAGGAGAATTTTTTGCATACACTTTGAGTTTCATTTTAAATTGAGCAGTTGGTGTTGGTTTTCTGCTGTGCATGTTACTTTTAGTGCATTTTACAGAAAAATCCCCAAACCAGCCCTCCTATTCTCAGGAGTTAAAATTGCACATCATTATGTTTGGATAGAAAGCCTGATGATATTTTCATAGAATCTGGTCAAACTTGGCAAGTTACATCATGTAATAAAATACAAAATTAGAATTGACAGTCTTGATAGGTGGCATTGAACAATTTGACTCCAAGAATCGTTTCCATGGGTATTTTTGCAGCTTTCTCTCTTTGAATCAGCATTGTAGATTTTGTCTGTGAGCAGCCAGTCAGAACATATAGATTTAAGTGGATTTTATTTCTATATGACGAGCAGTAGTAAATTTGAGCACACATTTAAAGATTTTTGAACGTTTCTTTATGGAGTTCAAAAATCTAAGTAAATTCTGACTCATTGCTGACTCAGGCCATAATTATAGCTGAAGCAGTGCAATGAATTTAATGCTTAATCCCTGCTCGAGATTTCTAAGGTGCAGAGTCTTTGGGTGTGTATTAATGAGACTTTCTGTGCTCATAATCTCCGGATTTGTGAAAAGGTACCCAGACTAAGTTATTTTCATTTTAGAAGCTTATCTTATTTTTAAAGTAGCCAGGAGAATTTCTAATGCTATCACTTCTTTCAAAGCTTTTTATTTTTGACATAGAAGTTAGGGACGCAGTTGTGTGTTTGGGTGCTTTTCAGTTTCTGCAAACTTGTCTAGTGTATTCAGCACACAAAAAAGACAGATTCTCTACTATTATATATGGCTTAGAAACAATTTCCATATTCACAAGGCTGCAAGGTATTCCAGTTTTCCAGATTTAATCCCTTTACATGCAGAAAATTGTGTTTTATTTTTGGAGAGAATGTCTAAAGAGCACTTTACATTTGACTTATGTTATTGTAATTGTTCTGTAATTGGATAATTATATTATAATTTAAAATTGCTGTGAAAAGAATTTCAGAAATTAAACATTCTGTGGGATTGTTGTAGAAACTAAATCTATAGCTGAGTACATACGCTAGAAATGGTCATTTTTCTGGGGATAGCAATAACTTGAAGTTCTCCTGCAAGGTCACTAAGGGAATAATATAGGAGCAATCACAAAAAATGAAATACCCAATAATATTTTTTCTCCCCCTCTGCTCTCATCATTGTGCAATGGAGCATTTTTAATTAACTGGGTGCACATTTGCATGAAGTCCTGCAAGTGGGCCCGTGCTGTCTGCATCCTTGTTCGTCCTTTCTCTTGTCCAATGTCAGTGATGTTAACAGGGATCAAAGCCAATTTCTCCCCCATTTACTGGGTTTACCCTGCACCTTTGCATCATCTCATCATCCTCTGAAGGCAATAGCAAATATATAACGTAAAATGTGCAGTACTTTTGGCACTGTGGCAATCTTTGCTCGGTGCAAGCAATCTCCCTGCATCTTTTATGGTTGGAGTCATGCCTCAGGATGATTATGGCTGTTGGAACTTGCTGATTCAAGCCCCAGGGGATTCAATTTCTCAGGGCAGTAGCCTAAACCAGCCAAGTTTAATAGCTTTATCTAAGCCTTGATGAAGGGTCTCAATCTGAAATGCTGACTGTCCATTTCCCTCCACAGATGTTACCTTGCTGTGACCTGCTCAACATTCTTTGTTCCAGATTCCAGCAACTGGAGTCTCTTGTGTCTCCTGCTGCTATATTAATAACCTTTTGTCCATTCTGTGGTCAGTTCCGTTCACAACTCAGCACATGAAACAGACCTTACCCGTGTGCAGCAGCAAGGCCTATTAAGTGACAAGTAATATTTGTGCCAAAAAATACCGCATAGTAAGTATCTCCAACAAGGTATTCAAAGGTTTCATTCTTCCTTCCAAAGTGATTGATTTCACATTGTCACTCATTATTCAACTCAATTGTTTGCTCACCCACTTAACCTATCAACAGGGCTGCAGATGATCACAAAGTCATTCCACCCAAAGTTCAAAGTAGATTTTATTATCAGAGTACATACATGTCACCATATACAACCCTGAGATCTCATCTAATTGTGGGCATACTCAGCAAATCTATAGAGTAGTAACTATAATGGAATCAATCAAAGATCAACCAGAGTGCAAAAACAAATATAAATAAATGACGAGAACATGAAATAGTGAGATGAAGAGTCCTTGAAAATGAGATCATTGGTTGAGGGAACATGTTAATGAGGGGGCAATTGAAGTTGTGTGTAGTTATTAAAAGCCTGATGGCAGAGGGGTAGTACCTGTTCTTGAACCTGGTGGTGTGAGTCCTGAGGCTCTTGTACTTTCTACCTGATGGCAGCAGCATGTCCTGGGTGGTGGGGATCTCTGAAGATGGATGGTGCTTTCCTAAAACAGTGGTTCATGTACTGTGCTCAATGTTTTGCAGGGCTTACCCATGATGTACGGTGTCGAACCACTACTTTTGTGGTAATAAGTACTAGCCTTGCTCATGAAAAACAAATTGAAAACAAATCCATTTATTAAATCTAGACCAATCATAAAGTTGAAAATGTTTGCCACTAAGTCACTCTGCATAAGCAACAGTGGCACTTTGTGAAATGGTAAACATTCCACTCAAGTAAGACACACACAGTGCTGGAGGAACTCAGCAGATGAGGAAGGCATCACCTTGTGTAGTGGGATAAGTAGTCCACTTTTTGGGCTGAGATCCTTCATCAGCAGGGAGCTGGGGTGGGGGAAGGGAAAGACGTGCTTTGTAGTAGGATCCACGCAAGTAAAACCAGAGTGCGTTGAGAAGACATTGCTTGGTTTTGCTCCGCCACTTTCAGTGTAATGCTCATTTCCTGACCAACAATTGCACGTGGTTGATGAGATATAAAAGGAGATGATTAGAATACTGAGAGTTAGTTTTACAATATTAGTAAAATGTTCTTTCAGAATTTTTTTCTTTCTTTTAAACCTATTTTTTCCTTTGAATGTGAATTGAATTATTGTTCTCCAGTGTTATCCAACAATTATTTAAACATGTAGGTATAAATTAGGACCTAAAACCAGGAGGTAGGAGGGCAGGTTAGCAAATTGACTCCCACTCACTGCTCACTTGTCAATTGTAGATTCTTTTCTGAAGTGGAAATTAATTATTAACAATTTATTTAGAAGAAAAGTGTTTTGTGAGTCCTCAATTAGTCCCTTTCATTGTCTTATGGCCTACTCTAGCTGCGGATTTATTGTACTTTTTCCTTCGTAGAGCAAGGCAGAGCATTCTGAATCTGGTGAACAGCTCATTATGGCTGGAGTATGGCCTTGTCCTTCTGCAAAACCTGATTTTATTTCTTCTCCTGAAAATAAGATTCTTCAACAATGAAATCTTGGAACAAGCAATCTACAGGAGGAGCTATTATTCAGGCTTCCTTCCACTTTCTTGCCAGCCCTGATGAAGGGTCTTGGCCTGAAACGGCGACTCTTTATTGCTTTCCATAGATTCTGTCAGATCTGTAGAGTTCCTCTAGCATTCCGGTGTGTACTGCTGCAGAAACTTAGCATGTCTTATGTCTCCACTTGAAAACTTGAGGGACTGGCACTCTGGGCTGACAAACACCTGCAACCTCTCACACCTTGTTTAAGTATACTTGCCTTGATTCTAGGTAGTCAGTGCTATGCAGCTGCTGGGAGGGAGAGTAGTAGAAGAAACCAATGTTCAATAGGCAAGTATACTTCTGGAATGGGACTGGTGCTGAGAAGACTATATTTATTCATATGTGTACTACAATAAAATATAGGTTATATACCATGAAGTAAAAGTCACGTAGAGACTTGACTTTGTAGTGGTGGCGTAAGTCCTTCCTTGAAACGCAGCTTTTGCATGTTATTTGTGGTACTTCTCTGCCAGCCTGCTGTGTTCCCTTACTGGGTTGCTGCATAGTCCAAGAATAGAGCAGTGGATAACAATAGGAAAAGCATGAGATCCCTTTTAAAGAATTTCTATATCTTTCAGGTCTTAAGCTTATTTGAGTTTTAGAGTGGTGATTACCTAGGTACATTGTGAACTGTTAGGGCATGATAAAATCTCACAAAAGTAGTACTGTGAAAAGATGGGCTATTACCTTTATGTGGATATAGATTTTCTTGTAGATGGGAAATGCCAAAGTACACAACAGATTCTCATCCCCGACTTTTGATCCCACAACATCATCTTTTCAAGCTATTTAACAGTGCAGTGTCCACCAAACCGTGTGAACTCTTGTGATGTTCCAAATCTGATGGCTTGTGTATCCCGGATTTCCTTCACCCTGTCATTGCTGCAGCTCTAAGCTTATTAAATGTCTGCCAAAATCTCCCTACTCCTGCATCAGCCGTAATTAGTAATTCACTGATTCGCAAGATTGTGTATTCAAGTTTCACTCTAAATTCTTGTGCACAAACAAGGTGATTAATCCATTAGAGAACTGGGTGAGTATGGCATGACTGGAGGTATCAATTTTTCAAAAGGGTTGTTTAATATTCTAAGGCAGATCTAAAGAAATTATATTAACTGTTTCAAAGAAGAACATGACAGGTGTCCCTGGTGTCACGGGCAATGTTTAACTCTCCAATCAATATCACAGATTATCTAGTCATCACCGCATTTAGAGCTTGCTGTGTGCAATTTGTTTCCAGTGTTTCCGACATTACAGCACTTTTGAAGTGTTTCAGTTGCAGCAAGATACTTCAGGGCATCCTGCAGTTGTTTAAGGTGCCAAAGAATGCAAGTGTTTATTTTCCCTCTTTAATCATTTGAGTTGCTCAGTTGTGTGTCCCTCTCCGACCAGGCTTTTGGCCACCTGTCCTTTTATTTTTCAAATTTTGTATGCCATCAATGGCACTTTAAATTGAAGTTGTTGATGCTGATTTCTGCTATTTATCCTTATACCACTGTTCATCAGGGGCTTGAAAATTACCTATACAGTATTGGAGAAGAGACACCTGCTGTTGAAGAACGGCAGCTGCAAGATAGAGCAGGACCAGAGATTACCAGCAGGGGGAGCTTGATGGATTATTCAACTCTATGAAAGCTATAGGTGGCAGCAGTTCCTCTGCAATAAAAATTAGTCCTCGTTTAAACCTGTTTTATTAATATAAACTACATATTGAGCGAAAATATTTTAAAACCCCTTAATTTGTCTGTTATAGCAATATCATTTTATGCTTAAGTTACTGCTAATGACATCCAAATGTAAAAGGAGAAGATTAAAAAGAAAATGGATGTTTGTCTTTAACTAAATGTCAGAATTGATTGCATTGGGCAGTGTGCTTCTGCAATGCTAGAGACAGCTATGATTTTGGGGGGCTGTTTGGCAGATAATGAGACATTTCTGCATGTCCTATGCTGAGAAACACATGAAATTATGTAAATTCCTTTGGTGGCGGTATTGGACAATCATTCCCTGGGTGATTACTTAACGCTTTGACACGGCATAAGTAAATACAAGTCCAAACCGCAACATGTACAGAATTCTTAACTAAAATCCATTGTCACTGATGGATTAATGAAGTGATGTTAAAATGACCAATCAATCACTGATTTCTTTCACTGAGCAGAAACTGCTGTCCATAATTGGCCAAAATGTGACTTTAGACCCAACAATATGGCTGGCCCTTTACTGCTTCCTCAGTTCATGAGAAATCAGGGATGGACATTAAATGTCAATTTTGCCTACAAATGTTCACAAGCAATCTGAATGAATTGCTTATGAAACCCTAATGAAACAATATAGTTCATGCTTGTCTAAATCTCCAGCTATATGAGGGGTGATTGTTAAGTTTGTGGCCTAAGGTACAAGGATTCAATTTTAGAAAACCTAGCACATTTATTTTTCAACATAGTCCCCTCCTACATTTACACACTTAGTCCAGCGGTTGTGGAGCAGAAAGTTTGAAGTTAATAATTCATCTCCTTCTACCTTGGGTCACGAACTTACCAATCACCCTGATGAGTTATTAAGTTCAAACTTTCTGCATAATCAGTCAAAGAGTTGACCTGCATGTGCATGTAATGAGAGCTGTATAACTCATCTCCTTTTACCTTAGGCCAAAAACTTATCAATCATCCCTGCTGTGGACACTTTCTGGAGGTCCAAGATCCGTATGCTCCACGACCGCTGGACTAAGTGTGTAAATGTAGGAGGGGACTATGTTGAAAAATAAATGTGCTAGGTTTTCTAAAATTGACTCCTTCTACCTTAGACCATGAACTTATCAATCATCCCTCATATAATTTTATGTATGTAGTAAATTGGTGTGCTAGTTCATATTTTCAGTTTTATCTTCTCTTATTTATGAGGTCTGGCCCTTATTCCACACTATGTTCTTCACCTTGCTAATGGCCATTTACGCATTTACTTCACTAATGTTGTTGCCCAGTGGTTTAGTTGCCGTATTTACGGGAGTAAATATCTATCACCACTTTAATGCTGCAGCTTGATTCTGTGTTTTTAGTAGAAATGACCATTGAAATATTAAGCTTTGATTAATGAGACTGCACAAGTGACAAAACACAATAGAGACCCTTAAAGTAATCCTGGCAGTTAAGAAGTTTTTGCACAAATCAACTTCTGCCATGTCAGTTTTCACCTTTCCTTTCACTGTTCGAGATGCATGAGTTAGACAAATGGCCTAATCTATTGACATATTTGTGAATTATGAGTGAGAAAATGGTTTTGTTTTGTTGTTGAAGTTATAACTCTCCCAAAGCAGGGTGATAGACATTTCAAAGTGATGGGCCAAATCCAAGTGAATGGGCTATCCATGACTTGATTAAGGATTTGCTGCAGGCACACTGTGAAATTGAGGGCTTCAGCATTCCAGCACATTCATTTTGCATTGGATTTAGTGATGGTTCAAGGCAACAAAAGAATTTTGGAATGTGGAAATCAGAGTCCCTGTGGTGAAGATTCTGAAATTGTTCAGAGCTGCCCCACTTGCTTCTAACAGGGAGATGCAAATGTCAGGTAAACACAACAGTGGGAGTAAAATGAGAAACATCTGGTCTTGAGGCATGTGCAATAGGAGAATTACAAGTTTGAAAACCACACATTTTCAGCATGCTTTCCTGACTTAATATATAGCTGGCCAACCAAAGAATGAAGTGCCAATTTGACCAGAATGATCAGTTGTAGAACATGTTGTGTAATGATTCAGTCAGCTAGGTGGTTTAGCTATGTTGGCAAGAATTGAGCACTCCTATATTTAAACGGCAGCGAGTAGATCAGCTGGTTGAATGGTGTCACAGCAACAGCCTTGCCCTCAGTGTCTGCAAGACCAAGGAATTGATTGTGGACTTCAAGAAGGGGAAGTAGAGGGAACACACACTAGTCCTAATCGAGGGATCAAAAGTGGAAAGAATGAGCAGTTCCAAGTTCTCTGAAGATCTATCCTGGGCCCAACATATTGATGCAATTACAAAGAAGGCATGACAGTGGCTGTATTTCATTAGGAGTTTGAGGAGATTTGGTTTGTCACTAAAGACAATTTTTTACAAATGTACCATGGAGAGCATTCTAACTGGTTCCATTGGCATCTGGTATGGAAGGGCCACAGCACAGGATCAGAAAAAGCTGAAGAACGTTGTAAACTCAGCCAGGTCCATCATGAGCACTAGTCTCCTCGGCATTCAGGACCCATTCAAAAGGCAGCGCCTCAAAAAGGCGGCATCCATCATTAAGGCCCCCATCACCCAGGATATGCCCTCTCCTCATTGCTACAATCAAGGAGGAGGGATGGGAGACTGAAGACATGGACTCAATGTTTCAGGAACAGTTTCTTCCCTTTTGCCATCAGATTTGTGAATGGACAATGAGCCCATTAACCATATAATAATTACAAAACGGAAACAGGCCATCTCAGCCCTTCTAGTCCGTGCCGAACGCTTACTCTCATCTAATCCCACTGACCCGCACTCAGCCCATAACCTTCTATTCCTTTCCTGTCCATCTACCTATCAAACATGACGCAAACAACACATTTCATGACGTATGCCAATGATATTGAACCCGATTCTGATTCTGACCCTGGTTAGAGCCATAGCACAGGTAAAACAGAGAAGAGATTATTAGGTCAGCATACTTCTGGCTCTATCAGAGCGAGCAGGTTACTAGTCCCCAAGTCCTCCTCACCACAAATGCCTTCACCATCGCTTTGCAAGTTTTTCTTCACCATTTATTTAAACTGCCTCTCTCTCTTGAAGCTACAGCAGAATCAACTTATCTGTAGATGGGGCATTCTGTATTTCATCCGACAAGTTTTTCCTCGAGCCACTAATTCCCTTCTCTTTTTATTTTGTACCTGAGTCCTCAAACAAAGGGAACAGCCTCTCACTATCCACTCCCCAAGTCATATTAATATATCATTTTCCCCATCAAATCACCCATTATCCAATGGAATCTGACCTTGTAACTGTGTAGTTCCTCATCCCTGGAACCATTTTCATAATTTGTTTCTGAGCCCTGCCCTAACATGCTTCCTATAATTAAATACTTGAAGCCAAACCCATGTTTTATAAAGGTTTGGTGTAACTTCCCGGAATTTTAAATGCCTTATTAACCACTTATCAACCTGTCTGCCACTACTAATTACTTGCACACTAATACCCCCAGGCTCCCCCTTTTGGAAAAGTATCTTTTATTCTTCTCATCATTCCTACAAACAATGCAGCACTTTTTCTCCACACTGTTCCAATAGATTATGCTGTTGCAGTGTATCAGTGTCACGGACTGTAATAGTACAGAAGCAGACCTTCTGACCACTATGTTCTTGCCCTTGTTGTAGCCATCCACACTGAACCTGTTTACCAGCACTTGGTCCGTACCCTACTATGCCAGATGCTTAGAAACAGTCCACCCTTGGCGATATCCTGGTGAATCTCTTCTGGAACCGTACCACTGCCTTTGCATCCTCCCTGTTCTGCAGCCGCCAGCACTGTGTACACAGTGGCAAGCGTGACTTAACCAATGACTTCTGAAGCTTTGTAACTGCACATTGCAGCAATGCTGTAAATTCTGTCACCCCAGTTCCTCACGTTAGGAATCCTTGACTGGTAACACGAAGGTTTCTCCGTTTCTCAATACTTGCTCAAGCCTCACATTTTATGGTACATGTCGTATCCTTATTAGACCACCCAAAACACATTACCTCACTGTTAAATTCTTTCTGCCTTTGCTCTTAGGAAATCAGAATCATTCCGTAGCCTAAAATCTGAGACTAGTCTCTTCCCTGTCACAGCACCACCAGTTTTAATGGTTCAGTGTTCTCTTCCCATTCTAGAAAGACATAAGGATGATCAAGTCTTTTAAACCAGATCAAGTCTTTTAAACCAGATTAAGTCCAGTTTTAAGAAAGCACTGGTGAAGCACACTGACAACTTTCTGGCAGCTAATACAGCCATTGACTACTTTAATACTCACGCTTTTTCTCGAAAACGATCTCTGCAATCGATAGCCTGAAACTTACATTTTGGAGTTGGTGTGTTCACTGGAATTTAGAAGAATGTGGGTGAGGGGGGTTTATTGACCACATAGGGTGGATGTGGAGAGAATAATTTTTCCTACGGTGGGGGTATCCAGAACTAGAGGGCATAGCCTCAAAATTGTGGGGTGACCTTTTAGAACAGAGGTAAGGAGGATTTTTTTTTTAGCCAGAGAGAGTGGTGAATCTGTGGAATGCTCTGCCCCAGACAGTGGTGGAGACCAAGTCCCTGGGTATATTTAAAGCATAAGTTGATAATTTCCTGTTTGGTCAGGGCTTCAAAGGACATGGCGAGAAGGTAGGTGTATGGGGTTGAGTGGGATCCGGAATCAGCCATGATGGAATGGCGGAACAGACTCAATGGGCTGAATGGCCTGGGCCCGAGCCCGAGAGCAGGGAATGAGCCGTTGTTTGACCATTGCTGGAGTGGACTTGGAGGTGATACCAAGCAGTTAGTCCTGGGTCTGAGAGTGAGGACCAACCCATGGTTTGACTGATTTTCCACGCCGAGCCAGATTGAAATGGTCAGGGTGTCAGGGCCAGTGTTCGGTTCGCTTCCCTGCAAGGTTTACTCATCCCTGGGCTGCACTGAGGCTGTGGCCTGTAACTAATGGGCTTCTGCATCAGCTATGACTAGCTTTGTGGCTGTGGACTAACTTATGTAAAATTTAGTTCTGAATGTTACTTGCTTACTTTTATTGTTTTTTTACACATTGTGTGTTTGATGGTCTTTTTAAAAGTGGGTTCTATTGGGTTTTTGTTTTGCGGTTGTCTGTAAGGAGCTGAATCTCAAGGTTGTATAATGTATACACACTTTGCTAATGAATATACTTTGAAGGTTGTCTCAGATTTGTTACATGTGCATAAAACAGTGAATTGTAATCTGGAATCCAATGCTTTGCAAAGCTTGGTAAAACACTGCTTTTACCAACTGAATTTTCGAATGTGATATGTGTTTTATGTCTTCCAGAGTATAGCATGCTTTACATAAAAAGTTTTATGAAATCCTGATATCTGAATGAATTTCTGCTAATGTAGTAGTATTGTGTGGAAAGCTGGTTATTCACAGAGGGATTGACTATGATATAAATATAAACAATATATAAAGTCAGTAAATGCACTTACCATAAAGAAAGAAAAGCCTACTGATTTTTCCGACAAAAGATCCATTATAAACCTCAGGAAAAGGCTGAACGCTGACATGAGGAAGATGTTCTAAATCTGTTTTATGGACAAAATTGAGTAATGTCCCTGAAGCTTATAGCTTTATTATTAAATCGTTGTGAATGTGATGCATTGAAGTTGGGAGTTGTTTTCCTGTGTGTTTTTAAAATGCTGTGCAATTCATAGTAATTTAAAGTTATTTTCTGTCACTTAATATTTGCATTTCAAGAGCTGTGCAGATATTGTACTTAAAGCAACTCTCTTGGGGGGTTCACTTAGTGCTGACAGTTTGAGCATGAGATGATGAAATCTCAGTTTGACAAAAAAGAAAAGGAAGGATTGTAATTTTTTTAATAATATAATAGAGCTGGAAAAAGGAAGGACTGGCTTCTAGTAACCCTGGTGGAGCTATGTGTGTGTGTATGGGCATTGGAAAAGGTCATTCATTATAAGATTGCCATGTCCTCATTTATTGAATAAACCAACAATACTTAACTGGGGAGAAGATTCTTGGCTTAGGTTTTAAATGTAAGGGATTCTGCACATCTGAGGTAATGAATAAGAATAAGGAGGTGGAAGCTTCATAACGATAGTTGTAGCTTAGGGAGTCTTACTACTATCTACTCGGTCTGTGCTTTCAGTATCACTGGCCAAACTAGTATCTGGGGAGTGAGTTTTATCTGCCAAAATATCAAAATGTGTCTCAAGCATGCCCATGAATAAATGGGGAACATTTTTTAAAAATTGTTTTCCAGTTTTTTTTTAAGTGCTTTCAAGTGATCTAATTTGAATTTGATATGTATTAGCTCGCTACCACATGTTCAAAGTTCAAGTTCAAAGTAAATTTATTACCAAAGTACATATATGTCACCATATACAACCCTGAGATTCATTTCTTTGCAGAAAATCACAGTAAATACAAGAAACAACGAACTCTGCAAATACAAAAAGGAGAGAGAAAAAATTATAATAGATAAATAAGCGATAAATATCAAGAACATGAGATGAAGAATCCTTGAAAGTGAGTCCATAGGCTGTTTTAAGAGTTTAGTGATGGGGCAAGTGAAGTTATCCCCTTGGTTCAAGAGCCTGATGGTTGAGGGGTAATAACTGTTTCCAGCCTGGTGGTGTGGGTCCTGAGACTCCTGTAGAACCTTCCTGATGGCAGCAGCGAGAAGAGAGCAGCACCTGTATGGTGGGGTCCTTGATGATGAATGCTGCTTTCCCATGACATGCAGCTGTTGTTTTGAATATTATATACATTTATATAACTTCCATTTATACATGATATAGAAGAGGATTAAGAATGTTATAATGGTTAGTTTACATTATGAAGAGCTTGAAAAACTGGATCAGCTATCTTAGAGTCTGTTCCGGTTAGTTATTATAACAGCTAGATAACTGCATTAAAGGAATTTTAGCTTTTGTTATAACAATAATATTTGTAATATTGAAAGCTAAACAAATGCAAGCGTGATATTTGGTTCTATTTTCACTCCAGATAAATATTGGATAGACATGGGCCCCAGCAGAAACTCATTCCTGAGCTTGGTAGTTCTCTGAAACTGAACCATATTTGATCCTGAGTTGAGCCTTTAACACAGTATTTCATTACTGATGCCCATTGGCAATTCCTTGACTTGGCTTATCTGTCACTGGAAGTATTTTATGCAGACCTAAAAATCCCAGTACACTGCTGTTTCTTGTAATGTCATCTTCTGCATTTCATAAAGTTAATCAAAACTTTGCTGGTGTCCTAAATTGTAGTATCAGACCATTCACTGACTTCCTACCTTCTAGCATCCTATGCTTGTCAAAGAGTATTAGCTTTGACTGACATGCCATGCTTACACAATCATAGCTCCCTGTCCTCTGATCTCCTCTAGCTCAAAACTCTCCAAACTGTTGCCTCTTGAAATTCACTGATGTTAATTGCTTCATAATTACTAACCACAAATTCAGTATGCCAGGTTTCTAAGCTCTAGAATTCTTCCTAATTCCTTTCCTGTCTTTAACCCCTATCCTTCTGTAGGACTCCCCTTAAAACATGTCTTTTTGGCCAGGTGTTTAGTTGTCCTGGACTGCAGTACTTCCTTGAGTTACTTGTATCATGTTTTCTATGATGATGGGCTTGTAAGACGCTTTGGGACATTTTACCATGTTAACAACACCAAATTAATGTTAATTGGTGTTGATTATCACTCTACAAAACCTTCAGGCACACTCTAATATGAATCATCCAAGTTGAGGGAAAAAAAGTCAGGTCGGGTCTAACCAACTCACTGTTAATTTTTTTTTTAAGTACATACATTAAGCACAGCAAGAAGAAATCTGGCATAACATTTTAATTTAATTTGAATGATTCAGGAAAACACAATTGAAGTTACATTTCTAATATATTCCAGAGGATGGTTCACTGTACGGAACTGGTTTTTACATTCCTTTGTACTGAAGCAAAATAAAAAACATTGCACTGTGGAAGAATCGCAGTATCAATGTCATAATCAAAGATTCAACGTTCACCATGGTAACAGGCCATTCGGTCCACCACACACATACACTGAGGATCCACCTTCCCATTTCCATCATTTGCCCCATAGTCTTCGAGAGATTTGTGTGCTCGCTGAGCCGATTTCTAAATGCTGTCAGTGACGATTTCTGCCACTCCCTATGGCAATGTATTGCAGGTACTTACTGCTGTGGAAATGGTTCCCTCACAGTCACTATCCTTCAACCTAGATCTACGCCCTTTAGCTTATCTAGCTCTGATATGGGGAAAAGTTCCCTCTAATGGGGTGTAGGTAAAACCTATTTTATCTCTAAACCTTGTAAATTGATATACCTCAAGTATGTCTCCTCGCTACTTCCACCAGTCAGGGGAAAATAGACTTTCCTCATAACTGAACTGTTCCATCCCAGGCAACGTCCTGGTGAATCTCCACTGAACCCTCTCCAGTGCCACCACATTTTCCTATAATATGGTGACCAGAATGGCATGCAGTGCTCTAGCTGAGGTCTAACCAAAGTATTATAAAACATTGCCTCCCTCCTCTGTATTCAGTGCCACAACTACTGAAGACCAGTATACCGTATGCCTTCTTAACCATGTTATCTATCCATGCTGCCATCTTCAAAGATCCTTTGCACACCAAAGTCCCTCTGTTACTCAATTTCTCCCGGGACTATACCATTCTTGGTCTATGTACCAGCTTCATTAATACTCCCAAAAGGCATTCGCCATTTCTCAGCCCACATCACCCATGCATCAGTTTCACCCTGTAGCCTAAGTTTATCCTCCACACTATCAGCAACCCCATTAGTTTTCATTCATGCCATCTACAAACTTACTGATCATCTTTCCTGCATCCACATCCAAAAGATTCATATACAAACAGCAAGGATTCCAGCACTAATGCCTGAGGAATACTGCCAGTCATTGGCATTCAATCATAAAAACAATCCTCTACCATCACCCTCTGCTCCTGGTACCAAGCCAAGTTTACCAATTTGCTCTGAATCGCATGGTTCCTTACCTTTTGCATCAGTCTCCCAAGTAAGGCTTTGTCACACATGCTGACCTGCCTTGTCACACATTAACCACACATGCTGACCTGCCTTCTTCAACCACTTTGTTACCTCTTTTAAAAACATGGTCAGATAGGACAAAGCCCTGTTGGCTCTCTCTGATTAATTCCCGTATTTCTGAGCGATCATTCTCTTGCCCCTCAGGATGTCTTCCAGCACTGCTTCTGACATGCTACTGATGTAACATACTATTGCCAGGCTTTCCCCTGCTGTCTTTCTTGATGTAGATCACATTGCAGATAGTCAAGGAGGCTATCAAGAATTTCAGTGGGATTTTATTTAGCTGGGTAAATGGGCTGAGGAAAAGCAAATGGAATTTAAAGCAGTTAAGACCCAAGTGTTGTGTTTTGAAAAATAAGATCAAAGTAGGACTTTCTCAGTGAATGGTGGGGCCTTGGACAGTGTTGTAAAATACAGGGACATGATCGCAGGTCAGGTACACGATTCCCTGAAAATAGAGTCACAGTTAGACAGTGTGGCAAGGAAGGCTTTTGGCACACTGGCCTTCATCAATCAGGACACTAAGTATAGAATTTATTAGATTATGTTGCAATGTACAAGATTTTGGTGAGGCTGGACTTGGAGTTTTGTGTTGTGTTTTAGTCACCCTGCTATTGGAAAGATGTTGTTAATCTGGAAAGAATGCAGGAGTGATTTACAAGGATATTGCCAACATTTAAGGGAGATGTTGGACAGATGTGTGGGAGGGTAGGACACTGCGGGTCAATTTTCTTGAGGTTTATAAAATCATGAGAGGTATAGATAGGGTAAATGTGCAGTGTAATTTCCACAAGATTGGGGAATCAAGAACCTAAGAGGGCATGGGTTTAAGGTGAAAGGGGTGAGACTTAATAGGAACCTGAGGGGCAAGCTTTTCACCCAAAGGATGATCCATGTGTGGAATGAGCTGCCAGAGGTAGTGGTTGAGATAGATACAATAACAACTTTTAAAGGAAGGACAATTCATCCGGTACATCAGTAAGAAAGCTTTAGAAAAATATGGGCTAACACAGATAAATGGGACTAGCTACGATGAGTATTTTGGTTAGAATGGACCAATTGGGACAAAGAGCCCACTTAGATTATGAATGACTCAGACCAGATTTGTCATCATTCAGTCATCTGGTACTTCATCTGGCCAGTGAAAATCTCAGTTGGAACTCCATCCATCTCTTTCCTCGCTTCCCCTACAGCCTGGGATAATCTCATCTGGACTTAGGGATGTATCAGCCTTTAAGGCTGCTAATGCATTGTGTACCTTCTCTTTATTTAAAGAGACATGCGCTAAGATTTCAGCTTTCCCAACTACAAAGTCCATTTAATTTGTGAATACGAATGAAAAATACTCGTTTACAACATCATATAGATCTCCTGGCTCCATGCACCAATACCTCCTGTTTTTGCTATTGGCCCTGCTCTTTCTCTGGTTATTCTTTTGCTCTTCTTGTGCTTGTGGGCGCCACGTAGCGTAGTGGCTAGCGCGAAGTTATTGCAGTTGGAGTTCAGAGCTCAATTCCAGTGTTCTCTGTAAGGAACCTCTGTGTGTCCTACCCATGGAGTGTGTGGGTTTTCTCCGGGTGTTCTGGTTTCCTCCCACAGTCCAAAGACACACCGGGTAGGTTAACTGGTCATTGTAAATTGTCCCGTGATTAGGTTAGGGCTAAATCGGGTTTGTTGGGGGTTGCTTGGGTAGTGAGACTTGAAGGGCCAGAAGGGCCTTCTCTGCACTGTAGCACTAAATAAAATATTTTTTTAAAACTTTTATATTTATCATAATCCACCTAATACTTTAGTACTTCCTAACTTCCTTTCTAAGTGCCTACACTTCTTTTGACAGGCCTCCCTTGTCTTTAGTTCTATATGGCAGATGCATCCTTTTTTTCTTGAGTATGTAATATTGCATTTAAAAGCTCTTGAAAGAAGGAATAGGTCAGGAAATCCTGACGAGGAAGGAGCAGACAGTATTTTTCTGGTTATAATGTGGGATGCAGCAGCTGGAACATCTTGCACAAGATGACAGCACATGCTAATGCAAAGAAAATGGACAGTACCTGTGGTGTACAATTCACATCTTTTGTCTTTCAGACATTGGGTGTTGAAGCAAATTGTCAGCTCTTTCCAGTAGGAGAGGGAGTAACATATTGAAATTAAGAGTGGCATCCACAGGTCTGTGCATTTGCAATCACTTGTTCACAATATTAAAGTTGTATAATCTAAGACTGACCAGAACTTGATGGATGTAGCAGAGGGAAACATCATGTAGAGAATCCCAGATATTATTTAATCTTCAGACTTGCTCAAGTATTAGAACATAGAACATAGAAAACCTACAGCACAATACAGGCCCTTCAGCCCACAAAGTTGCGCAGAACATGTCTTTACCTTAGAAATTACTAGGCTTACCCATAACCCTATTTTTTTCAAAGCTCCATGTACCCATTCAAAACTCTCTTAAAAGACCCTATCGTATCTGCCTCCACCACTGTTGCCGGCAGCCCATTCCACACACTCACCACTCTCTGAGTAAAAAAACTTAACCCCTGACATCTCCTCTGTACCTGCTCCCCAGCACCTTAAACCTGTGTCCTCTTGTCGCAACCATTTCAGCCCAGGAAAATTAGGCTTTGAGTTACCGAATTCCTTTATCTATTGAGTCCCCAGCCACTAGCTGTGCTGTGTTGGGAATGAGTACAGTTCTAGGAGTGTTGCCTGACTACTGGAAATGAACATCAATGCACTGGTGTGGCTCCTCCAATGTGTGTATGTTATCAGCTAAGGTCAAGTAGTTTGTCTTTTGCAGAAAAGGTATGCACAGTAAAAAGATTTATTTTTAATTTTAAGACTGTCTCCTGATGTGTAATAGTCTGTCTTTTGTAGTGGCATGAGAGTCTTTACTTTTTATTTTATAGATATTGTCACTTAAGGGTTGATCTCTGTCCAGTTCACAGTGAAAGATGTTCAATGCTCGAAACTGCCCTCAAATTGATACTAATTTAGTCTCTGTCAGCTGTTGTAAGAACGTTCAATGAACAGAATGGAAATGGCACATAGGTGAAAGTGGGAGAAGTTGTCTCATTCCCAGTATTGTCATAGTAATGAGAGAAACAGCATGTTGAATTTGACCATGGTGCACCTGACCTTGGAGTGCCAAATGCCAATTATCTTCATAGTGAATTCAATTTTCCTTCAACCCAAACTTGCCATGGAAAGAAAAGCTATGCCCACAAAAGTATAAAAATGATACATCCATTTTCAACTGATGTTTTAAGAAGTAAAATATAAAGTACACAAAGCAATCCAAAGATGTATATATAGTGTGTGTGTGTGTGTGTGTGTGTGTGTGTGTGTTGACACATTTACTCAAAAATGATTAACACGCTTTTCATTATTTATTCACTCTATCATATTGTATCGTTTCAAAGAGTAGCGGTGGCAGTGATGTAGTGTATTGGATTACCTAGGTTCTAGGGGATTCTTTTATTCCAGTGCTTTGACTAATAACAGACCTATAATGAGTCAAGGACATTTGAGTTACATATGGCTTTAAAGTCAGACCTTTTTTAACATATTTTTTTTAACATGCCTTATTTAAAGACAGCATTGGTAAGGTAAGTTATTGTGTGAAATGTGAATGACTGAAAACTTGAAGGTTGTGAAATTCAGAATGCTTGTGAAATGGGGCTGGTGCTGTTATAAACAGTATGGTACAGCATATCAGGCAGACTTGTGATTAACCATTATTAACAAGATGACTACATGACCCAGGTTGACAGCTACTTACTGCACAATGAACCAGGCACAAAAGATTTCCATCCCTGTCCATGGATAAAGGATTTGCATTAGAGATAGGAAGAGCAGGTGCAGAAATGTTTATGCATGAAATTCTGAAGTGACTAAATGAAATTAAATATGTATCTTACTTATATGGTGCAATGGTCAAAAATATAATTGACTTTATTAAACATCTTTGTGAATTATTTTAATGTGTGCTGCTCCAGCAATCCTTATTTGGTCAATTTAGAATGGTTTTGTGCATTTTAATTTTAACAGTTCTTTTCATGTCAACCATTGATGGATAAGGCATTTTCCTTTTTTGTATCAAGTGAGATTTTTATGTATGATCAAGTCATGTGCAGTAAAAGTTGAGGGAAAAAATTCCAATTCTCTCAGGATATCCTGATGAATAACTCCAATTTCAGTCCACCGCTCCATCCCGTATCAATTTAATTATACTTCGCAAGTGTTAATGATATTTTTTTCAAAGAGAAAATTAGTATCAGCCATGACATTTATGAATAATAAAAGAGGCATGGGAGTTTAATAATTTAGGTTTCAAGTATTAATTCCTATATTAGCTTGCAATATCCATACAGTGGGAAATATAAAGAAAAATGTAAGGCAACATAATTTGGAAGAAACAAGCAAGAGGAGCTTTACAGGTAACAGTATTAATGAAGTGGAGAAAATCAAAGAAGTGAAGATGGTTGTTTCTAATCTTGAAAAAGATTTGAAAATCTGATTCTGTAAGGGAAGCATCTTACGGGCATGTGAGGTAAGGAATTTTAAGGAATTTGTCAATTGAAAAGGCAAAAAGAAGTGAGAGTTTGACACATGCAAAATAAAATGGGAACTGCACCAAAAGTTAGAAGAGCATCAGCAGTTAAGTAGCAACAGTGACAATGGTGCCATGAAAGACACTTCCTTTAATGTTGTGAGCCCTTTTGTCACTGTATGTACTTTTACATCTGAAACCAAGTCCATCTTGCAGCTCGAATCACTCAGCTTCAAGGATATATTTGGTGTGTTCCTTGTTTGTCCACCTGATATTTTCAGACCAACTCCCGTCTTTCCAAAGCAATAGTGTTTTATCCTGACATAAGGAGCACTGAGAAGTTAGAGCTCAAATCATAACCTGCTACTTCTAATAATCTGAAAATTTTACATTGCATCTACCTTGTTGCAAGTTACCACTTGCCTGTTTCACAGAATGAATATCCATTTCCTTGAGCTACATTTTATCTTGACTGTCATATAAGTAAGTTGTCACTTTCTTTCTCATTTCTTCTATTTTTGTGCCTCTGCTTCTGGGATGCTGCTGTAAGCAAGTTGTTCATTGTCCCTGTAATTCTCCATACTTGTGCATATGACAATAAGCATGACAACTGTTGTTTGCATGTTGCCTCCAGGTCTGTACATGTTTTTTTTTACCAATTTTATGGCAGGAAAGGTCAATGTTCATATTGATAGAAATGTAGAAAGGGGAAATTAAAGAGAAAATACTGTAAATACTCAGCACGATAGGTAGCATCTGTGGAGAAATAAACTGGGATAACTTTTCGGGTTGGTAATCTTTCATCAGAACTGTAGAGAAGAAATAGTGGTTCATGCAATGAATCTGCTTCATGGGATTAATTTTCTGTCACATTCCTGCTGAATTTTTAATAACGGGTTAGAAAAATCATCATTTATGTAATTTCTCAGTCATGAAGTATGAAATCATTTTTGCAAGAAAACCATGTTTTATTCCTGAAAAATATTTGCATGTATCAATTCAACTTCCAGTAAAATAAGATAACTGGGTGAGGAACTAGTGATTTTTGGGAGAGGTCAAAAAGTGGAGGATGAAAAAACTCAAAGGGCAGCAAAAGCAACAGTGTGACTGGTCTTTGATTTCATGAATGATCAAGGAAGGGGATTAACTTTACATTAAATAACAGTGCTTATATAAGATTCCCTATAAATGTGTGTGCGAGAGAGAGCTTGCATAATTATAAAATGCTTGAATCAGCATTATGAGAATTCCTGTGTGCAACTGCCGACTGATGCCTGGATCGCACATGTTATCCCTTCAATACAATTTCATATTTTCTTCCCATCCATTCCCCTCATCGCTAGCTGTGAAGCACAACAAAATAACTGTGTTCTGTTACATCAGATTATTAATTGATCTGATGAACCTACATATCCTGAAGGATTTTATTGTCCTGGCTCTTCCTGGCATCTTGCTTTTCGTTGTCAAGGACTCAGCAACCTCAACCCTATTTCCTGGAGTGAATAAAAAAAATATATTTAAAATGAAGAAATGCTAAAATAATATCCAATTGAAAGTGGAGAAAAACACTGACTATATGTCAGTGATTTCATATTGGGAGGGCTGAAAACAATGATTAGCAGGTACTGGACACAGTTTGTTGTAATCGTTGCCAAACAATGACCAGAAACTGATACCAGAATTATCCTTTAGATACATTTTCAGTAACATTTTCAAAACACATTAAACTGTTGCAAACACAAGGAATTCTGCAGATGCTGGAAATTCAAACAACAGCACACACAAAATGCTGGTAGAACACAGCAGGCCAGGCAGCATCTATAGGGAGAAGCGCTGTCGACGTTTCGGGCCGAGACCCTTCGTCAGGACTAACCGAAAGGAAAGATAGTAAGAGATTTGAAAGTAGTGGGGAGAGGGGGAAATGTGAAATGATAGGAGAAGACCGGAGGGGGTGGGATGAAGCTAAGAGCTGGAAAGGTGATTGGCGAAAGTGATACTGAGCTGGAGAAGGGAAAGGATCATGGGACGGGAGGCCTCAGGAGAAAGAAAGGAGGGGGGAGCACTAGAGGGAGATGGAGAACAGGCAAACAACTAAATATGTCAGGGATGGGGTAAGAAGGGGAGGAGGGGCATTAACAGAAGTTAGAGAAGTCAATGTTCATGCCATCAGGTTGGAGGCTACCCAGCCGGTATATAAGGTGGTGTTCCTCCAACCTGAGTTTGGATTCATTTTGACAATAGAGGAGGCCATGGATAGACATATCAGAATGGGAATGGGACGTGGAATTAAAATGTGTGGCCACTGGGATATCCTGCTTTTTCTGGCGGACCGAGCGTAGGTGTTCAGCGAAACGGTCTCCCAGTCTGCGTCGGGTCTCGCCAATATATAAAAGGCCACACCGGGAGCACCGGACGCAGTATACCACACCAGCCGACTCACAGGTGAAGTGTCGCCTCACCTGGAAGGACTGTCTGGGGCCCTGAATGGTGGTGAGGGAGGAAGTGTAAGGGCAGGTGTAGCACTTGTTCCGTTTACAAGGATAAGTGCCAGGAGGGAGATCGGTGGGAAGGGATGGGGGGGGGGAGTGGATAAGGGAGTCGCGTAGGGAGCGATCCCTGCGAAAAGCAGAAAGGGGGGGGAGGGAAAAATGTGTTTGGTAGCGGGATCCAGTTGGAGGTGGCGGAAGTTACGGAGAATTATATGTTGGACCTGGAGGCTGGTGGGGTGGTAGGTAAGGACAAGAGGAACCCTATCCCGAGTGGGGTGGCGGGTGGATGGGGTGAGGGCAGATGTGCGGGAAATGGGAGAGATGCGTTTGAGAGCAGAGTTGATGGTGGACGAAGGGAAGCCCCTTTGTTTAAAAAAGGAAGACATCTCCTTCGTCGTGGAATGAAAAGCCTCATCCTGAGAGCAGATGCGGCGGAGACGGAGGAATTGTGAGAAGGGGATAGCCCTTTTGCAAGAGACAGGGTGGGAAGAGGAATAGTCCAGGTAGCTGTGAGAGTCTGTAGGCTTATAGTAGATATCAGTAGATAGGCCGTCTCCAGAGATGGAGACAGAAAGATCAAGAAAGGGGAGGGAGGTGTCACAAATGGATCAGGTAAATTAGAGGGCAGGGTGAAAGTTGGAGGCAAAGTTAATGATGTCGACGAGCTCAGCACGCTTGCAAGAGGCAGCACCAATGCAGTCGTTGATGTAGCGAAGGAAAAGAGGGGGACGGATACCGGTATAGCCTTGGAACATGGACTGTTCCACAAAGCCAACAAAAAGGCAGGCATAACTGTGACCCATACGGGTGCCCATGGCTACACCCTTGGTTTGGAGGAAGTGGGGGGAGCCAAAGGAGAAGTTATTGAGAGTAAGAACTAATTCCGCTAGATGGAGGAGAGTGGTGGTAGAGGGGAATTGGTTAAGTCTGGAATCCAAAAAAAAGCGAAGAGCTTCGAGACCATCTCGGTGGGGGATGGAGGTATATAGGGACTGGACGTCCATGGTGAAAATAAGACGGTGGGGGCCAGGGAACTTAAAATCATTGAAAAAATTCAAAGCATGAGAAGTGTCACGAACATAGGTGGGAAGAGATTGAACAAGGGGGGATATGACAGTGTCAAGGTTATACTGTTGCAAATGCTTAGGAATGTAAATGCACATTGAAGTAAATGGAGCTGAACTAAATATGTCAGTAATAACTGGCTTAAAGCAGAAGGACCAGAATAGACCTTGTCCAGCCCCTTAATTGAGCAGAATGCTTTTGGACCCAATGGCAAGTCTGCCTTGGAACAAGAAGTTGGATGTAGCCCAGGTGTGAGTTGCACCCCACAATCACACATGTGTTAGCTGACAATTCTCAGTGGGCTCCCCATTGGCTGCCGGGCAGGTTGTTCCATCCTGTTTGTTTGCTTTGGTAATACTGTAACCACTGAGTTGGAGTTGAACTCAGTGAACATTGAGATAAATGTATTTAATACAGAGAAAGGGATATAGCAATTAAATTATCAATGTAAGTGGAAAATAATGCAATCTATATTGGAAATTGGAACAATAACTAGAAGCAAGAAAGAATAATAATGTAAAGTCATTATTAAGAGGTAACAAGATTCAAGACTATTTATTGTCATTTCCAATACACAAGTGTACAAGAGGATGAAATAATTGTTACTTTGGATCTCATGCAGCACCAAAAAAAGCACAAGATAAAAAACACAGAAATAAAAAGAAACACACATAGAGATAAATACATAAGAATGTCTGTGGCAGCAAATGGTAAAGTAGTGGTGATTGGTGGGGTGGGTTAGTGGGTGAAGGTGTTGATTAGTCTTACTACTTGGGGAAAGTAACTGCTTTTGAGACTGGTGTTACTGGCGTGAATGCTACATACCCTCCTCTCTGATGGGAGTGGGACAAGCAGTCCATGAGCAGGGTGGGTGGGATCCTTCATGATATTATAGACCCTTTTCCAACACCTTTCTGTATATATGTCGTCGATGGCAGATATCTGCTGCTTGGAGTACCTGTTGTGGAGCCTTCCTGTCTGCTGAAGTGCCATTTCCACACCAAGCAATTTCCACACCCGCTCTCTATTGCACATCTGTAGAATGACATGAGTTCATATGCGCTGTCCAGCTCTCCTCAGAAAGTAGAGGCATTGGTGTGCTTTCCTGAGTGTGAAGAATGGGTTCTGGGACAGTGAGATTTTGTGTGAGATGTGCACTTCCAGGAGTTTAAAACTGCTTGCAGCTTCCACCATTGGGCTGCCGATGTAAAGGGAGAGGGGAGTGGGTTTGAGTGGTGTAGGCTCTCCAGAAGTTGATAACCGTCTCCCTTGCTTTGTTGAGATTAAGGAAGAGGTTATTTCTACCTTCTCTCTGTAGGCTGTTGTTGGTGATGAGCCCCACCACTGTTGTGCCATTGGCAAACTTGGCAATGTGATTACTCAGGTGTTTGCCTATTCTTTCACGTGTGAGTAGTGTGTACAGCATTGGGCTTAGCTGGGGGGGGGCACCCATGTTGAGGATGTTGGGGAGGAAAGAGCAGTTCTGCATCCTGACTATTGGATCTATCTGCTCCCTCTTTGATTTCCCTTGTCCATTTGTCCCTCCCCACTAATCTCCCTCCTGTGCATATCCTTGCAAGCGACATAAATACTACACCTGCTCATTCACCTCCTCCCTTGTCTCCATTCAGGGCACCAAACAGTCCTTCCAGGTGAGGCAACACTTCATCTGCGAATCTATTATGCTCAATTATTGTATCCACTGCTCCCAATGTGACCTCCTCTACTTTAGTAAATTGGGGAACTAGTTTGTCGAGCACTATTGCTCCATCTGCCAAAAGCAGAATTTTCCAGTGGTCAACTGTTTTAATTCCTATCCCTATTCCCATTCTGACAAGTTGCTCCATGGCGTCCTCTTTTGCCATGATGAAGCCACCCTCAAGGTGGAGGAGCAACACCTCATATTCTGTGTAGGTAGCCTCCAACCTGATGGCATGAACATCGATTTCTTCAGGTAACTTTTTTTTCTCTCCCACTTCCTTCTTCTGTTTCCTTCTCTGGCCTCTTGCCTCTTCTCCTCTCCTGCCTACCACCTCCTGCTAGTCCCCCTCTTTCTTCCCTTTCTCCCATGGTCCACTCTCCTCTCCTATCATATTCCTTCTTATCCACCCCTTTATCTTTCCCACCCACCTGACTTTGCCGATCACCTTCTAACTAGTCAGTCCTCCAGTTGTCAGGATGAGTAGCTTTACATTAGAACTGTGCAACTAATCATTCACTCAGCTCTTAATGTTTTTTATTATTTTCAGTTCTGATATTGGGGCTGGCTACTAAACAGTTAAATGATCTATATTTACGAATATTCTGTTTTCTGCTGCTCACAAATAAAGTCAGCATTTTCCCCCTTACAAGCAGACATTCTATTGAACTTCAAAGTCAGTTTTTAGGTGAAATTGAATAGTATTAAGAATCCTTTTCTGGATACACAGTGCAAACATAATACTCTGGGTCCAACCTTTATTTGGAATAGATGTGTTCAGAAGTTAATTATTTACCTATAAAAGCTCTAATTACAGTTGACTTCTCAGGAATTTAAATTCTGTCACAATAGACGCAACACTTTGATACAAACCCTGAACTCCAACAACACACTTCTCTTTCCCAGCCCATTTTTGAAACTTGAGATTGGTTTTTGGCTTTTGTTGGTATCCAAGTTGGTAATTTTCGGATTATGAGATCATGGTTCGTTGTGAAGGTATCACATTTTCCTCCAATTATACTGGAAGTTGAATCAGTCCAGGTGGTGGAGACCAGAAGAGAAAATTGGCCTTGTCTTTTGCTTCAAGTTAGTTGATTCACTCAATTACAAAATTGTGACACCATGGAGGAAAAGAAAGAAAATGCTGAAGAAACACCCATGGCAAAGTCATCATAGAGTTTTGAAGATTATGAAATAATACTGTGCAGTTAACCTGAGTTCTTGAATGTTGATATCTTGCTGTCTCCTGCCCATTTAATAATACACTTGAAGTCTTGGTTTTACTTTACAATTTGGCACTCATTTCAGTACAGTGTTGCTGGAGCTGACTGTAACACTGCCTGCTAGTCTAGCACAAAGTCAAGTTTGGCTATATCCATGGCAGTCAGATTAACTACACCGGGGGTTATTCACTAATCTTGAATTTCACTTGTATAGTTGCAGCTCAGAAGCCACACTGAGCATGAGCTAGAGGCCCATTGGCTATTCAAACCCATCTACAGTCAGTGAATTGATAGACATACAGGGGCTCCCTCGGTTACAAATGATCTGACTTGTGGAAATCCAAGTTCTCCTCTGTTTTTAAGCCTTTTTCAAGCTAGTTATAATAATAAAGATAATGAACTGTTTCATGTTATTTATTAATGACTGGGTGTAATATTTATATGGTTATTTTAATTATGAGTAGTGTTAGGCTGATTATTCAATGAAATGAAAGAATTATACCAGGTGAATGTGGAATGACATGACTTGGGAAGCTGTAGAAAACAGACATGCCAGGCTTACAAAGAACATATATGCAAGGGATTCTGCAGATGCTGGAATTCCAGAACAAAGCACACACAAAATGCTGGAGGAACTCAGCAGGTCAGGCTGCGTCGATAGAAAGTTTAAGGAGTTGACGTTTTGTATAGAGAGATCTGCCTGCAGACAGTTCTCGGGTATGAAACCTTCATTTATCTTAGATATACAAAGTCATTTTCGATCAGTAAAAAAAAAATCTGTTTTCTTTGCATAGCATTGAAATATGGTCTGTCACATTTATGAAGTGAAGTTTGAAAAGAGCAAAGCAATCTTAAAATCTACTCTCACCCACACCAGAAGCTGCACTAGTTTAACTATGAAGCGCTCTGCTAATACAAGAGTTTGATAGCCTATTTTAAGGCTGGCTGCCATAGAGATGCAATGGTACTAATTTTTTTTTACAAAATGAAGGTGAATCAAAGTTAATGCAGCAAAAAGTGACACAGTTACCTTTGCTATATTTTGCATGGCTAAAATAGGCCAGTGTTCATTTTTCTGTTGCATCTATTGTCATCTTGACCTAAGTGTACTTCGTCATTCATTCTTCATCACTTGTTGAAAATCCTGGAATGTGATTGTGAACTTGGACTCCGGTAGCTCATGAAAAGTAAGCAAATGGAAGTTGCAGAGGTTGAAAACCTGAAATCTGAAGGACTGCATTTGTACATTATGAAAGAATTTAGAGGAGATAGCAAGAAGTTATATAATGTATTAAACAATTCCATTGGAAAAGAGATCAGTTGCAAAGAGTGGTGAACAACTTGTGTGATTCCTCAAGTGCGAGGTAGAATTTCCTTTGCATGACATCAGTGGCAGAAAATGTAATGAATCCTGAACCAAAGGCATAATAGAAAATATTTAGTAACTAAATATATAATTTAGACTAGTCAGCATAGATTCCAGTAACTATTTGGTAAATAAATATAAATGGTAGGTAAGGGAGATCCTCCGTTGGTCAGGGTTGAATATGGATGTTGCATCCTAGCTGTCTACACGTCGATACACAAGCCCGGACAGTACGCTATGAAGAGCAAGCCATCGCCAATGCAGCTGATGAATCAAAAAGAACAGTCGAGACCGATACAATTTGGCGCAGCAGCCTTGCAGGAGTTGCCAGTCTGTGTGGAACTCAGGGACTTCAGCTCTGGATTTTCCCTTGGGGTTTATCCTGAAGCCTTCCCCATGAGCGGGTAAAGCCATAAGATAGCAGAGGTTTGAGATCAGAGCTTTCCTTCTCACAGATGAGCAGCCAACCACGACTGATGAGCACCATTTCCCTGGAGTGATTGGTTTTAAGGTGCCAGTAACCCAGCTTTTCCCCTTCTCCTGTCAGTAGAAACGTTAATGCCGGGCTTAGCAGCTAAGCCACATGTGAAGGCCAGGAGCAGGACTTCGTTGTCAAAAGTTATTTGAGACACACGCCCGGCTATGACAACTTTAAGGAATTGCTAGGTCAGGATAATGCAAATATAATCATTCTGATTTCCAAAAGATAATCTGATAAATTAACACAAGGTAAACTTGCATTTAGGGCTACTGGATATGGACTGGATTAGAGCGATAAAGCAACAGAAAAACAAGCAAGTTGGCTTTGAAGCAGAAAAATGTCCCAGAATTTACAGTGAGTGCCCAGATTATGTAATGATTCCATCCCAGAGGACTGTCCATAAACTGATTTCCCCATACCTATTCTGTAGTAATCCCTATGTATTGCTCTACATACTGTACACTATGCATGTAATAATCATGATAAGCATGACACATCAGCTCAATACAGCTCTCAGTTCTTATTCTCCATCCATTTTTGACAAATTTGACATCATTTCTGGTTCCCAGATCATGTTATAAATATTGAAGCTGCCATTGGCATCTACCAAGTCAAGTCAAATCACTTTTTATTGTCATTTCGACCATAACTGCTGGTACGGTACACAGTAAAAATGAGACAGTGTTTTTCAGGACCATGGTACCATTGCTATAGTGGATTAACAGGCTATTGGCGGACATAGATGCTGTGAAAGACCTTTGGATCATGTTACTACCTTTAACGGCTGCCTTTATTTACTGTCTAACTATAGCTCCAGAAGCTTCAGGCTTCCCAGCTGAACTACTTTGTAAATGTTTATTTATGTTGTTAATATTGGCCAGGGAACCTTGGCTTTGGAACCTCACAAGTAGGGAATGGAGTTGAAAAGGTTACTTAATGGGGTGCACTAACCAGCTGCTACAATTATACAGGAGAAAAATGTTTAGTGCAATTACTAAGGGTAAGTAGATATTACTGTAGTGGGTGAGTATAAGACCAGGAGGTTGGAGGGCACAGCCTCTGAATAGAAGGACATCCCTTTAGAACAGAGATGAGGAAGAACTTCTTTAGCCAGGGGGTGGTGAATCTGTGGAATGCATTGCCACAGGCAGTTGTAGAGATCAAGCCATTGGGTATATTTAAACTGAAGGATGGTATGCTCTTGATTAGTCAGGGTGTCAAAGGTTACTGGGAGAAAGCAAGGAGAATGGGGTTGAGGGAAAATAAATCAGCTATGATTGAATGGTGGAGCAGGCTCAATGAGCCAAATAGCCTAATTCTGCTCTGATGTTTTCTGATCTTTTGACAGAACATTGCACAGACATGTTAACAGGAAAAGAAATTTGCAGATTTTTAAATTTATTTAACGTACATGGAATATTGTAAGATTGCTCATGTAGTCAAGATACCCACTCAGAGGTTACTAAGGTCTAAGGCTGATGAGCATGGTGCTGTTGTTGTTTGGAATATTGATCTCTATCTGCAGAGCCCGAACACCTCATAACATTGGCTATTGCTGTCAGTGGCAGCCATAACCTCAGGCAACTGGCTCATTTTCTCTTCATATCTTCTATCCACAACCTTAAGCGTCATAAAGACAAGTCTATGTTACCCTCCACCCTACCAACAATCACAGCAAAAAGACAGTTCTGATAGATCCATCATTTCAGCCTATTTCTTTATAAATCAATTATTGCTCTTGCTGACTAGTCTCTTTCCACTTGCGTTCTGACACTTTTGATGTCTTTTTCCACTTGACATTTTTGAATTTCCTCATCTTATCAGCTCACTTTCACATGACCCATCTCTTAACTCGGAGTTTCCATGAGACAAATTTATATTCATTTTGTCCCAAACCTCAAGTTTAACAAGATACAATAAATATGAACATGACGTTCTTAAGTATTACCTGAGAGGTATTTTATGAACTAACATTAGTGATATCAGAAATAGGGTATGCCAAAACAGGCAGTGATTTGATCTAGAAGAGTTAGATAGAAGTAATTAGTAGACTGTCAAAAAGTCCATTGTCATTCAATCATGTTTCTGGTACACACAAATGAATAATAATAAATCTAATACAAGATCGATCAAACTGATCCACTTGCACTGTGGACTAAATCAAATAACAAAGAACTTGCAAAGGGAATTTGCACCTGAGTGAATAAATGGCAACTGAAGGAAGTATAGATGAATTGAAGTAAAAATAGACTGGATAAAATGATCTTGGAGTGTAGGCTGCTTTTGTCCTCAATATCAAAACATTGTTAGGTAGCAATAAAGTGCTGATGAAAAATATAGGTTGTCCTCTGGGCAGCTGATGGAGATGGAAGAGAAGGCTTCAAGTGTAAGCCAATGCAAGGTGTGGCTTTTTTCTTGCCATGCTTTACTTAAACCAAAAAAAAACACTTGCTGATGCTGGAAATCTGAAATAAAAACTGAAACTGCTACAGGTCAGGCAACATCTGTGGAAAAAGGAACTTTCTTTATTGTTCAAGTCAAAGACTCTATCAGAATTGGGAAAGTGTGTAAACAAGTTAGTTTCTGGGCTTTGAGAAGCTAGGGTAGGAATGGACCCAGGACAGATGTGGCTTCTTGGTGGTTCATGGTCCACTCACTATGTTCTTTTGGTTACCACCTGAATTCAGCTAATTGGTAGAGACAAAAGTCAGATCTAGGCTGCTTCAAGAAGCTCTGAGCTCTTCAGACTATCATCTAGCTCACTTGTGTAACTGATATCTTTAAAGTCATTGAAGGAGCTAAATATTGTTTAAAAGGAAAAATAAGATACTAGCGTAGGAATTGGATTGCAAAGCTCCACTTCTTTTGAACTGTGTAATGTATTTAAACAGTGAAAAATTAGAAATGAATTATTTAATGTGAATTACATTAATATTTACTTCTTGCTTCTTTGTGTTTGAATGCTGTAATGCAGAGGACTCCGGATCCTGTACATCTGGGTACTACTTCCAAATGTTGGTATGTGGCTGATGCCATTTGCAGGCACTCTTGCAGAATCAGGTTTTCATAGATGCTATGAAGTCTGCTTTAACATGGCTTAAAGGTGTCCTGCCCAAACAGCTTTCTAGCTGGAATTAGCACAGGTCCATTGGAAGGCAAAAACATATAAGACAAGTTTAGGTTTGTTTCTGCAGCTCTTTATCTTTAGACTGCAAATATCCACACATGTACATCTGTGACTGTAGCAGGTTCCAGGGCTATTTTATTCTAATATATCACTCTAACTTGCCAGGGAAACTTGCTTCTTGGACATTGGAAACCTATATCTTTTCTTTCATAGCAGAGAAAGCAACTTTGTAAATTGATAATGTTTCAGAATTTAAAAGTTTACTGTTTATTTTTCCGTAGATATAGTGGTTGTCATTTCCCTTTCCTAATACATTTCCTAATCTGTATGAAAACTTCAAATCAGGCTTTGGTAGTGAATATGCTTAAATTACCCTAAACATGAGATTTTTAAATCTCAAATTTCTCATAAATGCCTTATCTAGCTAACTTATTTATGCCATTAATTTCAATGCAATCTGAAAAACAGTTTTAAGTGAGGAAGAGCCCTTATATTTATTATCTCGATGGCGGGAAAGTTTACTGCCAATTCTTGAGTCAGAGAATCTCGGAATAAAAAGTGACTCGGCAGACTGACACCGTAACAGCGGCTGTAGTTCTTTCACTGTGAGATGGGTAACATCTGTCTGTCTCTTGCTAGTGAGAGGAGAGTCTGTGGCATGTCGAACAGTCAGGTAAACAATAGTTTTTGTTGACTGTAGATCATGGCCTCTCTTTGGGTGCTTTGCTATTGCTTGGAGGGTGGTGGGCGATGACACTTTTTTTGCTGAAGTGGTTGGGGGAGAGGGGGAAGTTGATTCTTTGTTGCTGCTTGCGTGGTGGGGGAGAGGGAACTTTGGAGTTCTAGGGCTTTTCTGTCGTTCATTCTTTTGGGGTTCTTCTGTCTTTGTGGATGTTTGTGAAGACTAAGTATTTCGGGTTGTATACTGTATACATTTTGTCATGATAAACAGAACCATTTGAACTGTTTGAAGTGAGAATCAGTTTGTGCTTTCTGATAATGTCAACCCATATACAGTAATAATTAGATCCTTTAGTTGAAGCAGAACCAACATATGGGGGGGATTGTTTGATATTGGTCTAACTCTCTTCTTCTAAACCATCAGTTGCCATTTCTTCCGTTTTTTAAAGAAAAGCTAGTGAAAGGCAGGGGAGTATAGAATAGTTCACCTGATCTGTCTGATTTTGGTAAGCTGGCAGCAGGCTGGGAAGCAGCAGCCTGTCAGGGTCCAAATAAAGGTGCAATTATTCATCCTTTATGTCTTTTTTTACAATCGGAAGACACTGCTGCTTGTCAAGTATGGCAGGTCTCCCCCACTGGTGAGCTGCCGGATATTGATGGGGGTGGGCTTGCTGTGCACCATACTGCAGCCACCCAGATGGTGCGTGATCCAACAAATGGTGGAAATGATTGGCTTGGTTGTTTTTCTTGTGATTGCGAGACCCTGCTGGACATTGGTAATGTAGATAACTGCGAGTCTGATTCACTGGATCATTGGTGAGACTGACGGTGGGGCAGGCGCATTGCCTCTGTTGTTGTCCGGATAAAGCCCTTGTGCCTTGGGGTAGCCTGTGGTGGCTGCTGGCAGTGGAGATGCCAGAGCCAATTGTGTGCCACTAGATTCCGTACTGGCTTGGGGGCTAACTCCTCCTGCTGTTACTGCCCCCACTGGCAACACAAGCTGGAATGCATTCATCTGCAGCTGAATTTGCTGAAAATGAGGAACAGCTGCGGCTTGTTCTTGCAGAAACGTGCTCAAGGACAACATCCCATGCACCATCAATCTATAGGCCATGGGACATGGGGTACGTTATTCATATTATATTATTTTTTGTAACTATGTTTTTCTGCTATCATAATTATATGTGCTCTATATACTGCTGGTACAATGTATCGCACCTTGGCCCCAGGAGAAGCTGTTTTGTTTGGCTGTGTTTATTTGTAAGGCTGAATGACAATTAAACTTGAAC
This sequence comes from Hemitrygon akajei, assembly GCF_048418815.1. Lineage (NCBI taxonomy): Eukaryota > Metazoa > Chordata > Chondrichthyes > Myliobatiformes > Dasyatidae > Hemitrygon > Hemitrygon akajei. The sequence goes on from NC_133130.1 coordinate 37,944,590, forward strand.
TTGATATTTCCATGGGGAAAATTCTGGGTTGTTGAGGCAGGGCACCAGGAAAATAATCATAGGACCGGCAGAGTTGATGATGTGGCTTATTTGAACCCTCACAAAACCTTTGATAAGTTGACATACAAGAAATTATTAAAGCAAATTAGAGAACCTGGTTTTGGGATTTACGTATAAGCAGAGATGTAGGTGGCATAAAGAGAGGCAACGGACAGTAGGAATAAATAGATCATTTTCAGGTTTCAAGGATCTGCTGTGCCAACAACTGCATGATTACAAAGAGATTTCAGGATGATAAATAAAGTTAAAAGATAAGGATTAGCTTCAAAACATGCAGTGAAATGTGTCGTTTGTGTCAAATCAAATCAGCGAGGATTGTGCTTGGCAGCCCTTGAGTGTTGCCCATGCTTCTGGCATCAACATAAATTGCCAATGACTTACTAATCCAGTAGTAATGGTATGTCTCTGGAATGTGGGAGGAAAGCAGAGCACCCAGAGAAAGTCTACGCGGCCATGGGGAGAACGCACAAACTCCTCACAGCCAGCGGCGTGAATCAAACCCTGTTCTTACAGCTGGCGCTGTAAAGCGTTACACCAATCGCCATGCTTCCACGCTGCTGTAGAATGCCAAATGGAACATCATGTGGAAAGATGTGGGGTCATTCATTTTGGTATGCTAAATGGTCAACTCCTTCTATCACTTGAGCTCTTATTAATGTCCTTCGAAACTGCTTCTGGATGAAGTAGCATTTGTTTCAGTTTTTGAATTTGATATTACATGCCTGGTCATTTATTGAAGTGGCTTTGACCAATCTTGTCTCCTAGTGCTAGTTGTAAAATACAATGTGATTCTAAGTGAGATAAAATATTTTTGTATTTCTTGACTCACTCTATCCAGAAATGTCATTTGGCGGGTGAATGTGGGAATTATGAAAGGGGTTATTGTGCTTGGTGCACCCTAATAAGAGCTACTACATTCTTGAATTCAGGTTTATGTTTTTATGAGGTGTTTTTCTGACTTATTCTTTTTATAGGATGTAACTTCATTAGTTTTATATTACTGATCTTTGATTTACACTAATGCTGATGAACTTTTCTCTTCCAAATGTCCAACACTGCTGAGAAATTTCCCCTTTGAATTCCCTTAAATACATGATAGTTCCAATGCATGCATTTGCCAGCTGAAACAGCAGAGAGAAAAATCATCCATCAAGAATGTATTAGCACGTGGATTTGAATGGCAATTATATATTTATTATTTGCATAATTTATATTAATTTATGTTGAGAGAAAGCCATTAACTGTGTATCACAACATCAGTTTGTAATAGTAAATGTAATCACATGCGTTTCCTGAACTTTTCAAGGAAACTTGTAAGTTGTTGGATAATCTAACAAGTTTGAGTTGTACTAAAATATCCATCAATAATCTGTGTTAAAGAATCAAGTTTTTACAAAATAATCCTCCCCAAATGATGATGCTGGAGCAGCTAATTTTCTTCCATGAAGATTGCTTCATTATTTTGCATACAGTACATATGATTCATACCCCTTGTATCTCTGGAACAGTATAGCCAATCACAAAAGGAGAATCCTGACATTTTGAAAAGGGAGAATTTTTGTACCCAAGAAATAAGTTGTTAGCTTTTCATGATCAATTTTCTTAAAATTACACCACATTGCACATCCGTGCAAATGTAAATTCTGTATGATTAATACATTCTGCAAAAGATTTTGCATACCAGTATGACAGTGTTGCATACTTGGAAATCAGAGTGTGATGCTGTGGAAGGGAGATGAGGATTGAATGAATTTGTTTTTCAGTGGAGTTGATGTAGCAGGTTGATGGTATGGCTGTCCAGCTATGTGTTCCACAGGGGTCGATGTACAGACCGCTTCCTTCCATATTCAATGTCAATGATTTGGATGATGGAATTGATGCCTTTGTGGCCAAGTTTGTAGCCAATGCAAAGATATGTGGAGGGGCAGGAATGCTGAGGAAGTAGGGAGTCTGAAGAAGGGTTTAGACAGATTAGCAGAAGTGGCAGATGGAATCGAGTGCAGGGAAGTGTATGGTGAAACACTCTAGTTTCCTCAGCTCTGTAAGTCTAGGGAAGACAATCTCCAGCCCTGCCAAATGTGTGAGATTGAGGCACCAGTCCCTCTCCCCCCCCCCCCCCCCCAACCCCTTGTTTGTGTGGATGCTGCGTAATTCGCTAACCCGTAACAAATTAATGCCACGAAATAACAGATAGTACACTGCATACGATTAAAGGAATTATATTTATGAATCTTAGTAAAGAATAACAAAAAGAAAAGGGTCCATTCTAATTAAACAGTCAAATGTGTACAAGTCGGAGCTCATCTTGAACTCCTCTGTCACTCACGCGCTGGGCCCACGGACAACATGAAAGCACACACCACCTTCCAAACGTTGCTCATAATCCATCTCAAACAAACGGATCTCCCACCGAACCGTATGCTACAACTGGTTCTCCCCAGCAACTTCTCTCTTCGTTTCCTCGCAAACAAAAATATCCAAGACCAACCTTATTGTCCCTCACCAAGAAAACCCTCCCACTAAGTGAATGGCACACGTTCCACATCATCCCTCATCTTCAACAATAACCCAAACTGAAAGCAGAACAAACAGCTCTCACAGAGCTATTGAATGAAATACCTACAGCAGAACAGTAAAATGTGAACCAGGGCACTACAATGGTCATGCACAAGAAGGAATAAAGGCATAGACTATTTTCTGACCAGAGAGAAAATTCAGAAAGCATATGAGCAAGTGGACTTGGGAGTCATCGTGCAGAATTCCCTAGAGGTTAACTTAGAGGTTGAGTCAGCAGTAAAGAAGCCAAATGCAACATTAGTATTCATTTCAAGAGGACTAGAATATAAAAGCAAGGATGCAATGATGAGGGTTTACAATGCATTTGGTCAGACTGTACTTGAAGTATTGTGAGCAGTTTTGGGCCCCTTATCTAAGAAAGGATGTGCTGGCATTGGAGAGAGTCCAGAGGATGTTCCCTGGAATGATCCCGGGAATGAAAGGGTTAATGTATGAGGAGCATTTTATGGTTTGGGGCCTGTACTCATTGGAATTTAGAAGAATGGGGGATAGATCATATTGAAACCCATCAAATTTTAAAAGGCCTAGATAGAGTGAATGTGGAGATGTTGCTTCCTGTAGTGGGGGAGCAGAACCAGACGGCACAGCCTCAGAATGGAATGATGTCCCTTTAAAGCAGAGATGAGAAGGAATTTCTTTACCCAGAGGGTGGTGAATGTGTGGAGGCCAAGTCACTGGGTATGTTTAAAGCAGCATTGATATAGGTTCTTGATTGATTTGGGCAAAGTTTACAGAGGGAGAAGACGTGAGAATGGGGTTGAGAGGTACAGTATAATAAATCAGCCAAGGTAGAATGGTGGAGCAGGCTGGATGGGCCAAATGGCCTAATTCTGCTCCTATGTCGTATGGTTTTAACTTTGCTTGGAATGAGAAATAATTTGCTAGAGTGGAGTGTCTCTTGATGGTTAATTGTTCGCCTTTGCCTTGTTTTGTGCCCTTCAAGATGCTGCAGTAAGGCCATTGATGAAAGAATTTCCCAGCATTCTTTCACCTCAACTGATGTGATTTGACGATAGAACAGGAAAGAGGAGGTTTAGTGAAGGAAATAGCTTGAATTAACCATAACAAGTGCAGAGAGTTAAATAACAAGAAAAATGGAAAAAATAGATTGAGTGTGGAAGAGATAGTAAAGTCATTTATAAAGAATTAATTTTTAAAAAGCAGATTTAGGAATAGGATCCCTTTCTTAAGCTGGCCAAGTTGAATTCGGGAAAACAAATCTCTGTACTAAAGTTGATGCAAATTGAAGCCCTAATACTAGATGTGAATGTATACTGGTTGTGCAGCAATTCAATAAACCCACCGAAATGGGATGTTTTTTATGAAGCTCATCATATATAAGTGAAAATATGGTTGAGACTATTTGCAGTTTGTTGACTATCTCTTCTTCCCTGACATTGTTTGTGAACCTTGTTGATAATTACCTTATTTTCGTGGATTAGGTGTGTAAATTGGCTGCTTGATTTGGAAGCTCACAGTGAACCGTTTAATTGCATGAACATGTCCTCCACTGTCCTGTGACACCTGGGACCACTTTCCCAATCCCCTCCCACTGCTGCACCATTCAGTCAGCAGCAACCTTTCCAAGTTGCTGGAAGAGTATTGCATGTAACATGATAGGAGCTGGATGAAAACATATTATATCCTGAGACAGAAAGAACCTGTAGCACGTCGATGGAAATCCCAGGGTGAAACCAGTATCAGTTTAACTGCAACTTTGCACAAGGCTATACTGTGAAATTCTCAACTGATGTCCTTATAAGTTTCATAAACTCCAATCTGAGTGACTCACAAATGTGTGAGTCATTTTCTAGGCTGTGATGTCATATGAGCTAATTATAAAGATGTGTAGAGAACACAGTTAGCAGCTCCTGCATTGTTAGCATCTTGCAGTTTGCAACAATGGGTCAAATGGGTGTACAGTACTATTCCTAAAAGTAGTGGACTGTTTTACCTTGTGTGTATGAGATAGCTGACTTCACTCATTAGCTCCAGTGACAACTTCCTTTTATCACAGAGCCATGAGTACTGTGGAAGACATTAACAATATTACTGTTAATATTTTTGTGATTATGTTAAAAGGTTCTTTTGCTTTTAATTTGTAATTTACTAACTGTAGTGGATTTATGGCATTCTAGCTTGAAAAGTACTTTTAGTCATAGCAAAGGCCAACAAACCAACATTTGCTTACTTCTAATCCAGTCCTAATTTCACAGTTTTGACGGGTGCTCAGGGAGGACATCACTCGTTCTGCATTAGGGATTGATCTTTGATACTGGGGCACTTTACGCGATCTGGAGGTGCTTGATCCTGACACTGGGCTCTGTAACTGTTCTATTCCTCAGCACTGATATCTTGATGTGTAGAAAATACAGCATTTAGTGATGTGTGCCCCTGAAGACTGAACATTATCTGCAATGGAGTTTAAAAGGTTTGCAGCACTAAAAGTAGGCTAAAATCTGCCACTGAAAAATGCTTGTTCATCTTACATCCAATGTTATTTTTGTTGTACGTCTGATCTTTTTACTTGCCATTCTGTATTCTTTTACATTAGTCAGGGTTCTTTTGGAATATTTTTCATTGTCTTTTTTTGTATTTTAGAGATGCAGCACCGACCGTTCTGGCCCAGCAAACTGCACCGTCCTGCAACCCACTGACTTAACCCTAATATAATCACAGGGCAATTTACAATGACCTGCTAGACTGGTACATTTTTGGACTGTGGGAGAAAACTGGAACAGCAAGAGGAAACCCACATGCACATGGGAAGAATGCACAAATTTTCTTACAGAGGACGCTGGAATTGAACTCTGAGCTCTGACGCCCCTGCTGTAATAGTGTCGCGCGAAACGCTACACTACTGTGGTGCCCATTTGTGGACTAATGCAGTCTGGTAGGGTTCCCATAGCAGAGAATTCCACTAACAATCTTCTATTATGCTGTAGTAAGGATGATTGATATGATAATAATAGTTGCTTAGGAATGGTAGCAATCAAACCTGAGAAATGTTGAGGCAATAGGAAAAAATGTGAATTCTGGAAATGTGTACCAGTTTGAAAGTGAAAGATAGGTCTGTTTAATTTTCTGTGAAAATGCTGCTGATATGTGTTAACAATCCTAATAATTTTATTTTATACGTATAATCTTTAAAAGCATTCAATTTTTTTCCCCACTCTAAATGACATTCACTTTCTGCACCCGGCACAACCCCCCATCATTTTGTTAGGCTCACCGTGAAGTAGCTCACGCCGTCTCTGTAATTCTTTTAATTGAGAAAAACAATCTCATTTATGCTGTTAAACCTATTTTATGTTTGTTGTTTAACAATGCAGAGTGGAAGCTCAGATGGAAAACAAAATTGGTGTATAAGAATTACATATGGCTGCTCTGGATATCATTTTGAGTCTAATTTCTTTTAATTGGATCCTCATTCAGACAAGAAGTATTAATGGCAGCAGTATGTGTATAGGGCTATGCTGAGTTTGCATCTAGACCACAATTCATTTTCATTATTATGTGCATTGTTGTGTGCCTGGCTTGCCACATAATTTTTCTCATATAGGAGTGGATTGTATAATACCCCCTATGTATGATGCAAAGAATAACCATACCACATAGGAGCAGAATTAGGCCATTCGGCCCACAGAGTCTACTCCACCATTCCATCATGGCTGATTTATTATCCCTCTTAACTCCATTATCCTGCCTTCTACCAGTAACCTTTGGCACCCAACATACTTAATGACTTAGCCTCCACAGTGCTTCGATGACAATAAAATCTACACGTTCACCTCCCTCTGGCTAAAGAAATTTCTCCTCATCTCCATTTTAAATGCACATCATTCTATTCTGAGGCTGTGCTTTCTGGTCCTAGAATCACTCACTATAGGAAACCTCCCCTCCACATTCACTCTGTCTAGGCCTTTCAATATTCGATAGGTTTAAATGAGATTCCTCCCAGTCCCCGATTCTTCTAACTCGAGTACAGGCCCAGAGCCATCAAACAGCGCTCATACATTAACCCTTTTATTCCTAGAATCATTCTTGTGAACATTCTCTGGAACCTCTCCATTTTCTCTTAGATAAGGGGCCAAAAGCTATTAACAATACACCAAGTGTGGTCTGACCAATGGTTTATAATTCTGCAGCACTGCATCCTTTCCCTTACGTTCTTGTCCTCATGAAATGAATGCAAAAGTTGCATTGGCCTTCCTTACCACTCACTCAACCAGCATTAACCTTTAGGAAACCCTGCCTAAGTGCCTTTGTACCTCTGATTTTTGAATTTTCTCCCTTTAAAAAGCAGTCTGTGCCTTTATTCCTTCTAACAAAGTGCATGACCATACACTTCCCTACGCTATATTCCACCCGACACTTCTATGCCCATTCTCCCAATCTGTTTAGGTCACTCTGCAGACTCCCTGCTTCTTCAGCACTACCTGCTCCTTCACCAATCTTTGTATCACAGGAAACGTGACCAACAAAGCCATCATTGACATAGAATAATGTAAACAGAAGTCACCGCAAACTGACTCCTGCAGAACACCACTGGTCACCAGCAGCCAACCTGAAGAGATCCCCTTTTCCTCACACTTTGCCTCCTACCAATCAGCAAGTCTTCTAACCATGATAGTATCTTTGCTGTACTGTCTTGGGCTCTTATCTTGTTAAGCAGCCTCGTGTGCCCCAACTCGACAAAGGCATTCTGAAACTCCAAGTATACAACATCATTGACACTTCCTTGTCTATGTTGCCTATTATTTCCTCAAAGAATTCCAACGGATTTGGCAGGCAAAATTTCCCCTTAAGGAAACCATGCTGACTTTGGCCAACTTTATAATGCACCTCCAAGCACCCAGAAACCTTATCCTCAATAATGGACTTCAACATCTTCCCAACCACTGAAGTCAGGCTAACTGGCTTTTAAATTCCTTTCTCTGCCTCTCCCTCTTCTTAAAGAGTGGAATGACTTTTGCAATTCTTCAGTCCTCCAGAACCATTTCAATGTCTAGTGATTCTTGAAATATCATTATTAATGCCTCCAGAATCTCAGCTACTTTCAGAACTCTGGGGTGTAGTTTATCAGATCTAGGTGACTTATCTACCTTCAGACCTTTCAGCTTCACAAACACCTTCTCCTTAGTAATAGCAATCTCACACTTTTTTACCCTCTAACATTCTCAAATTTCTAGCATACTTTTAGTGTCTTCCACAGTGAAGACTGACATAAAATATTTATTAAATTTGTCTGCTATTTCTTTATTCCCCATTACTACCTCTCCAGTGTCATTTTCCAGTGGTCCAATTTCCACACTCACTTCTGTATTACTGTTTATATACCTTTAAAAGTTTTTGATATCCTCTTTTATATTGTTGGCTAGCTTACCTTCATATTTCATCTTTTCTCTCCTTATGGTTTATTAGTTGCCCTCTGTTACCTTTTTAAAGCTTCCCAATCCTCTAACTTCCCACTAGTTTTTGTTCTATTATATGCCCTATCTTTTCCCTTTCTGCTGTCTTTGACTTCCGTTGTCAACCACAGTTTCCTTATCCTTCCTTTCGAATACTTGTTCATCCTTGGGATGTACCTATCCTGGGCCTTCTGAATTGCTCCCAGAAATTCCAGTCATTGCTATTCTACCATCATACCTGAAAGTGTCCCCTTCCAATCAACTTTAGCCAGCTTCTCTCTCATGCCTCTGTAATTCTCTTTACTCCCATGTAATACTGATACCTCTGAATTTATCTTCTCCCTCACAAGCTGCAGAATGAATTATATCATATTGTGATCATTGCCTCCTAAAGGTTCCTTTGCCTGGAGTTCTTTAATCAAATCTGGTTCATTACACAACAGCCAATCCAGAATTGCCTTTCCTCTGGTTGGCTCAACCACAAGCAGCTCTAAGAAGCTATCTTGTAGGCATTATACAAATTCCCTCTCTTGGGATCCAGCACCAACCTGATTTTCCCACTGTACCTGCATATTGAAATCCTCCCTGACTATTGTAACTTTGCCCTTTTTACACAACGTTTCTATCTGCTGTTGTATTTTGTATCCCACATTCTGGCTACTGTTCAGAAGCCTTTCTCTATCTTCCATCAGGGTCTTTTTACCCTTGCAGTTTCTTAACTCTCCCACAATGAATCCAGATCTTCTGATTATATGTAATCTTTTTCTAAGAATTTGATTACTTTTTTGTTACCAATAGAGCCACCCCTCGTCCTCTGTCTACCTACCTGTCCTTTTGTATCCTTGAATGTTAAGCCCCCAACTATGACCACCTTTCAGCCATGACTCAGTGATACCCACAAAGTCATACCTGCCGATCTCTAACTGCACTACAGGATCATCTACCTTATTCCGAATACTGCATGCATTCAAGTATAATACCTTCAGTCCTGTATTCATCACCCTTTTCAATTTTTCACTGACTGCAATTTTGCCCTATCATCTGCCTGTCCTTCCTCACAGTCTCACTACACACAGCATCTACTTGTATACCAATTGCCACAACCTCAGCTGTATCACTTCGGTTCTTTTCCCCTTGCCAAGTTAGTTTATGCCCTCTCCAAGAGCTCTAGCAAACCTGCCCACAAGGATATTGGTCCTTCTCGAGTTTAAGTGTAACCCATCATTTTGTACAGATTATACCTTACCCAGAAATAGCCCCAATAATCCAGAAATCTAAAACTCTGCACCATTCTCTCAGCCACTCAATCATCTCTACTATAATCCTATTCCTGCCCTGACTAGCGTGTGGTGTTGGGAGTAATTTAGAGATTACTAACTTAAAACTCCTGCACTTTAGCCTCTTCCCTAACTCCTTATACCCTCTGTGCATGACCCCTTCCCCCTTTCTTCCTATGTCATTGGTGTCAATGGGTACCATGACCTCTGATTGCTCACCTTCCCACTTGAGAATCTTCCACAGCGGCTCTGAGACATCCTGGACCGTAGCAACTGGGAGGCAGTGCACCATACTGGCTTCTCTTTCATGGTCACAGAATCTCCTGTCCACCGCGCCCCCCCCACCCCCAACTATCAAGTGTCCTATCAGTACTGCTCTGCCTGGCTTTACCCTTTACTGCTGAGCCTCAGAGCCAGCCACTGTGCCACTGGCTGGGCTGTTGCTGCTGTCCCTGGTAGGTCATTCCCCCCCACCCCCCCCCCCCCAGCAGTACACTTGCAAGGGTCCTTGTTGCTGAGAGGAATGACCACTTTGGAGCCCTGCACTGACTGCTCGCTCCCCTTACTCCTGGTGGTCACCCATCTTCTATCTGAAGCTTGCACCATGAGTGTGAGCACATCAGTAAAAGTCTCATCGCTGAGATTTTCAGCTTTGCAGACGATCCTTGTCACTCAGGAGCTGAAGTTGGTGCACTTCCTGTTGAGCCAAAACCTGACCATTATAACACTAGCCCACTCACACAATGGCCGCACTGCTTACAACTTACACCTGAGTGCCTAGAAGATCGTGGTGATTGCAGCCTGCCTAAAGGTCCCATGCACTTTGTAAACCCCTTGCAGCTTCACCAGTGAATGACCTCTCCCCATGATTGCAGCCTGCTGAAACCTTGTAACTCTCCTGAAAATTCAGCCTTGGGCAACTTAAAATCATTGATATTAAAACTCACCCAAGTAATCAGAATCAAGCGCAGTGGCGATTTCAAAGCAGCATGAGTGAATCTAATCTCATGAGCTAAGCTCTGTGTCACTCAGAGAAGGTGATTAGAATGTGCTACTTTCTACCTACAGATCCATTTAAACGTTGTGGAGATGAACAGCAAAAGGGAACGTATACTAATAGGGTGTGATGAAGTTGGGTAGGAAGAGGATAAACACCTGCAGAAACTCAGTTTGCTCTGGCATCTTCTGTGTGAGCACTTCTACACAAAGTTGTCCTGTAGTATTCCAAGGCTGGTGAGAACCTTGAACTTGCACCAGTGACAATGGGCAGACAAAATCTGTCAAAAAGCCCACTTTCCAGTTGCAGATATCACTTGATGTTGGGGAGGACCCTTGCTCGCCAGCAACATGAATGTAACTGAATGACCAGGTGGCAGTGGCACAAATTGTTACTGCCAGCCTTGTTCTGGGACGGAGCTGCCAGGTTGCTGTTGAAATCAGGGCTGCAGGAGATTAGATTGCAGTAATGCGTGCGTCAGCCAGTGTTCCACCAATGTAAAAGAAAGCTCTGTAAAGCTCGCTTTTCTCTGTTGCCAGGATTTTTGCTATGCTTTATAGGTTATAGAGAGGTTTTCAGATATCGATGTTGCACCCTTTTTCCTCTTCAGCCTGAGGTGTTCATCTGGTATGATGCTACTTCACTAAATTTGTACCATTGCTTTCTTTGTAAGTTCACAGCATGAAGTAGATACTTCTGCAGTTTGTCCTTGTCTAACCTGTTATCATGTACTTAGATTTCATCAAAGGTCTCTAAGTGTAAAACAGGTGTAGGTGTGATAAATCCTGAATATGTGCACTTCAGTTTTGGATGAGAAAGCATTGCACCTGCAATTAATTGTCATTCCCAAGCACCTCTGGGTGAAGTGGTGGGTGCACTGTTTTATCTGAAGTATTTAGCTAATTAAATAGTAATCCAGTAAAAGGTGGATCAATGCATAAAATGGCAATGGTTGTGTAATGGACATTTGGTACTACAGCAACACACACAAAAAGCTGGAGGAGCTCTGCAGGCTAGGCTGCATCTATGAAAATGAACAAACAGTCGCCATTTTGGGCTGAGACTCTTCATCAGGACAGGAAACAATGGGGGAAGTCGCCAGAATAAAAAGGTGGGGCGAGTGGAAGGAGGATAGCTAGAAGGTGGTAGGTGAAGCCAGATGGGTGCGAAAGGTCAAGGGCTGGAAATGAAGGAATTTGATAAGAGGGGAGAGTGGACCATTGGAGTAAGGGAAGGAGGAAGGGCCCCAGGGGAGGGGATGGACAGGTGAAAAGAGGTAAATGCCAGAGTGCGAAATAGAAGAGGGGAGCGAGAGGAGAATTTGTTTTTAACTGAAGGAGAAATTGATATTCATGCCATCATATTGGAGGTTACCCAGGTGAAATATAAGGTGTTGATCCTCTGCCGAGAGTTGCCTCATTGTGGCAGAAGAGGGCAGGAACAGGAATGAGAATCAGAATTAAAATGTTCAGCTTCCAAGAAGTTCCGCTTTTGGCAGATGGAGCAGAGGTGCTCAATGAAGTGGTCCCCCAATTTACAACGGGCCTCACCACTGTAGAAGAGGCCACATCAGGAGCAACAGGTACAATAGACAACAGCAGCAGATTCGCAGGTGAAGTGTTGCCTCATCTAGAAGGACTGTTTGGGGCCCTGAATAGAGTTGGGGGGTGTGTGAATGGACAGGTGTAGCACTTTGACCACTTGCAGGGATAAGTTGCGGGAGGGGGATAAGTGGAACATTCAATGATTATATAGAATAGAGAAATAGATCTGTAAAGTTAGAGTTAATGTTGAACATGTATGGAATTACTACACTCACTTTGACCCTCTCTTATGAGGCAATGATGGTGTAATTATCTTACCCATTTGTTTCAAAGTTTACGCAGCATCTGAAGTAACAGCTTGGATTTCTAAAGTTGTAAATTCTTCACTGTGAGCTCGGATAGGTGTGAACTGAGCAATTAGTCTGCTTCTGTTGGTTGAGGGAGGAACGTTAGTCACCACAGCAGGAGAAATCCCTGGTGTTGTCATGACAGTCAGCATAACTAGTTGTTTAACTTGGATGAACATGTATTCTCATGGAACATCTCCAGCAGAGGTGCTGTTTCCTGATAGAAGCAATGTTCACAGGAGATCCCTCCAGTCACAAAACCTTGCCCAACGTGGAGCAGGTCCTTTGTCATCCCTCACTAGGTTGGAGTGACTGCTGCAATGAACTGGAATCAGGGTTATTTTTGCTGATATGTGTCTTAAAAATTGCTGTTTTGTGACGGCAGTACAGTGCAAAACATAAAAATATCAGTATAAATCCAATATATCTGTCTATGCATCCAAGACAAAGAAGCGGGCAGGACATTACAGACATTACCCACCTTGCGAACTGACTTTTCCTGAGGCTCCCTTCTGGGAAGTACAATAAGACTATTTAAAACTAAACCTTCACATCATCTTAAAAGTTTCTTTCCCTAGGTAGTTAATCTGATCAACCATTATAGTGAGTCCCTCCTCAACCCCCTTTATCTATTATCACAGTCACTGCACTGTAAAAACTTAAAATCACTTTTTATAATACTGTTTACATAGTAAATTGATGTTGGTGTTGATGGATATATGCACATTTTATTCCATATTTGTACTTCTAACTTTATATTTCTCTATTCTGTATAATGTTAAATGTTGTAATTTTTGTTGCATTACGTACCAACGCACCATAGCAATTTTCTGGCACTGATCCTTGAATAATTAATAAATAAATAAGTTGATAAATACTGCAAAAGAGGAATGCTGAGGTAGTGTTCATGGATTATTTAGAAATTTGATGGCAGAGGGGAAGAAGGTGTTCCTGAAACATTGAATGTGGGTCTTCAGGCTCCTGTACCTTCACCCTGATGGTTGTAGTTGTGAGAGACCTTAATGGTGGATGCCTCATTCTTTGTCTCCAGACTCGATTACCTCTGATCTGGCCCTCAGCACATCTTGGATCTCATGGTTCATCCAGGGCTTCTGATGTGGGAAGACTCTGAATGATTTAGTGGGGACACACCCATCTGTTATTGTGGTTCTTTTTCAGAGGCTGTACCGTTGCACTTTTACTTACTCAGAGTCTGCAGCTCTACATTTGTAATCTGACATCTGATTTTAAATATGGTATATTGGAATAAATTTCCTTCCATGAAGCAATGAGAAGTGGGGGAAAATAATCCATCATGGTAGTTATCACTCAGGGTCTGATTTTAAACCCCTGTTCTTCTGAGATGAACAATGAACTCTACTTACTGCTTTTTTTTCTTTTTTGCCTTCTCTGACTGAAGCCTCGAAGAGCTAAAGCTGCAGGATCTCCACTTTGGCTCTGACTACTCTAATAATGGCCACTGCAATGATGGCCGCTCCGCTTGCCTTGTCGTCTTTTCATTTGCTCTTGGTAATCAATCCCAAATCCCAAAACAACAAAAGATTGCTGCGGGTTGCTGATTTCTATACTGAGTCAGTGGACCTGAGTGAATTCCATTCTCTCAAACTTCTGAATTCCCGATTGGTTGCTGGTCGAAGCTCCAAAATCACTGCTGTGCGTTGCTGCCTTTTATACTTGGTCAGCGAACTTGATTGAAGTACATCCTCTCAAGCTGCTGATCTCCAGATTTGTGGCTGATGAAAGCTCCAAGCCCACTAGAAATATGAAAGCCTTTTGGCCAGGCTTTAAAACCTGTGTGATCACGAGACACTTCCATGGATGGGAAGGTAGCAGAGAGTTGCTATGTTAACATTTGTAAGGTAGGTCTTGATACAGCATAACAGAATTCTAGACCAGTACATAGCTGATATTTATAATTTTGCTCTTTCCCTTTCTGTTCTCCTTTCAGGAGTTCATGCAGATGAAAATGTATATTTTGTTTTAAGGAGCTGCTAATTTTCAAACCTGGTGAAGCAAAATGTTTAATTACTATAAATAAGGATTTAGAAATTGTTGGAAAGTCCAATAGTAGTTAAAATTTAGGATACACCAAACAAAATCAGATTCTTTGAATGAAGACTTAGCACAATAATCGCACCAGTATCCTGTGTGATAAATCAGAATAACAGGGACATACATGCAAAGAGCTGAACCAGAGGAAATTCAACTTGCTCTCTGTAGTAAGTACAAAGTAAACCGGGCTTGTGTAACTCCTCCAGGTGCTTTACTCCATGCAAACCTAGATGAAAGTGTATTGAGTGCTGAGAATAGAAATACTCCCTATTTTTAAATGCATCACTAATTGTTAACAGAGTCTTAAATCTTGATTTTTGTCATGCTAGCTATTGTCCATTAATGTTCCTACTTGAATAATTGTAATTGCTTGTTGGCAGAACTTGGGTGTATCAAATTTTAATCTTTCCAGTTGGTTTGGTAAAATAGGCTTGTTTCTGTAGCCATCACCATTTCTGTGTATTGATATATATTCAGTTTAGTGGAATATAATGCATTTAATTGCATTACAGTGCTGATGCTTTGCAATAGCTTAACAAAGCTAAAAATGTTTTGTTGATGATTTTTGTTTGTACTCAGTGTCTGATGCTTCTTGCTTAAGTGTCGAACAGTAATCAGTCAGCATTGATGGATTATAGTTGCCCTGATACCATTTCTCCATGACCCCAATGTCCTAATGAAACATTTCACCATGTTCGTTATTGATGGTGCCAAGTTTTTGAGGGAAGAAGTTGAAATGGGAATGTGGTTAATGATTCCTTAGTGACAAGTTGCACTTCATGGTTTTGTATGTTTGAAACACGTTGTCAACCAGCTGCATATAGTTTGGTGCGTTGTAGTTGCCAAAAAAAAAACATCCAGCAACGTCCTTGAATGCCTTCCATGTGATTTTTCTTCAGTTCTACCAGAAGTTCTTCAGATTGCCTATCACTGAAGACCTATTGATTTGTGGACCAACAAAAAATGCTTTCCTTAATCTCGGCATCAGTAATTCTGGGAAATATCTGTCTCAAATATCATAATTGTTCACAAAAGTTTTTGCACCTGGTGACAGCAGATTCCATCCTTGTAGTCATGAACCCAGTAATTCAGTCTTTGCCTTTGACAAACTCTAGTCTCTGACCATGTTATTTAACTCAGATTGAGTTATCAGATGAGGCTCACTCGACTTAAAAGAGTTCAGAATCTTTATCAGTGTCAGTGTCGTTTTCCATTCCTGGCTCGTGCATCATGGAATCTTTGTTTGCCTCCTCTAGACTCCACATCAATGGTGGCTTCAGTCCTGGAAGACTTGTCATGCGGGGAAGGTCTCATGGCTGAAGGGAGATTGGGGTATTCAATGGATTTCTTGTTTTTAGCAAAAAAAAAGGCAGACATGCTGGTCAGACAGCAGTCTGTCACATGATCCTTCTGCTCTCACGATAACATTGGGTCTTCCGACTATCTCTGAACCAAGGTCTAAGATTGACAGTGCACAATGTGCAACAAATGTGAGGAGTCCAAGCTTTGTCTTGGTCACCAATTTTACACCCAAAGGAGAGCTCACAGGCTTTCTTCGTAAGAGGAGTCATGCTCGGCCTCTGAGACTTAAACGTATACTTGCCACAAATATAACATAGAATTGTGGCTGTTGCAACATTGGCAAAACATTTTGCTATCACAGATACTCCTGAAATTACAATGACTTTATTATGAGTACATACAATATGCTATACACATAGAGCAGACACATCAACGTGATTGCAAACTGATATGCATGTAAACACAGTGCTTTGAACAGTGTGTGCGTGATGCTTTTGGAACACCTGTGTAGCACCAGTCTTATCATATGTGACTAGCTGTCATACTCTTTAGAGAAAATCAAATTACACCAAGCGCTAATAGGCCATCAGAAGAATCCAGGTATCGGAAGTAGGCAGTGAATAGAAACCACACATTTCTGGAAATAGGGTTTTGTTTATAAGGAAAAAACAATATGTACAAGCTATTTACATGAGCAAGAAGAATTCAAAATTCAAACATTCTGTTTTGGCTCCAAATCTTAGATCTCAACAAAAGCCACATTCCTGTTAGAATCAGTGATATTCATTAGAATAACCATTGTAACTCCAATTTCTCCAACTAATTAGATCTATTGTGATTCCCTATTTAAAAGTTTACAGACTGAACTTCCCTTTTTAGTCATCTCTAGTTAGATAGAAAACCAAATATAATTCCTATTCTTAAGTGTTAGAGTTAACTTCAGTTTCAGGTCCAGGCATTTTATCTACAAGTTTAAATTCAAATTAAAAAATTATATATACACAGTTTAACTCCTTTCACGACAATTCTCCAACATCGCAACTCTTAAACGAAGTAAATCTCATCAGTAAATTATCAAAGTCTTTGCAAAAATAATCAGTTCTCGCAGAAAAGCAAATTCAGATTCTTCGAATGAAAATAAACTTTTACATCCAACCGTATTAAATCCTCTGCATCATTATACGTTTCGTTCCTGCATTGGTTCTTCATCTGGGTGGCTCGCCGTCTTGGTTCGTTGGATGAAATAGCTGATCATCCACAGTAAGTCAATTCACAAACTCATACAAAACTTGACTAAATGCCTTGGTATGGTTTTGCAGAACTAATTCCCAACTATACGGTAGGGATTTTGGACACTGGTCTCTGCCAATGTTGTTTCGTTATAGCTTCTGCGTGTTCTAGCTATAGCTTCAATAAATCTTTTATCGCTGTTGTCTCTCCTCCAGGGGTTTCACCCTGAGAGTTTCGAGTTAGTAGGGTAAAGATACTCACTACCAATTCCACTCTTCAGAGTTCATATCTTCAGCTTCTAATCGATGCTGCATTTCTCTCCATGTCCGTCCTGTGTCCAGCCCGCCCCTCCCTCGCATAGCATTTTTTTCTCAAATTCTCTTTTTTTAAAAAAATCGGTAAACCTCGTTTTCATCCCTCTGCAGGTGGAACTTTCTAACATTACATCTTTGGGTTTAATCAACCTGGGTTCCACTTTTATAGCCTTTCTATAAAGGGCTATAGCTTATGGCCAGTCCTGCCATGCAGCATCCGTCCTGCCAAAGCATGCCCACACATGCCTGGACAAGGTAGAAAACTTTTCCGCTTACATTGTGGGCAACATTTGAATTGACTTGAATTATGAATTGAACAAGATCAATGAGATCTAGGTGTTCTTGTACCTCAGTCAATGAAAGCAAGCATGCAGGTACAGCAGACAGTGAAGAAAGCTAATGGCATGCTGGCCTTTATAACAAGAGGAATTGAGTATAGGAGTAAAGAGGTCCTTCTGCAGCTGTACAGGGCCCTGGTGAGACCCCACCTGGAGTATTGTGTGCAGTTTTGGTCTCCAAATTTGAGGAAGGACATTCTTGCTATTGAGGGAGTGCAGCGTAGGTTCATAAGGTTAATTCCCGGAATGGTGGGACTGTCATATGTTGAAAGATTGGAGCCACTGGGCTTGTATACACTGGAATTTAGAAGGATGAGAGGGGATCTGATTGAGGCATATAAGATTATTAAGGGATTGGACACACTGGAGGCAGAAAGCATGTTCCCGCTGATGGGTGAGTCCAGAACTAGAGGCCACTGTTTAAGAATAAGGGGTAGGCTATTTAGAACAGAGATGCGGAAAAACTTTTTCACCCAGAGAGTGGTGGATATGTGGAATGCTCTGCCTCAGAAGGCAGTGGAGGCCAAGTCTCTGGATGCATTCAAGAGAGAGTTAGATAGAGCTCTTATAGATAGCGGGGTCAAGGGATATAGGAAGAGGGCAGGAACGGGGTACTGATTGTGTATGATCAGCCATGATCACAGTGAATGGCGGTGCTGGTTAGAAGGGCCGAATGGCCTACTCCTGCACCTACTGTCTATTGTCTATTGAAATAACAATTACAGGCTACTTCAAAAATAGAATGTATGATAGAGAAATTTCACAGTGATTTTCATGATCAGCAGCCCAAATTCCATAAGCTACACCTTAAAGTATTCAGGAATGCAAAATCTTTGTTGTCAAGTGTGACATCTAAATTGCCATGCTCCACATGCAGTATCTTTCTAACCAGCTTTTTTTTGTCATGTGTACTCCGATTCAGTTTAGAATAACTGGCCATCTGAATGATAACATCCAAAGCATAAGTTGCGTACAAATTGATGAAAGTAGAGTGGTGGATGTGGTGTATATAGATTTTAGTAAGGTGTTCGCTGTGTTTTTAATAGGGTACCCCATTGCAGGCTCATTCAGAAAGTCAAGAGGCATGGGATCCAGAGAAACTTAGCTGTGTGGATTCTGTTAATAGATGTAACATGTTCTGCCTATAGATCTGTGACTTGTGGTGTTCCATAGGGATCTGTTCTTGCATCCCTGCTCTTAGTGATTCTTATAAATGACTTGCATGAGGAAGCAGAAGAGTGGGTCAGCAAGTTTGCAGATGAGACTAAGGTTGGAAGGTTGGTGGTGCTGTGGATAGTGTAGAAGGTTGCCATAGGTTACAATGGGGCATTGATGGGATGCAGAGCTGGGCCAAAAAGTGGCAGGTGGACATCAATCCAGAAAAGTAAGAAGTAATAGACTTTGGAAGGTTGGACATGAAGGCAGAGTACAAGGTTAATGGTGGGATTCCTAGCAGTGTGGAGGAACAGAGAATTCTTGAGGCCCATGCCCATAGTGATCCCACAAAGCTGCTATGCAAGTTAATCGGGTGGTTAGGAAGGTGCATGATGTATTGGCCTTTATTAGTTGGGGGACTGAGTTCAAGAGCTTTAAGGTAATGTTACAGCTCAATAAAACTCTGGTTAGACCACACTTAGAGTATTGTGTTCAGTTCTGACACCTCATTTATAGGAAGGACGTGGAAGCATCAGAGAGGGTGCAGAGGAGAGATTTACCAGAATGCTGCCCAGATTAGAGAATATTTCATGGGAGATAAGGTTGAGCGGGTGAGGGATTTTCCCTTTGAAGTGAGGGAGGATGAGAGGCGACTTGATAGAGCTGTAGAAGAAGCAGTGGATAGCCAGTGTCTTTTTCCCATGGCAGCAATGGCTAATATGAGAGGGGCGTAATTTTAATGTTATTGAAGGAAAATTTGGGGGAATGTCAGAGGTCATTATTTTACATGGAGAATGGTAAATGAATGGAACACACTGGCAGCGGTGGTTGTCATAACACACAAAAAAAGTCAAAAGTCACATTTATTATCAGAGTACATACATGTGACCACATACAACCCAGAGATTCTTTTTATGTGGGCATATTTGGTGAATCTATTGAACAGAAACTGTAAACCAAATCTGTAAGCTGTAAACTTCAGGAACTGTAAGCTGTGAATGCAGATAATTAATTAATTAATTAATTAATTAATTAACTGATAGATAGATAGATAGATAAATAAATAGCAATAAATAAGGAGCATGAAATAACAGGATAGAAGAGTCCTTAAATGAATGTAATTTTCCCCTTTTGTTCAAGAGTCTGATGGTTGAGGGGTAGTAACTGTTCTTGAACCTAGTGCTGTGAATCCTGAGGCTCCTGTACCCTCTTCCTGGTGGCACCACTGAGAAAGGAGCATGGCCTGTGTGATGAGCATCTTTGATATTGGATGCTGCTTTTCTACGATAGTGTTTCATGTAGGTGTTCTCAACAGTTGAGAGGGGTTTACCCGTGATGTACTGGGCCAAATCCACTACCTTTTGTAGGATTTTCTGCTCAAAGACATTGGTGTTCCCATACCAGGCGATAATGCAGCCAGTCACACATCTAGAAGTTTGCCAAGGTTTTTGATGACATGCCAAATCTCTGCAGACTCCTGAGGAAGTAGAAGCACTGTCATGCTTTCTTTGCAATAATATTTATAGGATGGATCCTCTGAGATAGCGACACCCAGGAATTTAAAATTACTGATCCTTTCCACCTCTGATCTTCCGATGATTACTGGCTCATGGATCTCTGGACCTCTGCTAGCTCAAGCTAACTCTTCACTATGAATTGAGAACAAAAGGTTATACTGTTCTGTAAAGACATTTTCCTCTTCAACCCCACTACAGCTGACTGTGCACTTTAATTTATTAACTATCTGGAAATAGAGAGTCTGAATACACACGCCTATTACAGAAACTGCATAAGGCAAATGAAGTCTGATATTTTTAATTCTGATGGAAACCTGGGAGCTCCACCCTTGTTTTGGAGATAGGCAACTGTGTATTGAGTCTGGTGTATTGGGCTGGTGAGTGGTATGAATTAAAAGCAATTGGTTTGGCTTTGTTAAAACATTTCAGTAACTTGCTTATGAAATGATTGTACAAATGGTACAGTGTAATACTGTATGAGATTTAAAACCCATGTTATAAAACATGATTGAGAAATGGTTCAAAATATTTTGCATGCACTTATTAAGTATAGGAGCTATAGTCATACAGCAACTTTTCATAAATATTAGTGCAATGACTGACTGGCATTATTGCCGGCAATTTTAGAAATGATGCTGTCATGAACAATTCCAGAACAATTTTTTTTTTGCAGCTCCTTGAATAATACTTTGAAATCGTTAGTCCCTAAGGCAACAAAACGAGGTGATTGCCAGTTCAGTATGTCCAACTGAGAGCCTCTCTTGCAATGCCATGCTGCCTCATCGTCCCTCAGGTTTTACGCTGCTCCTCCAGTACTGAAAGATCCCATGGTCTATCTTTCCATTGGTTACCAAACCATTGCAGGCTTTATACATTTATTACATATTTGATATTTGGCCCATATACAAACGGCTCTACTAACAGCCACGGGACTCAGCGGTGAGAAGGTCTCCTTTCAGAAGCATATCCTTCAGATATGAGTTGAAGTTCAGCCAAACAGGAATGTTGTGATGTTCTGACTAAAGAGACCTCGGTTTGTGCTAACGCCACGTAAACATTACTCAAACATAATTGTCAGTCGGCAAGAAATAACAGATCGTACACTGCATAAAATTTTAAGGAAAGTACATTTACAAATTTTGGCTTTATCAAACAATTAGTAGGAAAAAGAAAAGAAAAAAGAGAAAGGGGCCCATTACAGTTAACTGGGTCCAAATGTGCGCATAAAGTCGGACCTCATCTTGAAGTTGTGCGCTGGACCCACTGTCTGCGTGAAGGCACACACCACGTTCTGAACTTCGCTCAACATTCCGCTCAAACTACTGGGCTCTCCCTCTGGAGTGTTGGCTCTTCATCCTTGGAGTCATTCATCTGCACAAAGAACTTCATGTAACATGGACGCTCCTTCCCACGGCAATCTCAGCCATCTTCCCTCCTGTCCACTCTGCAGCTCCCACTAAAAGAAACCCCACAAACCACACTGTCCATCACAAATCTCTCTCAAACTTTCTCCCAATTCCGCCATCCTGATTGGATGGATGACACAGCATTCCTAAGTTGAACATCATAGCCCCTTATCTTTTAGCCGAAACTAAAATATCCTAACTGCTTTTACACAGCTGCTAAAATGAAATGCCTACAGCATAGCAGTAAAAATCTTAACCAGGGCACTTGGTTGACTCTCTTTGAACAATTTCTGCGCACTGATGCAAAAAAAAGGGTGGAGTCAACTAAACCAGCTTTTCTTTGAAATGTTATGGGAGTATTTGAGAGGCCATTTATAATTGTGAACTTGAGCAATTGGCAGGTAGATCAACTGAATGTCAACTAAGAGAAATGGTTACATGTAATGAAACAGAAGCAAGAGTATTATTGAAAACAATTTGGTGCCTTTGTCATATAAGTAGTTGCTAATGCCATTGATTTGAAGCTTAATCAAGAAGATAGGCTTTGAGTTGTAGGTTGGCGTCAGAAAGGCAGATTCAAGAATGGCATTCCTAAACTCAGGATTTTTACATTAGAAGATGTAATTGCCAATGGTGTGAGATTTTAAGTCCCAAGATTGCCATCGGTATGCTGGCACTGAGAATAAACTGATCATGATTTTAAGCCTGGCGTACCTGATGTTAGAGTTTACTGTAAGTTGTGGTTAGCCTGCAGGAAGTAGCTCAAAGTACTGAAGAGATAGCACCAACCCTATTTAAGTTCCATCCAATGCCTCTTTGCTCTCCTTTGGCAGAGTCAGCAGTCCCACTCTGATTTCATCGCTTAAGTATTATTACATTTTTATTTTTACTTGCAGGGCAATTACAAAAGGTAATTCTAATCAAGAGACTGCTTAAATTAATCCAGCGATATTTTAGAGGTGAGAATTGAATAAACAGAGCTATCTTAAAAAAAAAGCATCTGGATCTTTAATTGAATTACCAAGGCATTGTAGGCTATAGACCGAGTACTGGTACAGGAGAGTAGGATAGATAAGATGAATGGCATGGAACTGATGGGCCAAAAGGCCTTTTTCTGTGTTGTATGATTTTGAGGGTTATAGGCTAAGGGATTTAGTCAATGGAAAGCTTGCCTTCAAAGGATTTGGAGATAAAAGTTTTGAAACAATCATTTGAATAAATTTAAACTTAAATTAGAAATGAAATGAATAACAGCAGCACAATTTCTTAACTTATTATCACTAAACACTTCGAAACTTCAAAATTGCTTGGACTACTCAGCTACAAGTACAATTCACTGTAATAATCCATTCTGATTTTGTTCCTGTGCATTTGACTTAAAAAAAAATATCCTCGGGGAACTGGGTTCTGGGCTGGATGATTTACTTGGCTGACATTATAAGAAAATGGAGTTAACATCAGCAATTGTGTCATTTCAATTGACTATGTTAATTCAGCTCCTTCACCTTGTCACTAAACCCCACAAGCCAATTCTTGGTGACAGCATCAGCATTTACTGCATAAACAACAGTATTTAAACATACATTTCTGTGTTTTTTAAAAATAATTTGTTGGACCGCTAATCATTAAAATCCTCTCGAGCAGGGATTCCCAACCTGGGGTCCACGGACCCCTCTGTTAATGGTCCATGGCCTAAAAACAGTTGGGAACCTCTGCTCTGGTGAGTAAATCTGCAATTTCTTTAGCAATTTAATTTAGAAACAATCTCTTATAGAGTGTCTTTAACTGTATTTTAAGTGAAAGCGTTTTACCATGTTGGTTTTAATCCTTTTTCGGGTATGATTCCATTGTTGTGGTACCTTGACTTTGTGACTGAAAAGTAAACAACATCTATGCATTATTTTATCCTTCCAGTGTAAGTGTTGTTACAAGAAGTAAATGCAAAAAGTGATTTTTTTGGGCTGTTTTTCTTTCCTTGCCTAAGCCAGACATACAAAAGCTAAGAGTTGTATCTTTCCCACTATGGTAACAGTTGGACTCAAACTCAAATTTTCCTCCATAGCATCATCGATAATGTCCCCAAGCTATTACCACTGATATTATCACTCTGGATTGGGCAGATATATTCAAAAATTGACTGAGAAGGATGTTGATGGAGCAGTTACAATGTTTTATGACCAACTTTTCTGTTCAGAAGAGTTTAAAGGTGGCAAGATCATTCGTCATATTTGATTACTAGACAATTAACCTGACTTTGCAAAGGTCGTTAACGTCATTGATTTTGTTAAATCTGAGGTACTTCAAGTTTGAATGGGCTGGCTGCATAGTACATAAAGTCATATCTCTTTTTCTGCTTGCTTTGTTCTAAATAAAATGTTGGTTTAAAAATACATATTTACATGTCTCAAATCAAAAATCTGCAGCAATGCTTTAAAAAAAATGAAGACGGGTTGCTGTCTTCAGTGGTACTGAGAACAATCTTGTTGTCCACAGTTGCTTCCAGAGGCAAAGTAGTGATCTCAGTGTGGCTGTCTGCTATTTTCTTCCAACTATTAACAGTTTACATCTCCAGCTCCAGACCAACCATGCTGCAGGACTGCTTTTTTGACATCGACTGGAATGTCTTCCATGATGAGGATGTCTTCGAGTTCATGGATGGGATCACGAGTTTCATCCAGAAGTGCATCAAAATCAGTCAGGGTCTTCCCGAATCAGAAACCCTGGATCAGCAATTCCGTGCAAACAGCACTTACTGTGCGAGACAGAGCTTATACTGCCGGTAATGAACAAGAGGTCAAGAAATGCAGCTATGATCTGTGCACAGTCAGCAAGGAGGCAAAACAACAATACAGAGACAAGATTCAGACTCAACTTTCCACCAACAACACACGCAGCTTATGGCAAGGTCTGCACATCATTGCAGACTTCATAGCTAAACGCAGTGGAGTTTCCAAAATCAATGCCTCTCTCCCAGATGAGCTAAATCTTTTTTACACTCAATTCGATGTTGCCAATACTGAGCCCCTGAGGAGACCTGCAGATGATGCGACTGGCAGCTTGGTCATCTCTGAGGCTGAAGTACGCAGGTGTTTCCATCGAGTGCACAGTCGCAAGGCTGCGGGACCAGACGACATCTCAGGGCGAGTACTCAGGATGTGCACGGCACAACTGGCAGCTGTGTTTGCAGACGTTTTTAATCTCTCCCTTTTCCAGTGTAGAGTGCCCTCCTGCTTCAAAACATCCATCGTGTCTGAACGACTGGCATCCTGTCGCACTCACCTCAGTAATGAACAAATGCTTTGACAGTCTGGTCAAGGACCACATCTGCAGCTTGCTGCCACTCACACTGGACCCCCTACAATTCACCTGCTGACACAACTGAATGGCAGACAACGCAATAGCCACAGCTCTACACACCATATGTGTGAATGCTGTTCCTGGACTACAAAGCAGCATTCAACACCATAATTTCCTCCAGGCTCGACAAGAAGCTCTAGAGACTTCGGCCTTCTCCCTGCCTTGTGTAGCTGGATCCTGAACTTCCTGTCAGATCGCTAGCAGGTGGTAAGAGTGGGCCCCCTCACCTCTGACCCTCAATGTGGGTGCCGCTTAGGGCTGTGTACTAAGCCCCCTCCTTTACTCTCTGTATACCTAAGACTGTATCACCACCCACAGCTCCAATCTGCTAATTAAATTTGCTGACAACGCTACACTGATTGGCCTAATCACAAATAATAATGAGGCAGCCGACAGAGAGGAATTCATCACCAAAATTGGGCCACTGAAGACAGAAACGGGTGAATTTATTATGGGGAACAAGGAAATGGCAGATGAGTTGAACAGGTACTTTGGATCTGTCTTCACTAGGGAAGACACAAACAATCTCCCAGATGTAATAGAGGCCAAAGGAACTAGGGTAAAGGATGAACTGAAGGAAATTTATATTAGGCAAGAAACGGTGTTGGATAGACTGTTGAGTCTGAAGGCTGATAAGTCCCTGGGACCTGATGGTCTGCATCCCAGGGTACTTAAAGAGGTGGCTCTAGAAATCGTGGACGCATTGGTAATCATTTTCCAATGTTCTATAGATTCAGGAACAGATCCTGCTGATTGGAGGGTGGCTAATGTTGTCCCACTTTTCAAGAAAGGAGGGAGAGAGAAAACAGGGAATTATAGACCAGTTAGCCTGACGTCAGTGGTGGGAAAGATGCTGGAGTCAATTATAAAAGAGGAAATTACGACACATTTGGATAGCAGTAGAAGGATCAGTTTGAGTCAGCATGGATTTATGAAGGGAAAATCATGCTTGATTAACCTTCTGGAGTTTTTTGAGGATGTAACTATGAAAATGGGCAAGGGAGAGCCAGTGGATGTAGTGTACCTGGACTTCCAGAAAGCTTTTGATAAAGTCCCACATAGGAGATTAGTGGGGAAAATTAGGGCACATGGTATTGGGGGCAGAGTACTGACATGGATTGAAAATTGGCTGGCTGACAGGAAATAAAGAGTAGTGATTAACGGGTCCCTTTCGGAATGGCAGGCTATGACCAGTGGGGTACTGCAAGGTTCGGTGCTGGGACCGCAGCTGTTTACAATATACATTAATGATTTAGATGAAGGGATTAAAAGTAACATTAGCAAATTTGCTGATGACACAAAGCTGGGTGGCAGTGTGAAATGTCAGGAGGATGTTATGAGAATGCAGGGTGACTTGGACAGGTTGAGTGAGTGGGAAAATGTATGGCAGATGCAGTTTAATGTGGATAAATGTGAGGTTATCCACTTTGGTGGCAAGAACAGGAAGGCAGATTATTATCTAAATGGAGTCAAGTGAGGAAAAGGGGAAGTACAACGAGATCTAGGTGTTCTTGTACATCAGTCAATGAAAGCAAGCATGCAGGTACAGCAGGCAGTGAAGAAAGTTAATGGCATGCTGACTTTTATAACAAGAGGAATTGAGTATAGGAGTAAAGAGGTCCTTCTGCAGCTGTACAGGGCCCTGGTGAGACCCCACCTGGAGTATTGTGTGCAGTTTTGGTCTCCAAATTTGAGGAAGGACATTCTTGCTATTGAGGGAGTTCAGCGTAGGTTCATAAGGTTAATTCCCGGAATGGCGGGACTGTCATATGTTGAAAGATGGGAGCGACTGGGCTTGTATACACTGGAATTTAGAAGGATGAGAGGGGATCTGATTGAAACATATAAGATTATTAAGGGATTGGACACACTGGAGGCAGAAAGCATGTTCCCGCTGATGGGTGAGTCCAGAACTAGAGGCCACAGTTTAAGAATAAGGGGTAGGCTATTTAGAACAGAGATGCGGAAAAACTTTTTCACCCAGAGAGTGGTGGACATGTGGAATGCTCTGCCCCGGAAGGCAGTGGAGGCCAAGTCTCTGGATGCATTCAAGAGAGAGTTAGATAGAGCTCTTATAGATAGCGGGGTCAAGGGATATGGGGAGAGGGCAGGAACGGGGTACTGATT
The DNA here is from genome assembly GCF_048418815.1 of Hemitrygon akajei. Classification (NCBI taxonomy): domain Eukaryota; kingdom Metazoa; phylum Chordata; class Chondrichthyes; order Myliobatiformes; family Dasyatidae; genus Hemitrygon; species Hemitrygon akajei. The sequence goes on from NC_133130.1 coordinate 37,971,622, forward strand.
GTGTATGATCAGCCATGATCACAGTGAATGGCGGTGCTGGCTAGAAGGGCCGAATGACCTACTCCTGCACCTTCTGTCTATTATCTCCCTGATACAGTGGTGTCAAGAGAATAACCTCTCAATCAACGTCGCAAAAACAAAGGAGCAGGTTGTGGACTACAGGAGGAATGGAGACGGGCTAACCCCTATTGACATCAATGGATCTGGGGGTTGAGAGGGTGAACAGCTTTAAGTTCCTTGGTACAAACATCACCGAGGATCTCACGTGGTCCGTACATACCGGCTGTGTGGCGAAAAAGGCACAACAGCGCTTCTTTCACCTCAGACAGTTGAAGAAGTTTAGTATGACCCCCCCCCAAATTCTAAGAACTTTCTATAGAGGCACGATTGAGAGCAGCCTGACTGGCTGGATCACTGGTTGGTATGGGGACTGTACTTCCCTCAATTGCAGGACTCTGCAGAGAGTGGTGCGGACAGCCCAATGCATCTGTAGATGTGAACTAATCACTATTCAGGACATTTACAAAGACAGGTGTGTAAAAAGGGCCCAAAGGATCATTGGAGACCTGAGTCACCCCAACCACAAACTGATCTAGTTGCTATCATCCGGGAAATGGTACTGCAGCATAAAAGCCAGGACCAACAGGCTCTGGGACAACTTCTTCCACCAGGCCATCAGACTGCTTACTTTATGCTGACGCAACTGTATTTCTATGTTATATTGACTATCGTGTTGTACATACTAGTTATTTTAAATCACTATAATTGCACACTGCACATTTGAACAGAAACATAACGTAAAGATTTTTACTCCTCATGTACATGAAGGATGTAAGTAATAAAGTCAATTCAGTGTTCTGTAAAAATGAATAAACAGTTGATGGCTCTGGCAAGACCATGTCCATAAGATGTAGGATCAGAATTAGGCCATTTGGCCCATTTATTCATGGCTGATCCTTTTCCCCTCCTTAGCCCCATTCCCTGGCCTTCTCCCTGTAACTTTTGATGTTGTGTCCAAACAAGAGCCTATCGAGCTCTGCCTTAAATACACCCAATGACGTGGTCTCCACAGCTGCTTGTGGTGATAAATTCCACAAATTCGCTACCCTCTGGCTAAAGAGGTTTGTCTGCATCTCTGTTTTAAATGGATGCTCCTCTATCCTGAGGCCATGTCCTCTTGTCCTAAGCTCTCCCACCATGGGAAACTCTTCATTAGGGCCTGAAGAAGGGTCTTGGCCTGAAATGTTAACTGTTTATTCCTTTCCATAGATGCTACCTGACCTGTTGAGTTCCTGCATCATTTTGTGTGTGTTGCCTACAGATCATCAATGTTCTGATTCACGATACAAGTATCAAATATACTTTTTATTTGCTGTCGTTGATACTGGTTTCTTTTATTATTTTTAATTAAAATATATTTAGAGATGACCAATTTTTCTATCATTAAAATGAGTTTAGTTCTTGAATTAACAACTTGCGAATCTATGTTTTATTAGAATGTTTTACATCTCAGGAGGGCATAAATAACAACTATGTTACTTTACTTTTAACCATCTTGAACATTTTTGCTCATGTTGACACCTTCAGTCAGGAGCCCGTAACTTGAAGAGACCAGAGACATGTATTAGAGTCTGAAATCCCAATATTGTATTGAGGGAATGCTACCAAGGCATCTTTGACTCTGTTAGATGAATGTAGAAATTCCTAAAGATAATTTCAAAGAGAAATTTCAAATTCCCAGTATCATTGCCAATACTCGTCCCTCAATAAATATACCATCGAAGAACAGATTTTCTAGTTACCACAACTCCATTTGTTGGCATTTCAGTGCACAAATTGGATGCTATGTTTCCTACATCACAATAGTGGCTACACTTCACAAAGTGTTTACTTAGCTGTAAAGCACTTTGAGATGTCCTGAGGTTATGTAAGATGTTATATAAATGCAAGTCTTTCTTTTCTGTCTTTTAGACTATTATGAAGTGATGGTAGTGAACTTGACTTGGTAATTGAGAGGAAGTCTCTTGCCAGCAGCACTAAAGGCTGCTGTTTATGTTAGCAGAGGACTTTTAAACTGAGAATACATTGAGTCTGCTTGGGTTGAGGGGAAAAGAAGTAAATTGGAAATACCAATATTAACAAATAAAGTGATATAAACCAATACTTACATATGAAGCTTTTCCCTTGGGACCATCCTGTAGGAAGATTCATCCTCATTCTGCCATGAGTGCTTCCATCATTTCAAGTGCTTGATCTGTTTCATGGTTTTATAGAATCGATGAATCTCATCCCCAAAGAGTCCAGCAAGCCCTTTGATTCCTGACCTGACATCTGCTAATGCTGCTGCCGACGACCTGCCACTCTGGATCTGCTGAACTGTGCTCCGTGTTTGACAACATTCATAATACGAATCAATATTCGGCTTTGGGAAAATGAGAGAGTGGGAGGGGGGAGCTGTAGTCGCAAAAGGCTGCATTGCCCCTAGGCAGCTGTCAGAAATGGGTAGTTATTAATAGCTCTGTCTCCACTTAGCATAGTCAGTAGGGGTCAGACATGAAATGATTTAATCAGTTTATGATATCTGTGACAGGGAGCACTTAAAATGCAATCACAAAATTTAGTTAGAAGTGTCCCTGGGCTGCTGCAGCATTGACCTTAGTTAATATTTTTTTGTTGTTAATACAGAGCTGAATTGTGCATCTCCAATAAACAAATTCTGATTAAGTATCAAAGCATTTAGTAAGAGTAGAACCTACTTAGATGCACGCCTTTGTACTCTGTACTTTATGTCATGCATTTAGCCATGTTTCACTTCTATAACCTAAATAGTACTAAATCTAATCTAGGTCAGGGTTAATGAAGCACTAATTAGTATTCATCTAGAAGCCAATGATGTGAGCTGCTGTATCAGATGAGGAAAATATTTTTATAATGCTGGAAGATGTATCATTTGAGTAAGTCAAATATAAAATATTTGGGGGAATAAAAGTTGAAGCTTCTGGTGATGTTCCCCCCCCCCCCCCCTTCACCATTCCCATCAGCTTTTCCCTCTCACCTTATCTTCTTACCTGTCCATCGCCTCCTTCTGGTGCTCCTTCCCCATTTTCTTTTATTCATGGCCTTCTGTCCTCTCCTTTCAGACTCTCTTTTCTCCAGCCCTGTATCTCTTTCACCAATCAACTTCCCAGCTCTTTACTTCATCCCTCCCCATCCCGGTTTCACCTGTCACCTTGTATTTTGCACTCCCCTCCTCCCACCTTTGAACTCTCCCCAGTCCTGTTGAAGGGTCTCGGCCCGAAGCGTCGACTGTTTACCTTTTTCCAAGATGCTGCCGGGCCTGCTGAGTTCCTCCAGCATTTTGTGTTTGTTGCTTGGATTTCCAGCATCTGCAGATTGTCTCTTGTTTGTGAGAGTTTATATCAGATTGCGTTCCTGGCATATGAAGGATTTTGTTTCTTCAACTTCATTTTGAGATGTGGGTATTATTGGCAAGGGCCCAATTTTGCTTGAGAGGGCGTATTGGTGAGATATCCTGGTCTGTTGGTTAAGATACTCCTGCAATGCCGTTTGGTGGGTTGTACCAGTATTTTGGCTCAGTCGAAGTAGGTCCATGGTGGATGCCATCTTCCAGCTAAATGAAGACTACTACTTATTGAGTAGACATCCGCCTTCAATACCATAATTCCAAGCAAACTCATCTCCCAGCTCATGGATCTGAGACAATATTCCACTTGCAACTGGATCCTTGACTTCCTGACCAACAGACAGTAATCAGTGAGGACAGGCAGAAACGTATCCACCGCCATTATTCGCAACACTATTGCCCCACAAGGCTGCATCCTCAGTTCCCTACTTTACTCCTTAAACACTCACAAATGTGTGGTCAGATTTTGCTCTAGCTCCATCGTTGTGATCATGACTGATCCAATCTAGGTCTCATCCACACCATCTTGTGTGGATCAAGAACCTGTCTGCTTCAGTCTAGAATGCATTGAATGATTCATGCAGCATAGCTTCCATAGATTCAAGAGCCGCCGAGAGAAGAAATTTCTCCCTCATATAGGTTGTAAATTGGTGCTTCTTCTAAAAGGCAGGTTGTTTCCCCTGATGGCACCTAGCCTGTCAAGGCCCCTCAGTATTTTATCATTTTCAGTAAGTTCAGCTTTCATTCTTCTAGACCCATTGGGTAAAAGGCCAATGGACAGCCTCACCATCCCAGGACTCAACAGTAAACTTTCTCCAAACTGTCACTAGTATCAACTAATGTAACAATATACTGTATTGTACAAACTTGCATAAGGGGATGAAACTTTATACTGTACTCTGGAAGTCACATATTCATGCAAGTAGAGAATATCAGGTAGCAAGCCTTCCTTCCTTTGCCCTCCATACCCAATGCCATAAACATGAGTTTGTCTTCCTAACCACTTGTAATATCTACAGTAACTTGATGCTGAAGGTTATAGGAAATATAATGGTTCAGCAGGGAATCACAACGGCACAGAAGGTTAGGGCTTTCACACAGCTCTAGCGAGCCTGCTTTGTTCCCTCCGGTGTTGTCCATAGGAAGTTTGAACATTGTCTTTGGGACTTCATGGATATACCATAGATAATTTGATTTTTTTGTACATTCCACGTGTACTTTTTTGTTAATAGCTTTGTTGGACTTTTTTCATTATCAGAATTGGAGAATGAATTGTGTTTAATCTGGGAGAAATTAATTTTAAGAGATTACACTTCAACAGAAGTTTGTTTATCAGGCTATTATTTGGAGCGAAATGGTGTTTAAACAAAGAAGGCATCTTTCACTGGTGTATTGAGATTGGATTTTACTCGTCTGTGGTTTGGAGAAAATTTCTGAAGAGATTAAGAAAATTTTGACCAGAGAAATATGCCTCCAAGAGGATTCTTCAGAACAGAAGCTGAATGTAAAGAGACAAACGAACAAAGGTAAGAGACAAGGGCAATGGACAGAGGTTCTGCCTTCTAATGCAGGTTAAGAAGCAATGGCAATGTTCTTAATTTAGAAAGTTGACCCACATAAGTCAGGGTAATGTGAGATATTTATTATTTTGTCTTGGTATGATAACAAATTGGTGATTGATCTCCCCTATTGCTTTATACCCCTACAAGAGAAAGAAGTTTGTGATTTGAATCAAATTTCAGCTCATTCAATCAGAATCAGTGAGATTTAAAAATAAAACATACAAAAGTCACAGAGTTCAGTTCAACTCACAAGGGATGGCTATTCTGACAAATGAGTTGGTGCCCATAAAACTTTTTTTTAAAAAAAGGCATTTTCTGGAAGTCAAATAAGGCACTTGAAATAAACACAAATAATACATGCAAAATTAATTTGTATTAAGCCAGAAATATTGTTCTGGCTGTGACTAGAGAGAGAATGTCCACAGCAAAGTTTCTCTTCTTTTCGTGACAGCAGAAGATCTGATGGCTTCTGCCTGTACCCGACAGTCGTATCTGCAAATATCAACTTTCTGCTGATGCTACTGAGCTTCTGCTCTGCCTCCTGTTTTGGTGCCTGCTTCCCTTTGAGGCAGTTCAACTGCTAATACTCTACATCATCCAATCATAGAACTGCTGTTTCCTCCTATGAAATAACAATCCAAGCTGATTTCATTGCATTTTTGCCTTTTTGCGTTCTATTCGGTTTCTCAAATAGAGAAAAGATAATATTTAGTAATATTTTCATGTAATTGACTCAAAAAAGAAGTAAAAGAAAGTGTAATTCATGTTTATAATGAGGTGATAATTGGCATTTAAAATAAACTCTTCTATTATAACCAAGTTTTCTTTTCTAATTATCGATGCAATAGGAGAACAGCAATACAAATGGAAAATAATTTATTATGTTGTCTTCTTTTCTCTATGATTTCTCTATGAGGAGTTCAAAATGGAAAAGTGTAATGTAATTCTAAAAATTAATCATAAGCTTTAATCAAATGAAATAGGATTGAAATTATCAGTTTATGTAAAAGGATTTTTGAAAATAAAACTTTATTATAAGTTTTCACAGAATTGTGTTTTACTTTTTGACTTGAAGTTCTGCATTAGAAAATCTCTTAATTACAGTGTTGCTATAAAGTTCAATTAAAGCCCATATTTTCTAGATTAGTTTAGTCCTTAAGCTTAAAGAAAATGTAGATGAGCAACCGGAATGGGAAACTGATAAATATAGTTTTGTTAGGAATTATTTCTGCTTGATTTAAAAAAAGTGTTTGTAAAGTTTCCTCAGTTCATATTTTACAGGAAGTTGGGGAATGAAAATAAATTATTTAAGCGGTTTTTGAAAGCTGATTTGGCAGGTTATATCTTCAAAGAGTTTTTAACTGTAAATACAAACCAGAAAGAAGGTTTGAGATTTATTTCTTAGTCAGTAGTGACCAGTAGGATGCCAGTAAAGATTTTGAAATTAACCTCAGTACTTTGCACTCAGAATAGTTAATAAACCAGAATTCCTGCTCCTGATTGCCATTCACTGACTTGCTTTGCAAAGTGTGTGTGCTTAATGTCTAGTGCAAGTGGCTTGGATTAGTTAAGACATCTATTCCTCAGTCTACACCTGAGCCTACCTATGAAAGGTGGGTAGTTACTGAGAGAGCAGAGGGCAATTGTGATTTGTCCATCTGCTTGAGCCTGTATTTGTAAGAGGCACGGAGGAAAGAAAAGAAAGCATAATAAATGATTTTTCTTTATATATAACTTTAATAGTCATGAAAGACCAAGATGTATTCTAGTCACATTTTGGAAAATGTTTATTTTCACAACTTAAAGGTTAGTTAGGCTATAGAATTTGGCTCCTCAGATATTAGAAGTAACTTTGAGTTCTGATTAATGGGAATGCAGTCTGATGTATTAAGTTACCATACAGCAGTAGCCCTTTTTATGATATGTGAACAGCTGTTTGGTTCAAACCTTGCTTCACCTCCTTCAGTCCATACTTAAATTTTATATGTGATATTCTTATCAATAATGTTATGAACACTACTTCCAGGATGATCAGAAGTTACTGAGGTATATCTTTTTACATTCCAGGGCCATTAAAATTATGTTCATTCCGTAATGAGATTAAAGATAATGATGTAGATTGCTGCCATTGTTAACAATTTTTAATTGAACATGACACAACCTAACATTGCAGCACCTGTCTTAGAGCCACAGAGATCTCTTTCTCCTGAAATTTGCATGTCTTAAAAACTTGATGTTTTACATCGTCACCTGAATCTGACAAGCCGAGTTTGTTTGTCCTTTTGCTGCTGAGTTGTTGACCTTGCATTTCCATGCTCTGGACCTAAATAGGCAGAAGTGTCACTGATTAAATCTTACTTGGTTTGTCATAAAGTGCTATTTTACAAAGATTGCAGAATAGCCGTTTATCCACCGAGCCATTGGAGAAGCATGCTGGCAGGCTGCAGGTCAAACTGATCAAGCTGAACCCAGGAACTGTGCTGAGGCAATTGCTTTCCAGTCACAATTGTGTTGGGCTCTGCAGCAGAAATCAATGTGCCCTGGCTATTCAGGGCAAAACCACCCCAATCACTGTGATTATTAAACACAGACTTATAAAACAATACAGTACTGGACAGGCCATTTGGCCCATGATATCATGCTGACCTTTTAAGTTGATTTATACCAGATAATCTCCTCCTCTTTATAACCTGTATCCATCCCTCCATTCTCTTCATATTCATGTGTATATCTAACTCCTCTTAAATTCCACCAAATTGCTTGCTTCCACAACTACCCATTTCAGATACCTACTAATCTGTGTTTTAAAAAAACTTGCCCCTCACATTGTCTTTAAATTTCCCTTCTCGAACTTTAAAATCATTTTCTCCACATCTGAATTTTTACTGTGGAGGACATCACAACCGGACCAAATATGTCCTCATCTGGTGTTCATACCTGTGCATTTCCCAATAACAATCAATTAAAGCAAGCTAGGTTGAAGCCCTAGTTGATTTTCTCCCCAATGGCCATTGAAATTGATTTTTAATAGTAGCATCTACCTGACAGGGGTGTCAAACTCATTTTAGGTCACGGACATCTGAATTTTTACTGTGGAGGACATCACAACCGGACCAAATATGTCCTCATCTGGTGTTCATACCTGTGCATTTCCCAATAACAATCAATTAAAGCAAGCTAGGTTGAAGCCCTAGTTGATTTTCTCCCCAATGGCCATTGAAATTGATTTTTAATAGTAGCATCTACCACAGGGGTGTCAAACTCATTTTAGGTCACGGGCCGGATTGAGCAAATTGCAGCTTCATGCGGGCCGGATCAGTCAGACGCATGTGAACGCAGCTTTCGTTGCCTCCGTTTTTTCAGCCTGCTCTCATGTGTCTCAGTCTCTGCTATAACTACAAAGTGTTTCACTTTACAAATTCCGTTTCTTATGAAGAAGACTGCCGAATAAACACTAAAAACCCTGAAAACCTGGTACCTGAATAAACTCAGCATTAGCCATATCATACACCATAGGCGCTTCGATTACTGGGGCCAGCTTTAATAGTAATTAGATATTATCTCGCGGGCCAAAGATAATTCCACCGCGGGCCTTGAGTTTGACATATATGATCTACCATTAAACTGGTTAAAAAGATCCTGGTTTGAACCTTACCTGTTTGACTTATTACTCAGAGCAGAGTATGATTCGCTGATCATTCTACGTTATTACTTCCTGTAAATCTCCTCTCGACCTTATCTTCAAGCACGAGAGTCAAGTAGTAAGTCTGAGGATTGCATGCGTACCCTTCCACTCTTGTCTATGACCGTTTTAATTCTCTTCATCCAACATCTCTCAAAATAGGGATTGCTCCAAAGATTGGGTATTGCATTGAGTAATTTTTGATGTTTTAGCAATTTTCCTATAGGCCTAATCGACAAATGCTAACAATACACTTCTTTAATGTAACCTTCCAGCTAATCCATTCCAAGGCACCCACATCCTCACCAAAGTCTCTGGATGACGGTTGGGATTGGGCAACCTGTCCCTTTCTTTTCATTCATTTTGCAACATTGCCAAGGTAGTGGTCCCACAGGCATCTTGACTGAGATCATCGAACTCTGGCAGGAATTTAATGCTGTGGAAATGCGCAGCATGTTTGGAATTGGACTATAGGTCAAGTTACAATTCAATCTGAGGTCCTTTGATGCAATGTGAGCAAGAAATAAGGTGATCTCTTATATAAAAATGATATTTCTTTCTCAGGAAAGATGCTAGCATGGATGGAGCATTGACTGATTGGCAGGAGGCAAAGAATGGGAGTTAAGGGAGCCTTTTCTGGTTGGCTGCTAGTGACTAGTGGTGTTCCACAGGGGTCTGTGTTGGGACCGCTTTTTATTTTATACATCAACAATTTGAATGAAGGATTTGATGGCTTTGTGGCCAAGTTTATGGATGATATGAAGATGGGTGCAGAGTGATGCACCATCAATAACTCTCAGAGACGTGAGTTAAGGTAGACGTTTATTGGCTGGAAGAAAGCACCGTCAGCAGCAAGCGACCACCACACAACATCCTGGAGACTGAGGGAGGAGCAATGCCTCCAATCGCCTTTATACCGGGGTCTGTGGGAGGAGCCACAGGAGCAGTCAGCAGGGGGGCGTGTCCAGACAGGTATATGTAGTTCACCCTTTTGTTTTAAAAGAGAGTCCCCATGGGGCGAAGTTTCTTACAAGTATATTTACAGGTTAAGTCTATCAGGTGGTCGAATCTGTCGCTGCAATCTACGTAGCACCGGCTGTGATTGTACCGGGGACGGTGGTTGTGCTGGTTCCGGCCTGACTTGAGGTGTCAGCCCATTAGACGTCAGTGATCCCTCATGCGTGTGCGAGGCGCCCAGTATGGGAGTGTCGTGAGGAGTCTGTGTAGGGCTTGGTGTGTGCGGTGTCACCTTGGGTACGGGGTTCATAGTTACCATGGAGTGTTCGGGGTAGTGGTCTGCTGCTCCTGCGGGCGCCAGGTTGCGGACAGAGACCGTGTCCTCCCGCCCATCAGGTAAGACCACTTAGGTATACTGGGGGTTCGCATGTAGTAGGTGAACCCTCTCGACCAGCGGGGAGTATTTATTGCTCCTCGCATGTTTTCGGAGCAGCACTGGCCCTGGGGATGTCAGCCAAGCTGGTAGGGTGGTCCCAGTGACAGACTTCCTGGGAAAAGAAAAGAGGCGCTCATGAGGGGTGGCATTGGTGGACATACATAACAGAGAGCGGATGGAGTGGAGTGCCTCGGGGAGGACCTCCTGCCATCGAGAGACCGGCAACCCCTTTGACTCAAGGGCTAAAAGTGTGGCCTTCCACACTGTGGCATTCTCCCTCTCCACCTGTCCATTTCCCCGGGGATTATAGCTCGTGGTCCTACTAATAGCAATACCCCTAGCCAGCAGGTACTGGCGCAGCTCATCACTCATAAACGAGGACCCTCTATCACTGTGGATATAGCAGGGATATCCGAACAGAGTGAAGAGTTGGCGCAGGGCTTTTATGACTGACGTGGCAGTGGAGTCAGGGCAGGGGATGGCAAAGGGGAACCGCGAGTACTCGTCGATAATGTTGAGAAAGTAGGCATTGCGGTCGGTGGAGGGAAGGGAGCCCTTAAAGTCAACACTCAGTTGTTCAAAGGTAGCCTTGATAAGTTGCGCCTGTTCAGGACGGTAGAAGATAGATAGATAGATAGATACTTTATTCATCCCCATGGGGAAATTCAACTTTTTTTCCAATGTCCCATACACTTGTTGTAGCAAAACTAATAACATACAATACTTAACTCAGTAAAAAATATGATATGCATCTAAATCACTATCTCAAAAAGCATTAATAATAGCTTTTAAAAAGTTCTTAAGTCCTGGCGGTTGAATTGTAAAGCCTAATGGCATTGGGGAGTATTGACCTCTTCATCCTGTCTGAGGAGCATTGCATCGATAGTAACCTGTCGCTGAAACTGCTTCTCTGTCTCTGGATGGTGCTATGTAGAGGATGTTCAGAGTTTTCCATAATTGACCGTAGCCTACTCAGCGCCCTTCGCTCAGCTAACGATGTTAAACTCTCCAGTACTTTGCCCACGACAGAGCCCGCCTTCCTTACCAGCTTATTAAGACGTGAGGCGTCCCTCTTCTTAATGCTTCCTCCCCAACACGCCACCACAAAGAAGAGGGCGCTCTCCACAACTGACCTATAGAACGTCTTCAGCATCTCACTACAGACATTGAATGACGCCAACCTTCTAAGGAAGTACAATCGACTCTGTGCCTTCCTGCACAAGGCATCTGTGTTGGCAGTCCAGTCTAGCTTCTCGTCTAACTGTACTCCCAGATACTTGTAGGTCTTAACCTGCTCCACACATTCTCCATTAATGATCACTGACTCCATATGAGGCCTAGATCTCCTAAAGTCCACCACCATCTCCTTGGTCTTGGTGATATTGAGACGCAGGTAGTTTGAGTTGCACCATATCACAAAGTCCTGTATCAGTTTCCTATACTCCTCCTCCTGTCCACTCAGCACAGACTTAGCAGTCCCTGGTCATCGTCCTGATGTCCTCAAGGGAGTAAGGCAAGTTCCGGGCTTTCATGAAATGGTAAAATTGGGTGACCCCCAGGTGGCAAAGATCTGCATGGAGGGCGTATAGCTGGTCGAGCTGCGCACTGGCACACACTCCCTGGGATAGGGCATCAGGGGGCTCATTGAGCCTTCCAGGCCGGTACAGGATATCATAGTTGTAGGTGGAGATTTCTATTCTCCACCACAAAATTTTATCATTTTTGATTTTGCCCCGCTGTTGGTTGCTGAACATGAACGCAACTGAGCGCTGGTTGGTCAGCAAGGTGAACCTTTTGCAGGTGAGATAGTGCCTCCAGTGCCTAATAGCTTCCACCATGGCCTGGGCTTCTTTCTCCACCGCGGAGTGCCGAATTTCAGGGTCTTGAAGGGTACGAGAGAAGAATGCTACTGGCCTGCCTGATTGAGGGTAGCAGCCAGCGCGAAGTTGGAGGCGTCACTCTCTACTTGGAAGGGAATGGTCTCGTCCACTGCATGCATCGTTGCTTTGGCAATGCCCCCTTTAATGTGGCTGAAGGCCGCGCGGGGCCTCGGCTGAGAGGGGAAATGCGGTGGACTTGACCGGGGCGGGCCTTGTCTGCGTAATGAGGGACCCATTGGGCGTAATAGGAAAAGAAGCCCAGGCACCGTCTGAGGGCTCTGAGGGTGGTGGGAAGAGGGAGTTCTAAGAGGGGGCGCATACGGTCGGGATCAGGGCCAATGACCCCGTTCTCCACGACATACCCAAGGATGGTTCTGAACACACACTTGTCGCTGTTATAGGTAAGGTTCAGAGCTTTGGCCGCTTGGAAAAATCGTTGGAGGTTGGTGTCGTGATCCGGCCAGTCATGACCGCAGATGGTGATGTTATCCAGATAGGGAAGTGTGGCCTTCAGTTGGCACTGGTCCACCATCCGGTCCATTTCCCTCTGGAAGACGGAGACACCATTCATGACACCGAAGGGAACGCGCAGGAAGTGATAGAGCCTGCTGCCCGCCTCAAAGGCAGTGTAGGGGCGATCCTCCGGGCGGATGGGGAGCTGGTGATAAGCGGATTTCAGGTCTATGGTCTATGGTCTATACAATACTTACATACAGTTTTGTTTTTTTTACTGAGTTAAGTATTGTATGTAATTAGTTTTGCTACAACAAGTGTATGGGACATTGGAAAAAAGGTTGAATTTCCCCATGGGGATGAATAAAGTATCTATCTATCTATCTATCTACTTAACTCAGTAAAAAAATATGATATGCATCTAAATCACTATCTCAAAAAGCATTAATAATAGCTTTTAAAAAGTTCTTAAGTCCTGGCGGTTGAATTGTAAAGCCTAATGAGTAGTACTAAGTTGTGCGATCACTAGTTGCCACTATGTATTGAGGTTCAAAGGTTGTTTATTGTTTAATGTACAATATGGCTCTGATATCCGTTTCCTCCAGATAGCCATGAAACACAGAAAAACCATGGAGATTTTGTGAACAAAAAGATATCAGCTCCTTCCCAGCATGAAAAAGAAAAAGAAACAAAACCCTCCAACCCAAACCCACTACCCCCTCTCTCACAGAAAACAGCAGTGACAATAACATCAATCCTCAACATCCCTCGCTGAAAAGTGACGATAATATCAAACCCCAACCCCCACCCTTTCAGAAAAGAACAGTATAAAATCCCCAGCCCCTCGCTCTTACACAAAAAACTGACAGATCACCAATATAGAAAAAGACCAGTTAGAACCTGCCCCCAGTTACGTGAAGGATGCCTCTGGCCTTGTTGCCATCCACTGCTCTATTCAGTCAGATTCTTCCACACTAACTCGTGGAAAAACCTCTGCAGAGCCCACAAGTCTACCAGGCAGTGGTCAGTATGGAACACCCTGCAAACACTGCAGGAGAATTATATGATGGAACTCTGTGTGATTGTTCCCAGAAGTTGTCAAAGCCATTTGGCAGAATTCTTTATTCCTAGAACTCACCAATAGGCACCATAATTTAAAGAGCAAACACGAGGATATATCTGCAGATGCTGGAAAAGGTCCTGACGAAGGGTCTCGGCCCGAAACGTCGACAGCGCTTCTCCCTATAGATGCTGCCTGGCCTGCTGTGTTCCACCAGCATTTGGTGTGTGTTGTTGTTGGCACCGTAATTTAGTTGGCTAGCAGTGAGAATGGCCCTTTTCATCAGATCCTTCATGCACAGTCAGTTTCACCTCCAGCACTGTTCGATTAAGATGGCTGTGATGAGGATAAGGATCATCCACCTCTCCGTTGTCTGCGGATTTGTAGGGAAGAAAGATTCCAAACATCCTTTGCAGAGGACGAGGCGCCGAGAAAGTCCGTTCGCTTGGGCGATATGTAACAGCAGCGAGTGACTGGAGTCTCGGTGAATGCTGAGTTGAGCTCCGAGAGTAGTGGACTGTATGATAAGAGTCAATAAACCGTGCTTCCTTACACATTTACAGGGCTCCCAGAAGCCAGGCACATTCATCGCCTCTTGTTAGATCTGGTCTGGAGTCCGAGCTGACATCTCAGTTCGTTTTATATCACCTTCTCTCCCATATTCAATTCGAGGAAATCAGTCCCCGTCTCGTACACTTCACTTTTGGTTTCATTTCTAAGCAATTCTAAGAACTGTGTTTATATTTCAGGGCGCTGATGTTCTGTGTTTCTCTGGAAGTGTTACTCAAAGAGCAAGTTTTCTTTAAAGCCTCGCACGGCCAAACGAAGGCGCGAGTACAGTGACAGACGAGGGGAAAAGGCATTTGGTGCGAGAGAGGTGGAAAGAGTGTTTAGACAGAGAAGGGGGTGGGGGATACCGGAGCAGCTTTGCGATGAGAGAGACGAAGTGTACGGAGTGGTGAGCAAAGGGATAGGAAAACATGGAGGGGGGACGAACAGAGAGGGAGGCGGACAAATTCCACCTCGGAGCCGAGTGTGCTGAACTAGAGCCCGGCTCTAGAACAGGAAAGACCGCTCGGTTCCTCTTCGGACCCAGCAACAACTGGATTACTGGTCATTCGCTTGAAAGGTCTCCCTGTCGAAGGCGGTCGGCATTTACCCCTTTAGCGGGCCCGCTTTTACCCGGCAACCCAGGCTGCTGCGATTTACGGTCAGGGCAGAGCTCTCAGGGTCGATATTGGGAGTGGGATTGACGGGGTCAAGGAGGGCGGAACAGCCCTGCGTTAGTTAGTGTTAGTGCTGGCGCTGGGAGCTCGGCCCGGCTGAATGATACTCTTCTGCTGCGCCTGGTCAGTTACTGATGGTGCATCAATTTTATTGGCTGGAAGAAAGCACCGTCAGCAGCAAGCGACCACCACACAACATCCTGGAGACTGAGGAAGGAGCAGTGCCTCCAATCGCCTTTATACAGGGGTCTGTGGGAGGAGCCACAGCAGTCAGCGGGGGGGGGGGGGGGGGGGCACGTCCAGACAGGTATATGTAGTTCACCACACAGGGGCAGGTAGTGTTTAGGAAGCAGAGAGGCTACAAAAGGACTTAGACAGATTAGGAGAATGGACAAAGAAATGGTAGATGGAATACAGTTCTGTGAAGTGTATGGTCATGCACTTTGGTATAAGAAATAAAAGCATAGACTATTTCCTAAGTAGAGAGAAAATTCAAAGATCTGTGGTGCAGAGGGATTTCAGGGCCCTTAGGTGAATTTGCAGGTTGAGCCAGTGGTGAGAAAGACAAATGTCATGTTAGCATTCGTTTTGAGAAGATTTGAATATAATAGCAAGGATGTAATTGTGAGGCCTCACTTGGAGTATTGCGAGCAGTTTTGGGCCCCTCTTCTAAGAAAAAATGTGCTGTCATTGGAGAGGGTTCAAAGGAGGTTCACAAATGATTCCGGAATTGAAAGGGTTATCATATGAGGAGCGTTTGAGGGCTCTTGGCCTGAGCTCACTGGAATTAAAAAGAATGAGGGGGGGGGGGGGATCTCATTGAAACCTATTGAACACTGAAAGTCCTCTATAGAGTAGATGTCGAGAGGACACCACCTCAGAATAGGATGTCCATTTAGAACGGAGGTGAGGAGAAATTTCTTCAGCCAGCAGGTGGTGAATCTGTGAAATGTGTTGCCACTAGTGGCTGTTGAGGCCAAGCCATTTGCTATACTTAAGGCAGAGGCTGATTGATTCTTGATTCATCAGAGCATGAAGGGATATGGGGAGAAGGCATAAATTTGGGGCTGAGAGTGAAATGGATGAGCCATGATGAAAGCAGACTCAATGGACTAAATGGCATAATTCTGCTATTGTATCATATGATCTTATAAAATAGATAATACTGAGCTGAGGAGGCATCAACAGGTGAAGGCATCAATTATAAAAATGTCAAATGCTAAATCTAGTAGATCAATATTTTGTGAATATCACCATAAAAAGATTAATAGTGAAAGCTGGAAAATGGTTGAAATTGTAGATTAATATACAATGGTCATGAGTGATGGGTCAAAAACAGATCCAAAATTGAAGAAAACATCAGAAGATTCGTTCATGTACATCCACCAGAAGTTTAGGGAATTCTGGATCTCAAATTGTCCACTATAAATGTGGAGTAATACCATTTGCGGTGTTCACATGGAGCTAATGCTTTTGCTGTCACTTGCCAAGAAGCATTAGAGATATTGTCCTTCAATTCTAACAACAGGATAACTTGTGAAATAAATCTGAAAGCTGTAGCTATTTTTATAGTTGCTATTACCCACATGTTGGGTTTTGCTTGTTACTAGGCATGGAGCCAACTCTTATTTTACATTATATTGGTAACCACTTTATTTGACATGGTGAATGAAAATCTAATTAATTTAATATCACACAGTTCCACCAAAATTGTATTATGAATTATATTCTTCATGTAATTAAGCTTATTAGCATTATTGTCTTAATTCTATAGATTTGTGAACTAAACTGCTCCATATATTGTTTGCACATTCCAGGTGCTGTCATTATCACGGTGCATAATGGGGTCTTATTTATCGAAGTCCCGGATGTCCAATCTGTCCGTTAGGCAGTCCCTCTTCCCACTCGGCCCCATAACAACTTCATATTTTCTTGCATTAGCTTGTAGTTTTAATGTTGGAGCTGATTTAATACAGCATATATTTGAAAGGGGGAAAGACTGAATCTTTTGCTATCTTTTTACAACTGGCCACTGCACAGGGACAGAATCAGCATGTAATACGTGGGTGATGTAATAAAATACAACAAGCCACAATCCAAAGACAAGAGAGAAGGGAGAAAATTGTAAAGAAGAAACGTCTTTCCTACTGTTGCTGACACTTAAATTTTAGTATATGTCGACAATATTGTTTGTCACAGAAATATGAAGAGGAAAGAAAGGTTTCAAATAGCATCTAGACTGATTTGATTGAAATTTGTAATTACTTTTGGCTGGTAGCCTAGTCTGGAGCACCTCTAATTGTTTGTTTCTCTTGTTTGTCAAACTTGGCAGATTGTTGAAGGTTTTTCAGTGTCAATCTTCCTAAGGGTAGGGATCAGCTTAAATAGATTATTAATAATTGTGTTTTAGGTGTGCAGGTTTTACTAAATGGATTGAAAGTGATCATTTAAAAAAATAATTTCATTCCTCTGCTAAGAATGGTAGGTTTGCTGGAGTACTCTTTCAATGGTATGATTGGTCACCACCTCAACTGCCTTGTTTTACTGTGACATTGAATATGGCGTTGATTGGCTTTTTCACCATGAATGAAATTATGGATCAGTTAATGCTGTTTCTTACCGCGATGTCTGGCATGTACTATTCAAACTCCTCTGTGGAGTTGGAATTGGTTTATTATTGTTACATCTACCAAAATACTGTGAAGAGCTTGTCTTGCATATTGTTCATACAGATCAAATCATTGCATGGTGCCTTGAGGTAGAATAGGGTATAACAATAACAATGAACAATAAAGTGTAAAAGCCACAGAGAAACTGCAGTGTCGACAAACAATTAAGTGCAAGATTATAACAAAGTATATTGTGAGGAAAGAGAGTCCATCTTATTGTAGAAGAGGTGCTTACAAACATCTGATAATAGTGGGATAGAAGCTGTCCTCGAGCCTGGTGGTTCATGCTTTCAAAACTTTTGTATCTTCTGTTCGATGGGAGAGGGTAGGAGATGTCCTTGATTATGCTGGCTGTTTTGCTAAGGCAGTGATAAGTCTGGACAAAAGACCACAGGAGGGAGGTTGGTTTCTGCGATGTGCTGCAACTCACTGTGGTTTCTTCCAGTCAAGTGCAGAGCAGTTGCCATATCAAGCCGTGATGCATCCAGCTAGGATGCTTTCTAAAATTAATAAGGGTAAAAATTGATGAGTCGACAAGGACATGCCAAATTTCTTTATCCTCCAGAGGAAATAGAGGCATTGGTGAGTTTTCTTGGCCCAGGGTAGTCTATTTGTGATGTTTACTCCGTATAACCTGAGATTCTCAACCCTCTGAGATCTTGTAATACTTCTCTGAATTTCAGTGGCTTTGATTGCTTATGTGTGAGCTTGGAATATGGAGGCAGATTGGGAAGTTTCAAGTGTTTGTTTTCCCCATCCCAGTTCTTTAAAAAATATGATTACTTTAATCCTGGTGGAAACCAGTCAGTTTAAAAATCACGTTTCTTGTCTGGTTCAGATATTACTGCATCTGGTAATGCAGGCAGGTAATGAAGATGGGAGCTTCATGTACTCATAGGAACTAAGGCCCTTTTACATTAACTGGGGTTCTTTTGAATTAACTCATGTCTGACCAAGGAGGTCACTTCCCCGTTGGTGGAAGCAGGTCTTCACGTAGTCCTAAGTCTTTTCTCTTTGTGTAGTCATTGAGAGTTCATCAAAATTTAAGACCTACTTGTTTGTGAGTGTATGTTTCATGTTTGAAAAGAAGAATCACATCTGTACAGTTTTGTTCTTCCTTAGCTTTTATACACATGTGCCTGTATGCAGGGGTCATTAGCTGGTAAATAGAAAGGATCTTTTATAACCACCAAAATGAGGTAAATTGTAAACTGGGTTTAAACCTTGCACCAGCTGATGTGTCGCGATGAGCTGCTTACCATGCATTTTGATACAGGTGTTGGACCCAGTTGTTGGCTTTGCTCCCTGACATGTGGTTTTGTGTCAGGAATAAATCATTTCAGTGTAATGTGGTTTCTGATCCTAAACGTTTGATATCAGAATCAAAGTAAACCCATTTTCAAAAGAAATGAAAGACTTCCTTTCTGAATGAAATCATGTAATGTAATGTGGTTTCTGTAATGTAGTGTGGTCAAGTACAGACCGTGGATTCTTATTCAGGTATATAGAGCCAGGAATATGGAGCTAATGCTTTTCCTGTCACTTGCCAAGAAGCATTAGAGATATTGTCCTTCAGTTTGAGCCACATCAGAAATGGAGAACTGCCAGAACATAAACATTTTGTTTCACCGTTCTCCTCAACCACACTCACCTACACAAATGCCATAATATGTCATACCATTCCATACACTTTACTGTTTTCCCTTTTTTCAAAAGAAAGAGTGCTTTATATATTACATTATTTATAAATTTAACATGAAGCTTTTCTAAGTTATGTTTACTTCATTAGCAAAGAATCAGAGTCACCTTTAGTATCACGGCATAGGCAGTGAAAGTTGCTGTTTTGTAGCAGCAGTACATTGTAATACATAGTAATAAAAACTATGAATTACAGGATATATTTAAAAAATAAATTAAGTAAGTAATGCAAAAGAGAGTGAAAATACCATGGAAGTGTTTATGGATTTATTGTCCATTGAGGAATCTGATGGCAGAGGGGAAGAAGCTGTTACTGAAATATTGAGTGTGTGTCTTCAGGCTCCTGGACCTCCTCTTTGATGGTAGCAATGAGAAGAGGGCATGTCCTGGGTGATGTGGGTCTATAATGATGACTGCTGCCTTTTCTTGAGGCATTGCCTTCTGAAGGTGTCCTGGAGGATAGTGCCCATGATGGAGCTGGCTGAGTTTACAACTTTCTGCAGCTTTTTCCAGTTCTATGCAGTGGGCCCTCCATTGCTGTGCATTGTGGATAGCATTCTAACTGGTGATGCAACCAGTCAGAATGCTCTCCACAGTACATCTGTAGAAATTTGCAGATGCCTTTGGTGGCATACCAATTCTCCTCAAACTCCTGATGAAATGTAGCCATTGTAATTGCTACAATATGTTGGGCCCAGGATTGATCCTCAGAGATGTTGACACCCAGGAACTTGAAAGTGCTCACCCTTGATGAGGACTGGTTTACGTTCCCTCATGTCCCCAATCAATTCTTTGTCTTACTGACATTGAGTGCACAGTTGTTGAACCATAAGACCATAAGATATAGGAGCAGAATTAGGCCATTTGGCCCATCAAGTTTGCTCCATCATTTCATCATGGCTGATCCATTTTTTCTCTCAGCTCCAACCTCCTGCCTGTACCTCCCCCCATATATCCCTTCATGATTTGATCAGTCAAGAATCTATCAATCTCCTCCTTAACTATACATAAAGATTTTGCCTCCATGGCTGCCTGTGGCAACAAATTCCACAGATTCACCATGCTGTTGCTGTAACACCACTCAACCAGCTGATCTATCGCACTCCTGTAAGCCTCCCTCCTCAACATCTGAAATCCTGTTAAAAATAGTCATGTTGTCAGCAAATTTATGGATGGCCTAGCCACATATATGTGGGTGCAGAGAAAGTAAAGCATTCTTGAGGTGTATCAGTGTTGATTGTCAGCAATGAGCGGTTATTTCTGACCTCCACAGTCTGTGGTCTCCCAGTGAGGAAGTGAAGGATGTAGTTGTAGAGGGAGATACAGAGGTCCAGGTTTTGGAGCTTTCTGATTAGACCCAAGGGTGTGATTGTGTTGAACCCTGAGCTGTAATCAATAAACATCAGCATGACGCAAGTATTACTGTTGTGCAAGTGATCCAAGGTCGACAGGTCCAAGCATCCACTGTAGATCTATTGTGATATCGTGATGAGGTTGATAAGCAGGAGCACAAAGGACAACCCTGTGTTGGAATCTGATAAATAAAGGAGGCGATAATAGGAACCAATATAGGAAATGTGAATGGCAGGTGGAACTCAAACCAGAGAGGAGAGGCAGGTGGAGTGTGCATGTGTGTGCACACACACATGGGGGGGGGGGGGGGGTGGAGGGGTGACGTATGAGTTAAATTGAGACCTGTGGGTGAACTGTGTGTGAAGTAGGGGATGGAACCAGAGGGATAGAGATGGGTTTTGGGTGGGAAAGGCAACAAAAATGGCAGGACCAGAAGAGGATTAGAAGGGTGTAAATCAGAGCACCTCCATTTTCATCCAGTTCATTAAATAAATACTACAAGCCACAAATACCTTGATCATTGTGGATGGCAGTGGATACAGACCTCTGGTCAGAAGAACACTTCAATCCTCTCTACTACAACTAAGACAATTCAGGATCCAATTTACCAACTCATTATGAATTACAACTGACTTGTTAAGTGACGTATTATTCCAGATGAGCATACCATGAGGGATATTGCCAAGTGTTTTAATTAAATCCATGTAGACGAACCATTCATATCCTGTCCTCTTCAATCATTTTGGTCACTTGCTCAAAAACTCATTCCAGTTTGAGAAAGAGGGTTTTCCTCTCTTAGAATATTCTCCAGTACTTTCCCTACCACTGATGCAAGACTCATCAGCTTCTGATTTCTTCATTTGTCCTTAGTTCCCTTCTTAAACAAAAGGACAACACTGGCTATTCTCCAGAATTCTAGCACCTTGCTCACAGCTAGAATATGCCAAGAACCCTGTCAAAGCCCTAGCAATCTCCTTCCTTGTTTTCCTCAGGCCCAACTTAATGCCTTTTAGCCACCTAATATCACCGTGGATCTCAATATTGACGTACCCTAAAAATCCATATTCTTGTCCCTAAACTTACCTTCGTCCATTTTTTTTCCTACCTGGTCAATATTAATGAGGATTTCACACACTTTCTCACGCTCCACACAAGTCTTTTTAATTGAGTGGATCTATCGTTTACTGTAATCCTCTTTTTGGGATGATCCTGTTGACTAAGTTCCAACTAAGTAAGGGTGTGTCTACTGGTCAGTTTCTACAATTTTGGCAGTAAGTATACTTGTCTGCTAGTTGTTTAAGATATTTAAATAAGTCAGGGGTTCCCAATCTTTTTAGTGCCATGGACCAATACCATTATGCAAGGGGTCTGTGGACTGTAGGTTGGGAACCCTTGATCTGAGCTAAGCCAATAAGCAATTGTTATTTGTATTATCTCCGTAATCAGGATTCCAGTATGGTCCATGTGATGTTTTGCCAACATACAGCGTAACAGCTCTGCAGCCCCCATTTAATGTAGCTTCGTTCTATTAATAATTCATCTAGTTGTTTATTCTATACTCTCGTGTTTTGATCTGGACATTTGTCTGACAGGGATGGTGGTTAGTGAGATGACCTGTGTAGTTCACAAGAAGAGAGAAAGGGACAAGGGCTGCTTTCCCTCTTCCTCTGTGCACACGCCATCCCAGTCATCTCCCCCCTCATCACCCACTTTTGTCCCTCCTCTTGCCCATCCATCTGCCCATCAGTCCTCCCTATGTAGCTTTACTCAATACGTTCTTTATCAGATTCCAGCCTGTTGTCACTAACCAATTAACTTTTCACCTAACCTCTGACTCTATCCTCCACCACTCTTCTCCCAGCTTGATCTCCTTTAATTTTCTCTCACCTTATCTGTCTCTACCTATAACCTATCAGCCAATGCCTCCCAACTCCATCTGACCCACCTGGCTCCCCCTACCCATCATCCCAACCCAACTCACTGGACTTCACCTGCCAGCCAGCCCCTGCCTTATCCCTCCTTTTCATCTTCCCTCGACACCTGTTCTGATGTAAAGTCTCAAACTAAAATGTGGAGAACCTCTCTGCCTCCACAGATGCTGCCTGACCCACTGAATTCCTCCAGCCGTTGCTTTGCTCAACATTGTCGCTCAATTGGAGTAAAGGCCTGAACAATTATTTTGTTGCAAGTTGTGAATTTGCTAAACATTTCATCTGGAGTAAAGTCCTTTTTCTTTGATTTTCAGCTTTGCTGCTATATCAATCTAATTTTCTGGAATTCTTACTGGTTTTGGAATTGTATAGATTTTCTGTACCTTTGTCCTGTCAAAGCCTGCATGGTTCAGCCTCTCATTTGGAACTCTTGCTTTTTGCAACTTTGCATGACTGTTAATTGATTTACATTTGCACTGTGAATTCCTTGATACAATTTCCATTGACACAGCTATTTTGCTTGCAAGACGAAACATGAATTTCGTTGTATTTGATAACGTTGAATGAATTGACTCATTGATCATACCACAAACAAACTTGTCATTCGGCCAGACAGTTGAAGAAAATGCTGAAATTGCAGGACAAGAGACGTGCCCTTCAATGTTATGGTTTCCTTGCTGACTGTCTCACTTAACATCGAACTCTGACTTCCAAATTTGCAGCTCTGTACAGTTCTGTGTGATTTTTGGATTGACATACCAGTGCATTTGCACCAGTTTCCACAATAGTCTTAAAAAGACTCTGATGTCCTGTGCCTGAAATGAGAACTCTCACACCAAATCATATAAACCATGGTCTTGAGTTTGATCAATGATTTTTGTCATCATCTTCTGGTGCCGCTCCTGGCTAAATTGAAGATTTCACAACATACCCGTTTTGCACAGCTTCAGTGGGTGGGTGGGTGTAGCTAATGATTTGTTAAACTAATACAATGACTTTCTTGGGGGCTAGCTTATCCTTCTGCATTTAAACTGGAAACTGCTCGTATATCTGCACTATATATATATATATCTTTGACCCAGATCTTGTCCACAAGCATTTGCCAGTATTTGCACAGTGCTATTAACCAAGAGTCTTTTAAAGCCATGCTGCCTCCTCCTGTCCTGCAAAGAGTTTGGGCAGTATTCTCAACTGTTCCCAATCCAGTTTGGCTACTCCTACGCTCAAAAGCACTTTTGCTGCCTCAGTATGCTGCTTTGGGCATCAATGCAAGGAATATTATCTCTGTTTTCCATTCAAGTTTCAGTTATTACATCCTTCTCACCAATTTGTCATGCAGGTGTAGGCTAATGTTCTAAAAGACAGAGTACATGGTGTTCAACTGCGATGAAGGTACTCTCAAGACCGTAAAGAGTGATACTTCTACTACGTCGACTCAGGCCTAGGGGGCCTTGGGTCAAGAATGATGAGTTTGGAGAAGGACATAAAGATACAGAAGGTGCTGGCGTGGAGGGCTATGAACGACATGAAGGAAATCTGGAGGTCGAACCTGACCAGAGGGCTCAAAAAGAGGATCTTCATAGCAGTCATAGAGTCCATTCTCACGTACGATGCGAGATGTGGACACTCACCAAGACCATGAGATAGTCACTAGATGGTTGCTATACACGAATGCTCCGGGTGGCTCTTGACATGAGTTGGCAACAGCACATGACGAACGTCGAGCTCTATGACGACCTATTGATGCTTACTACTAAAATCAAGGTGAGAAGACTGCAACTGGTGGGGCACTGTCTACGCCACTCTGAGCTGCCTGCCAGCCCAGTCATCACATGGGAGCCCGAGCATGGGAGGATGAACCCTGCGCGCCCCCCCAAGACTACGGTCAACACGCTGCTAGTAGATAGTGGCACAGCTAATGTAGATGAACTGAACACACTGATGAGGGAGAGGGAGGAGTGGAGAGTCCGTCATCGTGCCCAATGCTGGCCCCCTAGGCCTGAGTCGACGTAGTAGTAGTAGTAGTAGTAGTAATGTTCTAACTATAGTGCCTGGAATGTAATGAACCACTGAACTGTGGCGGAGTTGCCATACTGTTTGTTACCTCCTCTCCATCTGTGTCAGCATTTTCACACTAAATACATATCATACAATTGCATTAGGTGCTTTTTATTTCTGAACATTTATTCTAAGGATCTTCAGTAAAGTGAGGCATAGTATGCAATTCACCCAAAATACTAGCGGAACTCAGCAGGTCAGACAGCATCTGTGGAAGTCAATCAACAGTCCATGTGTTGGGCCAAGACCCTTCATCAGGACTGGAAAGGAAAGGGTCAAAGCGGAATAAGAAGCTAGGGCAGGGGAAAGAGGAGAAGCTAGACAGTGATGGGTGAAGCCATGTGGGTCGGGGTGGTGCGGAAGAGGATGAATTAAGAAGCTGGGAGTTGATATTTGGAAAAGGCAAAGGGCTGAAGATGAAGGAATTTGATGAGATTGGGCACTGGGGGAGTTGATAGGGAGGGTGGGAAAAAGAATTGCTGGATGGAGAAATCAATGTTCGTTCCAGCTAGTTGTTGGCTGCCTAGGTGGAATGTCAGGTGTTGCTTTTCCAACCTGAGAGTGGCTTAATTGTGGTAGAAGAGGAGGCCAAGGACTGGCAAGATGGAGCTGCTTAACAAAGTGGTCCCCATATTTATGTCAATGTAGACGAAGGATTCTCCACTACCACAATGAGCCATAGCCGCCTCTTCTGCTGTGATCAGGCCACTTTCAGGTTGGAGGAGCAACACCTCAAATTCTGTCTCGGTACCTCCAAATCAATAGCATGAAGATCGATTTCTCCTTCTGGTAACTTTTCCCCCTCCCCCCTTCCTCCTTCTATTCCCCACTCTGGCCTCTTTCCTCGTCTCCTCACTTGCCTATCACCTCCCCCTGGTGCCCCTCCTCCTCCCTTTCTCCTATCCCAATTCCTTCTTCTCCAGCTTTTTGCCTTTTCCAATTATCCTCCCACCTTCTTACTTCATCCCCCACCACACCACCCACCTTACTTCACCAAACACTTTCTAACTTGTCCTCCTTCCCCTCCCCCCCCCCCCCCCATAGTCTTATTCTGGCATCTTCCCCTTCCTTTCCAGTTCTGAAGAAGGGTCTTGGTCCAAAACATCGACTGTTTATTCATTTTCATGGATGCTGCTTGTCCTATCGAGTTTCTCCAACATTCTGTGTGTTGCTCTGAATTTCCAGCTTCTGCAGAATCTTTTGTATTTACCATATACAATTGTCATTTTAAAAAATGTTGGAAAGTATACTTTGAGCAACAAGTGGTTTACATTTCATGGAATATGTTTGGAAAATAATCACAACATAATTTTTAATTACCAAGCATTTGATGGAAGAGGCTAAGTCAAAATAATATATGTTCTGCTGTTGGAGAAAGTAATAACTGTGGAAATTCTCCCACACATAAGAAGTATAATGTGATTGTGTTAGCATATTCAGTATAAAGTTATAATAATAAATAAACTCACTTACTATTAAATATGCCAATACAATCTCATTTTATAATTATCTAATTTTTGCACTTTTTAAATTCTCAAAATGCCAGTCACATTTCTTGTGCAAACATGAGGAAGTTTGCAGATGCTGGAAATTCAAACAACACACACAAAATGCTGGTGGAACACAGCAGGCCAGGCAATATCTATAGGGAGAAGCGCTGTCAACGTTTTGGGCCGAGACCCTTCGACAGCGCTTCTCCCTATAGATGCTGCCTGGCCTGCTGTGTTCTACCAGCATTTTGTGTGTGTTGTTGTTCACATTTCTTGTGTTGTCTTTGCGGTTCCATTAATTATGGAGATGTGTCAACATGTGATATTAATGAAAGGTAAGGATTTTAAACCTCGTTTCATTGTGACCTAACAGTAACCCTAAAACCAAGATCTAAAAAAGACAAGAATTGCTCTGCATTTTACAACACATCTAGTCACACAATGATAGATAGACAATGGTGCAAGATGCTTTTGTTTTAGCAGGTAGCCACAAACTAATGATAACCTATATGCTTTAGAACCACTGTATTTATTCATCCATATAAAGCAGTAAATATATCCTTGAAAATGTTAGAAACTTTAGAATAGGGACAAATCATGCATCCATATGACCATTAGGAATATGTAATTGAACTGTTATTTTCTTTGTTTTAATCCTATTATAGCAAGGATTCTTTCTATTTTGCTGATCAAAGTGCTGTATTGTGTTTTTATTTGCTTTTATCTTAAATATAGTGAAAGCCTATTTTGCTCCAGAACTTATTTCAGACTTAAACTCCCTGGATGGAGATTTTATGAGGACTTGAGTAATTTGTTTCCATCTATTAATTGGCAGGAGTCTTTCTTTTTTTTAAAAAAAACGTCCTCTATCTGAAACAAAAGTGATAATAGGCTAAGCTGTTGCTGCATTACTCATAGACGGTTATCTGGAAGGAATTAAGCCAGGCTGGTATGGTGCTTGTGTTCTCTGGAAATAATTAGACCTAAACAGGCTCAGTAGTTCTTAGCTCTTACCACTGTAAAGGGCTCAGGTGACTTTAGGCTTAACAGAGCATGAAAGGTTAAGTCTTAAGTGGCTGCAGAGATTCTATCCTTCTTTGTCACTTGACCCCTAATGAAATGACCATATTGTGCAGTTTCAGGTACTTGTTTGATGGATTAAAAATGAATACCTATTCATATACAAACACAACTGTGGTAAGATACAATCTGACCAACAACAGAAGTTATCTGTGTTGTTCGGAATATATGAAAGATATCATGCCTTTCACATTATGCATAATACCTGAAAATATCTCTTTCAGAGTGATAATTTGTTTTGCTATTTTTCTCTGCCATCTTCCCCTTTCATCTTCTCTACATTATGTTGTTCATTTAGTTTTCCTCGGTTTCTTTTAATTGACAACTTACAACATTCCCGCTATTGATGTGTTTGTTGGCTTTGATGGTGAGTATTGTCAGGTTACAGATATCACCATGGATCCAGTGCTTGTCTAAAAGTTGTGTGAGATTTGCAGTGTCGTTGCTGTCCTGTTACAATCTTCCTTGATCCTAGGATACTGGGCCCAGCATCTACCTTGAGTTGAGATCAAAAAATGGCAAAATATCAAATATCATCAAATGGTAATTGGTGTGAGAGTGCTCTTTTTTCTTGCTAATACAGATATGATGTTCAGAAAAACAAAGGTTAAAAATTTAGAGGCTTATTTTGTGATTGTGTGCAACATGTTATTGAGCAAGTGTGAATATCTGCAGTTTAATAGTCGATGAATAATTTATCTGGTCCTGGTTTTATTGTAAAACCTCTTAGATATACTCACTAGAGTTGTATTTATAGCATTAGTGTTATTAAGAGGAGAATGGGGTCCAAGGTCTGTGCAATCTTTCTCATCTTAGAACAGAACCATTCAGCTTGATCCCCTAGTGTGCCATGTTCCTTACAATAAATGACTATAAATTTAAAATGATCAAATGGAGAATTAACCAGTTATATAAAAGGTAACCTGATTTAGCATTCTCAGCCTTAGACCATTATTGAAGCAGAATCTGTAAATTATTTCCAAAAGATGAATTGTGTTGTTTTGGGAGAGAAATAGAATGCTAATGGTTGTGGATAATAAGCAGGAGGTGCCAAAAATGGTGGTTGGTTGACATCCATCTGTCTCAAGAGAACAATGGATGATCATCATCACAAGCCTGGGTGGAAGGTATGGGATCCTGAGATGCCCAGTCGTCAAGATTCACCTCTCGGCCTCACCAGTTAGCCCAAAAGGAAAGCTTACGAAGCATTATGCTTGGCACCAGCTTGACTGCAGGAGCTGCCGGAAGGATGTTCAACAATGTTCAGCCGTCTTAGGGGCTCCACTCCAGATTTGCTATTTGGGTTTACTCCTGTAGGCTTTTGTCTCTCTGAGACTGCCCTCAAGGCAGCAGGGCTACTTACCCATAGCTGGGGGCCTGGTTCACAAGCACCAGGGTGTGTCCACCTGCATGCTATGTGTGCAGGGGCCAGATGTCCTCCCCATCCTTTGTAGTTCTGAGTCCGAAAGGAGTTCAGTTTCTATGTGTTGCCAGCGAGGAGCACTACATGAGGCTTGCTGTTGGAGAGGCAATATACTGGCAGGGAGAGACTTACACATTCAGCTCTCCTTTTTGTGAGGTTGCTAGCCAGTGGTGGAAGCTGAAATTGAGAGCAACAAGCACTACCCACTACACTATCACACTAGATGCATCACAACAACCATTTTGGCAAAAACAGTAATGCAGATCTAATGGGGCAAATGAATTGTTTCTGTGTTTTGTTACATTTTAATTCTAAATAAAGATTTCTGGAATTCTTTGTTGCAGAAATATTACTTCACGGGAATCTAATAGCAAATGTTTTTTATGAAAGCAATAAAAAATGATTTACAGAGCTTTTAGGCAATCACAGCAGATGCATGTCCACATGTTCACCATCATTTAATATGCCACAGTATGAAATGATAGTCTTTTATTCAGACCATTGTCAATGAGAATTCAATGCTTTCAAGCAATAATTCATTGCACTTTCAATTTTTTTCCACATAGCCATCTTTTTTGTTGTCTAATGCATATAGATGAGAAAGTCTGTTTGTCCGAAATACCAGTCCTTTTCTCTTCCCGTTACAATATCTAGTTGTTTCTTAAGTTAATCTTGATCCTGGATACGATGACCCCTTGAGAGTAAAGAAATACATTCAAGTATCTAATCTAAATACGCCTCTCATAATGTTGAATCAATGCCTTCATATGCTGTGGCTTTGAAACCTTATTTACCTGCATTCACCTTCTCAATCCCAGAAACCTTTGATTCAAACTGATGCAACACTTTTGAGGTTTGTGAACCTTGAGATACCGATTCATCATAGACTTGTCATGGGGACCAGCAATCTTGCCATTATGGATTGCATTGTGATCAGGAAGCACTATACAAGGACCCTGCTTGGTTTTATTGTAATTACAAGGAATTTCAACTGAGTTGCTGTGGCAGTACCCATTAAATTATAGGCTTTGAATACGAAACAAAGACTGAAGATGCTGGAAATCTGAAATAAAATGGAAAATGCTAGAAGCACCCAACAGCACAGCCAGCAGTGATGGGAAGAGAAATAGAGAGAACATCTCAGGTCTAAGACTCTTTGTGAGAACTAATGAAAGGTCATTGATCTTTGTTTTGCTTTTCACAGATACTTTTGACCTGCCAAGTGTTTCCAGATTTTGTTTATATTGCAAGCTATTTTCTTTAGCTGAATCAGAATCAGGTTTATTACCACTGATCTATGTTATGCAATTTGTGTTTTTGTAGTTGCAATACCCTGTAAGACATAGAAATCGTTTATAAATTACAAAAATAAATAAATAGTGCAAAAGACGAATAGCAAAGTATTGTAATGATGGATGCCGCCTTTTTGAGGCATTACCTTTTAAAGATGTCTTTATTGGCAGGAAGCATTATGCTTTCCGTGATGGAACTGGTTGAGTTTCTTGCAATTCTGTGCATTGGAGCCTCTGTACCAGGCTGTGATTCAACCAGTCAGAATGCTCTTCACCACGATTTTGTAGAAATTTGCAATAGTTCTTGGTGACGTACCAAATTTCTTCAATCTCCTGATGACCCTTCTTCCTGATTGCATTAATGTTTTGAGCTTAGGATAGATCATTTGAGATGATTATGCCCAGGAGCTTGAAACTGCTCTCTCTTTCCACCAGTGACCCTCAATGAGGGCTGGTGTGTGTCCTTCCAATTTTCCCTTCCTGAAATCCACAATCATTTCCTTCGTCTTTCTGACATTGAGTGCAAGAAAGTTGTTGCAACAGCACTCAACTGGCTGAGCTGTCTCATTCCTGTACACTTCCCCATTGCCATCTGAGGTTCTGCCAACAATAGTGTCTTTGGAGAGCTTATAGATAGCGCTTGAGCAGTGCCTTGTCACGCAGTCATGAGTGTAGAGAGAGTTGAGCAGTGGGTTAAGCCTTATCCTTGAAGTGTGTATGTGTTGATTATTAGCAAGGAGAAAATGTTATTACTGATCTGAATAAGGAAGTCAGGGTTCCAGTTGCTGAGGGAGATACAGACGCCCAGTAAGCTTGTTGATTAGGACTGAGGGGATGATCGTTTGCATGCCGACATTGTAAACTTCACCCTGACATCTCTATTGCTGTGGTCCAGGTGCTCCAAAGCAGAGTGGAGAGCCTGCGAGATTGCATACAGTCCAGGTTATTGCACGAGCAGAAGTTAATTCTGTCCATAACCAACCTCTCAAGCCACGTCATTGCAGTAGATATGAGAGCAACGGGACAATAGTCATTGAGGCAGCTCATCTGCTCTTCTTGGGCACTGGTGTGTTTGTCACCCTTTTGAAACAGGTGGAGTCCTCTGACTGCAGCAGTGGGAGCTTCAAAATATATTTGAACATGCCAGTCAGTTGGTCAGCACATATTTTCAGGTACACCATTGGAGCCTGACACCTTGCGAGACTTTATCCTCTTAAAGGATGTTCTGACATCGGCTTCTGAGACAGATCCTCGGATCACCAGATGCTGTTGGGATTCTCCCTTTCAAAGCGTGCATAACCCTCCTAAATAGTGAAGAGCAAAAAGTCAGCTAAGTTTTCTGCATTATTTTTCAATTTCTCTGATATTTTAACTGCAAAATGTGCACGTATACTGCAATGTTAACATCCAAAGATGATGAGGGAAGTATCTTTAAAATGTATAGTAAATTTGAATGAGACAGCAGGGATTTGTTAAATATTGGTTTTAGAACATAGAAATCTACAGCACATTACAGGCCCTTTGGCCCACAATATTGTGCTGACCATGTGACCTACTCGAAACTGCCTAGAATTTCCTTACCGCAGAGTGCTCTGTTTTTCTAAGCTCCATGTATCTATCTAAGAGGCTCTTAAAAGACCCTGTTGTATCCACTTCCACCACCACTGCCGGCAGTTTATTCCACACACCCACCATGCTCTGTGTGGAAAAACTTACCCCTGACATCCCTTCGGTACCTATTTCCAAGCATCTTAAAACTACGCCCCCTTGTGTAAGCCATTTCAGCCCTGGGAAAAAGCCTCTGGCTATCCACACGATCAATGCCCCTCATCATCTTATACATCTCTCTCAGGTCACTTCTCATGCTCCGTCTCTCCGAGGACAAGAGGCCGAGTTCACTCAACCTATTCTCATAAGGTATGCCCTGCAATCCAGGCAACATCCTGGTAAATCTCCTCTGCACTCTATAGTATCCACATCCTTCCTGTAGTGAGGCGACCAGAACTGAACATAGTACTGCAAATGGGGTCTGACCAAAATGTTATATAGCTGTAACATTACCTCATGGCTTTTGAACTCAATCCCATGGTTGAGGAAGGCCAATGCACCATATGCCTTCTTAACAACACTGTCAACCTGCGCAGCAGCTTTGAATGTCCTTTGGACACAGACCCCAAGATCGCTCAAATTCTCCACACTGCCAGGAGTCTTGCCATTTATGTTATATTCTGTCTTCAAATTGGACCTAACAAAATGAACCACTTCACACTTATCTGGGTTGAAGTTGATCTACCACTTCTCAGCCCAGTTCTGCATCCTATCAATGTCCCACTGTAACCTCTGACAACCCCCTAGACTATCCACCACACCCCCAAGCTTTGTATCATCAGCAAAATTACTAACCCACCCTTCTACTACTTCATCCAGGTCATTTGTAAAAATCACAAAGAAAAGTGTTTCCAGAACAGATCCCTGTGGAACACTACTGGTCACCGACCTCCATGCAGAATACGTACCATCTACAACTACCCTTTGCCTTCTCTGGGCAAGCTAATTCTGGATCCACAAAGCAAGGTTTCCTTGGATCCCATGCCTCCTTAATTTCTGAAGGAGCCTTGCATGGGGAACCTTATTAGATGTCCTAATGAAGTCCATACTGCTCTACGTTCATCGATGTGTTTTGTTACTTCCTCGAAGAATTCAAACAGGCTCGTAAGGCAGCCTGCCCTTGACAAATCCATGCTGACTATCCCTAATTAGATTATAGAACCATAGAACACTACAGCACAGTACAGGCCCTTCAGCCCTCCATGTTGTGCCGACCCATATAATCCTTAAAAAAAGTACTAAACCCACACTACCCCATAACCCTCCATTTTTCTTTCATCCATGTGCCTGTCCAAGAGGTTCTTAAATACCCCTAATGTTTTAGCCTTCACCACCATCTCTGGCAAGTCATTCCAGGCACTCACAACCCTTTGTGTAAAACAACTTACCCCTGATGTCTCCCCTAAACTTCCTTCCCTTAATTTTGTACATATCCCCTCTGGTGTTTGCTATTGGTGCCCTGGGAAACAGGTACTGACTATCCACCCTATCTATGCCTCTCATAATCTTGTAGACATCTATCAAGTCCCCTCTCATTCTTCTACGCTCCAAAGAGAGAAGTCCCAGCTCTGCTAACCTTGCTTCATATGACTTGTTCTCCAAACCAGGCAACATCCTGGTAAATCTCCTCTGCATCCTCTCCATAGCTTCCACATCCTTCCTATAATGAGGTGACCAGAATTGAACACAATAATGTCTCTCCAAAGCCCATAAATCCTGCCTCACAGGATCTTCTCCAACAACTTGCCCACCACTGAAGTCAGACGCACTGGTCTATAATTTCCTGGGTTATCTCTACTCCCTTTCTTGAACATGAGAACAACATTTGCAACCCTCCAATCCTCTGGTACTTCTCCCATCCCTATTGATGACACAAAGATCATCGCAAGAGGTTCAGCAATCTCCTCTCTCGCTTCCCAGAGTAGCCTGGGATGTACCTCATCCAGTCCCAGTGACTTAACTAACTTAATGCTTTTCAAAAGCTCCAGCACATCCTCTTTCTTAATGTCTATATGGTCAAGTGTTTCAGTTCACAGTAAGTCATCCCCACAATTGCCAAAGTCTTTTTCCCTGGTGATTACTGAAGCAAAGTATTCATTAAGTACCTCCACTACCTCCTCTAACTCCATGCACACGTTTCCACTATGTGGTCCTATTCTCACACGGCTCATCAAGGTTATGCCTGACAAACTTGATGGAATTTTATGATGAGCTATCAAAAGCATTGGGCATGAAAAGGTCAATGAATGTCATTTATTTCGATTTCTGGAAGGCTTGTGATAAAGTCCCTTGGAACAATTTGTTACCTAAAGTCAAAGCCAATAGATTAGAAGGCAAATTATTGACCTGGCCAGGATTCTGGTTAAACGGGAGGTATCAGAGAGTAGGGATGATTGGATAGAACTTCTCAAGCAGGATATAACTTCTGGGCTCTTGCAAGGATGTGTGCTGAGCTATGTTAGGTCACCACACTTAAAAGGTCTTAAATATGAATAAAGATGAGTTATTCAAGTCCTCCAATGACACTAAGATGGGTACAACTGTAAACAATGAAAATAGAAGCATTAAAGTATAAGGAATTATTAATTAAGCAACTGCCCAATACTATGGCAAATTAAAGTCACCATTTGGATTTTAAAAATGATAGAATTTGATTGCTTTCTACAGATCTATAAAGTGGGCTGTTGCAATGATGTGGGCAGATGCAGACAATAATCAAGAATGAAAAAGTTGTTAAGGGAAACAGTCCATTGGTTAGAGCATTTAGAACTAAGAACTACACTGACATTAAAAAAAAGAAAAACAGTAAATACACAGCTGGTTAGCAAGCATCTGGACTTGAATCATTAACTTAATTCTCTCTCTAGAGATGGAATTGGACTGGCTGATTATTTTAGCATTTTCAGATTTTGCTTCAGATTTCCAACATCTGTATCTTGCACTACGATTACTGATGTACTCAATTCAGTTTGCCACAAATTAGCCTAGATACCAGGTTCTCAAGCTCATTAGTCAGATCTTGGCTGCCATTCTAAACTTACTTAGTGCGATCTGCAGCGTAGATTGAGACGGTGAGGTAGAAATTCATCGTCAGTGGTTTGTACCATAAGCATGATATGTATGTGGATCCAATTTCATTACTAGAATTTATGCCATTAGAATTGAAAAGACTGAATTTTAGGAACACAATTTATTATGCATTTCTATATCACACTGGTCTAAACAATAGAGGAAATAATTCTCTTCCTATGAGTCCTTGGTGATTTCTGCATCACTTTAACAGCAGGTTATCTCAGCAATGGCTCCTGATGCCTCACTTTATTCCAATACTCAATTCCCTGCTTTATAACTCCCGTTCTTATTTACAACCTGCTTCCATGAAATGTATAGTTTTTTGTATTCTCATTAATTTGGGTGGCATAGATTAATTGGAAGTTGAGAATCTGAACGTTTATACTTCAGAATTAATTGTGAATCTTCTATGAATGTTACTTTCTGTTATAGTTGGAAGCAGCTGTAATTTTCTTAAACCTACTTATATCTGCAAGACATTATCTACAGTAAGAAGCTGAACAGTTGTAACTCAGTCAAAATTTCAGTTATAAATAATGTATTTATATGAAACTTCTAGGTGGCTTGGTTTCTCTTAGAATTAAGAAGATACGGACTGATGTATTGTGTCTAGTGTACTCAGTACTATTTTTAGGAGCCTCTTGGAAGGACTCAGTATCACAGTAATTACCTTTCAAGATAAATGATTGATGGCTAAGAAAACAATGAAAATTATTAATTAAATGTGGCATTAGGATGGAAGGAGGATTAAAATTGCACAAGTGAACATGAAATGATAAAAAATAATTCATACATTTATTTGAAAGAAAGAATTGTCATGAATGCCAGTATCTTAAACCAGTGTTGTTTCTCCTCTGTATCCAAAACTTTCTCAGCTCATCTGTCCATGTGATTTTCAACAAAAGAATATAAGGAGGAAAAAAAGCAGGAGTTGGCTGTTTAATCCCTTGTGTCTGCTCTGCTGCACGATAAGATTATGGCTGGTCTTTCACCTCATCATCACTTCATTCACTAGCACATTTCTCATGATTTCCTTAATGTCCCAAAATCTATGCTATTGTAATACCATTACTTGTAACCTGCTGACTCTACAGATTTTCCAATGGCTGATATTGTTCACTTTCTTTAATTATTCGTAAACTCCTCTTGGGCTTCTCAGCTGGGTCCAGGTGTTGATTTGAACTGACTTTTCAATGACAAACTCCACCATCTTCATCAGGGATGATGCCTAGGCATGTCTAGTCCAGTGGTATGTATACGCAACTCCTGTTGTCCATCCCTCCTGATTGGTTAGTCCTCAACCAATCAGGTTTCTGCTGTCCCACCTTTTTAAAGTCATATCCCAGTTATTACTTTGTCTTTGTTGAAATTCTATTCTCTAGTCTCATTTCAATGGCTTCCTTCGCCAGGTGGTCCCAAAGGTGATTGGTGCAGCATAGTAGTTCTGTGCATCAAGGAGCATAGAACATGTCTCCTTTGGGGTTACCCAGAGGAATTGGTGGTAGCAGAACATTGCATATGCAATGGCCATGGGACTGACTTTGATGGCACAGAACTTCTGTGCCGCACGGATGGCTTTTGGGACCACCTGACGAAGAAAGCCATCGAAATAAGACTGGAGAATAAGAATTTCAAGAAAGATAAAGGTCTCACTCTAGGTAAGAACTGGAGTACAATTTTAAACAAACTGGGATAGCAGAAAACTGATTGGATGAAGACTAACATAAGGAGGGACGGAACAATGGGAGTTGAGTATAGATACCACCAGACTGGACATGCCTAGGCATCATTCCTGATGAAGTTGGCAGAGTTTGTCATTGAAATGTTGGTTAAAATTGACATTTGGACCTGGCTGGAAACTCAAGAGTTTATGCATCATACACCGCGAAAGTGCCACAACCTTTTTCCTTAATTATCATTCCTACTTTTTTTATTATCATCATTTCCCCCTCTTAAGGAACCCTTGATCCTTGAAACCTCATGATGATGAATTTGGCATTGTTTCTGTCTCCACTGGCACTGTCTGACTTGCTCTTCCCAGTATATTTTGTTTTATTTTCAGATCTGCAGCCTTAATTTCCTTTATGCCTTTCTTCATGTATTCTCGCAAACTGTGTCTATATGTTCTCTTGAGTGACCACCACTTCCTTGCTTTGTCATTATCTAGATGAGCTCTATGCATAAAATTACAGTTAAGTTTTAGATGGCTAATGCTATCATATTAGGTCTTACTACAACCTTTGCACTTCTTTGATTCTTGTGCTGTATCAGCTG
Organism: Hemitrygon akajei; assembly: GCF_048418815.1. Lineage (NCBI taxonomy): Eukaryota > Metazoa > Chordata > Chondrichthyes > Myliobatiformes > Dasyatidae > Hemitrygon > Hemitrygon akajei. The sequence goes on from NC_133130.1 coordinate 38,008,250, forward strand.
AACCAGATTTTAGAACTTCTACTATCTGATGCCTGACTGACTTTGCAACCCTTTGACCTCTTCATGACAAAAACTGCAGTTATCTAGCTATACAGTGCAATTGATATGTGGCAGGCTTTACGCACTTCTCCCCCTAAGCATTCACGTATCACATTGACACTTCTGGTCTTGGACATTTTATTTCTCCCCTGGCTAAATTTTGCATATTCCAGAATGAACATCAGCTCTGATTCTAATGGTTTCAGAGGCAAGTCCTACCTGTTAACTTTGTCCGCAGTGAAGTATATTAACCACTGGAATCACCACGCACAACTGTAAAAGTTACATCCCCTTATAAATTTCCTTTTTGTTCTTGCCTTTTCTTTTCCTACTTTATTTTTCCTAAACTAAAACCTTGTTTTACTTTTATCCTCTTAAATGCTACAAAATCCCAAATTGTGCCACATTGCTGGAGGTCCCTATAGCCTTAAAGATACAAACCTCTGAAATTTACTCACGTCACATCTCTTTCTTATTAGCTTTGTTCTTTTAAGACACTTAATTAAGATCTTTCAACCAAGGTTTTAGATATTCTTCGTATTTCTTCCTTTTGACTCAATATTTCTGCAAAAGGACAGCATGTTTCTTTTTAAAAAGGCGCTAACTATCATATTATCTTGATAAGTGGACCAAATCACTTTGTTTGGAAGAACGGCTGAAATTGACTTTTTCCATCAGCTGAATGATTGCTTGGCATCTGTTTGTCAGTGTGTAATACTGGGTATTGTTGCCATTGTGTTGCCTAGTGATTGTCGTGCCAAGGTTAGATTTGCTGGTCTTATTACTGGTGAGTCCTTTGATTAAGTTACTGTTGTAGTTTGGGAATAATTTTTTATTAGACTCTATAATTGAAAAGCAGCTCCATTTTATTGTGCCAAGGCCTTCCAAATGTTTGGGTTGAGTCCAGAATTATTTTATTTCCAACTTTAAAATGCAATTTCAGCTGCTCTATTTGTTCTCTAAATTCAATTTGACCACATGTGATGTGCTTTTCAATGACCTTGTATTCTTTTCCACAGAGGTGGTTAGTCCAGTGCAGTTTGTGTAGTACAATCAGATTTGTTGGATTGTCTTTGCTGATGACCACTGATGATCATTCTCTTTCACCACTTAGTCTGAATGATGTGATATAATCAGTGAATGCAGACTTTCAGCGTTTTTCTTATGTTTATGTAGAGTATATCTCCTTGAATATACTTAAAAACAATGAGTATGTAATAGTGGATTTAACAGTCAACTGGACAAACACCTAAATTACAAGATATGCAGCATAATTCTGGAGGCTTGGTCAGGCAAATTTGTTCAACAATTATTGTAAGTTGTCCTGAAGGCATTTATTCTCCATAAATTTCAGGGAATCATGTACATTATACCTTATCTGGGCTGTTGGACAAATATGCTGGGGTATTGCTGGGTTAGCTTTGGGCAAACAGTTTCTTCCAAACTGATCCCAGAAAATCCTTCTACCTATAAATCATCTTCATGCAGATGAGATAATTCTATTCAAAGTCATGATGTCATGATATTTATTTTACCATGAGTTTTTCATTCAATATATTTTATGTTTTAAAACAGAGTATTTTTTAAATGGAATCTGTAGTTTTATCTCTGCCATTTATTAGATTTTCAGTCTTATTAATAAATTGAAGAAACTTGTGCATTCCGAAGTTAGCAGTTGATATGTTGATCAATATTGTGTGTTCCATTTTTGAATTCATCTGAAACTTGTGATGTGCTTTTTATTGGTGATCTTATTTTACTTATTGTGAGACTATTTGATTTATCAGTGGGATATATTTTGCCCATTGCTATAAAGATCAGCACAGCAGAATTGATTGAGGTTATGTTGTATGCTCTATGCATACAGTTTTGAAGGTATTTTTCCCCAAATGAGTCTGCAATCATTTTATCATTAAAACTAAACATTTTTATAACTTGAAATTATTGTTACTGGTATAATTTTTTTCTGTAATGTCTCAAAACAAAGAGAGCTCCATAAGCACAAAATATATTGAAGATGCTGGAAGTCTTGAGCAACACTCACAAAACTCTGGAGAAACTCGGCAAGTCAGACAAATAGTCGATCATTTATTCCTCACCATAGATGCTACCTGACTTGCTGAATAGTGCTCCATTTTATTTTTGAGATGAACAGAAATATTTATTCTCAACCAGCAACAAATTGCTGGAAGTACATTGAGGGAGCTGTGTGTAATGACCTCTTCTTTCCCAATATTATTGGTTGACAGATTTTTGTGTAAATGTTCACTTCTCTGTTCTCTGTTACCATTGAATCAAAGCAACACACACAAAGTGCTGAGGGAACTCTGCAAGCCAGGCAGCCAAGAGAGTAAACAGTCGATGTTTTGGGCCGAGACCCTTCAGGAGAATCTTACCTTAGGTTGTTCAGATGAAGGGTCTCACACCTAAGTATTGACTGTCCATTTACTTCGGCAGATGCTGTCTGACCTGCTGAGTTCCTCTAGAATAACGGTTCACAACCTGGGGTCCGCAGATCCCTTGCTTAATGGTATTAGTCCATGGCATAAAAAAAAGGTTCCAGCAGATTGTTGTTGAACCTTGGTTGCCCAAGGATCTTTACTTTGTAGATGTTTGGTGTACGGCTCTTTATCTTAAATTGTCAGTGAGTGCATCAATGTTGACGTGGAGATCAGCCACTGAACGTGTCCTAGTGTAAGCATTGCCTGAGCACAGTATCGTAATTGTTAGTTTGTTGTCACCTTGGTTTTGAGTAGAGGCAATATGTTGTACATATAGGATTGGACCAGCATTGTCTCACTGCCTAATAGAAGAGTTGAAGTCAAAGGCAAAAAGATACAAGAAGCTTCTGATAAAAGATGGCACATTTTACATGTAATTACACCAAATAAACCTCAATAAATTTGACTACTGTATTTTGTTTAAAAAGAACTTTATTTTCAGTTGAGGTGCGACTGGCATTGTTGAGCCGGGATATAATAACAGCAGTGATAAATTGTCTATTTTTGTATTTGATAGTAAGTAGCCGTGTGAGGCAAAACAGGAAAGATTGCCCAAGAAAGATTGTGTTCTTTTTTAAATTATTACTCTTGAATATTGCTTTATCTCGAAGCTTTTAGTGTCTGAGACCTGAAGGATAAGAACACTACCAAAAAAAAGCAGTTTGTGTGTGAATAGTAGACAGAAAATGTGTTGTTAAATGCATTAGTGCTGCATCTAGCATAATTATTCATATATAAAAATAATAATTTGCAGCATTGGGTACATAAATTTCATGGATAGCTAGAAAGAAATGGAGGCTAGGCATGAAGGTAAAAAATGCATTGTATTTACTTGTCTTAATATTATTGTTGGTTTTTGAGCTGTCACACAGTGTGTTCACAATATTAGCTGCTATTTATGCACTCAAATTTTCTGGCCAGATTAGGGCAAAAGGTTGTGTTACCTACATGTATAATATTGTATAATAAATGTTCTTGCAGAATGAATTTGTTACACAAATGTCAGCAGAGTCATTTTTGCTCATGTCAGGTCTTTTGAAAGAAGTGGAATGATGCCAGAGAATGCTCTGTAATTCATGCAATGGTGTAATGGAGCAAATGAAATGCAAAGGCTTTATGCAGGTCCAATTTCAGCACCAAGCAATCACTTGTCAATCATTGGAATTGTCACTGAATAAAAATGAGCCCATCTTTGAGAGGGGAAGAAAAATAGGATTTTAATTTAAATCAAATTCTTTCAATTGGAGATTGGGTTAAAGGAAGGAGCGAAGAGAAAAGAACTGCTGAAAAGGAAAGCTTTAACCTAGGTAGGCAAAGGAAAAATGACACGTGTTGGTGGTAATAATAGGCTTTAATATGGCCTGCCCTTCTTGTCCCTGTCAGTTTCTTTAGTACTGCACCTGCCTGAGTTCCTCTGTCTCTACAAATAACTTGTGACAGGTGATTTGCCCCAGGTTATGGGCAAATAAGTCAAATCAGCAAAGAAACTAGAAAAGTACTGGCAAGGTAAATTATTTGACTTAAATGACATATGGTGGGTAAAAATAAACTTAAAGCTTAAAACTGAGAAAGTAAAATTCATTAGCACTTTATTACCTTTTGTTTGTAATCAGGATGAAATGTGTTTTGTTGCAGACCACAATCAATGCAATCTTCAATGCCCATATTATTAGGTACAGAAGTCTGAGCCCATTCTGCACACATTTCATTACATACAGGTCATGTAGATGTAGAAGAGTGTACATGTCCACTATAAATCATCTTTCTATCCCACAATGTGATCAGTGCATCTGATTATTACATCTGTTACTCAGTACCCCTTAAAGCACTTGCATAGAAAGAGGTGACATTCGATTTCCATTTGGTTCATCACCTCCTTCAGGGAAGAAAGTATGCCACACTGTTCTCATCTGGCCTGCAAGTAACTTCTGCCTCGTATAAGTTCCTTTCCGTCCTTTAACTTCTTTCATCCTTTTGTACTCTGAAATGGTCAAGCAAGTCACTGAGTTGCATCAAAACCAAAGCCTTCTCGAAGTTGTGAAACCCTGCTGCTTTCCTTGTCAAGGGGATACACACTCCGGTCCCGCCAAGCCCCTGAGATTAAGAAGGCTCTCCCACCCCGAACCCCAGTTTGTGTGGACACTGTGTAATTTGCTACCTTGTTACAACCCAGTGCCAAGAAGTAAGAGCACACTGCATATGATTAAAGGAATTATATTTAGGAAACGTAACTAAAGGGTTAGTAAAGAAGAGAAAGAAACAAACCAAAAGGGCCCATTATAATTAAACAGTTAAATGTGCACAGGTTGGAACTCAACTCTTCCCAAAATTCATATTCACCTATCCTCAGTCAATCTTGGCACTTGGCTCCATCAAATCGCAGTCCCCCATCCAGTCGAATCCTATGACTAGTTCTCTCCAGCATCTTCTCTCTCTCTCTCTCCCCCCCCCCCCACTGAACAAAATAAACCCAAGACCAACCTTCCTCATTGGATGACACACTTATCAGCATCCCTCATCTTCAACAATAATCTAACCGGGCAGAAAGCAGAACAGACTGCTCTTACAGGACTGCTAGAATGAAATACCTACAGCAGAGCAGTAAACATGTGAACCAGGGTGTTGCAGTAGTTGGGAATGAGCAGTAAATACTAGTCCAGCCAGCTAAATCTACATTCCAAAGAATGATTAAATGTGGAAGCAAATTAGCTGTTTGGTTTTGAGCTTCCTCTTACCTTTAGCTGGAAGCACCAAGCTTACCTGTAACTGGAATGGTGACCTGGAACAGAACCTATGTAACCCATCCGTGAAGCAGTAAAAGAAGAAAGCTGTATGCCAAAAGCAAAATGTTGCAGATACTGTAAACCTAAAATAAAACTAACGGTGCTGAAAATATTTTTTATATCAGAACTGGTGGTTTACAGCAGTGAATGGGAGGGATGAAGATTTCGTGTGTGTGTGTGTTAAGCAGGAAAAGGCCATTCAACTTCTTATAAACTCTGTCACGTAGTGAAATTACAGCTAATCTTAATACTACTTTTCTGCACTCAACTTGTATCTCACGATTCCCTAAATTTCTAAAAATCTAATGGTCTCTGCTTTGAATAAACTCAGTTCCCCGACCTTCTGGAGGTGAAAGCTCCAAAGATTCAGCACCCTTGTGTGAAGAACTTTCATCTCATTATTGCCCTGAATTGCTGACCCTCTATTTTGAGGCTGATTCCTGACAACATCATCCCGTCAGAATTTTGTATGTTTCAGTAAGATATTATAGGATTTGCATTTCACTTCATTTTAAATTTCATCTTTCTTATCCATCCCATTCCCGAACCTTAGGGGGACCAATATCCTGTGGGCAGGCTTGCTAGAACAGTGGAGGAGGGTTTAAATTAAGTTGGCAGGGGAATGGGAAACTTCATTGTGGAAGACGCTAGCATTATGGTGGAAGTTTGAGAGTGTTGGGGCAGAAGTAAGCACAGTTGCTATTACCTTGGAGGTGCTTGGGAAGCTGAAGGGTCTGAGGTAGATAAGTCACCTGGACCAGATGGATTACACCCCAGGGTTTTGAAAGAGGTGGCTGAAGAGATTGTGGAGGCATTCGGATCAAGCTTTCAAGAATCAGATTCTGGCATGGTTCTGAAGGAATGGAAAATTGCAAATGTCACTCCACCCTTTAAGAAGGGAAGGAGGCAGAAGAAAGGAAATTACAGGACAGTTTGCCAGACCTCACTAGTTCAGAAGATGGTGAAGTCCATTGTTAAGGATGAGGATTCAGGGTACTTGGAGGCACGTGATAAAATAAGCCAAAGTCAGCATGGTTTCCTTAAGGGAGAATCTTGCCTGACAAATCTGTTGGAATTCTTTGAGGAAATTACAAGCAGGATAGACAAAGGAGAATTGGTGTGTGCATTGTACTTGAATTTCGCAAGATAAGGGCCTGTGGTATTACAGGAAAGGTACTAGCGTGGATAGAGCATTTGTTAATTGGCAGGAGGAAAAGAGTGGAAATAGAGGAAGCCTCTTCTGATTGGCTGTTGATGACTAGTGCTGTTCCACAGGGGACACTATTGGGACCACTTTGTATGTCAGTGATTGGGATGGTGGAGTTGATGGCTTTGTGGACAATAGGAAGGTAGGTGGAAGGGCAGGGCAAGCAGTGGGACTGCTGAAAGTCTTAGACAGATTAGGTGAATGGGTAAAGAAGTAGCATGATGGAATACAGTGTTGGGAAATGTATGGTCAGACACTTTTGTAGAAGCAATGAAAACAGAGACTATTTTCTAAGTGGGTAGAAAATTCAAAAATCCAAGGTGTAGAGACTGGGGAATTCCTTGTGCAGGATTCCCTAAAGATTGACTTGCTGCTTGAGTCGATGGTGAGAAAAGCAAATGCCATGTTAGCATTCATTTCGAGAGGACTAGAATATAAAAGAGGATGTAATGCCGAGGGTGTGGCCTTACTTGGAGAATTGTGAGCAGTTGTGGGCCCCTTATCGAAGAAAGGATGTGCTGACGTTGGAGAGGGTTTAAAGAAGGCTCACAAAAATGATTCCAGGAATGAAGGGCTTATCAGATGAGAAGTAATGGATGACTCTGGACCTGTACTCACCGGAATTTAGAATAATGAGGTGGGAGGGATCTCATTGAAACTTATCGAATGTTGAAAGGCTTTGATAGAGTGGAGATGGAGAGGATGTTTCCTTTAGTGGAGGAGTCTAAGACCAGTCTCAGAATAGAGGGACGCCTGTTTACAACAGAGATGAACGCGAACTTATTTCGCCAGAGGGTGGTGAACCTGTAGAATTTGTTGCCACAGGCGGCTGTGGAGGCCAGGTCATTGGATGAATTTAAGGTGGAGGTTGATAAATTCTTGATAAGTCGGAGCGTGAAGGGTTATGGGGAGAAGGCAGGAAAATGAGCTTGAGAGGGAAATGGATCAGCCATGATCAAATTGCAGAGCAAACTCAATGGGCCGAATGGCCTAATTCTGCTCCTACATCTGATGGTCTCTTTCCCCACCCCCAATGGAAAAACTGCTGAGTTGATAGTCCACTGAATGCTGGAAGATACCTGTTTTCACCAGATACCTACCTTCATGTGCAGGAAGGCAAGTGAGTGTTTAGTCAGATGATGTCCTGACCATAAGACACAGGGGCAGAATTAGGCCATTCAGACCATGGAATCTGCTCTGCCACTTGCTCATGGCTGATTTATTTTCCCTCTCAACCCCATTCTACCAACTTCTCCCTGTAACTAATCATGAGCCTATCGAACTCTGCTGTAAATATACCTGGAACTTCCAAAGCTGTCAGGGCAGAGAATTCTACAGATTCACCACCCTCTGGATAAAGAAATTCCTCCTCATCTCTGTACCAAATGGGCAGTCTTTGTATTCTGAGGCTGTGTCCCTTGTTCCATCCAGCAGGGTTTACTCAATAATGGTCAGGAGTTTGAACTCAGATGAGTTCTGTTCACAGCCTGATCTGGAGAAACCTTCATAACCAGTCATGTCCTTGCTGTTGCCCAGGAAAATACATAACTCACAGTTATAATTCCTTGCTCCAGGTGCATTTAGAAGTTAACCTCATGAGCGTTGGGCATTATCTAATAATCTAGGTATCATTGGTTTGTTTCTATGCGTGTGTGTCTTGAACATTTATCATTGCTTTTTAACTACCTTGCCTGTTATGTGAAAAAGATTGTGCTACTTTATAACAATAGGATATTCTTGATTCCATTGTATGATGTAGGATTATTGGATTTTGCTGTGAGTTGGTATCAGTTCAATTTTTCTATAAAAACTGCAGCTTGTCACCTTGATTACCACGGTATGTTGCTTTATCAGTGCGCCAAGTTTTCACCTCTCCAACTAGGTTTTTGAATTATTTGGAAGAATGGGTTCAGACTCTTTAAATGATAGCATAATGCCTTTGTGGAGAACCATCAGAAAGAAAATCAAGCTTGATGGAGAGATTGGGGTCTCCAAGTGCCACATACTTAATACAGCAAAAACAAAAAGATACTTTTTGATTGCATCATTATGAAATATGTAACTTTTCAATGGAAATGTTATTTTTCCACTGAGTTTGTCAAGTGAGGGAAATTCATAAAAATATTTTCAATTAATTTCTCCCTTTTCTGTTGTAGATTTTTTTTTATATCCTTGCACTCACTGGATCCTGACTGGTTGTGGCTAAAGTGGTATCACTAAAAACATTTTGATTAATTTGATATGTCACAAAAACTGTGGCCATCTGTTCATCCGTCTCTTGCCTGTCATCCTCAATCTGTTCTACCTGAATCTGTGTCTTTCTCTAGTTTCCTTTGCCACCCTAAAACCTCCTGTTATTCCCACTAAACCTACTTCCCTGATATCAAAGTTAGAAAGGTAGTGAATAAATAACTTGTTCCTTCTCTGATACAGCATCTTCTTCAAAACTCCTTACCGTTCTTCTGCTCACATAGCTCATCTCCCTTCTTGACTATCTCTCTTTTGCTGCATGCTTTCTTCCCCTTGTAGCATTCTTTAATTTTATCCTTTACTTCCGTGTGTATATTTTGACTGCTCTTTCTCCATCATCCCGTATGAGAAACTAAATTAATGTCAAATCTCCGTTTGGGGGGTCTCCTTATGTTGTACAAGGAAGGAAAAGAAGCTGATTTCAAACCCAGGCCCCTGGGTTGAATGATAAATAATCACTATATTCGACTATACATTTTCAGGTCAATCATTTGCTATTTCTTTTAATGTACATGGAATGTTTTAACATGATTAGTGGTGATTGTATTATCTCAGTTAAAATATCACTTAATTAGTCCTCCACTAAATGGGCCACTGTGCATCAAACTTCCTGAGAACCTGGCCAACATTGACTCTAGAGCGTGCAGTCCTTTATTTTTAAGAAGATAATATTATGAAGTAACTCAGTGAGATTCAGGTAAGATGGTGACATGCTCGGATGCAGCAGTTTCTAAGGGGCCAACCAATAGTGCTATTGTCTTTTTTAATACATTTTGTTGATGATGACAAGACACTGATGGACATTAGAACTTCACGTAATGCAGGTCTACCCCCTCTAGTTGCTCCTTGGTGCAGGCCATGTTGCCGCCTGCTGCAGAAAAGCTTTGGAGTCAGTGCGTGAAAGGGTTGTGTAGTCTTAACAGCGAGTGATTGCCTTAGTTGTTTTTCTTGTGATCGCAAGGCCCTGTTGGACATCGTGGAATGCTGCAAGTGCAGTTCACTGGTTTATTGGTGGGACTGAAGGTAGGGGAGCTGTGTGGCCTTGGTTGTAGTGCACAGTAGACCTCATACCGCGGTGTTGCCTGCTGCAGCCGCCCAGGGGTGGTGACGCTAGAGGTGGTGTGGCATGGCATCTCTGCTGGCAGCAGTGCTACCCTCCAGTGTTGACTCAGTGGAACACAAGCAGGATTGCATTTGTCTGCTGACTGCTGCAGGATTGTTCTTGTTCAGAGACTTTGGCTATATTTTGTTTTGTGTGACTGTTTGTTTGTTGCCATCTGCCTAATGCTGTGTGTAACTGTCGGTACTATGTTTTGCACCTTGTCCCCCAGAGGAGCACATTTCATTCGGCTATAGTCATGGGTATTCATGAATGATTGAATGACAATTGAACTTGAATTACATAGGAAATGCTGTAAACAGTATTACATATGATAACTAATTTGTTTCTGGAAACTCGTTCTTTTTTAGATTCAGTCGCATTCGCACTTGTATTCAATCTCATACTCAGGACAGCAATTCAGCGCTGTGTTTGTTATTGTTCTTTGAAACCTGTATTGAGATTACTGCCTCGTAATCACCTTTTGATATGTATTATTCTCTTTGTTCTTATTCCTTTACATAGGCCTTAGATATATGTTGGTCTCCCTGCAGTTACTCCATTGTATACATTATTCTCTCTTAACACCCCCACCCCTCAGCCAGCGCCATAATATTTTTAAAAACTCATAGTTCAAATATGAAAAGGAAAGTGCAACCCGATGCTGTTTGTTGATATCTAAACCACTACAGCTTGATTGCCTAACGTTAAACCTATAATAACAGTGCAATCATAGCAGTATCATGTTGAATACTACTGTAATAGAAACAACATTTACCAAGCCTGCGGAATTGTATCAAACTTTTTGTTGTGAAGTGCTTATTTGCCAGCATTGATCTGTTGCGGTCAATTGGTGGCTGTTCTCATCCCAGGCATATTGATCACGTAATAAGTACTGTATATGGCAGTTACAGATGGGTGAAATTCCTCATTTTTGAATACCTTGTACTTTACTGTTGGACTTCTCGACACTGGTGGAATAATTTCTTGACAGTTATATGCATCCCTCTCTTTCAAAACTTATTGATTGTAGTTTACTGATAAATCTTGTGCTACCATTGCGTGTACCTGATGAAAAGCTTTACATGGGTGCTGCCAATGTCAAGGCATTAAATGGTAGCAAACAACTCTGATCCTTTACAAAACCCAACACAATGAGAATCTAAACTTTTAGTGTTAAGATAGCATATTGCTTGGAGCGCACAGCAATCGATTCCTGTTCTGTCATGATTCCAACAAAAACATCATGTAGTCAGGGGCTCATTGAATAATGACTAGAACCAAGAATCCCAAAGGTTTTATGTCTGATTAATCCAAAGACACTGAGGCCAAAATCAATACTTTTGAGCCAGGAGTTGCAATTTGTTCTGCGGGATCTGTAAGACTTCATTAGTGCATTAAACATTTATGTAATTGGAGGACCATTATGTTTAAATCAAGGCTTTACATTAGCCTTATGAAATTATGGCAATCTTTTACATACAGGAGCATATCCAGTTATAACTGGACAATAAAGATTTTGCTTCCTGAATACCTTTAGGTGTATCTTATGAATTTTGGACGAGTTTTAGTAATGATTATTGGGTTCAGGACTGTAAGGATGGAATTTGCTATCACCAGGCACAAAGAATTCTATGAAGGATTTTGATATTTGTGACAGATGCTTCCCAGAATAACTGATGCCAAGATTAAGGAAAGCATTTTTGTTGGTCCAAAAATCAAACAGGTCATCAACAACAGGCAATTTGAAGAATGTCTAGTGGGACAAGAGAAAATCACATGGAAGGCATTCAAGGAAGTTGTTGAAATTTTTCTTGGCATCTGCAGAGCACCAAACTACATGCAGCTGGTTGAAAGCATGCTTCAAGCATATAAAACCATGAAATGCAACATGTCACTAAAGATTCATTTTCTGCATTCCCATTTAGACTTCTTCCCTGCAAACCTTGGTGCTGTTAGTGACGGATATGGTGAAAGGTTTCACCAGGACGTTGCAGTCATGGAGAAAATATACCAGGACAACTGGAATCCATCAATGCTGGCGAATTATGGTTGGACACTAGGCAAGAAGCCTCAGACACTGAGTACAAATGAAAATCATTAACAAAATATTTTAACCTAGTTGAACTATTGCAAAGCATCAGCACCATTATGCAATTAAACGCATTATATTCAATAAAGTTAATGTGTTGTTTCTCCTAATTCCTATGTGATAGAAGTAGTCTGAAATTATATTCGTGCTCATCTTCAAGCAGTCTATCATAAACAAAAAATTTCTAAGGAAGCAACACTTTTGAAAAAAGTTTGTTGTCAGTGTGGTGGAATGTGGCAAATATACTTGGTTGCAGCAGAATGATTTAACTGCTGAAAGAAATAAAAACTAAAAATATTGGGAAGTCTCAGCAAGTTATACAGCATCTGTGGAAAAAGAGTCTTTTTTTTAGTGAGTATTTTACATATTTTCAGTTGATGTTTCTGGCTTACAGTATCTTCAGTTCTTATTTTGCTTGTCAGTACCTGCCAGAGTACAATTAATCGATAGAGGATTGACCAACTTGTGACCCTACAGAATTAAATGTGAAGAAACACAGCTTGTCAGTTGAGCGGAATCTTATTATCCTGGGAGATGGTGTAAATGCTAAGCTATGTGCTGAGATTTCCCTGGAATCCCGAACTGTACCCTCTGCATAGTGAGTTGGGAATATTGGGATTTGTGGATTTGGAAGCCCAAGTCTAGGACATTCAGGCAAAGTTAGTTTTCTCAAGTCATTTGCTTTAATGTCATGTTTTCAATTATTTGACATGTATTTCATGTATTTTATTTCTGAAATAATTAAGTATAATTTAAAAAAATTATAATTGCTTAATGATATATAAAACCTGGTAAAACCATTCCTGTTGTTATAATGTGCAAAGCTTTGCTAACCACATGGGGAGGAGTGAGGATTACCCTTCCATTCCTCCCTGATCTTTAGAGCTCCTGCCACATAACTGACCTCAGTTATGGTTTCTTTTCAAACTGCTCTTTCCTTTTGCCTAACACTTTGACAGTACCTTTAGCAGTTTAAATCTGTGCAACACATTGGAATAATAAACTTAGGGCGCATCCAGAGGAAACCAATACAGTCACAGAGAGAACGTGTAAACTCCTTACAGACCCTGCCCTCTCCCTTACCTCCTCTCTCCTTTCCCCCTCCCTTCTCCCTCACTCCCCTCCCCCTCTCACTTCCCCCTTCTCCCCCTCCCCTCTCTCTCCCCCTCTCTCCCCCACTCTCTTCCCCCCTCCCCTTCCCCCCTCTTCCCCCCCCACCTCTCTCCATCCCCCTCATCCCTCCCCCTCACTTTCCTCATTAAGCTACCAATCAGGTAGCTTCATACACAGTATGATCACTACAACAGTTCTGTCCTCACCTGATCGGATGCATTTCCTTTTTTCTATCCACACCTACACATGACTTCTCTGCAAATTAAATCTAACTTGTTTTCTCATTGTATTTCAATTCCCATGAAAATCCTTCAATCAGTAAAATTAAGTTTTTCTGTTTCCACAAATGTTGCTGTCCTGTTGAATGTTTCCAGTATTTTTTTTCTTTATAATCCTCAGGACAAAGGTTCATGTTGGGATTCTGGAAAATATGGATCAGTGGCAATATCAGGGATTCCACCTGTCAGTGAGGGCAGACGATGATGAACCCATGATCACCTTCATTGTACGTCCGTAGTCTTTGGCTGACTGAGGACAAGGGTGCTTGAGGATCACGATCACAACCGGTCACGAAATTCATGGTGTATCTGGCGGTAGTGATCCATGATCTCCTGTGCGATTCTGAAAAATACCAGATACAGCGGTTACCAAGATACTAGAAACAGAACATTTGGGGTGAGACAGTAGCATTGCTTTTGTAGCATCTGCTACCTGCTGTCTGTGAGGAGTTTATACGTTCTCTCAGTGACTGCGTGGGTTTCCTCTGGGTCCTCCGGTTTTCTCCCAAATTCCAAAGCAGTACAGGCTTTTAGGGGTCAATGATTCTGTTTCGTTTTGTGCAGGGGGAGGGGTCTTGGGGACTATTGATTGTTGATCAGGGTGAGTAAGGTGAGTTAGCAGTCAGTGCAGGGTCCCCTTGTGGTTATTCCCATCAGCAACAAGTATACCCCTCTGGAGGGTGGGTGACCTATCAGGGAATAGCAGCACCATCCAGGCCAGAGGCACTTGCTCTGAGGCACAGCAGGGAAGGGTGAAGTCAGAAACAGAAAGCTATTCTGCAGATGTTAAAAATTCAGAGCAACACACACACACACACACAATGCAGGAGGAAGTCAGCAGGTCAGGCATCATCTTTAAAATGAATAAGCAGTTGACGTTTTGGGATGAGACCCTTCTTCGGAGCCGGAAAGTAAGGCGGAAGATCCCAGAATAAATAGTTGGGCGGGACGAAGGAGGTCTAGCTAGAAGGTGAAGCTAGGTAGGTGGGAAAGAAAAGGTAAAGGGCTGGAGAAGGAATTTGTTGGGAGAGGAGAGTGGAAAATGGGAGAAAGGGAAGCAGGAGGGGCACCAGGGGAAGGTGAAAGGCAGGTGAGGAAAAGAGGTAAGAGGCCAGAGAGGAGAATAGAAGAAGAGGGAAGAGAGAGAGAACGATACTAGAAGGAGATATTGGTGTTCATGCCATCAGTTTGGAAGATACCTGGACAGAATAGGAGGCGTTGCTGCTCCAGTCAGAGAGTAGCCTCAACATGGCAAAGCGGAGGCCATGGACCAACATATCAGAGCAGGAATGGGGATAGGAGTTAAAATCTTTTGCCACTGGGTAATTCCACTGTTGGTGGATGGAGTGGAGGTGCTTAGCAAAGCGGTCCCCCACTTTACATAGGGTCTCACCAACCTAGAGGAGGCCACATTGGGAGCACGGATACAGTAGATGACCCTAACAGATTTGCAGAGCAAGTGTTGCCTCCTCTGAAAGGACTGCTTGGGGTCTTGAATGGAGGTAAGGGAGAAGGTGAATGGGTAAGTTTAGCATTTCTGTCACTTGCAGGGGTAAGTTCTAGGAGGGAGATTAGTGGAGAGAGATGGACGGACAAGGAAATCAAGGGGGAGCGATTTCTGTGGCGGGCGGAGAGTGGGGGGGGGGGGCGGGGTTGGAGGTAAGGATGCATTTGGTGGCAGCATCCTGTTGAAACCAACGGATGTTGCAGAGAATGATGTGGTGGATGCAGAGGCTCATGGGGTGGAAGATGAGGATAAGAGCAACTCTATCCCTGTTAAGGTGCGGAAAGATGGAGTAAGCCTGGATGTCCAGGAAATGGAGGAGATGCAGGAAAATAAAGCATCTCCACTGAGCACATCATTCTCTGCAACTTCCGTCACCTTCAACGGGAAACCCTGCTCTTTGAAGAAGGAGGCCATCTCCGGATGGCCTGGAAATGAAAGCCCTATTCTGGGAACAGATGCAGCGGAGATGAAAACACTGAGGAAAGGGAATCGCGTTTTTACAGGAGGCAGGGTGGGAAGAGTTTTAATCGAGATAGCTGTGGGAATCGGTAGGTTTATTAAATACGTCGGTATTCAGTTTAACACTAGAGATGGAGAGAGAGAGATTAAGGAAGGAGAGCGAGGTGTCAGAAATGGATCAAGTGAATTTAAAGGTTGGGAGAAAGTTGGGGGCAAAGTTAATGAAATTGATGAGCTCAACATGATGCTCTGTTTGACTACATAGTAGTCCAGGAACTGCTAAAGTGCAATAGTGATAGGAGACTCAGTAGTTACTGAATTGACTTTATTTCTTACATTCTCCACACACATGAGGAGTAAAAATCTTTATGTTACATCTCCATCTAAACATGCAATGTGCAATTTATAGTAATTTGTAATAAATAGTATGTACAACAGGACATTCAATATAGCATAGAAATGCAATTATATCAGTGTGAATTAATCAGTCTGATGGTCTGGTGGAAGAAGCTGTCCTAGAAACTGTTGGTCCTGACTTTTATGCTGTGGTACCATTTCCCAGATGGTAGCAGCTGGAACAGTTTATGTTTGGTGTGACTCAGGTCCCCAGTTATCCTTAGGGCCCTTTTTACACACCTGTCTTTGTAAATGTCCTGAATAGTGGGAAGTTCACATCTACAGTTGTGCTGGGCTGTCCACACCACTCTCTGCAGAGTCCTGTGATTGAGAGAAATACAGTTCCCATACCAGGCAGTGATGCAGCCAGTCAGGATGCTCTCAATTATGCCCCTGTTGGAAGTTCTTAGGATTTGAGGGCCCATACCAAACTTCTTCAACCGTCTGAGGTGAAAGAGGTGCTGTTGTATTTTTTTCACCATACAGCCGGTGAGATCCTCAGTGATGTGTATGCTGAGAAACTTAAAGCTGTTCACCCTCTCAACCCCAGATCCATTGAGGTAATTAGAGGTTAGCCTATCTCCATTCCTCCTGTAGCCCACAACCAGCTCCCTTGTTTTTGCAACAGGAGGGGTATGGAGAGGAAATTCTGTGTCTGCAAAAAGGATTGTGTGTTACTTCCCAGGGTCAAGGATGTCACAGATTGGCTGCAGAAGATTCTCGAGAGGGAGAGTGAGCAGCTCAAGTTTGTGGTGCAAATTGGTACCTATGACATTGAATGAAAAGGAGAAGAGGTCCTGCACAATGAGTATAGGGAGTTAGGAAAGAGGCTGAGGAACAGGACTTCCAAGATAGTATCTCTGGATTACTCTCAGTGCCATGCACCACTCAGCGGGAATAGGATGACAATGAGTGGCTGAGCATCTGGTGCTTTGCTAGATTTCAGATTTCTCGATCATTGGAATCTCTTTTGGGGAAGGTATGACCTGTACAAAAAGGACAGGTTATACCTGAATACATGGGGTGGGTCAATATCCTTGAGGGCAAGTTTGCTAGAGTTGTTGGGGAGGATTTAAACTAACTTGGCAGGGTCCTGGGAACTGGAGTGATAGGGCTGAAGATAGGGCAGTTGGGATACTAGTCGATGTAGTGTGAACTGAGGCTGTGCAGAAGGGCAGGCAGATGTCAGGGCAAAATTGTAGTCAGTGGGATGAGTTGAAGTGTAACATGGGGGTAAAATTGAAAAAGGTGATGAATACAGAACTGAGGGTGTTATATTTGAATACACACAACATATGGAGAAAGGTCGATGATCTTGTAGCATGGTAAGACATTGGCAAGTACAACTTTGTGGGCATCTCTAAGTCGTGGCTGAAAGAAAATCATAGCTCGGAGCTTAACATCCAAGGATAGACGTTATATCGAAAGGCCAGGTAGGCAGGCAGAGGGGATCGGGAGGTTCTGTTGGTAAAAAAAAAAATGAATTCAAATCCCTAGAAAGAGATAACAGGATCGGAAGGTGCAGGATCCTTTTGGGTAGAATTACTAAACTGCAAAGGTAAAAGGCATTGATTTAAATTATATACAGACCTCTGAACAGTAGCCAGGATGTAGGATATAAATTACAATGGGAGATTAAAAAAAAGGCATGTAAAAAGGGCAATGTTACAATAGTCAAGGGGGATTTCAATATGCAGGTAGATTGGGAAAATCTGGTTGGTGCTGGATTCCATGGGATGGAATTTGCTGTATGCCTACAAGATGTTTTTTAACAGCAACTTGTGGTTGAGCCCATTAGGGAATCGGCTATTCTGGGTTGGGTACTGTGTAATGAAGCAGATTTGACTAGGGATCTTGAGTTAAAAGAACCCTTAAGAGGGAGTGATTATAATATGATAGAATTCCCCTTGCAGTTTGAGAGGGAGAAGCTAAAGTTAGATGTATCAGTATTATAGTGGAGTAAAGAAAATTACAGAGGCATGAGAAAAGAGATGGCCAAAGTTGATTGGAAGGGAACACTAGCAGGGATGACAGCAGAACAGCAGTGGCTGGAGTTTCTGGGACCAATTCAGAACATGCAGGATAGATGCATCCCAAAGATGAAGAAGTATTCTAAAGAGAGGATGAAGCAACCATGGCTGACAAGGGAAGTCAAAGACAGCGTAAAAGAAAAAGTGAGGGCAAGTAAGCTAGCAAAAGGTAGTGGGGTTAGAGGACTGGTATGCCTTTAAAAAAACAACAGAAGTCAACTAAAAAAATCCATAAAGAGAGAAGAGATGAAGTATGAAGGTAAGCTAGACATTAATATAATAGGGTATACCAAATGATTTTTCACATATATAGAGTAATAGAGAAGTGAGAGTAGATATCAGACTGCTGGAAAATGATGCTGGAGAGATAGTAATGCGGGACAAAGAAACCACAGATGAACTTAAATGTTTTGAATCAGTCTTCACTGTGGAAGACATGATCAGTATGCCAGAAGTTCGAGACTATCGGGGGCAGAAGTGAGTATAGTTGCTATTATTAAGTACAAGGTGCTTAGGAATCTGAAAGGTCTGAAGGTAGGTAAGTCACCTGGACCGGATGGACTACAGCCCAAATTTCTGAATGAGGTAACTGAAGAGATTGTGGAGGCATTAGTAATATGATCTGTCAAGAATCATTGGATTCTGGAATGCTTTCAAGCACTGGAAAATTGCAATTGTCACTCCACTCTTTAAGGCTACGTCCACACTAGACCGGATAATTTTGAAAACGCCAGTTTCGCGTAAAAATGATAGGCGTCCACACCAGGCATTTTAAAAAATACCTCTGTCCACATTAAAACGGATATTTCAGCGAATCTCCTCCTGCGCATGCGCAGGACACATCTACCGAAAACAAACGACATGTTTGGTGTCGAATCTCGCCGTGAAAGACTTGGTGCACGTTTGTTCAGTTCAGAAAAACTTAAACGACGGACAGCTGTTGGCTCTCGCACAGGAGAACTTAAAAGTAAAAAAAACAAATACTGGAGCGTATGGAGGCAACCGACAGGGAGTTCACGGACACAGTATGACCCAGCTGACGACGAACATTGAAAAACTGATTAACTCTGTTGCATTAATAAAGCCCCTTGTTAAATGTATAAAACATGCCTGCATCAGTATTATCTTGTATTTCCATACAATGTTACATTAGGCTGTTACACATCTATTGTCAGAGAAGTACTTGCATAAATAGGTAAACCATTTTCATACGAGCAAGGACAGAAAACAGGGCAAAGTGAGTACAGTATACTTATTTATTCAGTAAGTTATAGGTCAAAGTATTTGGTGAGTACATTTGTAACTCTTCTGCCTTCAATCTCGTTGCCTTCTGTTCTGAAATTGCTAGGTTGCGTTCAAGAAAACAATGGAATAGCGCGATGCCATCACCATCTGTTCCGGCACGTCATGACAGTGTTTTTAGATTTCTCCGGTTACCCCGTCCACACTGCTCTGGCCAATCTGGCGTTTTCAAAATTACACTCTCTGGAGAGCGTTTCTGAAAATCTCTGTTTTCGGGGGATGAAAACACCGCTTTAGTGTGGACGGAGGCCAAAAACGAAGAGAAAAAGCTTCGGTTACGGATTTATCCGGTGTAGTGTGGATGTAGCCTAAGAAAAGAGGGATGCAGAAGAAAGCAAATTATTGACCAAGTTAGCTTGACTTCAGTTGTTGGGAGGAATTTGGAGTCCATTATTAAGTTTGAGGTTTTAGGGCACTTGGAGGCATATGATAAAGTAGGATTTCCCCAATAAGAAATCTTGTCTGACAAATCTGTTGCAATTCTCTGAGGAAAAAGCAGGCAGGATAGAAAAAAGGAGAGACAGTGGATGTTGTATACTTGGGTTTTCAGAAGACAAGTTGCCACAAGATAAGAGCCATTGGTATTACAGGAAAGATACTCACGTCTGTAGAAGATAGGCTGACTGGCAAGAGGCAAATAGTGGGAATAAAGGGAACCTTTATCAGTTGATTGCTGGTGACTAGTGGTGTTCCGCAGGGGTTAGTGTTGGGACCATTGCTTTCAATGTTATATGTTAGCTATTTCAATGACAGGATTGATGGCTTTGTGGCCAAGTTTGTGGATAATATGCAGATAGGTGGAAGGGCAGGTAGTGTTAAGGAAGCAGTGAATTTGCAGAGGGAATTAGAAAGATTGGGAGAATGGGTGAAGAAATGTCAGATGGTATATAGTGTAGGGGAGTTATAGTCATGCACTTTGGTAGTGCATGACTAAAAGAATAGACTATTTTTAAAATGGGGAGAAAATTTGAAAATCAGAGATGCAAAGGGATTTAGGGGTCCTTGTGCAGGATTCCTTTAAAGGTTACCATGTAGATTGAGTCAATGGTGAGGAAAGTAAATGTATCTTTTGCATTCATTTTGAAGGGACTAGATTATAAAATCAATATTGTAATGCCGTGCCTTTATAAGGCATTGGTCAAACCATACATGGAATATTGTGAGTAGTTTTAGGCCACTTATCGAAGAAAAGATGTGCTGGCATTGGAGAGGGTCCAGAGGATACTCACAAGGATGACTCTGGGAATGAAAGAGTTAATGTATGAGGAACATTTGATGGCTCTGGGCCTGTACTTACTGGAGTTTAGAAGAATGAGTGAGGATCTTTTTGAAACTTGGTTAATATTGAAATGCCTAGATAGAGTGGATGTGGAGAGGATGTTTCCTGTAGTGGGTGAGGTCAAGGACTATAGGGTACAGCCTAAGAATAGAGGGACGTCTATTTAGAAAGCTCAAAATTCAACGTACATTTATTATCCAAGTATGTATACATTGTATTGAGATTTGTCTCCTAACAGGCAGCCACAAAACAAAGAAATCCAAAGGAACCTATTTTAAAAAAGGCCATCAAACACCCAGTGTGCAGAGAAAAAAAACACATCATGCAAACAATAAATGCAAGCAAATACTGTTCCAAACAGAGATGAGAAGGAATTTCTTTAGCCAGTGGGTAGTGAATCTGTGGACTTCATTGCCACGGACAGCTGTGGAGGCCAAATCATTGAGCGTGCTTAAAGCGGAAGTTGATAGGGATAATAATTCAGCCATGATGGAATGGCCTAATCCTGATCCTATATCTTAATGTCTTGCACAAATCTGCATGTACTGCACTATCTGTAGCCCACCCTCTCCCAAGTCAGTATGATCTTAGGCCAAGTAAGGAAGAGTGAGGCTGAAACCTCACAGTGAGCTCTTAATTTATAGTTGATGAGGAGTAGTGATCCCTGTCCTTTTATACTCTTCAGTCCAACTGCAAACTACAGTCAGCATATAGGATTAGTGGCAAATAACACGGATCCTTTGGATTCCACTAGCAGGACCAGCAAACCCAGGTATCAGCTTCCTCAGCACCATAGCTCAGAGTGTTCTCAATGGAGTTTGGTGGCTGAGTCATTGTCCGTGTGTCTGACTCTGAGCTTTGTCACGGGAAAAGTTTTGTGGGAGCACGTAGGATATTCTCAGAGACTCCTTGAGAGAATGTAACATCCTACAATTTCATTGGAATCCTTGGCCTGCGTCAATCCAAATCATGAAGAAACAACTAAGGAAAGTATTGAGCCCCTCAAATCTCCATGGCAAGAGGATTCGGAGGTCAAATACATACAGCAGAAGGTGTTTCTAATCATAAGCATCATCTACCCCAGCTCTGGCAGAAGACTGCATCCCACACAGAACTTTTTAGCTGTTCTTAAACCCACAGTGTTGGAGTAGCATGTCGAATGACCCCAAGGTACGAATGGTGATAAATAAGATAGCTCTATGTGTGATAACACAAATGAATATAGACAATAATCAGAATCAGGGGCATTGGTAAAAGAAAAACTCTCTTCCAGTAAGACTTAAATGGACAAATTAGCAGCATCTTACTTTAAAACAGAATGGTAGTAGAACATAGGAATGGTTTATTTTTAGTGTTTCTTTTTCCTTCACTTTTGAAACATTGTAACTGAGGAAGCAATTGTGTTTTCTGTTTTTTTTTAGCATAGGTCACCTTCAGAAGTAAGAGCAGGCAAACTGATATTGATTACAGAAGAGGTTTTTTGTTGGGTACTTCACAAATTATTGAGTGACAAATATTATTGAATTTGACTCATGGAAGTAAGAAGACAGCTGAAGCAGAAGAGAGCTTGCACTAGCATCAGAGTCATTTCCCGACAGCCTGAGAGCAGAGCTCTGAGATGGATACTGAGCTGTTTGCTAGCCCTCGGAGATTAGCTGTGCAGCCTTCCTTGCAAATTCCCAAGGCTGTCAGCAGAACCAATTAGATTTTCAACCAGCAGACAAGGAGGGTGGCACTCAGGGACCTTTTTGCTTTAGGTCGTAGGCTTTTCTAACTGCAGTAAGATGACATTGATGATGACACATTGAGCATCGGTTGGTTTTTAAGACAAGTTAAATTAGCAGTCTTGAAATGATTCCAACTGTCTCCTGACTTCTCACTGTTGCCATATTCAGTAGATCCTGTCAGAAGCAGCTTGATGACTTAATAGTCTTTCTTGAGTGGATTTGAGCACTTTGCCTATGTGTTTACGTGTGGTTGTCACGTTTAAAATATTCATATGAAGGCTTGAAATATTCATTTGAAGGCTGCTGCTTGCTGAATTTTGCAATAAAGCTCTCACTGCTTTACATGCTGTTTTGCTGCCCTAAGCGGTAATTCTTTGATGCTGGTCTAAATTACATTTCAGAATAACATAGCTTTACAGTAGAGTGAGACAGAGACTTTTACTTCCAAATCTGTGCAGACAGATTTCAGATCATCATCAAAGTGGGCCTGAAATGAAAACATATAGGGTTTGTTACATAAACTGTTTTTCAGAACCAGCACAAGGCAATTTGCTATTTTGTATTGTGGTCAAAGCAGTTACGTTAGAAAATCCACAGGGGAAATTTTTCAGAATATTACACTTGTTTGCTCAAGCCAGAAAATTACCAGTTCCAGTTCCAGGTGTTACTAAAAGCCCAGCACAGAACTTAATGAAGTGATGTGATGATGCTTGTCACAATGCCATGCTGGGAAAAAAGAATGTTGCAATACAGGAAAGAATCTCTCCTTTTGAAAGGAAGTTAGTGGGGTGATTTTGTTGAATATTGTTAGGTATCGCCTGATTCTGAAAATGTTTTGAAGCCACACCTAAATCTTGTCTCTTAAATAAACTAAGGATCTTGGAAATCTAATGAAAAATTTTGGAAACTTTGAGTAAATAGAGGATTGGTTTCTTTGAAAGTATTTTGATTAGTTTCCTTTTATTGTTCTTACCCACTTTCTAACCTCTTCATTCTCTCCCTCCCTGGACTATCTTCTGTGCTCTATAAGTAACTAGCAGCCTCTACAGGTAGAATGCAGGATCTGCAGCAATGTTTTCCCAATTATCATTGAAAAAAGAATAAATCTCAAGTGTGTTTTTCAGGAACATATTTACAGAAACCCGTGTCACCCAATCCTCTTTAGATATTACCTCCTTTTACTTATGGTGCTTGTGTTTGTGAATGAAACTGTGATAAGACAGCACAATAAAGAGACAGATACTGAGAAGCCATTAAATATTTTATGGAGCGCTTTGACATTTCTTATTGATTTTTGCATTTTGATTCTGTTCCAAATTGAGCTGTAATCTTTCCAGTTTTGGCATTTTTATATTTTGTTTTGTGTATGGCCTTTTTGAAAGATGGCAAAATGGAGCCAAGTTGGCAACTAAGTGATAGTCACAGATGCTTCCATCAAGGACCAAGTCAGATTTGGGGCGATCTTTGAAGATTCCTCCCAGCGGGTGTTGTTTGCAACCATCTCCCCTTGAGAAGTTCACCTTTGTTCTTAGTGTGTGTGGCCTTAGGCACCTGGGCCAGCGGTGGTGTTGACAGTGATGAAGGACCACATGTGTTATGGGCATCAGAGATTTGCTGGATCTCTTGTGCTTTTTGATTCTAATTGTTCATATCTGGAAAGAGGAGGATATACCATGGATCCGCTGAGATACCACCATGGTAGACATCCTCTAGAAAAGAGACAAGTGTGATTGTGGTAACTTCATAGTCATAGAACACTACAGCACGAAAGCTGGCCCTTTGGACCATCTAGAAAAAGTCAAAGTAAAAGTAGAATTTATTATCAGAGTACATATATGTCACCACATACAACCCTGAGATTCTTTTTCTGCAAGCATACTTAGCAAATATATAGAGCATTAACTATAAACATCAGAACGGTTAACCGTAAACAAACTGTGCAAATGCAATAAATAAAGGGCATGAAATAACAATGTAAGCGAGACCTTAAATGAGTGTAGCTATCCGCTTTTGTTCAAGAGCCTGGTAGTTGAGGGGTAGTAACTGTTCTTGAACCTGGTGGTGTGAGTCCTGAGGCTCTTGTACCTTCTACCTAATGGCAGCAGCGAGAAAAGAGCATGGCCTGGGTGGTGAGGATCTTTGATAGTGGATGCTGCTTTTCATGTAGATGTGCTCAATGGTTGGAAGGGTTTTACCTGTGATGTACTGGGCCAAATACACTTCCTTTTGAAGGACTGGCCACTCGAAGGCATTGCTGTTCCCATACCAGGCCATAATGCAGCTAGTCAGCTCATTTTCCACCACACGTCCATAGAAGTTTGCCAAGGTTTTCGAAGACATGCCGAACCACCACAGACTCCTGAGGAAGTAGAGATGTTGTGCCATTAATCTGCCCAGTCCCAATGACTTGCACCCAGATCATAGCCTTCCGTACCCCTCTCATCCATGTGCCTATCCAAATTTCTCTTACATGTTGAAATCAACCCTGCATCCACCACAAGACTGCCAGCTCATTCCACAATCTCACCATCCTCTGAATGAAGTTCCCTCTCGTGTCTCCCTTAAAGAATTCAGCTTCCACCCGTAATCCATGATTTCTATGATTTCTAGTGTAGTCTCACCGAGCCTTTGTGGAAAGCCTGCTTGCATTTAGCTTATCTGTACCCCTCATAACGTTGTATTCCTCTATCACTTCTCTCCCTCATCTTCCACAATCTAGGGAATAAACTCCTAAACTATTCAACCTTTCCCTGTAACTCAGGTCCTCATGACCTAGCAACATCCTTGTAAATTTTCACTTGTTTCTTTCAATCTTATTTACATCTTTCCTATATGTAAGTGATGGAAGAATGCACACAATACTCCAAATTTGGCCTCACAAATGTCGTATACAATTTCAACATAACATCCCAACTTCTGTCCGCAATACATTGATTTATGAAGGCCAATGTGCCAAAAGCTTTCTTTGCAACACAATCTACCAGTGACACCGCTTTAAAGGAATTATCGATCTGTATTCCCAGATCCCTCTGTTCTCCTGGACTCCTCAGTGCCCTGGTGTTCACTGGGTAAGACCTACCCTGATTGGTGCTTCCAATGTACAGCACCTCACACCTGTTTGCATTAAATTCCATTTGCCATTTTCCCAGTTGGTTCAGATCCTACTGCAAACTTTGATAGTATTCCTTGCTATCCACTACACCACTGATCTTGGTGTCATCTGTGAATTTGCTAATCTAGTGTACTATGTTTTCATCCAGATGGAAGATGTAGATGACAAGCAACAGTGGATTCAGCACTGATTCCTGCGGCACACCACTAGTCTCAGGACTCCAACCAGGGAGGCAACCATCTACAACCACTCAGGCTTCTTTCCCAAAACCAAGGTCTAATCCAATTTACCACCTCATTCTGAATGCCAAGTGACTGAACCTACTTGACCAACCTCCCATGTGGGACCTTGTTAAAGACCTTGTTAAAGTACATGCAGATACTATCCACTGCCCTGTCTTTGTCAGATTTATTGGTAACTTCCTCAAAAATATTTGAAAGATTGGTTAGACATGGATTATCTTGGCTGTCCTTAATCAGTCCCTGTCTACCCAAAAAACTTATACATTGTATATCTTGTCCCTCAGAATACAATAACCACTACAGATGTTAGGCTCACTGACGTATAATTTTCTGGATTTTTCTTAAACCCTTTCTTAAATAACAGAGTAACATTAGCTATCCTCCGATCCTCTGATACCTCACCCATGGCTCAGGATGTTTTAAATATCTCTGCTAGGGCCAGAGGGAACACATCGTCAGGCCCTGGGGATTCATCCATCCAAATTTGCCTCAAGATGGTAAACACCTCCTCGCCTGCAATTTGTACAGGGCTCTTGACCTTGCTGCTGCACTGCCATACAGCCTGAGTCTGTCTCCCAAGTAAATACTGATGCAAAAAAATCCATTTAAGATCTCCCTAATCTCTTCTGGCTCCACGCATAGGTTACCAGAAAACCAGTTTTGTCCCCTGCTATCTTTTTGCTCTTGATACCGTATATATCTGTAGAATCCCTTAGGATTCTCCTTCACCTTGTCTGATCCAGCAATCTCATGCCTTCTTTTAGTCTTCCCACTCACCCCCCCTTCCCAATTTCCTCCTTAAACATTCTCTTGCATTTCTTATACTCCTTATATACTTACTTTGGACCTGCCTGTCTATTTTCTGCTATGCACCTCCTTTTTCTAAACCTGGGCCTAAATATCTCTCGAAATCTAAGGTTCCCTAAACCTGTTATCCTTGCCTTTTATTCTGATGGGAACATACAAACTCTGTACTCTCAAAATTTCACTTTTTAAGTCCTCCCATTTAGCAAGTACACCTTTGCCAGAAATTTATCCAAATCCACACTTGCCCAATCCTTTCTGATACCTCAAAATTCACCTTTCCAATTTAAATTCTCAACCTGCGGATCAGATCTATCTAACAGCATTATGATCACTAGATGTAAAGTATTCCCATACACAAACTTCTGTCACCTGCCCTGACTCATTCCTCAATAGCAGATCTAGTATCACATTCTGCTGATTAAGGACACTCCTGAACACCCTTGACAAGCTTTCCTATCCAGCCTTTTTACTGTATGGGAGTCCAGTCAGTATGCGGAAAGCTAAAATTACCTACAATCACAACCTTTTTGCAATAGTCTATGATTTCCCTACAAATTTGCCCTTCTAAATCCTGTGGACTGTTGGGTGTCTACAATATAATTCCATTAACGTGGTCATACCTTTCTCATTCTCAGTTCTACCCATAAAACCTCACTAGACGAGCTCTCCAATCTGTCCTGACTAAGCACTGCCTTTTCCTTTAATCCCTCTGACTTTGTTACTGAATTTATTAAAGAAGTTGTAGATGAGTATGTCCCCACAATATCTTTTGGAGTCCTGGATGAACCATAGGCTCCGCAGTCTGCTGAGGCGTTCAAATCTGGTGATCAAGAAAGTTAGAGGAGGTCCAGGTGTAATCTCTGGAAAGTCATCTCATGGGTGATGTGGCAATTCCGGGCTATGTTTGAACCAACAAAGGATGCTCAGCAGTTATGTCAGGCCTTGAATACTGTCACCTTCTCTGAGGTTAAATCAAGTGACATAGGCAACAACATGGCTTCCCTTCCAGGTAAGCCCAATGCTTTCTATGCTCACTTTCACTGTCAAAACATGGGGGAATAAACATGAATTCCCAGAGCTCCCTTCAGGAGGGCGGACCCACGAAAAGCATCTGGCCCAGACTGGGTACCTGGCCAAGTATCAAAGACCTGTGCTGATCAACTGGCTGGAGAGTTCACTGAGATCTTTAACCTCTTGCTTCGGCAGTCTGAAGTAAGCAGGCTTCAAAAAAACGAGGTGACCTGCCTCAGTAACTATCTTCCAGTATCACTTACTTCCACAGTAATGAAGTGCTTTGAGAGGTTGGTAATGAAAATTAGGCCAAATCAAAGTTGGTGATGAATCAGCATATAGGAAGAGATTGAAAATCTGGTTGAGTGGTGCCAGAACAACAACCTCTTCCTCAATGTCAACAAGGCCAGGGAGCAGATTATTGACCTCAGGAGGAGGAAACCAGAGTCCCACGAGCCAGTCGTCATTAGAGGAGAGAGGTGGAGAGGGTCAGCAACTTTACATTCCTCTGTTTTATTATTTCAGAGGTCCTGTCCTGCACCCTACACGCAAGCGCAATTACAAAGCAAAGCACGGCAGCAGCTCTACTTTCTTAGAAGTTTGTGAAGACTCGACATGAACAGATTTTGGCAGACTTCTCTTGACATGTGGTGGAGAGTATACTGACTGGGTGCATCACAGCCTGGTATGGAAACACCAATATCCTTGAATGGAAAATCCTACAAAAAGTAACAGATACGGCCCAGTCCATCACAGGTAAAGCCCTCCCCACCATTGAGAACATCTACATGAAATGTTGTCTCAGGAAAGCAGCATCCATCATCAGGGATCCCCACCATATGCTCTCTTCTTGCTGCTGCCATCAGGAAGAAGGTACAGGAGCCTCTGAACTCACACCACCATGTTCAGGAATAGTTATTGTGCTTCACCCTTCAGGTTCTTGAACCAGGGGGGATAACTTCACTCGCCCTACCATTGAAATGTTCCCACCACCTATGGCCTCACTTTTAAGGATTCTTCATCTCATGTACTCGATATTTATTTGTTTATTATTATTACATATTTCTTTTGTAAATCTTCTTGCATTTGCACAGTTTGTATCTTTTACACACTGGTTGAACTACCAAGTTGGAGAGATTTTTCATTTACAGTTAAGATTCTTTCAGTTCTTGTTTGGGGGATTTACACCCGTTCTTCCTTGTAATTACAAGGAATACTTGTAATATATTATCCTGTTGTAGAAGCCATCCTCTCTTCATTTTCAGCTTTTTTACAGATGGTGTGATGTTTGCTTCCAGAATTTAATTGAATTCATTCTTCCCTGTACCAGTTAAATGTTCCCTGTGCCACTGGCTGCAACACATGCCCAAAGCAAGATGCTTAACGGTTGGAGAGGTGTTCTTTTCTTGACATTCTGCACCCTTTTTTCTCCAAACATACCTTTGCTCATTGTAGCGAAAAAAGCTCTATTTCAACTTCATCAATCCACAGTTTCCAAAATGCATCAGGCTTGTTTAGATGTTCCTTTGCAAACTTCTGACGCTGAATTTTGTGGTGAGGACGCAGAAGAGGTTTTCTTCTGATGAATCTTCCATGAAGGTCGTGTTTGTGCAGGTGTCGCTGCACAGTAGAACAGTGCACCATCACTCCAGAGTCTGCTAAATCTTCCTGAAGGTCTTTTGCAGTCAAGCAGAGGTTTTGATTTGCCTTTCTAGCAATTCTATGAGCAGTTCTCTCGGAAGTTTTCTTGGTCTTCCGGACTTCAACTTGACCTCCACCATTCCTGTTAACTGCCATTTCTTAATTACATTTCGAACTGAGGAAATGTCTACCTGAAAACGCTTTGATATCTTCTTATTGCCTTCTCCGGCTTTGGGGGCATCATTTATTTTAATTTTCGGAGTGCTAGACAGCTGCTTAGAGGAGCCCATGGCTGCTGATTGTTGGGACAATGTTTGAGGAGTCAGGGTATTTTTTAAAAGCTTTGAAATTTGCATCATCTGGCCTTTCTTAATGATGATTGTGAACAAGCCATAGCCCTAACAAGCTAGTTAAGGTCTGAGATCTTGGTAGAGGTTATCTGAGAGCTCAAATCTCTTGGGGTGCCCAAACTTTTGCATGGTGCTCTTTTCCTTTTTTCACTCTAACATTGTACAAAACAAAAATAATACATGAATCTTGCTTAAAATTTTGAAAAGAATGTTTCATCTTTAACTTCATGACTTTTGGAGATCAATTCATCTTCTACTCACTTAACTATTCACAGCAACAGAAATTTTTAAAATTAACTTTCCGAGAGAACTGCTCGTAGGATTGCTAGAAAGGAAAATCAAAACTGCCGTTTGACTGCAAAGGACCTTCAGGAAGATTTAGCAGACTCTGGAGTGGTGGTGCACTGTTCTACTGTGCAGCGACACCTGCACAAATACGACCTTCATGGAAGAGTCATCAGAAGAAAACCTCTCCTGCGTCCTCACCACAAAATTCAGCGTCAGAAGTTTGCAAAGGAACTTCTGAACAAGCCTGATGCATTTTGGAAACAAGTCCTGTGGACTGACAAAGTTAAAATAGAACTTTTTGGCCGCAATAAGCAAAGGTATGTTTGGACAAAAAGGTGCAGAATTTCATGAAAAGAACACCTCTGTAACTGTTAATCATGGGGGTGGATTGATCATGCTTTGGGCTTGTGTTGCAGCCAGTGGCACGGGGAACATTTTACTGGTAGAGGGAAGAATGAGTTCAATTAAATACTAGCAAATTCTGGAAGCAAACATCACACCGTATGTAAAAAAAAAAAGCTGAAGATGAAAAGAGGATTGCTTCTACAACAGGATAATGATCCTAAGCACAGCTCAAATTCCACAATGGACTACCTCAAGAGGCACAAGCTGAAGGTTTTGCCATGGCCCTCACAGACCCCCAACCTAAACATCATCAAAAATCTGTGGATAGACCTCAAAAGAGCAGTGCATGCAAGACAGCCTATTATCTCACAGAATTAGAAGCCTTTTTTAAGGAAGAATGGGCAAAAATCCCCCAAACAAGAATTGAAAGACTCTTAGCTGGCTACAGAAAGCATTTACAAAGCTGTTACTTGCCAAAGGGGGTGTTACTACGTACTGACCATGCAGGGTGCCCAAACTTTTGCTTTGGGCCCTTTTTCCTTTTTTGTTATTTTGAAACTGTAAAAGATGGAAATAAAAAAGTAATCTTGCTTAAGATATTAAAGGAATGTGTCATCTTTAACTTTATGCCTTTTGGAAATCAGGTCATCTTTTACTCGCTTAGCTATTCACAATAACAGAAATTTTGACCAGGGGTGCCCAAACATTTGCATGCCACTGTATGTTTTGATAATAAGTGAATCATTGAACCTTTCAGATGAAGAGGTCAATTAGTCACATGGGTGTAATTGGATATTACAGTCTCATTAGGTCAGAAGGACCTGTTGCCATGCTTGGACCTTGAAATAAAATAACAATAGCACTATCTGCAGAATCTTTCAGATCTTTAGGAAGGATTAGCAATCCAAGACAGTGTTCTACCCCAGGCTAATATTGCCAAGAGTGAGACAAAAACAGAAACTGCTGGCAAAACCCAACAACTCGGACAGCATCTGTGAAATAGGAAACCGTTCCACCAGACACCTCCCTCTCCCACTTTGCTTCATATGTAACTCCCTGGTTCAGTCCTCCATCCTGCTACTGTTATGTGTAATCACATTTTACCTTGGCTTCATTTCTTGTACATTTTGACTGATCTTTGCCCACAGCGCTGGAGGCCAGTCTTGTTCGAAGGTGTTTCATTTTGCTGATAGTTTTGCCTGTGTCAGACAGCTAGTAGTCAATAGAGGTGATGGCAAGTGGCAACAAAAGACTTAGTGCAGTCGTTAATAGTTTACACTGGCATTGTCATATCTGCAGCTTTGCAGGAAACTATCTGCTTGATGATCATAAAAATGGCTGCATTGAAAGCATTGAATATGAGTGTAGAATATGGCAAAACATTTCTTATTCCCATTACATCCCATGATTTCAAATGGATGAGGTCTTAGTGAAAGCTTCTTGACTGTGTTTACCATTTGGAAAGGAAAGGAATTTGGAAAAGAGAACAGTCATGTCCTAAAATGTATCATCTCTATGAACGAGGATGTGCTGGCAGCACTCAGGCACATAAAGCTGGATAAATCCCCAGGGTCTGTCTAATTGAATCCTGGAAAACTGTGAGAAGTAAGGGAGCCCTGACAGAGATTTTTGTATCTTCTTTAGCAGTGGTTGATGTACCAGAAAACTGGAGCGTGGCCAAGGAGTACGGCCTTTATTTAGAAACGTAGAAAACCTACAGCTCAACACAGGCCCTTCGGCCCACAATGCTGTGCTGAACATGTACGTACTTTAAAAGTTACTTAGGGTTAGCCATAGCCCTCTATTTTTCTATGCTCCATGTACCTATCTTGGAGTCTCTTAAAAGACCCTATCATATCTGCCTCCACAGCTGTTGCCGGCAGCCCATTCCATGCAGTCACCATTCTCTGAGTAAAACGCTTACCCCTGACATTCCTCTGTACCTACTTCTAAGCACCGTAAAACTGTGCCCTCTCGTGTTAGCCATTTCAGCCCTGGGAAAAAGCCTTTGACTATCCACACGGTCAATGCTTCTCAACATCTTACACACCTCTATCAGGTCACCTCTCATCCTCCGCCACTCCAAGGAGAAAAGGCCGCGTTCACTCCACCTTTTCTTATAAGGCATGCTCCCCAATCCAGACAACATCCTTGTAAATCTCCTCTGCACCCTTTCTATAGTTTCCACATCCTTCCTGTAGTGAGGTGACCAGAATTGAGCACAGTTCTCCAAGTGGGGTCTGACCAAGGTCCTATACAGCTGCAACATTACCTCTCGGCTCTTAAACTCAATCCCATTATTGATGAAGGCCAATGCACCATATGCCTTCTTAACCGCAGAGTTAACCTGCGCAGCAGCTTTGAGTGTCCTATAGACTTGGACCCCAAGTCCCTCTGATCCTCCACACTGCCAAGAGTCTTATCATTAATACTATCATATTTGACCTACCAAAATGAACCACCTCACACTTACCTGGGTTGAACTCCATCTGCCGCTTCTCAGCCCAGTTTTGCATCCTATCAATGCCCCGCTGTAACTTCTGACAGCCCTCCACACTATCCACAACACTCCCAACCTTTGTGTCATTTAAAGGTTTGCCAGGACATGCCAGTGAATAACGTCAGTGGTGGGAAAATTACTGGAACATATTCTAAAAGATAGGATCATTTGGAAAGACATGACCCTCTGCTTTCTGCAGGCAAGCCAATTCTGAATCCACCTGGCCAAACTTCCCTGGATCCCATGCCTTCTGACTTTCTGAATAAACCTACCATGTGGTACCTTGGGTGTACCAAGGGTGTAGAAAATTTCACAGCAATGTTGCCTGAGACAGAATAGCTTAAGTTTTAAGGAGAGGCTGGGGCTGATTTCCTTGCTCAAAGAAGGCTGAGGGGTGATCTCATAGAAGTTTACAAAATCATGAGGGTCATAGATAGGATGGATTGTCACAGATTTTCCAGAGTACCAGTATCTAAAACTACGGGCAGAAGGTTAATGTGAGAGGCGAAATATTTAAAAGGAACCTCTTAGTCAAGTATTTTCACAAGGTGGGTGTATGAATCCAGAGGAAGTGATAGGCATTAGTATAATTACAACATTAAAAAAGGCATTTGGACAGGTACTTGCATATGAAAGGTTTGAAAGAGATGTTGGCCAAATGCAAGCAAATGGGACTAACTCAAGAAGAGAACTTGGTTGACATGGATGAGTTGGGCTGGGAGGCCTTTTACCATGCTGCAAGACTCTACGACTCTAAGTTTATTATTGCAATTTGTTGCACAGATTTAAACTGCTGAATGCATAGTCAAAATGTTAGGCAAAAGGAAAGAGCAGTTTGAAAAAAAGCCATATCTGAGGTCAGTTATCTGGCTGAAGCTGGAAAGATTAGGGAGGAATGGAAGAGGGAAACCTTTGAAAGAGTATTTAAACATGAATGTTAAAATTTCAGGTAATTTGGAGAAGAACAGATATCTATCCTGTCTGTTTCTTCTTCACTCCTGTACTTTGACTCCTATAAATGTCCAAAGAGAGTAGTGTAGATGAAATAGTTGGAATAGGTATCAAAGAGAAGATACACTCAGTGGCCACTTTATTAGGTACACTTGCCCATTAATGCAGAAACAGTGCCTTGAAAAAGTATTCAGCCCCTAACCCTTTGCTGACATAAAGGAACCAGGGATGTTAATCAATTTCATTGAGAATATTTATTTGTGAATCATGTTTATGCACTTTTTTTAAAAAACAGTAATGCCCAAAATCAGGGGAAAATTGTAAAGCATGAAAAACTAAAAATTCAAAAACTGAAATGTCAGTAGTTCAAAAGCATTCATCTCCCTTTGCTCAGTGCTAGGTTGCACCACCTCTCACAGCTCTTACTGCCAGTAATCTTTTTGGATAAGTATTATTTTTACACAATGTGATGGAGCAAGATTTGCCCATTCCTCCTTGCAAAATTGTTCAAATTGTGCCAGGTTAGTTGGGAAGTAGCAGTGGACAGCAATCTTGAAGCTTTGCCAGAGATGTTCGATCAGGTTAAGCTCCGGGCTCTGACTGACCATTCAGTGGCATCAATTTTCTTCATTTGAAGGCACTCCATGGTTGCTCTGGCAGTGTGCTTTGGGACATTGTCCTGCTGAAGGATTAACTTCCTCCCCAGTTTAAGCTTTCTGGCAGAGGCTAGCAGGTTTTTATCCAGGATCTCTCTGTATTTAGCAGCATTCATCTTCCCAATGATCCTGACCAGATTTCCAGTTCCTGCTGCTGAAGAACGTTCTCATAGCACGATGCTACCTCCACTATACTCTATAGAAGGGATGGTATTACCTGGCTGATGCACAGTTTTAGATTTATGCCACACGTACCACTTAGTGTTGAGGCCAATGAGTTCCACTTTAGACTCATCCAACCACCAGACCTTCTTCTAAGTGACACTTTGCAAGGTATTTCCAGGCAAGGATGTACTTTTTTAGCCTGTGTTGCTTCCTTGCCACTCTCCTTAAATATCATTTTTGTACAAAGCCTTAAGAATTTGTGGAGCCATAAACTTCATTTCCAGTTTCAGCCACTGACTTCTGCAGCTCACTCAGAGTGATTATTGGTGTCACAGCAGCCTCTCTTACAAGCGCCATTCTGCTCCAGCGACTAAGTTTAGAGGGGCAGCCTGACCTTGGCAGTGTGCTTGTGGTTCATATTTTTCCAGTTTTTCCACGATGGACTGTACTGAGCTTCAGCGTATGTTCAATGCCTTTGAGGTGAGCTTGTACCGTCCCCCAGATTTGTGCTTTGTAGATTAGCTCAAAAAGTCCTACTTCAATATACTTAACATTTTAAAAATGAAATAGAATCACTGTATATAATCAGCCATTTATGTGGCAGCAACTCAATGTATAAATGCATGCAGAAATGGTCAAGAGGTTCAGTTGCTGTTCAGACAAAACATCAGAATGGGGAAAAAATGTG
Source organism: Hemitrygon akajei (assembly GCF_048418815.1). NCBI lineage: Eukaryota > Metazoa > Chordata > Chondrichthyes > Myliobatiformes > Dasyatidae > Hemitrygon > Hemitrygon akajei. Next base: position 38,043,068 of record NC_133130.1, read on the forward strand.
ACTTAGTGACTTTGACCATGGAATGATTTTTGTGCTAGACAGAGTGGTTTGCTCATCTTAGAAACTGCTGATCTCCTGGGGTTTTCACACAGAACAGTCTCTAGAGTTTACAGAGAATGGTGCAAAAAAGAAAAAAGCCTCCGGTGAGCCGCAGTCCTGTGGGTGAAAACACCTTGTTAATGAGAGAGGTCAGGGGAGCATGGTCAAACTGGTTCAAGCTGACATGAAGGTGACAGTAACTCCACGTGTTACAACAGTGGACTGCAGAAGAGCATCTCTGAAAGCTTGAGATGGATGGCTATATCAGCAGAAGACCACAAACGTACACTCAGTTGCCACTTTATTCGGTACAGGAGATATCTAATAAAGTGGCCACAAAGTATCTTTGCAGTGCTATGGTTCAGGGAGGATCATAAGAAGCCAGTGAGGAGACCATTTGAGCTACATCTAAAGATGACCTAGATATAAATGATCAACACACAAAGTGCCAGAGGAACTTATCTATTTAATTCTTTTTTTAATTACTGTCTTGCTTTTATCTACCGCTTTATTTAATTGTCTGAGAGGAAGCTAAACAGAGTTTCATTGTACCTATGTATAATGACAATAAAGTTCATTCAATTCAATTCAATTCAATCTAATCTGTGGAAGGAAACAGACAGATGTACAATATTGACTTTCTGTTTCCTTCCATAGGTCCTATGTGACCTGCTGAGTTCCTCCAGTGCTTTGTGTGCTGCTCCAGATTCCAACATCTGCACTCTCTTGCATCTCTAGATATAAATTGGGTTGCAGCAGAAGATATGTTGCTGTGGGGATTGGCTATTTTCACAATCTAACTTATCTGATATGCGATTCAAAGCAAGGCCTCAGATTTAAGCTGTGTATCTGGACCATTCTGAAGGTACCATTCTATAAACCAACTGGAGGGATGTTGAGTCAGGAATTTTTGCAGGAGTTTAAATTTGACTACTTATGGAAAGGAAATTTAAACATATTGTGAGCAGTTACATTTACACAATTTATTATTATATTGTAGTTTGCCCTTTACTGTGCCTATTGTCTTGTTTATTAATTATTGTACTGCCTTGCACTGTTTTGTGCACTTTATGTAGTCCCGTGTAGGTCTGAAGTCTATTGTAGTTTTGTGTTGTTTCATGTAGCACCAGGGTCCTGGAGGAATGATGTTTCATTTTTACTGTGTACTGTACCAGCAGTTATGGTTGAAATAACAATAAAAGTGACTTGACTTGACTTTTGGGTTCCTTATCTATGAAAAGATGTGCCAGTATTGGAGAGGGTCCAGAGGAAGTTAACAAAAATTATTCCGGGAATGAGAGGGTTAACGTATGAAGGACATTTGATGCTTTTGGGCCTGTATTTACCTGAATTTTGAAGAATGAGGGAGGATCTCATTGAAACCTATCGAATATTGAAAGGCCTTAGTATATGTGATTGTTGAGAGGATGTTTCCTATAGTGGGCGAGTCTAGGACAACAACCTCAGAACAGAGGGGTGTCTCTTTAGAACCGAGATGAGAAGGAATTTTGTTAGCCAGAGGATGGTGAATCTGTGGAATTCATTGCCACAGATGGTTGTGGAGGCCAAGTCATTGGGTATATTTGAAGTGCAGGTTGATAGGTTCTTGATTAGTAAGGGTGTCAAAGGTTATGGGGTAGGAGACTGAGAGGGATAATAAATTAGCCATGACAGAATGGTGGAGCAGACTTGATGTGCCAAATGGCCTAATTCTGCTCCAATATCTTATGGTTTCATAGGCCTTTAATGATTAATGGGGGAAAAGGAAGTCCCCGTTGCTCTTGCCACACTTCCTCCCCATGAATCCCTTTTTAAGCATTGATATCATGTTACTCTGAGATATGCCGATGGTCAAGAGCAACAAGATTACAAATGCTTATGTGAAATTACACAACTCATCCACTGATCTGATATGCTCCACTTTGATCACTTACAGTATGTTAGGTGGCTCCCTGGATACTGAGGACATCTTCATTTTTGAAGAGCTAAGGACGTCAAGCATTTGACATTATTAACATGATTAAATAATATTGAAAACTTTTTATCATGACAGACCAGCATAACATGCTTTGAAAGTAGATGTAATGGAAAAATGTTAAAAGGGTTACTTGACATGGAAGGTTCAATGCAATTTGAAATGCAGTGTTGTGATTCACTTGTCAATTTTAATAAATAATAGATGTATTAAAGAATAAGTATGGCAAATATATATCTGAGAGTAAGTTGCAGTCATTAATGCACATTGACAATTATGGATACGTTTTTGAATTTCAGTAAGAGTTTCAGTCAAATTAATACCTTTAATGTACTTTCTGCATTTTACTATGAACCACATATAGTGTTTTAATGTTTGATTCCCCTAAACCTGAAGAGAAGAATTTACACTTTACACTTAGCAGGTAAGCTAAGCTGTGCAGTTGGAGGTGTGAGAGGATAATTAAAATTGTACTGATGCAGAGTGCTTGTATTGTATATGCAACATGCTGCCATATGCTTTCAGTTGCTATGCCACAGTGTAATTTTATCAAGGTTTTCTTGAACAATGGGTCACCAGGTAATAAAGTACTTATAATTTAACATAATGTAAGCACTGAACGCATTCAAAGCAAAAAAAATGCAGCTTTGAAATATTATTGATTTTTAAAAGGAGGCTCTAAATGCTGAAATCTGATATTAAAAGTTACAAGGTTGCTTCCTGAGATTTTCCATCTCAAGGTAGAAAAATGTTGAGCTAAATAAGGTTGCTGGTGACTGGTGGTTCTTGGCTTCAGTGACTGAACTTCCTTGCATGCTTGGAAAAAGAAGAACATGTCACAGGAACTAGTCCTTTGGACCATCATGTCTGTGTTGATTGTGATGTCAACATAAACTAATCCACCTGGCTACACATGATCTATATTCCTCTGTTCCATGACTGTTCATGTCTAAATGCCCAATAAGCATTGCTATTGTCTCTCCTTTAAGCTTTCCCCCTCCTATTAAATCTGTGCCCTCTAGTATTTGACATTTCCTCATGGGGAAAAGATTTCTGATAATCAACTCTAAAAGTGCCTTTCATAATTTATATAGACAGTGGATTCTGGTTAATTGGGGCATCGGTTTATCAGATCAACTGCTTATTCGGACCAGCCCTTAAAGAACAAAAACTAATTGAGAAAGTAGTTAGGTCCCTTTTGCTTATTTAGGACACTATGCCGCTTACTTGGGACAGGAGACTGTTGCCAAACAGTTTCTAACTGTTGTTAGATGCATGCAGTTATGTGGCTGTCAGATCGAATATCATACTTGGAACGAACATTTTTTTAATAGCATCACTTGTGTTCAAAAAGCAGTTATTTTTATCACTGATCATTGATGAGAAATAAGCAGTACGGCAATTCAGAACAGTTTAGCTCACTGTGGTTTCATGCGTCCAAGCTTGGAGATACCAGAAATGGCTTGGAGTGAAATTGAAACAATTACTACATCACTACATCAACAAGTTAGGAACTATGAAAAGTAAACAATTGAAGGTATCAACAAACATCCTGAATGTTACAAGGAAAATAAAAATTCGGAGGATGCAATCATTCATAGCATTGTATGAAGGCAGTCCATTATCTGCACTCGATGTCTGCACTGATTTCGTTCATTTATAGTCAATCAAGATAATGTAGCAGCGTACTGGTACACTGGATGAATTCCTCTGTTGGCAATAATTAAGAGCAAATACAGTTTTATAGAACTTTAGTAGTATTGTTAGTGTTCTAATTTGTTCTGTATTTCATTTAAATTCATAATTTGTTACTCAGTGAAATGGTAGTTTGCCTTGTTTATACCTTCTTACTACTGTTTAATTGGGGCTGCCGCTTAATTGGGCCAAAATGCAGTAGTCCCAATATGTTCCCATTAACCAGAATCCACTGAGCTTCTATCATGTTGCCCCTCAGCTGCTGACACTTCAGAGAAAACAATCCAAGTTTCTGCAGCCTCTCTTTATAGCTAATATATTCCAATGCAGCCAGTATGTGAGTGAATCTCTTCTGTGCCCTTTACAAAGGTTCCATACTTTTTCCTATTAACAAGTGAAATGCTGGAGGAACTCAACAGAGCAGGCAGTGTCTATGGAAAAGTGTTAAACAGTTGCCGTTTTCAGCCGAGACTCATCATCAGGCCTTTGGTGTGCTGCTTTGGATTTCCAGCATCTGCAGATCTTCTCGTGTTTGTGTTGACATCTTTCCTATTGTTTGGTGACACAATACTTAAAATGTGGCCTAGCCAAAGTTAATATAGCTACAAAGTGCTTACCAAATTTTATGTACTTGGTGCCTTGAGAGTAATTAGGCCTCAATGTTGGGGTTGTGAGCCTGGGAGAAGGTGCTTACTTGTGTTTACTTTAAAACGCAGAAAGCAAAGCAACTTCATCTCACAAAATGTAGGACATAAAACAGTTGCATAAAATGGCAGCCTTCATCTTTAAGCACATGGCAGGAACAAAGGCAATTGATCTGTCTGATTCCACTGTCCTTGACCCATTTGAATTTGACATTTTTTTCCATATTTTAAATCCACCATGGCCGACAGCATGATTGGTATTTCTCCAGTGCTTTCATGTGTACACTTTATGTTGTTGTGATTCTAAAGCTTGCTGTGTGAATTGCATCAAAGTTTGCTGACAGTACAGACATGGATGAATAAGAAATTTGCAAGGATGACTCATAGTCTGTGGAAAAAATATAAACAGGTAATTGAGAAGTAATTGAAATATAATATGGAGAAATATGTGGTATATGCAAGGTGCCAGCATTCAATAGACTCATGGCTTTTATGAAAAGATAATTTCTTCTTTTATTCCTCCTACTGAAATGGATTATCTCACATTCACCCACATTACATAGTTTAAGCTGCTCTCTCAGTCTGTCTTTGGAGACCTTTCAATTTTATGCTCCTATTTTCCTCTAAATTTGTCTACAAACTCGATACCATATTCTTACTCTGAATCATTATATGTACTATAAGTAGCAGAGGACTTATTGTTTTGTGTGACACCCCACTAAGTACAGTTTGTCAAACTGAAAGTGACCCATGTTTCCCTGGTTTTTATTTTCCCTGTCTTCCCAGAAATCTCTTTGTGCAACAGAACTCAGTGTAGACTATTTGCATCAAGAGTCTGGTCTCGGGTACACGAGTGGAGAATTTGTTGAGTGTGATCATCCCTCTCCCAAGCTGTCTGCAACTTACTTGATTTCTTTCTTATCCAGTTCTGATGAAGGGACTTTGACTGAGTTGTTATTTCAGATACTGCCTAATCTGTGGAAAGAATAACAGAGTGTTTCCAATATCTTATGTTTTTGGAGTAAAATGCAAACTGCTGGCAGAACTCAGTGGGTTAGACATCTTTAAGCAGGTCATGAGTTTCTCGAACAGCTTTTTTTGTTGCTACAGATTCCAATATCTTCTGTACCTTGTGTCTACGCACATTTGGCATTTTGGTTTCCGATGTGCAGCATCTACACCTTCCTGTCAATTAGTCAATCCTCAATATGTACTGACATACAACTTTCAATACCATAATAAGCGAGACAGTAATCTTCACACAAGAGAAAATCAGCAGATGCTGGAAATCCAATCAACACACACAAAAATATTGGAGGAACTCAGTGGGCCAGGCAGCATCTATGCAGGGGAAAAAAAGTACAGTCAACGTTTTGGGCCGAAAACCTTTGGCAGGACCCTTCTGTGATAAAATTCCACAGTAATTTTCTCTGTGGAATTTTATGAAGTAGTTCCTGGAAATGAAAATACAGCTTACCATTCCTGACCCTGTCAATTATATTCTGTACATATAAAACAACTACTAATTTGTCAATTTAAAAATCAAAAAAAATTATGATACTGGAGATTTGAACTAAGAATTAAAAAATGATTGATATACTCACCAGGTTAGGCAGAAACTGTGACAGGGAACTATTAAAATTTCCAGTCGGTGACCTGGAAATGAGAAAGCAAGACTGTTTCAAGTTGTTGAGAGGAGGACTGAACACAGTGGATGTCTGTGACATGGTGAAGACAGAGACTGCTTTTGGACTGGCCACATTTAATATTTAAACACAAGAGATTCTGCAGATGCTGAAAATCCAGAGTAACACATACAAAATGCTGAAGGAACTTAGTAGATCAGGCAGCATGGAAAGGAATAAACAGTCGACGTTTCAGCAGCACTGGAAAGGAAGGGGGAGGAGGCCATATTAAGAAAATGGAGGGAAGGAGTACAAGCTAGAAGGTAATAGGTGAAGTCAGGTGCATGGGGGTGGGAGGAATCAAGTGAGAAGCTGCAGGGTTTAAAAGATAAAGGGATGAAAGAGGAGGAATCTGAGAGGAGAGGAGAGGAGAGTGGATTACAGGAGAAAGGGGAGGAGAAGAGGCACCAGGGGAGCCAGTGTGGGGAATGGAAGAAGAAGGAAGAGGGATGGGGGAAAATTGCTGGAAGTCAGAGAAATTGACGTTCATGCTGTCAGAGTGGAGGCTGCCCAGTTGGAATACGAGGTGTTGCTCCTCTAACCTGAGAGTGGCCTCAATGTGGCAGTATAGGAGGCCGGATCAGAATGGCAGTGGGGAATAGAATTAAAATTGTTGGCCACTGGGAAATCCTGTTTATTGTGGATGAAATGAAGATGTTCGACAGGTGCTCTAATAGATAAATGTGGGCAGTCAGAGAGAGAATGACAAAGTACATACTGGAACTCTGAGAGGCAGAATACAAGAGTTCCTAGATCTATAGAACAATAGAGAATGCTGGAAATGCTTAGAAGATCAGGCACCAAAAGCAAACATTGAGCTAATTTATTAAGCTGAGAAATGGCCATTATTGGCCTGAACTGTAAAAGCTGGTTATCTAAATCCATTGGAATCCCGAAGACTGCAGTGTGATGAGACGAAGAATAAGATGTTGTTTCTTGCACTTACATTAGGCCTCCTGTGAACAGTTCCCAAGTTATGGGGTTGTCCAATCTGATAAAGAGTCATTGACATGAGACATGAACTGTTGCTCTCTCCACAGATTGCAATCTGGCCAGATGAGTTTTTCCAGTGCCTTCAGTTTTCATAATCGGTTTGTCAAATTTGTTTTTCCAAAATGAATCTTCATTTTCAAATCTGCAGTTGCCTGTCTTTTTTTCTCTCTGTTATTTCTTAGGAAGTCCTGTTATATTTGTAATTTTCCAATCTGTTGGGGCATTTCTTTGGAATCTAGAGAATGTTGGAAATTCATAACCAGTGCATCCATCAACTTAATGGGCACGTCCTTTGGAACTGTAAATGCAAAGTTTGTTCCCCAAATTCCCTCTAGAGTATTCCAACCCTTTTGATATATGAAAACACTAAGACTTCAAATCAAGCATTAAGTTAATGGTGAACAACAGTGGTATCCTTCTTTCTGTGTCCATCGAGGTTATTTCAAAGCTGCCTCCAAATCTACTGAACCCAGTGTTCGCTACTTCATTTTAGCCAGCATCAAGCACCACATCATTTTATCTACTCAGTGACCACTTTATTAGGTGCATCTGTACACCTTGTTAATGCAAATATCTAATCAGCCAGTCATGTGGCAGGAAGTCAATGCATAAAAGCATATAGAAAAAGTCAAGAGGTTTAGTTGTTCAGACCAAGCATTAGAATAGTGACTTTGACTGTGAAATGACTGTTGGTACCATTTGGGGAGGTTTGAGAATCTCATAAACTGCTGATATCCTGGGGTTTTTGTGCATAACTGTATACAGTTATACAGTTTACAGAGAAAACGGTACAAAAAACATCCCCTCCTTCATCAGATTTCTGAATGGACAATGAACCCATGCACACTAACTCACTATTTTTTCTCTTTTTGCACTACTTAATAATTTTTAATATATATTTCTTAATGTAATTTATAGTTTTATTACCAATTCTTGTAATGTACTGCTGCCACAAAACAACAAATTTCATGACATGCCAGTGAGATTAAATCTGATTCTGGCCATCTCTTCAGATTCTCCTTAATCTACTCTGCCAAAACTATCTCATTTAACAATATGACACTAACCATTTCACTTAGGTTGCTGAGAATCTGAAACAAAGGCTAAAATTGACAGAAATTCTCAACTAACCAAGCTGCATCTGTGGATAGTGATACACTTAACAAAAGGTCACTAAACTGAGGTTTTCTGTTTCTCTCCATAGATGCCACTTGAACTATTTAAAGTAATTTCTGTTTATGTCACAAACCAATTTTAATTACCTACTTGCCATATGTTAAATTCAGTCTTGCCAATTAGAATTGTTTGTAGAGTCGCTTTTGTTTTCCTTCATCATGATGCCTTAGCTTCACCTATCATAAGAATAAAGAACATTAAAGGCTATTTGTACCTTAAAGCCCTACAGTAAAACCATGACCAATCTTTTCTCTCAACACTAGTGACAGAGGACTACTATAGGACTAATTAAAGAAGGCATGAGAGATTATAGTAAGCATCTAATGTGTTCAAGTTAGTTCAAGGAAGTAGAATAAATTAAAATGTTGTCCAATGTACAATGGCTACCTTAGCATGTATTTGTTGACAATGCCAAGGCTGATTTTACAAATCTGAGGAAGAATTCTTCCTTGATTTACAAGTCAATACAATGTAATTGTGATGAAAGGAATATTATACAGTAAAGATGTACTCAGAAATTAGATTTACCTTTTCATTAATACTAGGAAAATAAGTATGTTGAAGGTCTAATTTTGTATGGTTGCAGAGCACAATCATTCACTTCAGGCACAAGCATTTTGAAGAACTAAGTATTTCTCTGTATTCATTTATCGTGATTCATATTTTGTTTGATAGATTTTAAGAGACTGTGTCTGGATTTTTGAACAATATGTTATGACAATAGACTTATTACAATCCCATGAAGTAACGTAACAACCTTACAGATCGAAAAGTGGTGGAGCTCTATTGGTTAGACACAGGGGTTCCCAACTGGGGTCCACAGACCACTTGATTAGTAGTAAGGCCCCATGGTGTAAAAAAAAGGTTACTGTTTGAAATATAGTAATTTGATACAAACCAACACTGAAGACAGAGTGTGCTGTTCTCACTGGAGCCTGGGATTTGATGATTAGTTGATGGGATTTTCAGATGTTCAAACATTCATGTATTATCAAAGTACACAACTCTGAAATTCTTCTTCTCCAGATAGGCACAAAAACAAGAAAGAAAAGAATGGCAGCACGATCGTCAACCCCCAAAGCTGAGACTGGAGCTGAGGGGAAAATTGGATCAGCCATGATGGAATAGTGGAGCAGAATCGATGGGCCAAATGGCCCAATTCTGCTCCCATATCTTATGGTCTTAACTCAATGCATAAAAGCACACAGACATGGTCAAGAGGGTCAGTTGTTGTTCAGATCAAACATCAGAATGGTGATAAAATTGTGACTTAAGTGACTGCTGAATGATTGTTGGTGCAAGACAGGAAGGTTTGATTATCTCAGAAACTGCTGATCTCATAGGATTTTCATGCACAGCAGTCTCTGGAGCAGGATTCTCAACCTGGGGTCCATGGACTCCTAGGTTAATGGTAGGGGTTTGTGGCCTGGATAAGTTGGGAATCCCTGCTCCAGAGTTTACAGAGAATGGTGTGAAAGATTTTAAAAAACTTTCAATGAGCAGCAGTTCTGTGGGCAAAAATGCATTGTTAATGAGAGAGGTCAGAGGAGAGTGGCCAATCTGGTTCAAGTTGACAAGAAGGTGACAGTTACTCAAATAAACACACATCACAATAGTGGTGTGCAGAAAAGCCACTCTGAAAGCACAATATGTCGAACCTTGAAGTGGATGGGTTACAACAGCAGAAAACCACAAATATAGACTCAGTGGCCAGCTGTACAGCCAGTACCTAATAAGTAGTACTGAGTATATGTCACTGAGTTCGGAATGAATGCTTAAGTACCAAATTTACTGGCCAGACCTCACTTTCTTGGCTAGACTGAAGATGGATTGGGATGGAGTGCGGGGAGGGAAGTGTGAACATGTTGAATTTTCTAGTGCAAACAACTGGGTAGTTGCCCAGTGAATTTAGTCAAATTTGATCTGAAATGTATACAACAGAACCAATTTATTTGAGCAGAGAAAATTTTAATTTTCTTTCAGTTTAATATTTTTGTAGGTATTTAATTTTATTAGTATACAATTGTTAATATAAAAAAAGTTCTGAATGCTTCTGAAATCGTGGACATTCAGAAGCATTCAAAAGTCATGACAGCTTTGGCCATTGGTAAAGATTGTGCTATGGCTTTGCCAGCTGTCAGTGATTTTCATCTATTTTATGTCTATGACCACCCAGCGTTTTGTTATGCAAAGTTCTACTGTTCCTCATGGCCTGGCCACTTTGGATCTAGATTTCACTTTCAGCAAGCTCAGTTGCTGAATCCATTAAAGGTAACTCTGAAGCTGGCGTGTAGCTCAGTGGCAGGTTCTGGGCTATTGTATCCCCAGAGATGTCATTTTTCAAATTGCAACCTTACAGCTGAAAATCCTACAGTGCACTATGCTGCTGAACGTTATGTGAAACTGACTGGATGTTTTAGCTCCCGTGGAGTAGCTCTCTTTGTCTGTGACTGATGTATCATGTAAGTTGCAGTTTTCACACTGCCATAAGTCAGGCAGGAAATTTACAAAATAGCATCAGTGGCTGATATGGCAAGGATAAAGTATGAATACAAGAGAATCAATTTATTGTTGAGTTTTTAACAGTATAAGCTATATACTGTTCTGAGCTTAAGATGACATCCATTTTGAAATACTTGATACTCCCTAGAGGAACTACCATACAAAGCAAATTTATTATCAAAGTAAATGTATGTCACCACATACTACCCTGAGATTCATTTTCTTGCCGGCATTCACAGTAGAACAAAGAAATAAAATAGAATCAATGAAAAACTACACGCAAAGACTGACAAGGAGCAAGTTAGATTATTTATGAGATCCTAATGTACCCAGAACTGGTAGATAATTTCACTGCCCTATGTCTTGCTATGAAGGTACCCATTAAATGAACAGATAAGGGATACTCTACAATACAGAGGACAGAACTGTGGCAATACTGTAACAAAGACAGGATCCAAAAACCACAGTGGAAAATAAAGGAGCAGAAACCTTATGAACATCATCCTTTAGATAACTGAGTAAAGGGGTGCTAATAATGGAAAATAAAATTAATATTGTTTATCTGAGATGCAAATATATTGAACATTTATTTCAGGATATAGAACAATAAATTTTATGTAAATTACTTAGAAAATGAGACACAAAAACAAAGACCTTTACATCTTGTGCTTTACAAAAACAGATAGAAGGAATTTCATATTTTTACCTTTTTCATGCCAGTGAGTAAGTTACTGTCGCATGGTGGCTGCAATTGTATTATGACCATATCAGTTATTTGTATGCAAAGCGAAGGGAGATCTGTCAATATTTAATTTTATAATATTCACATTTATTTTGTTTGATTTATGACTGGGCATTGTGTTATGATCCCATAGTGTACTTCTGTTTTCTAACCCCAGCAGTACAGTAACCAAAGACCTACATTTTCTTGACTGTCCCTTTTGGTTTAGAAGACATTTCAAAAGGCCAGTAAGATATATTGCGACATGGAGACTCGTCCACAAGCTTTCTTGCAGCCTGTAATTTTATTCTATCTGAGGAGTGTGTTCATCTAATGATCTACCAACAACAGCAATCACAGAATGTCGATCAACTTTTTTCAATAATAACTGCTTAAAGATCTTGGTTCAGAATCAGAATCAGGATTAATATCCCTGGCATGTGACGTGAAATTTGTTGTTTTGTGGCAGTAATACATTGCAATACATAAAAACCTGTAAATTACAATAAAATGTACTCTATATAGTATATACATAAAATGACATTAAATAAGTAGTAGAAAAAATAGTGACATAGTGTTCACAGCTTCATTGTCTATTCAGAAACTTGATGGCAGAGGGGAAGAAGCTGTTCCTGAAACTCTGTGTGTGTCTTCAGGCTCCTGTACCTCCTCCTTGAGATGGCATATACTGGGTGATGGGGGTCGTTGAAGATGGATGTAACCTTTTTGAGGCATCCTCTTTTGAAGGTGGAGCTAGTGCCCATGATGGAGCTGGCTGATTTTACAATTTTCTGCAGCTTCTTCTGGTCCTGTGCAGAGGCTCCTCAATATGATAAGACCATAAGACTTGGGGCAGAATTAGGCCATTTGGCCCGTCAACCCTGCTGTGCCATTCAATCATGGCTGATCCTTTTCTCTCCTCCTCAAACCTATTTTACAGCCTTCTCCCCGTAACCTTTGATGCTGTGTCCAATCAAGAACCTATCAATCTCTGCCTTAAGTACACTCCGTGACTTGGCCTCCACAGCTGCCTCCACATCTACTCTGTCCAGGCCTTTCAACATTTGAAAGGTTTCAATGAGAATCCCCCTCATCCTTCTGAATTCTACAGCCATCAAACATTCCTCGTATGATAACCCTTTCATTCCTGGAATCATCTTTGAGAACCGCCTCTCGACCCTCTCTAATGGTGACACATCTTTTCTTAGATAAGGAACCCAAAACAATTCACAATACTCAAGATGCGGCCTCACCAGTGCTTTATAAAGCCTCAGCATCACATCCTTGCTGTTGTGTTCTAGACCTCTTGAAATGAATGCTAACATTACATTTGCCTTCCTCACCACTGACTCAACCTGCAAGTTAACCTTCAGGGTGTTCTGCATAAGGACTCCCAAGTCCCTTTGCATCTCAGGTTGTTGGATTTTCTCCCTGTTTGGAAAATAGTCTGCACATTTATTTCTACTAAGTACATAACCATGCATTTTCCGACGTTGTATTTCATTTGCCACTTTCTTGCCCATTCTCCTAATATGTCTAAATCCTACCAGTTTCCTGAACACTACCTGCCGCTCCACTAATCTTCTTATCATCTGCAAACGTCAACAAAGCTATCTATTCTATCATCTAAATCATTGATGTACAGCATAAAAAGAAGTCCCAACAGCAACCCTTGTGGAACACCGCTTGTCACTGGCAGCCAACCAGACAAGGATCCTTCTATTTCCACTTGCTGCCTCCTACCAATCAGCTAATGCTCGAACCATGTTAGTAACTTTCCTGTAATACCATGGGCTCTTAACTTGATAACTAGCCTCATGTGTGGCACCTTGTCAAAGGCCTTCTGAAAGTCCAAATATACAAAATCCACTGCATCCCCTTTATCTATCCTACTTGTAATCTCCTCAAAGAATTCCAACGTATTTGTCAGGCAAGATTTTCCCTGAAGGAAACCATGCTGACCTTGTCCTATCTAGTTTGGTGTCACCAAGTACTCTATAACCTCATCCTTAACAATTGACTCCAACAGCTTTCCAACCACTGAGGTCAGACTAACTGGTCTATAATTTCCTTTCTACTGCCTTCCTCCTATCTTAAAGAGTGAAGTGACATTTGCAATTTTCTAGTCCTCTGGCTCTATGCTGAAGTCCAATGAGTTTTGAAAAATCATTACTAATCCCTCCGCAATCTCTACCACTATCTCTTTCAGAACCCTAGGATGCAGTTCATCTGGTTTTGGTGACTTATGTACCCTTAGGGAGTTCAGCTTTTTGAGCACCTTCCCCTCATAATAGTAACAATTCTTCACACACTACAAAATCTGGCACACACTAGTGTCTTCCATAATGAAGACTGATGCAAAATACTAATTTAGTTCATCTGCCATCTCCTTGTCCCTTCTTATTATTTCTTCAGCCTCATTTCCTAGTGGTCCTATATCCACTCTCATCTCTTTGTTATTTTTTACAAACTTGAAAAAGCTTTTACGATCCAGTTTGATACTGTTTACTAGCTTGCTTTCATATTTCCTCTTTTCCCCTCTAATAATTCTTTTAGTTGCTGTCTGTAAGTTTTTGAAAGCTTCAATCGTCTATCTGCCTGCTAAGTTTTGCTTTGTTGTATGCCCTCTCTTTTTTTTACATTAGCTTTAACTTACCTTGTCAGTCATGGTTATACTGTTTTGCCATTTGAGTATTCCTTCATTTATGGAATACATCTACCCTGCACCTTCCTCATTTTTCCCAGAAACTCACACCATTGCCTCTCTGCTGTCATCCCTGCCAGCATCTCCTTCCAATTTACTTTGGCAACTCTTTGCTCATGCCACTGTAATTTACTTTACTCCACTGAAATACTGCTATGTCAGACTTCACTTTCTCCCTATCAAATTTCAAGTTGATCTCAATCATATTGTGATCACTGGCTCCTAAGGGCTCTTTTACCTTAAGCAGCCTGATTGCCTCAGATTCATTAAATAATATCCAATCCTGTTTAGCTGATCCCTAGTAGGTTCAATGACAAACTGCTCTAAAAAGCTATCTCTTAGCCATTCAACAAACTCACTCTCTTGAGATCCATTCCCAACCTGATTTTCCCAATCGACCTACATGTTAAAATCTCCCATGACTATCAGAGCATTGCCCTTTTGACATGCCTTTTCTATTTCCAGATGATGGGGCAACCACTTAGAATGCTCTCCATGGTATATCTGTGGAAATGTGTGAGAGAATTTGGTGACATACCAAATCTCCTCAAACTCCTAACGAAATATAGTTCGTATTGTCCTTCTTTGTAATTACACCAATATGCTGCGCCCGGGATAGAGCTTCAGTGATGTTGACACCCAGGAACTTGAATCTGTTCACCCTTTCCGCTGTATAGAAACAGGCCCTTTGGCCTGACGCACCCACGCCAACCAAGCTGCCCACCTAAACTAGTCCAATATGCCCACTTTTAGTCTTTATCTCTCTAAACCCTCCCTTCTGTATATTTGTCCAAATGTCTTTTGAATATTGTTATTGTACCTGCTTCAACTACCTGCTCTTTTTCCTTAAGCTGCCTGATTGCCTTGGATTCATTACATAACACCCAATCCAGTTTGGCGGATCCTCTAGTAGGTTCAATGACAAACTGCTCTAAAAAGCTACCTCTTAGCCATTCAACAAACTCACTCTCTGCATTAGCAGTATCTATGTCCCATGTGATGTTACGCAGCTCTATAAAACCACCCCTCATCTCCTACGTTCCAAGGAATAAAGCCCTAACCTGCCCAATCTCTCCCTGCAACTCTGGCCCTCCACAAACAAGAGAAAATCTGCAGATGCTGGAAATCCAAGCAGCCCACACAAAATGCTGGAGGAACTCAGCAGGCCAGACAGCATCTATGGAAAAAAGTACAGTCGACGTTTTGGGCCGAAACCCTTTGGCAGGACTGGTGAGCGGTTTTGGGCCGAAACTTCGACTGTACTTTTTTCCATAGATGCTGCTTGGCTTGCTGAGTTCCTCCAGCATTTTGTATGTGTTACTGAGTCCCTCCAGTTCTGGCAATATTCGTGTAAATCTTCTTTGCACTGTTTCCACCTTAATGACGTCTTTCCTATTATAGGGTGACCATAACTACATTATCATGTTTATTAAACTGAAGGCTTAAGGGATCAGTTGGAATTGAAATGATTAACAAATGACCAGAAATATCATGGATTGAAAGGGCATATGTGCCACTAGGTGAGATTTTTAAATGACTGGTGAATATTTTGGGACCTTAAACAATGAAAATGCTGGAAACTATAAACGGGACAGGCAGCATCCGTGGGGAAAAAGCATATGCAATTTTTAATTTTAATTCTGTTTTTTTTCATGACTTTTTCAGAAAAATTATGTAGTGCATTCCCTAAATAAATACAATCAATGCATCCATGACAGAACTGAAGTATAGGCAATGCAGCATCTTTGGAATTGGGTTTTGTTGGATGATGATATCTCAGTGCATACTGATTTGTGCTTTTATGCTTTCAAAATGTCTGTCCTATAAGTGGGCTTGGGGCCCCTCAATCAGATGTGTTTTTCTAGCAGTGCAAGAGGCTGTATGTCTGACTTTATGATTGCACACTCTCAGGATGTGCAGCTCAGGAATTCTCAATGTCCAAGCCTGTGATTTCCATCCATTAATTTTAATGGATAGACAATCACAGGCTGTGTGGCCAGTTATTTCTGACTTGCACTTACTGCAGCTTCCCTTCTTACAAGAATATCTAATGGCAGACCATCCTCTATTCTGAGATGATCCTACCAGTCTTTCTCTTCGTGCCTAGAAAGCTGTTGGATTACTAGAACAGATAAAAGTTGCAGGATCAAAGCAACTGGGAGCATGCAATCACAAGAGGGAAAAAATAAATTAAATAATGAAAAACATTGATAGAATAAACAGAAAAGATGTGTTTCACTTTTACTCATTGATAAAATGCCATGGATTTAAAGTAATTGGTGGGGGGGGGGGGGAAAGAGATGCAAAAAAATTTTTCATATAGAAGGGGATAAGGGTCTGGAATTTATTAACTGAAAGGTTGGTAGCTCTCTATACATTTAAAAGAAGCTTGGATGTTTGCATGAAAAGCTGTGATCTGTACTGCTCTAGACCAAGTCATGTGAGGTAGGATTGTGCTGGGTAATAGACATAGACATGGTTCGTTTTAATAAATTTTGTCAAAAAGATGTGTTTGAAATTTTGACAGATTATAAAAGGAAAGTATAGCAGTTCAAAAGCTAAATACAACAGTTGCTGGAAAAAAAACTGAGATAAAAAGAACGAGAAAGCTGGAACTGTTAAGCAAATCATCATCCATTTACAAAGAAACAAAACATAGGATGGCAGTGATTACTGCTTCCTGGAAGACCATGACTTTGTTTCAGGACTGAAGTCGTGATCTTTAGATAGCTTTTACCTGAATTGTCCAAAAACTGTGCTGACAAGTAGCAGTGCATTTCATCACCAATATCTATTCACACCGAGAATTGACTTCTAAGATTTGGGAGGTGTCTGCATTTTCCAGGGTTTCACTACATCAGAATCAGATTTATCACTATTAAGCTTTATGACATACAGTCTGTTGTTTTGTGGCAGCAGTACACTGCAAAGGCATAAAATTACAGTACATTACAAAAATAAATAATTACTACAGGATAAAGAAATCACGTAGTGTTCATGAGCAACACACACACCCAAACAGGGTCCTGCTGAAGGGTCTCAGCCCGAAACATCGACTGAGCACTTTTCCATAGATGCTGCCTGGCCTGCTGTGTTCCACCAGCATTTTGTGTGTGTTGCTTGGATTTCCAGCATCTGCAGATTTTCTCTTGTCATGTTCATGGGTTCAAATACCATGTAGAAATCTGATCACAAATGGAGAGAAGCTGTTCCTGAATTGTTCCGAGTGAATCTTCATGTTCCTGTACCTCTGCCTGAATGGGAGTGATGAGAAGACCTTTGTTGTCATAGGGTAGAGTAGTGTAGAAACAGCAGTTTAATGGTAGATCTTTATCCTGTGAGTGTTGAACATAAGTGCCATCTGGTATGCTTCAGAGAAAGTCTGAGTAATTGCCTAATGTTCTGCATCTGAACACAAGTGCAATTGCTGTCTTCATCCCACAACATAACCTCTGAGGTTTAGATAGAGTTATAGAACACCTCAGCACAAAGCAGGCCCTTCACCCATCCAGTCTCACACTCTCCAAGCCCATTCCACACTCTCACCACCTCCCTCATGTTTCCCTTAAACATTTCACCTTTCACCCTTAGCCCATTACCTCTAATCACAATCCCACCCAACTTCAGTGGAAAAGGCCTGCTTGCAAATCACCTCATAATTATTTATAAATCTCTAAATCTCCCCTCATTCTCCAACACTGTAGGGAATAAAGTCCTAGCCTATCTAACTCAGATCCTCAAGACCTAGCAACGTTCACGTAAATTTTCTCTGCACTATTTCAATCTTATTAACATCTTTCCTGTAGATAGGTGACCAAAGCTACACACAATATTTCAAATTAGGCCTCACCAATATCTTGTACAACTTCAACAAAAGATCCAAACTTCTGTACTCAATACTTCGATTTATGAAGGCCAGCCAAAGTACCAAAGGTTTTCTTTACAACCATATCCTGTACCTTTAACTTTCAAGAAATTATTGATCTGTATCCCAGATCCCTCAGTTCGACTGCACTCCTCAGCCCCTTACTGTTCATGTACAAGTCCTACCCTGGTTTGTCCTCACACTTGCCTGCATTAAATTCCATCTGCCCATTTCTCAGCACATTTTTTCCAGTTGGTCCAGATCCCGCTGCAAGTTTTGATAACCTTCCTCGCTGTCCACTACACTCCCGCTCTTGGTGTCATCTGCAAATTTAATGTTCCAGTTTACTACATTATCATCCAGATTGTTGATGTAGATGACAATCAACAAAGGACCCAGCACCGATCCCTGCGGCACATCACTAGTCACAGGCTTCCAATTGGTAAGACAACCATCTACTACCACTCTGTGGCTCTTCCCACAGAACTAATCAGAGGTCAGCAGGAGACGCTCATGGAGTGAGCACTGTTTCAGATTCGCTCCATAGCCTTTACTTTTTTTAACCTATGATCACCCTTATTTAACTTATTTTTACCTACACCAAAAGATTCTTGCTACTTTTTTGGACTTATCTTTAAGAGTTTATTGTGAATTTTTGAAGAAATGAATACAGAAATGGCTCTTAGATCTAAAGGGCGAGAACCTGGGAAGAATCCTAACGGGAACGGGAAGAAGAAGAAGACTGATCCTAAGCGCACTGAATTGACTTATGAAATGTTATTGGAGGTTTTAAATCAAAAATTTGAAGAACAACGACAAATTTTTAAACAAGATATAAAGGCTTTTCAAGATTATATGGATAAGACAGATTCAGTAGTTAACCAGCAGCAAGTTCTAATCACAACTCTGCAAGAAGACGCTCGGAAGCGAGATTTGATAATTGAAAAACTGGAGCAGAACTTACTTTCGACGATTAAACAGGTGGAAACACTTAAAGCCAAGAGTGTTGACTTTGAGAATCGGTCCAGAAGACAGAACCTACGCATACTTGGTCTCCCGGAAGGTATTGAACAAGGGAACCCCTCGAAGTACTTTGCTCAACTTTTAAAGGATGCGTTCCCTTCTGTATTCCCAGACAGTCCTCCGTTACTCGATCGCGCTTACAGAATTATGCGTCGATAACCAAGTGCTTCAGCTAAACCACCGGTTGTAATTGTCCGATTTCACTATGTGCATGTTAAAGAGCAACTTATTCGTGTGGCTCGGCGTGTAGGGATGGTCAAATTTCAAGATCACAATTTTCGATTAGTAGAAGATTTTAGTCCAGAAGTAATGAAGGCAAGGCTTCTTGTTAAACCTCTGATGTCCAAATGTTATGAGAAAAATCTAAAACCTGCGCTCTTATACCCTGCGAAGCTCAGAATATCGCCTCCGAATGCACCACGGCGTGTTTTTTTTCTACATCTGAAGCGAGAAGCTTTCTGAATGAGAACTTCCCTACTGCTACGGACATTCATTTCTAATAAATGAGTGATTTTGATCATGCAAGATGGTTTTTATTTCCAAAACCAGATTTTGTTTCTGGCTATTTGTGTAGGTTTACTCTATATTTTATACTCTAGTTAAAGTTTTTTTTTCGACATGCTAATCTTTTTATTTTACTTACTTCAACCACTGTACTTTATCTTTGGTCATTATTATTAATCCTTCGAAGGTGAATTTCTTTTTACTAAGATGGCGGTTTCTTCTCTAAAATATTTTTGGCTTTTTTTTGATTTCGCCTTTTTTTTTCTCTCGTCTTCTTCCTATAATGCATCTCTTATCTCAGTTTAAATTTTTTTTTGGTTTGTTTGGGTTTTAACCCGATTTATTAGTTACTAGTGATTATATTCTTTTTGTTTTTCTTACTATCAATTATATTAAGAAGTTTGGTTTTAGTATAGTGATTATTATTTCTCTAGAGTTTGGGTGGATCTTTTTTTTTATCCTTTATATACGGAGTTGTCTTCTGCTGATATGGGGGTAGATTTAGTTTCATCTTTCCTTTTTCCCAGCCTATCGCTGGCTGGGGTGGTCTTTTCTTTTCCTCTTGGGTGGGGGGTGAGAGGTCTTTTTCTAAATCTTATGTTTCTTACATCAGTTTTTTTTAGTTTTTTCATTTGGGCTGATTTTAAACTACAAAAATGTCCGCGATGTCGTCACTTCTGGGACCGCCCCTTATTTTTGTTCCTCTTCCGGGTGCATGAGTTCATAATTTGGTTAACCCTTTATATACCAAAGGGTTGATTTCAGAAATATGGCTCAGACCATTAATTTTGTCTCTTGGAATACTAATGGCTTAAACCATCCGATTAAACAGAAAAAGATTTTCAAAGTATTCCAAAGACTTAATGCTCATATTATTTTTGTACAAGAAACTCATGTGAGGAAAGAGGACAATTATCGCTTTTTTAGGTTTTGGAGGGATCAACAGTATCATTCGAATTCGAATGCTTAAAGTAAAAGGAGTTTCAATTTTTATTGACTCCTCTATTGCATTTGTCCAACATGATATCTTTCCGGATCTGAATGGTAGATTTTTGTTAATTACTGGCTTACTTTTTAACAAAAAGGTTGCTATAGTTAATGTTTATGCTCCAAATGTGGATTGTCCCGATTTTTTAAGTCCTTATTTACTTCTCTACCTAATCTAAATGAGTATAAGTTAATAATGGGTGGTGACTTTAACTGTTGTTTAAATCCTTTGATGGACAAATCTATATCTACTCAGACTTTACCTAATAAGTCGGCCACTTGTATTAACTTTTTTTTGACTGATAATGGAATTTTTGATATTTAGAGATTTCGGCATTCTAAGGACAAAGAGTTTTCATTTTTCTCACATGTTTATCATTCCTACTCGAGAATTGATTATTTTTTTATTGACTCTTGTTTTATTCCTTTGGTAATTGGTTGTAATTATGATATTATAGCCATCTCTGACCATGCTCCATTAAAACTTTCTATTAAATTTACGGATACAGCTTCTAGTACCAGACAATGGCAATTTGATTCTACTTTACTGCAAGATCCAGATTTTATTAAATTTATGAAGGAACAGATCGATTTCTTCTTTATAACTAATTCCACGGATGATATTTCTTGCGGAACACTTTGGGACACTTTTAAAGCATATATACGTGGACAGATTATCTTCTACTCCGTTGGTCTGAGAAAACGCATCAAGAAGGAAACTCTTTTGTTGGTTGATAAAATTAAAGAGATTGACAAGAAATATTCGATTACTCCTAGTAAGGAGCTTTACAAACAAAGGGTTGAACTTCAAACGGAACATAGTTTATTACTTACATCTTCGATTGAAAATCAATTAATGAAAACCAGATCTGATTTTTATATACATAGTGATAAATCGGGTAAACTGTTAGCTAGTCAATTGAAGAATGCTTTGGTTAAACGTCAAATTACTAAGATCCGTCAGCAGAATGGGGATCTGACAGTTAACCATGATGAGATAAATAAATAATTTCAAGATTTTTATACCTCCCTGTATCATTCCGAATTCCCTCATGATCGTAATACCATGTGTGATTTTCTTGGGAAATTGAATTTTCCAAAATTATCATCAGATGATCTTTCAATATTAGAAACTCCTATTACGGATGCAGAAATTAAAGGGGTTATTTCCTCTATGAATTCTGGGAAAGCACCAGGTCCAGATGGGTATACAGTAGAATTTTTTTAATGTTTTTCCGCTACTCTTTCTCCTTGGTTATGCAGGGTTTTTGAAGAAGCAATTAGATTGGGCAATTTGCCACAATCTTTTTATAGAGCTTCCATTTCTTTAATATTGAAGAAAGATAAAGACCCTACTGACTGTGCATCCTATAGACCAATATCTTTATTGAATGTAGATTCCAAGATCTTTTCCAAGTTACTGGCATCCAGGCTGGAGAAGGTATTACCCCAAATTATTTCGGAAGATCAAACCGGTTTTATTAAAAATCACTATTCTTTTTTCAATGTTAGGAGATTATTGAATATTGTTTATACTCCTTCACATAGCACTTCAGAATGTGTCATTTCATTAAACGCGGAGAAAGCATTTGATAGAGTTGAATGGTCATACTTATTTAATGTGCTTGAGAAGTTTAATTTTAGTCCGACATTCATTTCCTGGATTAAACTGATATATCATACTCCAGTCGCCTCGGTGCTTACTAACAATCAAAGATCTCCCTTTTTTCATTTATTTCGGGGGTACTAGACAAGGCTGTCCTCTTAGTCCATTATTATTTGATATTGCTTTAGAACCCTTGGCAATTGCTATCAGAGAATCACAGAACATTTTTGGCATTAATCGTGGGACAGATATACATAAG
Source organism: Hemitrygon akajei (assembly GCF_048418815.1). Classification (NCBI taxonomy): domain Eukaryota; kingdom Metazoa; phylum Chordata; class Chondrichthyes; order Myliobatiformes; family Dasyatidae; genus Hemitrygon; species Hemitrygon akajei. Next base: position 38,065,446 of record NC_133130.1, read on the forward strand.
TTATCATTATATGCAGATGATTTATTATTTATTTCTGATCCTGAGAAATCCATTCCTGCAGTTTTATCATTGTTGGCTCAATTTAGTGATTTTTCCGGGTATAAATTAAATCTTAATAAGAATGAATTGTTTCCTTTAAATAGACAGGTTCCAATTTATGGAAATTTACCTTTTAAATTAGTTAATGACTCTTTTTATTTACTTAGGGATTAAAATCACAAAAAACTATAAAGACTTATTTAAGGTTAATTTTTTACCCTTAATCGATCAGATTAAATGTTTGTTTACTAAGTGGTCACCACTATCTTTATCTTTGATAGGTCGGATTAATGCTATTAAGTTGGTTATTTTACCCAGGTTTTTATATATATTTCAAGCGGTACCAATTCTTATTCTGAAATCTTTTTTTGCTAATGTTGATTCAAAACTTTCCTCATATATATGGCAGAATAAAAATCCTAGGTTAGGTAAAATATATTTACAGAAGGCAAGCAAGGAAGGTGGATTGGCATTGCCTAATTTTAGATTTTATTATTGGGCAGTTAATATCCGATATTTGATATGTTGGTTAAAGGATTGGGATATATCTTTTAGCCCTCATTGGGTGAACCTGGAAATTAAATCTGTACAAGGATTTGCATTGGGTTCTATTTTAGGGACTTCTCTTCCCTTTGCTCTTTCTAAATTGCCGAAACGAATTGACAACCCGATAGTTAAACATACTTTACGTAAATGGTTTCAATTTCGGAAATGTTTTGGGTTGACTCAGTTTGTTTTAAATATTTCTATTGTATCCAATTGCTTTTTTTATCCTTCTATTATAGACCAAGCTTATTCAGCTTGGAAGACTAAAGGATTACTACGATTTTCCGATTTATTTTTGGATAATTATTTTATGTCTTTTGAGCAATTATCTAATAAATATAATTTGCCTAGATTTCATTTTTTTTTTAGATATTTACAGATTAGGAATTTCTTAAATACTGTACTTCCTACTTTTCCAAATTTTGTGTCTTCAGGTATTTTGGAGAATTTGTTTGAACTAAATCCTTTTCAGAAAGGGCTAATATCAAAACTTTACAATATAATTATGAAGATACGTTCAGAGCCTTTTTATAAGACTAAAAATGATTGGGAAAGAAAACTTAACCTTACTATCCCTATTGAGAATTGGGATAAAATTCTTCAATTAGTTAATACATCATCTATATGTGCTAAACATTCATTAATACAGTTTAAAGTTGTGCACAGGGCTCATATGTCCAAGGATAAACTGGCTCATTTTTATTCCTATATAAATCCTATTTGTGACAGATGTCATTCTGAGATAGCGTCTTTAACTCATATGTTCTGGTCGTGTCCGCTTTTGAAAAAATATTGGAAAGAAATTTTTGATATTATTTCTGCGGTATTGAACATTGATTTACAACCTCATTCTATTACTGCAATTTTTGGTTTACCAATGATGGACTCACTCCATTTATCCTCTTCCGCTTGTCGAATGATTGCATTTCTTACATTAATGGCTAGAAGATCTATTTTGTTGAATTGGAAAGAAATTAATCCTCCTACTGTATTTCATTGGTTTTCTCAAACTATGTTATGTCTAAATTTAGAAAAAATTAGAAGTGTTGTATTTGATACTTCTATTAAATTTGAAAAGATATGGAGACCATTTATTCAATATTTTCATATGATGTAATATGACCCTGTTCCAAGCCTATTTGTTTTTCCAGTTTCGATTTTATATATGTTGAGAGGATCGGAGTTGACGACACTGATGATTTTGTATTTTTGTGAGATATTATAAACAGCCCTTTTTTCCATTTTTTCTTTTTCTCTTTTTTCTTTTTTTGTTTTTTTTTCTTTATTAGTTATTAGATTATTAGATTAGTTTTTTGCATAATTTTTTTTCTTTTTCTTTTTTCTGTTTTTTAAAAAATATATATTATGATATACCTAGGTTTGCCTTGTTTATTTATATATAGTATCGTCCACGATTTGGGAATACTCATTTATATTGTAATCATTGCTTATGTATTCTTTCATGTTCAGTTGAAATGTGTATGTTTGTAATCCCATTATCTATGTATCAATTTTATTTTGTTGATATTAATAACAATAATAAAAAGATTGAAAAAGAAAGAAAGAAAGAAAGAACTAATCAAATTTCTTACCTAATTCTGAATGCTCAGTGACTGAACCTTCTTAAACAGCATCCCAAGAAGAACCTTGTCAACGCCCTTTCAAAAGTACATGTAGACAACATCCACAATCCAGCCTTCATCAACTTTCCTGGTAACTTACTCAACATGACATGACCTACCACACTCAAAGTTATGTTGACTATCCCTTAACAGTCCCTGTCTATCGAAATAATTATTTATCCAGTCCCTTATTGTGTATCTGTGATTCTAGAGCAAAGCTGTCTCAGGTTGAACTGCTTCCCACTAGTTCTTAGCTTAACACCACTCCGTAGCAGTCATCTCACGGAACTAGATCAATTCCACCAGTAAAACCAGTGCCAAATCCTCCCAGTTTACTGAGAAAACAAGTGAACAATATCAGCGCCCTTGCCCAGACACTAATATTCCTTTTGTGTGTTGTAACAAGGGATGTTTGCCAAGCCATGGTTGAGAAAAGGATCTTGATTGAAGAACTGGAAAATTGCAAATGTCACTCCATTCTTTAAGAAGGGAGGTAGGGAGAAGAAGGGGAATCTTAGGTCGGTTAGCCTGACTTCAGTGATTGGGAAGATGTTGGAGTCCTTTATTAAGGATGAGGTTCGGAGTACTTGGACGCATATGATAAAATAGGCCAAAGTCACCATGGTTTCTTTGAAGGACCTGTTGGAATTGTTTGAAGAAGTAACAGGCAGGATAGACAAAGGAGATTCAGTGGATGGTGTTTGAATGGATTTTTAGAAGGCCTATGACAAAGTGCAGAACATGAGGCTGCTTAACAAGATAAGAGCCCATTCTATCTCTAAAAAGATATGAGCCCATTCTATTTCAAAAAAGATACTAGCATGGATAGAAGATTGGCTGATTAGCAGGAAGCACAGAGTCGGAATAAAGGGGGTCTTTTCTGGTTGGCTGCCGGTGACTAGTGTTCCCTAGGGGTTGGTGTAGTGATCACTTTTCATGTTATATGTCAGTGATTTGGATGACAGAATTGATGGCTTTGTGGCCAAGTTTGCTGACAATAGGTGGAAGGAGAGGCAGTGTTGAAAAAGCGGGGGAGCTGCAAAAGGGCCTGGACAGATGAAGAGAATGGGCAAAGAAGTGACAGATAGAATGTAGTGCAAGGAAGTGTATGGTCATGCACTTTAATAGAAGGAATAAAGCCATGGACTATTTTCTAAATGGGGAGAATCAAAGGTGGGAGGGACTTGGGAGTCCTTGTGTCAGATTCCATAAAGTTAACTTGCAGGTTGAGAAGGCAAATGCGATTTATTTCAAGAAGGCTAGTATATAAGAGCAAGGATGTAATGCCAAGGCTTTGTAAGGTATTGGTCAGATTGCACTTGGAGCATTGTGAGCCACTTTGGGCCCCTTATCTAACGAAATAGAGGGATTAGAGGCTATTCATGAGAATGATTCTAGGAATGAAAGGGTTATTGTAAGAGGAGCATTTGATGGGCCTGAGCTTGTACTCACTGGAGCTTAGAAGAATGAGAGGGGTTTTCATTGAAACCTATCAAATATTGAAAGGCCAAGATAGAGTGGATCTGGAGAGGATGTTTCCTATAGTGGGTGAATCTAAGATTAGTGGACACATTCTCAGAATAGGTTGACATCCATTTAGAACTGAGATGAGGAGGAACTTCTTTAGCCAGAGGGTGGTGAACTTGTAGAATTCAATGCACAGAGGCTGTGGTGGCCAAGTCATTGGATATGTTTAAAGCAGTAGTTGATAGGTTCTTGATTAGTCATGGCATTAAAAGTTATGGGGAGAAGGCAGGAGAATGGGGTTGAGAGGGATATTAACTCAGCCATGATGGAATGGTAGAGCAGATTCGATGGGCTGAATGGCTTCATTCTGCTCCTATGTCTTATGGCCTTGATGTTTCAAAGGAAACTTTTTCCAGGGAAATGTATATAATGTTGTGTTCACAAAAAAGTCTCAACTTTGGGTCAATTGGTAGCAGTTACGGCTCTGAAGTACACAACTGTGATTAGAAGCTGCACTTCGGACTTCAGCCTAAAAATCAAGATTGATGCCGAGGTAAAACTACACAAAGGGAAATGCTGCTTTTTGGATGAAATGTTGAACTGAGGAGCCCCATCTGTCTTTTTTTCCCCAGATTGATGTAAGATATTTTATAGCACTATTTCTAAGAAGAATAGTATTAGTTCTAGCATCTTGACCAATACGTGTCTCTCACTCCACATTACTGAAGAAGATTTGCCTGGAAGTTTAGCTTCAGTTTGCAGGATGAAAGGCACATAGAGTAAGGATTGCAGATAGGTGCTTGCTTCTGAAGTCAATGAATCAAGATTTGGAAGTGAAGTACAGTATGCTGCTGCTACATGATGTGTTCAATGGTCAGCAATGAATTTCGATCATGCATTTGATGAATGCCGCATTTCTTACAGTACTTCAAAGATTTCATGTAGAAAGGCTCATTCATTGAAAAATGCTGTGCAAATTCCTGCAAAGACCATCAGAGTTATTGTACAAATGGAAGTCTTTTTTATTAAAAAGCTACAGCAGCTGATGTTGGAAAATCAGTTGCCATCTCCACTCCTCTCCCTCAGCACCATGCTCTTTCAGCTGCATAGCCTCACAGTGCCAGCCACACTCTTGTATGTCACGTACTGTGTGTGTCCAATCTGTTTCTGGTTTTGAGTACCAAGCGTCAGAGGACTGCAGACCCATCCTGTTGGAATTCCCAGCAAAATGTCACTGGGTAAAATACCAGAGCTGATCTTATAGTTCTCAAACCTGATCTACACTTTCCTGTTACTTATTGAATTGTTTGAAAGTTATAAATAAAATATTCAGTAGATGCCAATGCTGGAAAATTTAAATTACTTGACAGATATTCTCCATTAATTTCATAGAACACAGAACATTACAGTTCAGTACAGGCCCTTCGGCCCACATTATTGTGCCCACCTTTTAATGTAGTCCAAGTTCAGTCTAATCCTTCCCTCCTATATAACCCTCTATTTTTCTATCACCCATGTACCTGCCTAGGAAACCTGAAATGGCCCTAATGTATCTGCCTCTACTACCACCCCTGGCAGGACATTCCACACACCCACCATTTATATATTTAAATATCTCCATTGTTCTTATTTATGTGTTTTGCAATTTATTATTTATAGGATTACATTGTAGCTGTGCAGCTGAAAGCTGGAGTTTTCATTTGAAATCTCCTCAGTTTGGCTCTGTGCTTGACTGGAAGCAATTATCCTTTTGATTAAATATCACATTGCATTGCTTCACCACTAGATATTTAAGTAAATATTTTAAATGTGTTGTTAATGTTCAAGTGTCTTGGCTTGCACCACTTTGGTATTATTCAGTGCAGTACATTTAATTACATTTTATTCTTTTATTTTGTATCTTTTAAATCCAGTAGTGGGGAAAAAGGTTATTTATCACGAAGCAAATACCAGTACAGAAATATCTGTGGAGAGGATAATTGTATTATCTTCCAAAATGAATGTGGCTGATAATTTCTGAAAGAAACTAGTTCACAGACTGGGACCTCAATGAAAATACTGCTGCAGATTAAAATAGCAGATCTCCCAGTTAAGCGATGTCATAGTAGTTCCAAGTAGTTTCAACAATAACATTAATTTGTTAATTGGAAGTAAGATTGTTCATCTTTTTACATGTTGATTGGCTAGTTTTTATTCCAAGCATTGCATTTTGTTTAAAATATTAATTAGGCTCATGTAACCGCATAGTTGCAATGACTGTTAATATTCTCAATTCAATTTGTACATGTTGCAAAACACTGGATCCAGCTGGTGTTGAATTGCACATACATATTTACGGCATGAGCCTTGCTGAGAGTACTATTGCCTTGGAACTTTAGGGAGCATGCTTCTATTCCCTCTAAGACAAGCAGAGCAAACAGACTGATCAATCAGAATACATTGTGCATTGGATGCCTACACTTTCATATCGAAACTTAATATTTCATCTATTGCCTTGCCGGAACCTTGCATGGCCTGATACAGTTCTGTACCATGGATGCCATGGGAAGATGCAAATCTGCATGAAGAAGCAGACAGGATTCTGTCTTAAGGTCTGCACGACTCACACTGTAGCACACCCTGTGTTTTGCATTGGAGTGTTCATCCCATGTCTCTAGAGTAGCATTTTACTCAGAGGTGACTGAGCTAGGACTATTGAAATGCAGAACAAATTTTAATGGCTAAGTGTCCAAAGTCTGCTCCTATCTATTGTGCACCAATCTGTTTTCTCTTCCATAGGTTAGTTAATTTTGTCCCCGATTTGACTAAGCACTTTAAAACTTCTTTCTACTCCCTCCCAAATTATCTTAGTCACATACAGACACAGAATGACTCAGGAGCCAGTAAGGGTTTTGGCATTATGTCATATTATTTCATGATTCAAAGGAACTTTTCCATTTATACTTAATTCTGTGGAAGGAGGGAGCAAATGCAATGAAATAGAAATTTAAAGGATTTTGTCACCATGGTTACAGGATTTATAAGGTGCCTTGTATGTAAAGAGTGGAGCATACAAAGCTGTACTTGGTGCCTTAATGCCACCTGAATCACAAATCACATTACATCTTCAAATGTGCAAAAACCTGGCCTTTTTTCTTCACAACAATCTTATCTGTTACGTATCCTGAGCAGGTGGAATACAGTTGATTTTCTGGCTCTTAATCATAACCATATGCAGAGTAAAGATTTCAATGACCAATACACAAGCAACTCTCAATCAGCAATCTTTGTGAGTGTCAAATATTATGTTTAAACTTTACTTTTGTTTCATGATGAATTAGAAAAATGTTTTGTGAGCAAAAAATATACCTTTAAATTCTCTACTGGAACATGCAGTTTTATTCCATTAGTCTCTTATGTTGGCTGTCTCTTCTTAGGCAGTCCCTGGGGATTGAGAATGACTTGCTTTCACTCCAGTTTCTAAATTCTGAGATGGTTAATGAGGCTGATGTGGGAACTCCAGACTCTTCCACAGAAGTGGCAGGAGGTGGCTGATCAGCTGTTTGGGTGATGTGTGAAGTGATATTCCTGCTGTTTTCACAGGACTTCTGTGTGCTCCCTGGGACTGAAGGCTCTCAACACCTTTCTGAGTAGTTCTTCTCCACTTGGGCTATAGTCTTTGAATCATTTCCTTGTATCATTTTTTCTTTCTGCCTGTCTGGTAATCTTCCTCCATGACAGAAGTTGCCTATTTCAGGATGTCTAGTGGTAGCATGTGAGTAATGTGGACTGATTGAGAGTAACTAGGGTGTCACTCTTGTGAATTTAGGTCAGAGAGAAAGCATGAGTGTTGCTTTGCAGGATTATGGAGGATTTTGTAGAGAAACTGTTGATGGTATTTTCCATCAGACATAGGAGCAGAATTAGGCCTTTCAGCCCATTGAGTCTGCTCCATCATTCCATTGTGATTGATTTAACATCCCTCTCAACAACCTTCTTCTGCCTTCTCCTCATAATCTCTGGTGCCCTGACTAATTCGGTGCCATTGTAGCATAGTGGTTAGCATGGCGCTATTAGAGCTTGAGTTTGGAGTTCGATCCCGGTATCCTCTGAAAGGAGTCTCTGTACATACTCTCCATGGAATGTGTGGCTTTTCTCCAGGTCCTCCTGTTTCCTTCCACAGCCCAAAGATTAATTGGTCATTGTAGATTGTCCCATGATTTGGTTAGGGCTAAATTCGGGGTTGCTGGGTGGTGCAGCTCAGTGCCAAAAGGGCCTATTCTGCACTGTTATCTCTAAATAAATAAAATAATCAAGAGCCTATCAACCCCCACTTTAAATATACCTGATGACTTAGCCTTCACAGCTGTCTGTGGCAATGAATTCTACAGATTCATCACCCTCTGGCTAAAGAAATTCCTCCTCTCTTTTCTAAATGGTCATCCCTCTGTTTGGTGCCCTCTGGTCCAACTCACCCACTATAGGAAACATTCTCTGCACATTCAGTCTATTTAGGCTTTCAATATTTGACAGGCTTCAGTGAGATTTTCCTGTACTTTGAGATGCCTGCTGTGGGTAGACCAGATGTCAGAAGCATACAGGAGGGCAGAGATTGCTGCAGCTGGGTAGAGCATAAGTTATATGCCAGGACTGAAGTCTTGATCTTCATATATCCTTGCACTCAATTAACCAGCTGTTGTGCTGGTGCACTGAAGGCAGGGATGAATTTCATCATCATCAGTCTCTTCTTTCATTGAGAGGTGGTGTGAGATATGGTAAGTTGTCCAAGGTTGTGTCTGCCTTTACTGCCACAGGACAAGTTAGAGATTTGGGGGCCAGTTACTAGAGGACCTATTATATTGCAAGTATTGAGTGTAAGACCCATTCTCTTAAATGCTCTGTGAAACCAGTTGATTGCATCTTGGAACCTGGCCTCAGGAATGTGCAAAAACAGGAGCCACCCGCATGCTGTAGTCTCTTTGCTGAGGTTTGGGTATTCTTGGTCCTGGGCTATTGTCTGTTAGGTGGTTAAATCCCATTAGTTCTGAAGATGTTCTCCATGTGTTTGTTGCACATTACCATCTTGTAAGCACTTCTACTTAACTTGCAGGGTGTCCATATATCAAATATCCATTTAACAAAGTGACTTCCAGAAGTTAATACAATTATTCAAAAGAAACCTATTAAAATGGACACAGACAGAGCCATATACAGGCACTTTGTTAATTTACCTCTTAGACCTGTGTCATAAAACCATGAGATAAAAATTGATGCTGCCTGGCTAATCTCAAGCCTATTTATTATGGCTGCAACATAATAATGATGTTAGAGCAGTAATCATATTTGAGGGAGCTACTGAGGTGACACAGAATATGAAAATGCACAAGATTTCACCACTCGTGTGGAATGTGTAGGGCATGTTGAATTGAGTTAGAGAAGATCTCAGAATGTGCTATGTCTTGCTGAATTTTCTAGCATTGCTTTAATTTATTTTGTGTTTTAGGCTTTTGGCTGAGGATGTTACGATATGGTGACTGTCAGATTTATTTAAGGACAGGTTTTCTTCCACAGCTCAACTTAAGATCTGGTGGAAGAATAGTAAGTAAAGGGAAAGATGCATTTGTGTTCTGTTTCAATCCCTTGACTCAGCTAGGATTGTCCTTTCCCTGCCTGCTGCATGCCAGTCAGATCTTGCACAGTCCAGCTAAATGGGATGTGGTAGTATAGCGGTTTGACGCAAGGCCAATAACCAACCTATAGAATATTGAAATTCCTAGATGGAATTGATGTGGAGAGGATGTTTCCTATAGCGAGGGAGTCTAGGACCAGAGTGCATAGCCTCAGAATAGAAGAATGTCCCTTTAGAACAGAGACAGCTGTGGAGAGCAAGCCATTTGATGTATTTAATGCAAAGGTTAATATGTTCTTAATTAGTAAGGGCATCAAAGCTTACAGGGAAAAGGCAGAAAAATGGAGTGAGAGGGATAATAAATCAGCCATGATGGAATGGCAGAGCAGACTCAATGGGTCATATGGCTTAGTTCTGTTCTAATGTCTTATAGTCAAATGGTCAAGTTTGAGCTAATGACGCAGAGACAAATGTTCCAATCCACAATGGGAGCTGAAGAATTTAAATTCAGTTAATTAAACTAATCCAGAGCAGAAGATTAACAGTGATGGCATTCATGAATTGTCATAAGAATCAATCTGGTTCTTTAAATTCCTTTGCTAAAGGAAATGTGTCCTTAGCAGGATGTGAACCCAAACAAGAATGCAATACCATTGATTCAATTACCTTCTGAAATGAGCTTCAGCATTTGCCAGTGGCTTAGGAAGGCAACATACCCAAATCACAGATAGAGAGTAATTTTAGTTCACGTATGTCAGTTGTGTAAGTGCCTTACTGTCAATTTGCCTATCTCTTGTGGGTTACATCTTTGCTCGTCATCCTCACTGGTACCCAATAGTGACCATTTATCTCTGAGACTTTACTGAACGTGGAGTCTGTTTGGTGTTGAGCTAGCTATTCGATCTATGTTGGTTGCATTGACCTGGGGAATGATGCTGTCTAAAGCATCAGAAGATCTCCTATTTAAGTGCCTTATTGCTTGTGATTTAATGAACAATGCAGTGTTGTGATTTTATCTCAAAGATGCAGTACACGAAGAAGTGATTCATCTAATGATCTTGCTAAGCAGAGTAAAATGGGGCACAGAAACTGTTGGCTGATTTCATTCATGAATGCTCCTTCTGTTGACTGTGGACAATCAATGTAATAGAAGAAGGGTTTTAGCTCAAAACGTTGACTATTTGTTCATTTCCATGGATGCCGCCTGACCTGATGAGTTCCTCCAGCTTCTGTGTATATTACAATGTAAGGATGCTACTGTAAAGAGTGTCAGTCGGGCACAAAATTATCATTGTTGATTTTACAGTGACACAGGGAAGTTGGATATGTTCTTCTTCAATCCAATTTAACAGTTGACCTCACTCCCCATCCATTCCACATCTCCACACTCTCCTAATTCCTTCCTTCCCTTGGACTCAGCATAGGAACTCAGTCACTATCCCTGATGACTAAAATTCCTCTGGGCTGCATTTGGTACCAGCAGGTCACCATCAATAAGATCAGTTCACATGCAGAATACAAAACACTACAGTTCTACCACATCTAGTCATGAATGGTGATGGACAACTAAATATCTAATGGGATCAGCAAACTCCAAGAACATTCTTATCTTCAACGATGATGAGTCCAACACTGTGTGTTTTGAATACAAGACTGATCTACTCATAACTATGTTCTCTCAGAAATGGTGAACTGATGATCCTACTTGATTTCCTCCTCAGATCCCACCATCACAGAAGCTAGCCTCCAATTAATTTATTTGTCCTCTGGAATGACTGAGAGCATTGAATAGGGAACGACCAATGCCTTTGAATGGAAAATCCTACAAAAAGTAGTGGATATGGCCCAAAGACGAGAAAATCTGCAGATGCTGGAAATCCAAGCAACGCACAAAAAATGCTGGAGGATCTCAGCAGGCCAGGCAGCATCTATGGAAAAGAGTAAAACAGTTGACGTTTTGGACTGAGACCCTTCTTCAGGACGAGAAAAGAAGATGAGAAGTTGATAAGATTGTTGGCAATGGCTTCCAACACTTTTGTTGATGATGAATAGTTCAAAGTGGATGTGGCCCAGTCTATCACGGGTAAAGCCCTTTCCAGCATTGAGCATATCTACATGGAGTATCGCAGAAAAGCAGCATCTTCAAGGACCCTGACCACCCAGGCTATGCTCTCTTCTTGCTGCTGCCATCAGGAAGAAGGTACAGGAGCCTCAGGATCCAAGTTTAGGAAGAGTTATTAACCCTCAACCATCAGGCTGTTGAACCAGAGGGGATAACTTCACTTGGCCCATCACTGAACTGTTCCTACAACCTATGGACTCACTTACAAGGGCTCTTCATTTCATGTTCTTGATATTTATTGCTTATTTATTTATCAATTTTTAAATTTTGTATTTGCACAGTTTGTTGTTTTTTGCACATTGGTTGTTTGTCCATCCTGTTCAGTGTAGTCTTTGATTGATTCTATATTATGTTTCTTGGATTTACTGTGTATACCCACAAAAAAAATCTCAGGGTTGTAAATGGAGACATATGTGTACTTTGATAATAAACTTACATTAAGCTTTGAAATTTTAACTTTGAATGCAGCTAAAGCTATGGGACTAGACAATAATCCAGGTGTGGTACAGAAGACCTGTACTTCAAAACTAGCTGCACCTCTAGTCAAGCTTTTTCAACTCCACAAAACAATGTGGAAAATAGATTAGATGTGCCTATTCACACAAAAAATGCAGGACAAATCCAATTCAGCTGATTACTGCCATATCAGTCACTCTGTGTACTTTGTACTATGTAGTTTGAACTTTGAACTATTCGTCATCAATAAAGTGTTGGAAGCCATTGCCGACAATCTTCTCAAATGGCAATCCCTCACCAATAAACATATTTTTTGATGCCCAGTTTGAGTTTCACTGGGAGCGTCATACTAGGATCGACTAGATGAATTCTAGAGGAGAATTGTGAATGACTATCTATGCACGTTCCATAGTTACAGCATCAAGTCAGGTTGGATATTTTGCAGTAAGCGACTCACCTGATGGAATACTGTCTGCTTAGTGAGACAAGATCGACATCAGGAACATTCAGAAAACTTGACACCATCCAAAACAAAGCAGTCACTTTTTTGGGATCTCTTCACCCGCCCAAAACTTTCAATCCCATCACCAGCACATGGTGGCAATAGTCTGTACTATCTACAAATGCTTTGCAGTTATTCATGCTGGCTTCTGTTGCACCACTTCCCAATGTAGTGGACTATCATCAAGCAGAACAGTTGCAGCAAGCTCACAAGAATGCTTCCACTTGCTCATTCCCTCCAAGTTGTGTAGCATTTCACTTGGAAATGTGTCACCAATACTTTGTTACAAGGTCTAAATATTGTAACTCTCTGCTAAGCAACACTATAGGAGGGCCTTCACCAGAAGGATACTCATGGTTCAAGTGGGTGCTCACCACCTTTTTAAGGGCAATAAATGCCTGCTTTGCTGACAAAATCCAGATCATGAAATTGAACATGAAAACTTACCTTCATTCCTCCAGAGGATATTACTGTTATTGTGGCTGAGTACTCTGGCTAGATCCATGCATCTACATAGATCAACAATCACCCAACACTCCCCTGCTCCCTTGCATGTTCATAATCAGCCTCGTCTCTGACACTCACTGCCTACACACATAATGAAAGATAAAGAGCATCAGCAGAAGAGGAAAAGAAGAGGAACTGAAGAAGGAGGCTGACATGAGATGGTTTTAATTTTTTAAAGAAAATATATAAGAAGCAGCGCAACTTAAGTGAAAATGAGAGAAGTAGAATGTGCAGGTCTTTTTGTGCAAAGTATACAGGCCCACAGGAAACCTGCTGATATATAAAATAGTTGTGTTTATCACAATGTAGGTTTAATGTGACCAAGATATAAGCACACTGTTTGATAGGACCCTGGTGGAAATGGAAGTTTTGTTTTCTATCTTCCATTGTGAATCCAGTGTAATTGAATAGGAATCATGCTTTTTTTTTGCAGAAACTGTTGGCCTCACAGCTTCACTGAGCAACTTTTCTTTCCATTAGACTGCTTGTGTTACCTTTAGAACCTTCAGTGCTGTTCGCAACCTGACACCTTGTTTATTCAGACATCAGTTCTGCATTTATTACCTGCAATGTGGTTGTCATTCTTATTTTCTTAGTTTCCACCCCCTGTTTGAAATGGCTTTTTGTTAGCATTGTCTAAGCTGGTAATAGTTTCCCTGCTGGAGAACCCATCTGCCTTTAATGAGTTTTTTAAAAATTATTTACAGGAGTATGGAAGAGAACAGTTTGAGATTAAGTGGGGACAGATGAGCGTAAAAAAATCAGGGATTGTATGAATAATGTCCCTCTGAACGTTTGGAAAAACATTGGAATCATTAGTGCTGTTAGTAAAGTATATTATTTGGAATAAGATGTCACATATTTGAATAATCGTCAACCTTTTCAGTGCGTGGCAACAAGAGGTGTAACTGTGATTCCTTTATAATCTACTCTGAATCAAATCTTACTGTAAAAGCTTTCATTTCTTAATTCTAACAAAGAACTCCCCCTTTTCCTAACTTTATAATCTTCAATCCTATGAAGGTGGAGTCTCACACTTGCATTGGTAATTTGGGAAGGTATGGTGAGATAGGATTGGTTCCGCATTGGCTGAGTCTGTCTGGCACGATGCTGTTTCTCTGAGGTTAAAAGTAACCGTACCCATTTATTAGCCTGAGGCTACTGTCTTTGCCCTTGATGGGATTTGACCTTGGCTGACTTTGAAATTAAAAGGTTGCTGCATTTATTCAAGAGTTTACCATAAATGTCAGTCTTTGCCTGAGAGTCAGCCCTCTTGTGTAATGAAATTAAAGATACAAGATGTTGCCTATAAAGTATAAAACTCACAAGGGAACCCTGGTTGGAAATATCCAAAGAAGGCCGGATAAATTGCATTGTAATTACATTGGAACTAGGAAAAACAGAAGTATTCCTCCAGGACCAGGGAAGAATCATGGGGCATCCCAAGCCCTCTCCTAGCATCGTTTTGGAATCCTTTCAGTCCTCTGTGCCATCAGTTAAAAGATGAATGCTCATAAATTGAGGAAGGATGGTTTTGTCAAAATACGCAAGAGTGGCAGAGTAATTGGCCATTGGATTGAGACGAGGCTACTCAGATCAGCATTTCCCTAGTTTTAGAATCTTGCTCTGCTTCCCTTTATCCTCGCTTTGTATACAAGCATGGTCATGCATCAGATTTGCTCCCCGTGTGTCATCTCAAAACAGGAAATCAGCTAATGTCATTATTTTGTGTTAGATAAGTACAGCATCTCCTTCCCTTTTACCACTTTCCACCATAGCATAATCCAAGGGACAGGTCTGCACTACAGGCCTGCGCGACGAGGGCAGCAAAGGAGCGCAATGGTTAGCACAATACTTTACAGTTCAGGCAACCTGGGTTCAATTCCCGATGCTGCCTGTGTGTTCTCCCCATGACTGCCAGTGTTTCCTCTGGGTGCTTTGGTTTCCACCCACCTGGGTTGGTTATTGTAAATTGTCCCATCATTAGGCAGGATTAAATCGGAGATTATTGGGTGGTGTGGCTCGAAGAGTGGTAAGGGCCTATTCTGTGCTGTAACTCAATAAATAAATAAATAATGTCTGCGCCCGATTCTTGTGCAGATGGGTAGCTCTGGAACTTGCATCTTTACTTTAGCTGAAGCAGATGCTGGAAATCTGAAATGACCACTGCGAATGCTGGTGAAGGTCACCAGCTTGGGCAGGAACTGTAGCCTGCTAAATGTTTAAGAAGGTTTATCAATGTAAATAGTTGAGATGGAGATCAGATCCCCGGTTACTGGATAGTGAAGATATCTTAGCTGAAAAATGCATCCATATGGCACATATTTTTGTGTGCTGTGTGATTGAATTGAGGTATAAACTTAATTGTAAAAATGAGCACTTTTAAGCTCACTGTGGTGCATAATTGGCACATCGGACTGAGTGGTGAAAAAGCACAACAGTGCCTCTTTCACCTCAGACAGTTGAATGAGTTTGGTATGGGCCCCCAGATCCCAAGGACTTTCTACAGGGGCACAGTTGAGAGCATCCAAATTGGCTGCATCACTGCCTGGTATGGGAACTGTACTTCCCTCAATCGCAGGACTCTACAGAGGTGGTGCTGACAGCTGAGCGCATCTGTAGATGTGAACTTCCCACTATTCAAGACATTTACAGAGACAGGTACGTAAAAAGGGCCCGAGGGATCATTGGGGACCCGAGACACCCCAGCCACAAACTGTTCCAGTTGCTGTCATCTGGGAAACAGTACCGCAGCATAAAAGCCAGGACAGCTTCTTCCACCAGGCTATCTGACTGCTTAATTTATGCTGATACAATTGTATTTCAATGTTATTTTGACTGCCTTGTTGTACATACTATTTATTATAACTTAGCATAAATTGCACATTTAGATGGAGATGTACTGTAAAGATTTTTACTCCTCATAAATACGAAGGATCTAAGTAATAAGGTCAATACAATTCAAGTCAGTTCAATCCAGAATACGTACACACAAAGCACAATTCATCAACCATTGCCAATACATAGAACATGGAGCAGAGCAGCACTGGACAAGCCATTAGCTCCACAATGTTGTGTCAATCTTAATTCCAGTTTATACTAAATATCTTCCTGTATATCTTCCATAACCTTTCATTTCTTTCATATTGATGTATCTATCGAAAGCCTCTAAAACACCATTAAACTGCTTGCTTCCACTACTGCCTCTGGCAACACATTGCAGGCACCTATCACTCTCTGTGTTAAAAAAAAAACTGGCTCTTGTGTTACCATTAAACTCTACCCCCCCCCCCCACCCCCCCCCAAAACTTAAAAGCTCATCTTCCGGTGTTCAACATTTCTATGCCTGGAAAAAGGTCTGTCTGTCTACCCAATCCATGCTTCTCTTAATTTTAAGAACCTCAGGGTCTCACCTCAGCCTTCAACATTAAAGGAAAACAGCTCAAGTTTGTCCAGCCTTTCCTTAATAGTTCATTCCCTCTAATCTAGGCAGCATCCTGGTAAACCTTTTTATGCACCCTCACCAGTCTCCACTACTTACCAATATGGGGTGACCAGAACTACACTCAACTGTATATAAGCTAATTTTATGTTTATAGGGCCACACTCAACAGTTATTTCTTATAGGATTGCTTTTATATTTATATTTCTTGTGTTTTTCCCTTATTTTGTTATTTTAATGCTGCATTGGATCCAGTGTAACAATCATTTTGTTCCCCTTTATACTTGTGCACTGAAGAAGGACTATAAACTGTCTTGAATCTTGAATCAATACTGCAAGAGCTAGCCTGACTAAATTTTTATATAGCTGCATCATGATTTCCTTACTCTTAAACTCAGCAGTCTTACAATGAAGGCAAGTATTGCCTCTGGTTTCTTTACCACCTCATCTAATTGCATATCCATTTTCAGTGGACAATGCACCTGGACCTCAAGATCCCTGTTAACCATTGGTTGTAAAGTTTCTTTTTTGATTTGACCTCCCAAAATGCAATTTCTCATACTTGCCTGGAACTCCATATGAATTTCTCTTTCCAGATCCGTAACTGATCTATAGCCCACTGTATTCTTTGATGGTCACTTACATTGTCCACAACTCTACTAAGTGGTGTCTTCCAATATCTCGTTAATCCATCCATCTACATTTTCATCCAAGTAACAGTGGTCCCAACACTGACCCTTTTGGGACACCACTGGTCATGGACCTCCAACCAGAATAACGACCTTCCACCCAGACATATATACTGTTAATTGCAGTTATGGATGTGCAGGTATGTTGCAATGTGGAACAACAACAGGGAAATAGGACTGAACAGAAGTGGCTCTATTTGTACTGCCATTGATTATGTGCAGGTTTATTGTAGAATCATTTGGAGGTGAGAATTTAATTGGACTGAAGACTGACCCAGAAGTCTTCCCAGACTCAGGAAGTCTGTGAGTTTGTATGGATTAGTAGGGGCAAGCCTATAGGTGGGAAATTTAGTAGAGATCTTGCCAACCCACTAGTATGACCAGCATCAGAAGGACGGAGGGAGGACAAAGTCACAAACAATTTGCTGGAGGAACTCAGCAGGTCAGATAGCTTCTGCAGGAGGAAGCAATTATCAGTGTTTCCAGCCAAAGCCCTGCATTAGGACTGAGAGAGGAGAGGGGAGATGGACTATGAAAAAAAGATGCTGGTGTGGTGAGGACAAGAGCGTCTGAGAAAAGGTGAAGATTGACGGCAGGTCAAGCCTGGGTAAGGAAGGAGGTGGGGTGTAATGAGAAAAAGAAAGATGTTTCTCGGTACTTGCTAGGGTCCTACTATTCCTTGTGCATGCTCTCATCTTATTAGTCCTTCCAATATGCATCAGCTTATATTTATCAAGATGAAATTCCTTAATCTATTTTCTCTATTTGCCTTCGAGTTTATCCTTGCAGGTGGTGGGTGAATAAAGCTATCCAATCTCTTCTGTTTGCCTTCTCATCGAAGTGGATTCAAAATCACATATATGAATTTGGAAATACTCCTTCCCTTTGTTGTGGCTGTCTAATTGATTAAATTGATACTGCTCCCTTGTCAGCAACCCTCATCACCCACCCCCCAGGGGTGTGGACATACTTGCCCACACTGTCTAATCTGTGAGAATGTGCATTATATGCACAGTAACACCAACTATATGCAAGTTGGAAGGTTAACTCAATACACCCACAATGACAATGGGCTGAGTAACAAATTGCTGGCCTGCCAGTGCTGCTCTCTGCTGGAAGTGATAACAAATAAAGATAAACTTGTATCCTCATGAGGAATCAGTTCCACATTGATGATCTTCTAAAGCTGGTACCTCAGTGTCTCCTTCTGCGTGAATTAAGCTATTGCTTATATAAGTATTCTATATTTACTCATTGGTCACTTTATTAGGTATACCTGAAAACTGCTCATAAATGCAACTATCTTATCAGCCAATCACATGACAGCAACTCAATGCATTAAAGCATTCAGACATGGTCAAGAGGTTCATTTGTTGTTCAGACCAAAATCAGAATGGGGGAGAGATGTGATCTAAGTGATTTTGACCATTAAATGATTGTTCGTGCCAGATGGGGTGGTATGAGTATCTCGGAAGCTGCTAGTCTCCAGGGGTTTTCACACCACAGCAATCTCTGGAGCTTACAGAGAATTGTGCAAGAAACAAAGAACATCCAGTGAGCAGCAGTTCTGTGGGCAAAGATGCCTTGTTAATGAGAGAGGTCAGTGGAGAATGGCCTCACTGGTTCAAGCTGACAGGAAGGTGACAGTAACTCAAATAACCATGTGTTACAACATTGATGTGCATTAAGAGCACTTCTGACTGCACAATATGTTAAACCTTGAAGTGAATGGGCTACAGCAGCAGAAGACCACACTGGGTTCCACTTCTAGTACTAATAAAGTGCTCACTGAGTATATATTATGCATTAAGTCAAGAATAAAATGTTTGCTACCATTGAGCCATCACCATGTGCATTATCTTATTGCTCGCCTTTGCTTACCATTGCTGGTCCTGCCATTTTCATTGGTGCTTTTCCCACACACATTGTCCTTCTCAGCCTCAGAGGCTAATGTCAAACTGGACCACCGTTCCAATGCCAGTTGGTTAATGGACAAAGTGAATTTCGTTAGCTTGTCTATCACTGCTGTGGCTGGGACAATCTCCCTCAATTGGTTACTCTATGGTTGCCGTGACAGGAGGATTAGCATTGGGAGAATATTGCAACAAAATGCACTTAGCACAAGATGGTGAAAGGGTCATGCATTCAGAGTTGCTTGTTCCTGCTCAGCATGCAATAACCATCGCATGCATCTCAAATTGCTCATTCACTGTATCCGAGAAATTTATTTTCCTGCAAGAAATCTATCTAATTTGCATATGAATGATTCAATAATTCCTGCTTTTGTTGTCTCCTGAGGGGGCTTGTTCTGTAAATTAAGCTGTATCCCTTGGAAATACAGTTTTGAATAAACATCTAAATTGTGTTGAGATGTAGGGCTTGTCCAAAACAGAAAAGTAAACAGAGGAAAAGGTAAAACAGCTACAGTAAGCAACATATCTAATCCCTTTAGAACCTTGAAAACTCTGATTGTGTCACTACTCAATCTTCTCTTTTCCATTGAGATTATGGCCAATCTACATAATTGCCATATCAATCCATGGAAAATATTACTGCAGCTTATGTGTTTTAATGTGCCAGTTACCATTAACAATATAAATTGGGTAGTTATGATCTTTGTATTTACTTGTTGTAGAATCCTATCACTTCTATCTCTTCACTTGTTTGAAACAATGCTACCTAAAGCACGCCTCTTTCACCAGTTTGTTAAAATGTCTTTAAGGCTCAATTTAATATTTATTAACGGCTGCTATAATGTTTCTTGGAGCTATTTAATAGTGTCAAGGTGTAATATAAAATGCAAGTTGTTGAACTCCAGGTAGTTCCAGCATTGATCTCAAACAAAAGAGAATCTGCAGATGCTGGAAATCCAAACAACACACACAAAATGCTGGAGGAACTCAGCAGGCCGGGCAGCATCAATGGAAAAAAGTACAACTGATGTTTCGGGCCGAGACATCAACTGTACTTTTTTCCATAGATGCTGCCTGGCTTGCTGAGCTCCTCCAACATTTTGTGGGTGTTCCAGCTTGATTCTTTAGGTTCTCCTGTGTTTCCATTAAGCAGTGCTGAGCTGTTTTATGCAATTTCACAGCAGGTGGTCAAAAATTAACTCTGCTTGAGAATGATCTAGTCTGAAAACTCTAGGCACTCACTTTGGAATTGAACAAGAAATGCTGAACAACGAACCCAAATTTGGAGAGTCCATATCAATTTTGTTTTTCCTATTTTATCTTCAATGCATGAATAGTCAATATTTAAACCAAACATAATTAGTTTGGAATAATCTCACCAAAATATATTCACTAAATAAAGAATTTTAATCATATTTACATAATAAATTCCATAAAGTACTTTAAAACACAAGAGACTCTGTGGATGCTAGAAATCCAGAGTAACACATGCAAAGTGCTGGAGGAACTCAGCAGGTCAGCCAACATCTATAGAAAGAAATAAAGACTTGATGTTCGGCAAAGATGAAAGGTCCTGATGAAGGGTTTCTGCCTGAAACATTGACTGTTTATTCCTTTCCATAGATGCTGCCTGACCTGCTGATTTCCTCCAGCATTGTGTGTGTGTTACCATAAGAAACTTTATTTAATTATTAGGTATTCTTGGAAATCTCTTGATTTCATACTGATAAAATAAAGACAAACTGTGAAATTTCACGTGTGAAGCTGATGATTGGTAAGTTTATTTTTCAATTGATCTCTGTGTTACAGTTAATTTAAATGAACTATAATTGTTTTTTAATTGTCTTTTAATTTCCCATAATGCATGTAAAACGGAGTTACCATATGTTGAGCGGATAATGGATGCTGTGGGGTCAGTAATAGCCATTACAGTTCTGGCTATTATTTCCTCTTTTCATGGGTGCTCAGGAAAATGAGATTGTCACACTCTCTCTGATAGGCGTAGCAGCAGACAGCTAAAAGCCTCTTCATGTAAGGATGTTATTTCATAGAGGCATCCGCTCCGGATTATCTCTTTACTTCAAACTTCTGCCAGCTTGCACAGGAGATAAAAAAAATGTGCGCCTTGTGCGCGTGCACGTACTCACTCTCTCTCTCTCTCTCTCTCACACACACACACACACACACACACACACACACACACACACACACACACACACACACACACACACACACACACACACACACACACACACACACACACACACACACACACACACAGTGTGGCTGTGGCCAGATGCAGTCCTCATCTTCAGCTTTCACTTTGATTAAGTCTGCAGCAACTAAAATTCAGTTAGGCCAAGAGGTAAATTTAATACCAGTTATGCACATGCTGTTCATATCACAACCATTTCACATGATGCCACTTAATTCCCTGAGAAGTGGAAAGGTAAATCAGTGGCTGGCCAGCTAAGGTGTCATAATGCATTAGGACCAGGGCTCGCTGTGGGGGATAATGGTTGTGATTGCTGTTGACTCGTGTCTCAGCAAAGAGCTTCATGTAAAATAAGTGACATTTAAAAGGCATCAAGATATGAAAGGAGAGCAAGCTAGGGGAGGGGGAAAATTGTGGTTCTAATCTTGCTACCTAAAAACAAAGTCTCTCTCTCTCTGTTTCTCTCACCCTGAGTGGCCTGAAGTGATAACTCAATGTGCCACAGCTGACCTCTCTTAAAGCTTTTAACTTGTCTTAACTTTTATAGTGACTACAAAATAGCTTCTAGGAGCTGCCTCCAGTTTTATGTTATCTCTTAATTCAAATTCAAAATATCTTTTTTTTATTGTGTTTAAATCTGCTGCGTTCCGACAGCAGTGTCTTCCATCCTGTAAGTGCTCTGGGCAGCAGAATATAGGTAGCAGCATGCTAGCATCAGCAAGGCTGGTGTCCAAAGGCTGGATTTTAGTCTTATTCCTGTAGACTAATCTAATTTCATTTTACAGTAGGCATATGCTGCAGTTAATGTTCACCTTTCAGATTCTCACTTATAAAATCAGGAAGCAATGAATGGGCACGTTTTTCTGCCTGCTTGGTGGTTTGTATGTAGAACGTTCAGCTAAAGGACTGAGCTACAGCTGATCCCCTGGCTCTTAGTTGATAGGGAGAGGAAAAAAATCTGAAGAGGCCAGCCCTGTTTGTTAATGCAGTTTTTAACCTCCTTAATGAACCACTTAGCCAAAGTTAGATGACAACCTAATCCATGTTTGCACAGGCAGGGGGTTTGGTAATGCTGAATAATGGCTTAGCACAGAGGATTGTTAGAAAGGTCACTGCTGTGTGTTTTTTATAATATTATTATTCTCAAACCTATACTGATTGTTGTTATGCAGTTTTCCATCTTCGCCTTGATTTTTTTCCTCTCTCTATTCTATATAAAAGTCTCCAGAGAATCCAGGTGACAGGCCTGTTATTTGAAAACTCACTAGGAAGGAGAGTAAGCAATTTGAGCTTAGCTGAAGCATAATCTTGGGTTGTCAAGAAGAAACCCATTCAGCCTATGCTAATCAATCAGTAAAATCAACCACCGAATCATCTCTTCAGCTTAGCATATATCCTGAGGTCTGATATATCTATTAACTGCCCATCATGCAGCTGGTCTCAGGATGATGAGATTCTCTCAATCCGGCATTTGGAGGCAGATAACTGAGCTATCACAATCCCAGATAAATACCAAACTTAAAAAAAAATCTGGTAAAGCCTGGAGAGGAAGACAATGAAATATTATCCAAGTGCCCTACTGTTCACAGTATCAAGCCAGGCTTTTACAGATGGAACATAAAGATTTTACTTATTAAAAATAAAATTCAGTCTGCTTTTGATAGCCTTCAGTTGTTTGTACTTACGCCACAGAAGTGTATATGCTAGTTACATGTATTATTTTTAAACTATCATTTTGCCTTTTATTATAAGGTAGCTATGAAATGAGGTGATGCGCTATGACTGGTACGTACAGTACGAGCAACTTCTATATCTGTCAAAATATTACACTGCTAATTGACGACACAATTGTTGGTTATCATTGGTCTTAAATTTGAACGCCGTAATCATTTTACACAATCCTCAACTATGTTCTGCTGCCATTTTTGTTTTGATTCCGCTCCCTATTTTTTCCCAGTTTTCTTTCTTTGCTCCTGTAGATACTGTCAGTCATTGGGGTTTCTCACTACGAGAGTTAACTCTTCATTAATTTTATCCTGAGGTCCACATGAGCATTATGAGCAAGCACTTTCATTTTATAAAGAAAACAGGAGATTCTGCAGATACTAGGAATCTTTAGCAACGAAGTGTTGGAGTGGCTCAGCAGGTTAGGCAGCATCTGTGCGGAGGAATAAACAGTCAATGTTTTGGGCGAGATCCTTTATCAGGAAAGGAAGGGGATAGAAGCCAGAATAAGCAGGCGGGAGGTGGGGGGGGGGGGGGCAGGGAAGGAGTACAAGATGGCAAGTGATAGGTGAGACCAGATGAGGTGGGTGGGTGGAGGAAGGAGGGGATGAAGTGAGAAGCTGAGAAGTGATAGGTGGAAGTGGTAAAGGGCTGAAGAAAGAGGAATTGGATAATAGAGGACAGTGGAAAGTGGAAGAAAGGGAAAGATGAGGGGCACCAAAGGGAGGTGATTGAGAAGAAAATGGGTGATAGGGGAACCAGAATAGGAAATGGACAAAGAGAGAAGGGGCGGGGGGAAGACAAAGTTACCCAAAGTTACAGAAATCAATGCTCATGCATCAAGTTGGAGTCCTGAAGAGGGTTCCTGGCCCGAAACAGCAACTGTTCACTCTTTTCCATAGATACTGCCTGACCTGCTGAGTTCCTCCAGCATTTGGAGTGTGTGTGCTTTTGATTTCCAGCATTTGCAGATTTTCTCGTATTTGGAGGCTACCCAGCAAGAATACGAGGCTTTGTTCCTCCAACCTAATTGCAACCTCATTGTGGCAACAGAGGAGATGATGGATTGACATGTCAGAATGCGAATGGAAAGTCAAATTGAAGTGGGTGACCACTGGGAAATTCCATCTTTTGTGATGCAGGAACTGAAAGCGCTGGATAAAGTGGATCTCCAATCCTCATTGATGTAGAGGATGTCACATTAGGAGCATTGGATACAGTAGGCTACCCTGACAGACCCACATGTGAAGTTTCACCTCACCTGGAAGAACTGTTTTGGGCCCTTCATGGTGGTGAGGGAGAAGGATCAAGTTATTTTTACCCAGTCATTAATAGTCCATTGTGTGTAATGGACACGCATATTTATGACACTTTTAACATGGTGAAACAGTCCAAACATGCCTCAAGGGAATGGGAGGTGATGTATGGTGTTTAACTCTCTCCTCTTCCTTCTTTCCCAATAAAGGTAATTTCACACTGTTAAATATGATTTGATTTCTCATATTGATTTTTATGCAAAACATTGTAACTGCTGTACACATTAAGGATAAGAAAATGGTATAAAATGTCAGTAATCATTAAGGAGAAATTATTATTCATATCATCTTAGTTACATATTCTTAAATTTATCAAACATAAAAGAAAAAAGACTAGGTTTTTTTTGCAACTTCCAAATAAAAAGACCATCAGATGTAGTACGTACCTCATGATGTTTTGGCAACTCGTTGAAATAGTAACTGGGTAAAAACAAATTTTTAAAAAGAACTCTACTTAACCCTCTCAAGTACTGTCAAAGTACATGACATTTCTGGCAACTATTCATACCTCTTTTTTTTCTGACATGATTTTAGAAAACTGGGGTTAAAAGGAAACTACAGTTTCCACATGAGTTTAATTGTGATTTCAGGTACTTTTCCCTCCAATTCTGACTAAACTGTCAGGTTCATTTTGGCTTGTGTGTGTTATTTTCTGTCCAGTACCTTGGCAATTTTGAAAATGAGTGGTAGCAATAGATGTGACTATGGAAGCATTGTAGTTGAAAGTAACATCGTGATCACTGGATATCCACTTACGTAGACATTGTGCAGTAGAATTATTGACTAATGAGTGGCCACAGGAACCCTAGCGGATTTCACCCTGTCCTGTTCCCAGTCCAGTGTGACACAGCGCCCCACTGATGTCCCATCATTTAACAGCACACATGGGGAAAAACACACTGTTCAGTTATTTTTAAAGTGCCAACAATCTCTACTGCTCTTTCATTCCGTTCCCCAATGAAGCCTGGAAATTAATATCTTGTGCGGAGCATGCTATCATTATTCACTGTGTTCTGTGTTGATACGGTAGCTCCCTTTGTATCATATTGGCAATAAGCAGGTTTTTGCAGATCAAGCAAGAAGCAGCAGTAAAACAATCACCGTTTTACTGATACTGATTTGGAATAAATATTGGCCAAGCCGCCAGAAGAAAATCCTTGCTCTTCTTTGGAATATTGTCATGCGTTGTTTCAAATACACTGAATAGGAATTTGCAGTTTCTGTTAAAATAAGTTTTCTTTTATAAATATGTATGTCCTTCTGTTCACATCCATTGAATCTGTGATTGTTAGTGTCAATTTTTTTCTGTCCCAGAATTTCATTGAATTATTTTGCCAAGGCAATGCTGAAGTATAATAACTCTTATTTGCTTCACTGATGACCTCCCCTTCTTCATTAGTTGAATGCTTTCTGCCAGCTGCTAATTGTATACAACTCCGGAAGTTCACCATGTAACCTGTGCTTACACTAAGAATGTTCTAGACAAACTCAAGCTTGGTCAATAATCAGCAAGCATATTTGCATTATGCAAATGTTAGGAAATTATTATCTCCAACAAGGAGAGAGTACATCTGGCTTCAGAAGACATCAACATCTTGGGTTTTACTCGCAACTGTGAAAGTACAGTAGCTATAAGAGTTGTCCAGAGACCTTGCATTCTGTGATCACAAAGTGCACTGCAGATGCTGTGGTCAAATCAAGACGTACAAAAAAGCTGGATGAACTCAGCAGGTCGGGCGGCATCCGTTGAAAGAAGCAGTCAACGTTTCTGTGATGGCTGATTCTCCTTTTACCTTCTCAAATATCTACTACTAAATTTAAGTTGGGAATGTGAAGAAATTTTTTCCATGCCATGCTGAATACAATTTTAAGACATGAAACAAGTTGAACAGCATTCAGGTTAAAGTCCGTGTTCCTGACCACAGCCCAGGATTCTCTGAATTACTATGGTGTTACAATCACCATAGAGTAGGAAAGGCATAGGAAGCATTGGGTATGACAGTGAGAGGAAGCAAGATCAGCTGGAGCGTAGACACTAATGTTTAGAGAAGCTCTAAAATAGGATAGCTGTTACTGTTGGCAATAGAGATTAAGAACAGAGAAGAACAGACAGACAGACATATTTTATTGACATGCTTTATAGAATTAATCAGGGGGTATAATAATAAACATTATTGTAAAGGTTAGAGTATTATATAAAAAAGTTTGAACATTAAGAGTGTGGTACTGAGAATTTAGGCAGGATATGCGGATGGTATGCCAATCTTTAATACATTAGTAATAGTTTGCATCTGCCCGGATAAAAAGTTAGATGGAGCTTCAGCAGGGCATTCTGATTTGCAATGTCCAGCCAGTTCTATGCACATATTTCCATCTCCCCATCGAAGGATAAATGCAGTCCAGTGATCACATATTCTTCCATCAAATCTGCGACTTCATGAGTTTTAGCTATTCATTTCATGGCAGTTTATTGTTTTATTGAGATTTGTTGATATTTTGCCAGCAATGTACCAAGTGGTGGTGATATTTACACATCTGTGTTTTGCATAGAACTATCCATAGCCTTTGATTTTTATCTGGTAGTTAAGTGTATTCTAGATATCATAATCTGAAAAATGATAATGATTTGTAATATCATTCGCTTTAGAGTAGTTTTGGAAAAGGGATATTATCTATTCTAGGTAAAAATACTCAGTTGAAGAAGGACCAGTTTCAATGGGATGCAAACAAATCAGGCCCAGGCAAAAAGGTAATGAAACGTCTCTATAAACTGAGCTTGTATACAGCACGTGAGTCTAGAATGCAGTGCCAAAGGTAGTAGTGGGGCAGATTCTATGGTAGTGCTTAAACGAGAGCTGGATAATTATCTGCAGAGCTGCAGGGACAGGGCAGGAGTAGGACAACTGAACTGCTGGGACCTGACAGGCCAAATTGCATCCTTCCACGCTGTAACCATTATAGACAATAGACAGTAGGTGCAGGAGTAGGCCATTCGGCCCTTCTAGCCAGCACCGCCATTCACTGTGATCATGGCTGATCATACACAATCAGTACCCCGTTCCTGCCCTCTCCCCATATCCCTTGACCCCGCTATCTATAAGAGCTCTATCTAACTCTCTCTTGAATGCATCCAGAGACTTGGCCTCCACTGCCTTCTGGGGCAGAGCATTCCACATATCCACCACTCTCTGGGTGAAAAAGTTTTTCCACATCTCTGTTCTAAATGGCCTACCCCTTATTCTTAAACTGTGGCCTCTAGTTCTGGACTCAACCATCAGCGGGAACATGCTTCCTGCCTCCAGTGTGTCCAATCCCTTAATAATCTTATATGTTTCAATCAGATCCCCTCTCATCCTTCTAAATTCCAGTGTATACAAGCCCAGTCGCTCTAATCTTTCAACATATGACAGTCCCGCCATTCCGGGAATTAACCTTGTGAACCTACGCTGCACTCCCTCAATAGCAAGAATGTCCTTCCTCAAATTTGGAGACCAAAACTGCACACAATACTCCAGGTGGGGTCTCACCAGGGCCCTGTACAGCTGCAGAAGGACCTCTTTACTCCTATACTCAATTCCTCTTGTTATAAAAGCCAGCATGCCATTAGCTTTCTTCACTGCCTGCTGTACCTGCATGCTTGCTTTCATTGACTGATGTACAAGAACACCTAGATCTCGTTGTACTTCCCCTTTTCTTAACTTGACTCCATTTAGATAGTAATCTGCCTTCCTGTTCTTGCCACCAAAGTGGATAACCTCACATTTATCCACATTAAACTGCATCTGCCATACATTTGCCCACTCACTCAACCTGTCCAAGTCACCCTGCATTCTCATAACATCCTCCTGACATTTCACACTGCCACTCAACTTTGTGTCATCAGCAAATTTGCTAATGTTACTTTTAATCCCTTCATCTAAATCATTAATGTATATTGTAAACAGCTGCGGTCCCAGCACCGAACCTTGCAGTACCCCACTGGTCACAGCCTGCCATTCCGAAAGGGACCCATTAATCACTATTCTTTGTTTCCTGTCAGCCAGCCAATTTTCAATCCATGTCAGTAGTCTGCCCCCAATACCATGTGCCCTAATTTTGCCCACTAATCTCCTATGTGGGACTTTATCAAAAGCTTTCTGGAAGTCCAGGTACACTACATCCACTGGCTCTCCCTTGTCCATTTTCATAATTACATCCTCAAAAAACTCCAGAAGATTAGTCAAGCATGATTTTCCCTTCATAAATCCATGCTGACTCGGACTGATCCTTCTACTGCTATCCAAATGTGTCGTAATTTCCTCTTTTATAATTGACTCCAGCATCTTTCCCACCACTGACGTCAGGCTAACCGGTCTATAATTCCCTGTTTTCTCTCTCCCTCCTTTCTTGAAAAGTGGGACAACATTAGCCACCCTCCAATCAGCAGGAACTGTTCCTGAATCTATAGAACATTGGAAAATGATTACCAATGCATCCACGATTTCTAGAGCCACCTCTTTAAGTACCCTGGGATGCAGACCATCAGGTCCCGGGGACTTATCAGCCTTCAGACTCAACAGTCTATCCAACACCGTTTCTTGCCTAATATAAATTTCCTTCAGTTCATCCTTTACCCTAGTTCCTTTGGCCACTATTACATCTGGGAGATTGTTTGTGTCTTCCCTAGTGAAGACAGATCCAAAGTACCTGTTCAACTCATCTGCCATTTCTTGTTCCCCATAATAAATTCACCCGTTTCTGTCTTCAATGGCCCAATTTTGGTCTTAACTATTTTTTTCGCATTCTGTGGTTAAAGAAAAAAAAAGGCACCTGTGGTGTATATAGACGACAAGTAGAGAAACCTTTTAGCTCTTCGCAATTTAGCAAAGAGATTGCATGTTTGGCAAATCTAGGATTGGCTGAGAGTCTGTCCTTTGTAGAAACAGAGTTAATTCTTCCAATTGAAGACCCTTTGTAAGAACTGGCAATGCGAGTCACTTGCTGTTCTTTGATTTTTCATAGTGTGCCAGAGAGCCTTGGTATCTGTGTCTGTGTGTGTGTGTGTGTGCATACGGGGGCTGTTTCTGCCCACTTAAAACCCCTGTTAGTTTGACAATCAACTTCTGGTGTATGTCTGGGCTTGTTGCCTTAGTAACCAGAAAATTATATCTATCTCCTCCCCAGTGTTTGTCTGGTATTTTCCATTTTTATTTCATATTTTCAATTTTTTTAATCTCATAGATATATTACATACTTTTATAAGATAATGACACAGAATAACAGGTTTTGATTGGGATGAGAATTATTGGATAATGGATATCTTTTGAAATAATACTGATGATGTTACCCAAAAAATGGTTTTACTTTAAGGTTATGAAAATCTTGTTCTCAAACCTAAATTACCACAGTGTTTAGTTAAATTGAATGTTGATCATGTGGATTTGTTCCTTTGTCTTTTATTGGATCTTAAATGGAGGAGATGTATCTGAGTTATTAGCTGATATGTAGATCATCAAACAAACATTCGGATGGGTCAGAGCAAAAGAGTGTTAAAATCTGGACTGCATCTTTCAGATCAGCATTGTTCCTTTCCAAGAATCAACTTTTCAGTTGATTTGATTAACAGTGAAGTGCGTAGTTCTTCCGTTGACATCGATGGACATAGGTTTTAATGGGCATCTTTAATATCTCTCTGAAAAAGTCCACTGTCCCTGTAGGCTTTAAGGCAGCCACCATCATTCCCATGCCCAAGAAAGTGACTGCAACTGGCCTAGACGGTTATCACCCAATAGCACTGACTTCAACAACCATGAAGTGATCTGAGCATCTGGTAATAGGTCGCATATGATCCCACCTTCCAGTTACATTGGACCTTTTCCAGTTCAGCTACCGCTCAAACAGGTGCACTGGTGATGCCATAGCCTCCACTCTGCCCTGTCCCGCCTGGAGAATGATGTGTCATGCAGTAAGATGTTGTACATCGACTTCAACTCAGCATTTAACGCGATCATCCTTCAGAGGCTGGTGGCTAAGTTGTCCTTGTTGAGACTCACATTAGCCTTTCTATAACTGGATTTTGGACTTCTTGATGGAAAGAACCCGGTCAGTGAGAATTGGTAGTAACATCTCAAGCACCATCATGCTGAGCATTGTGGTGTCCCCAGAGGTTGTGTGCTCAGTCTGCTGCTCTTCACACACAGCTGCACTGTCAGATCCAACTCAAAACGCATCATCGTTTGCTGTTGATTCTACAGAGGGTGGCCTCATCGGCAATAATGATGGGTCAGCATACAGAAAGGAGGTACAGAAACTTATCAAATGGTATGAGAACAACAACCTGAGACTCAAGGCAGACAAGACAAAAGAGATGATTGTGGATTTCAGGTAGGCACAGGCCAACCATTCTCCATTGCATGTCAATGGCTCTGCTATAGAGAGAGTGAAGAGCACTAAATTCCTTGGTGTACACATACTGGGTAATCTAACCTAGTCCCACAACACCTCTTCACTAGTAAAGAAGCCAAAGCAGCACCTACACTTTGAGCAGATTGAGGCATACCAGAGTTGACCAGAGGCTGGATGTTCTTCAGTGAGTCACATGAAATCTCAAAGCTTTTCTACTATCTACAAGGCTCAGATTTGGATTATGTTGAAATATTTTCCTGCTGGCTGGACATATTTCGTGAAATTTTGCACTACCCAGTACAAATCATCCCCTTCAGCCAGTACTGTCAACGTTCATGGCTGCAGTGCCTACTCTTTATAAAATGCACGGGAGTTACTCATCTAGTTTACTCTGACAGGAGTTGCAATCTCTACCACCACAGAGGACAAGAGTAATAGGCTTATGGGAGTAACACCTGCAGGATACACTCCAAGCCACACACAAAGATGGTGGTGTTGAGGAAGCAAGGAGTCTGTAAAAAGACATGGACACATTAGGAGAATGGACAAAGAAGTGGCAGATGAAATACAATGTAGGGAAGTGTAGTTTGGTAGAAGGAATAAAGGTATAGACTATATTCTAAATAGGTAGCAAATTTAGAAATTGCAGGCTCAGAGGGATTTTGGAGGCTTAGTGCAGGATTCCCTAAAGATTGACTTACAGGCTGAATGGTTAGTCAGGAAATCAAGTGTAATGTTAGCATTCATTTCAAGAGGGCTAGAATATAAAAGCAAGATGTAATGCTGAGAATTAAAACACATTGGTCAGGTACTCTTGATGTACTGAGAGAAATTTTGGGCCCCATATCTTTTTTAAAAAAGGTGTTGGTATTGGAGAGAGTCCAGAGGAGGTTTGCAAGAATGATCCCAGGAATGAAAGGATTAACATATGAGAACTCTGGAGTTTAGAAGAATGAGGGGGGTGTCATTAAATTCCTTGATTATTGAAAGAACCAGATAGAGTGGACATGGAGAGAATGTTTCAAATTGTGGAGACTCTAGAACCATAAGGCACTGCCTCAGAAAAGGATGCCCCTATAGAACAGAGATGAGGAGAATTTCTTTAGAAGACGGAAGAATGGGGTTGAGGAGGTAATAAACCAGCCACGATGGAATGGTGGAGAAGATTTGAACCAAATCACCAAAATCTGCTGCTACATCTTATGATTTATGGCCCCTATTCTGACTAGAAATTGTATAGAAAGTCCTCCTTCATCTGTGGCTCCCGACAGCAGAGCTGGAATGCATTCACTGTAACGACTGCAGCAGGTGAAGTGAAGTTATCCACCACCTTCTCAAACATAGCTAAGGATGGTTGCAGTGTGGTGTGTAGAATTATGTTGGTGAAGATGCTATCTTGTTAAACAGTTACTTTGCAGATTTTCACTTCTGACTGGGCGGGTGATTTTGGTGCTTTGTAACACCTGGATAGAGGGGTGGGGTGGGGGGGCTGCTGTGCTGCTTTTTAGAGCTGATTTGTACCTTTAGTTAGAATGGGCATGGAAAATTCAAACTTGATAAAATGAGCTCTGGTCCTATAAAAGAATGTATTTTTAATATAAATTGCAAAATCAAGGATATAAGCACTTCTAATGAAACACTATTTGTAGCATTTCATTTAAATTTGCTCACTGACTTCCTGTAGAAGAGTATTTGTGACCTTTATTATTTGAAATGCATCTAATTCCACAACGTCAAGATCTTGTTGTTTTAATTTTAGCTTGATTCAAGATGCCAGCAGTAGATAATGAACCATTTACATACTTAATAAACAAATCATAGCATTCAATTAATTTATGTTTTTGCTGTTTTCCACATCAAAGCTTTAAAATTATTTATTTCTTCTGAAGGAATAGCACAGGAAGCTTTTCACCCCCCCCCCCCAACTGCTCAAAATAGACAACTGACAAGGCCTGATAAGCTGGTTTATTGTTGATTATTCATCTATTTATTTATTAAATTATTTATTTTCTTTTGCACTCATTGGTTCATTTTGTTGGCCGGGTATGACTGATCTGCTGGTTTTTTTTTTGAACGTTTAATTCTACATTTGGTGAAGCAACAATAAAATTGCACCTGTAAAATGACGTTTTCTTTTGTCACTAGAGCTCTGGCAGCTTTATTGCACAATTGTGTTTTTAATAAGGCACCTGCCTGAACCAATAATTTGTGACTTTCGAGCCTAAGCTTTCTTTCTTTTATCCCGGCTACAGTTGCAATTTATGTAATTAATATTGGTGCTGTTACCCACATATAAATCTGAAGACTTTGAACTATTTTGCCAATTTAATCAATGGGCTGGATTAGCAACAAGCTATGGGAAATGCAGATTAGAAGCTACAGTGTTGTGCATTAAGATGTTTTTCCCTCGATAGTGATTTCATGCTCTTGTTGTCCATTAGCTAACAACAGTTGTTCTCATTTTGTTCCAGGCATCTGGCCTTCAGAAGAGGTATTGGCTTATTACTGCATTAAACACAGTGACATATTTAGGTACGTAGAGAATTTGTCTGCTAATATACCAATTCAATAGTTCTTCATTTACTTTGTGCTAACTTATCTCCACTGTTCAAGGTGAATTTCAGCTGCTTTACTTGGACAATGCATTTTTGCCTCAGGTACAAAATCATAATCGTACTTACCCTTGGTTAGTAAAATATGCCAAAGACATGCTGTGTTTGCATACATAGTACATACAGCAACCCACTCATTCATACACAGTACATACAGCAACTTATGCATGCATACAGAGCAATGCTCACAAATGCGCAAGCACGCACACACAAACACAGCAATACACATGTAGTATCACACAAGCACACGCAGTAATGTAAACACACGAATTCACACAGCAACTCACATGCACAGAGCAATACACATATACACACACACATCCCCCCCCCCAGAGCAATGGACATATAGCAGTACACTAGCACGCATAACAGTGCACACACACTCCAATTAATGTACACAAGTATATACATACAGTGCAACATACACATCCCCAATGTAAGTAGCAATATGACACACTCATGCCCATAGCAACGGGCACACACACATGCAGAGCAGTGAATATATGCACACCAAAGCACACTCAGTGTACATGCATGAACAGGCACACACAGCAACATTCATGCACACAGCATCACTCTCTTACTCTCTCCCCCTCCCCCATTTCCCCCTTCACCCCCTCATCGCCTCATCCCTCTCCATCTGTCCCTCCCAAAACGCCGTCATGAGCACAGTGAAAAGAGATGTGATGCCATCGAACAAACTTCCTGTAAAGTGTTGGCACTTATTTTGTTTTAATGTTGTGTAATATTTTAAAGAACAGTTTACTTAGATATATACGGGATAACTTAGTTTTACTTTATGGTTTTGGAAATGATGTTTGTGTGTGATGAGGTAGTGTTTTGCATGCAATGCTAGATATGAAGCAGGGAAAGAGTGCAGGCCCTCATTTTAAATGCTGCTCTTTTCTGGATTGTGACTTGACAGCTAAATATTCACACATTAGACATTTTCTCTCTTTCACAATTGAACTGATTTCAATTAAAATGTAGCATTTCAAGCAATCGGGGAATATTAGAAGTTGTCTGGCCCTTGTTAAATAAGGTAATCCTTTTTCAGCTTTTGTCATTAGAAGACAGTGCTTTTTAAGATAAAATAGACAAAACAGTTTTTAAATTTGTTTTCTTAATGAATGTACACAATCACAGGCACTTCCTGCTACTTCAGGCCTGAGAATCTACCAAAATTGTCCGTTAAAATCCTTGCCATCATTCTGTATCTTTCTTTTAATGTTTCATCTCTTCATATTTCATTTTGATTAAGTCATTAAAGATTTGTGCCTGTTCATTTGTTTTATTTTAACTTTACTTCTCTCTGTTAGTACTTCCAGTTCAACAGGATGGCTATTTGACAAAGGCTGCTAAATTGGTAGATTGATGTACTGTTGTCTCATGTACTGAGGTACGGTGACAAACAGGTCAATTCATTACAACAGTGCGTTGAGGTAGTACAAAGTAAAACAATAAGCATGCAGAATAAAGTATTAGAATACAGAGAAAGTGCAAGGTGTAACAGAACAGTGAGATGCAAGGTCACTGCAAGATAGATTGTGAGATCAGGAGTCCATTTTATTCTATTAGGGAGCCATTCAGTTGTTTTATAATGGTGGGATATAAAATGTCCTTGAGCCTGGTGGTACACACATTCAGGCTTTTGTTTCTTCTGCCCAATGGGAGAGGGGAGAAGCGAGAATGTCCAGGTGGGTAGGGTCATGGATTATGTTGGCTGCTTTACTGAGGCAGAAAGAAGTGTAGAAACGGTTTGTGTAGGGGAGGCTAGTTTCTGTTGCATGTTGAGCAGTGTCCACAGTTCTCTGCAGTTACTTGCAGTCAAGTGCTGAGCAGTTGACATACCAAGCCAAAACATCTGGATAGGTAATTTTTTTGTGGAGCATGGATTTAAAAATTGGTGAGAGTCAAAGGAGACATGTCAAGTTGGGATATATCTCTTCTACTGTAGACCTAAGCTAGGAAGGTTCCCAGTTTTACCCCAGTAATGTGGTCAGTTAACTGATTTTGGTGGGTTTTTAGTGTTCCCTTGAGGGGAATAAAATATCTTACAGTTCTGTTTGGTCTTGGCTGAAGGATGCTTGTGGATGTGTACAGAGTCAAGATCAGGATCAGGTACATTGACTTGTATACTGGGAAAGCTTGCCGGCACTCAGAGGGAAGGATCATGTACAAAGGATGAGAACTCTGATGAGGTATAAAAAGTGTGAATACACATGGTGGACCTAAAATTAGGAATAAAGGGAGCACTTTTTATGTATATGTTTTCCTTTTAAAATACTGCAACTATTTAAATATCTACATTGATTTCTGCACCGTTATCTAATGAAATTATCCAAGGAATAAATTGGGATTGTTTAACAAGTCCAAAACAAAATAGCAACAGTCATTTACTTCAAATCTGCAAAGATTTAGTGATAGAAGTTAAACACTTCAATTCACGCATCCTATCTTGCACAATTGGGATAATAACTCCTTTCAATTAGCTTTCCAAGATGATGATGACACAAGATAGGAATAAAAGCATTTATCAAATTAACGCAAATAAAAAGAACACTTCTCGATTATTTTCTACTGGCTTCTTAAGGAATTCAAAGTGCAGAGATTCTTTGCACTTTGCTGAACCGCTGAGTCTATATGCCTTAGATTTCTTCAATTATAGTAGTTACTTACTGAGTTGAACAAGTATTTGGCTGAAGGAAACATTCAGTCTCCTTCTGCCTCTCTTTTGTTTGACGTTTCCTCACTGATTGACTGCACCATCACAGGAGGCACAATCAGGACACAGAGCCTCTTGGGGGGGGGGAAAGAAAGGAACCTTTTCAGATTTGCAGCACAGCAGCGTCAGTGTTGCAGTGAACACTAATGAGAACCCCTGCTGCTTAACGTGCTACACAATTATTTTTTATATAATTATTTTTAAAAAGCAAGCTACATGTGGTGGCCCAGTGAAGCAGCAAGACTTCTGCCTTTCATATCTTTGTAACTTCCTGCTTGTTGATGTGTCTCTGCAGAGGTTGAATTGTGCTGTAATATATATCCTTCCAAAACCATGTTACCTAATTTGCAACTGGTGCTCTAATTTCCTTTTATTTAAATGTTATTTATTCTGCAGAGGCCTTGCAGTTTGTGAACTGGGAGGTGGAATGACATGCTTGGCTGGTCTCATGGTAGGTCTGATCAGTTCTCTTCTTTGCTCCTCCTACCCAACCCCCACCCTTTCATTCAGAAGGGAATAAAGAAAGGAGTGGAAAAATGTGTTCTGAGGGCTCGGACTGCCGGGTCATAGGGACTGTTACCTGCATCAGTTGAGTTCAAGCTGTAACATCTTGCGAGACCTTCTAGACTGACTTGCTTTCGTATCATATTGATTTTGATTGTTGCTTTAGACGAGCAGAGGCATTTCATCCGAGTGTACTCAATATCCCTTGTTGTGATATTACAAGCCCCAAGAAGAACCACTTTCATTGCCACAGTCAAAGCATTTCAGTTGACAATCTATTTTCCCAAGTACATGAAAATCACCAGCAAGGGAAGAAGTATCACAGTTGGAGCAGTGTGATTGAGTTGTTAATGTTCACCTGTATCGGTCTACCAACAAATATGATACCGACTCCACTTATTAGATGCGGAGTAACCATTCAGGGGATTTATGCTCTGAGTTTTTATTGAGCTGATATTATGTTCCGTTGCTATGCAGCAGAAAACTTTTTTTTAAATTTCTATTCAAGTATAAGGAATATTATTGCCCTGACAGACAGCTGATGAACCTGTCATACTTCTGTAAAATGTGTGCAGATAACCCAAAAATATGGGTGCATGTCAATCATTTGCTCCGTTGCACTTTCACTTGCTCACAATCACTCTCCCATGCTTTCTCTCTCTTCCTTACTCCTGTACTCTCTCTGCCTTATAGTTCCCTCACTCTTTCTCAATGACTCCCTGGCTCGGCCTCAGTCAGTGTTGTTTTTCACACAGTATAGTCACACTAACATGTCCTTTGGTCCTCTGACCCTCCAATTCTATGCTGATCTTTGGCCCTTTTACAAATCAGCCTCATTTTCCCATATCAGGAGCATACCTTTCCCGAAGCCTCCATCGGTCAGGGTCAACCATGGATGTTGCATTGTAGCTGTCTAGATAACGCAAGCCTGGGCAGTACGATATGGAGAGCAAGTTGATGCCCATGTAGCAAGCTTCCCTCCCCCACACACATCTGATGAACCAAAAGGAACTGCAGAGACCGAAGCAGTTTGGCATCAGCAGCGTCGTAGGAGTTGCCAGTCAGAGTTGAACTCAATGCAGGATTCCTTAGGGACTCCAGCTTTGGGTCTTTTTTTACTCGGGGTTTGCTCCCAAAGCCTTCCCCATGGATGCGTATGGCCAGAAAGCAGCGGAGGTTTGAGATCAGAGTTTTCCTTCCCCTAGATGAGTTGCCAACCATAGCTGATGAGCCCCATCTGTCTGAAGCGACTAGTTTTAAGTCATCAGTAACTCACCTTTGCCCCTTCTGCTGTCAGTAGAAACAGTTATATCAGGTTTAGTAGGTAAGTATGTGTGAAGGCTAGGAGCTGGACTTGGTTGTAAGAGGCTCTTTGAGGTGCACGTCACTGGGAGCATTTCATAGGTAGCGAGAGCTTGTCCCCATTGCCACCCCTGGTTATAACAACCTTAAGGAACTATCCTTCCATGCCTTGCTTATTTGAACATCTTTCTAAGTGTCCCTTA
This sequence comes from Hemitrygon akajei, assembly GCF_048418815.1. NCBI lineage: Eukaryota > Metazoa > Chordata > Chondrichthyes > Myliobatiformes > Dasyatidae > Hemitrygon > Hemitrygon akajei. The sequence goes on from NC_133130.1 coordinate 38,103,345, forward strand.
AAGTAGAATCTGAGTCCATAATCTCTCCTGCCAGGGAGATCTACTTATCAACCAGTCTCTCCTCACATGCTCTTTAAAACCCCTTCCTCCCAGCTTAAATCTTTAATGTATTACTTCTGATACCCTCCCCCTCCTACAATAGCATTCCCATAATTTTATATATCTCTATCGGATCACTCCCTCAGTTTCCTTCGCTCCAGAGGAGCAAACCCAACCTGTCCAATCTCCCCCCCCCCCCCCATAACTAAAGTCCTTCGATGCAGGTGACATGCTGGTGAATCTCCTCTGCACTCTCTTCAGCACAATCACGTCTTTCCTGTGTGACAGCCAGAACTACACACAATGCTCCAAGTGCAGTCTAACCACTGATTTTTCACAATGCATCGCTTCATTCTTGTTGAGATTAAATTCTATCTGCCAACACGCAGCCCAGCTTTCTAACTGGTCTATATTCTGCTTCATCAATGTTCCTTGCAATCCACAACACAAACAATTTTCTAGTCGTCAGTGCATGATCACTCTGGGGTATCCTCTCTAAGCACAACAGTTACATTAGCCCTAATCAGTAATGTGAAAGCCCCTGCTATTTTACATTGTCACATTGGAAAATTCTGCACTCCAACTTCAAGCCACCATTCCTGCCCTTCTCTCAGCGGTTTTTATATAATTGCACTAAGATCTGAATTCCAATGCTAATCCACTTTCTTAGCTCGGAGCAGCCAGAGGAAATACACACAGTCACAGGGAGAATGTACCCAAGCTGTAATAGTGTTGTGTTAACCGCTACACTACCCTGGCCCCCAATTTATCTATGTTTAAGTCTATCTGCTGCACTGTTGTGATGCTTCCTAACCTCTGTCAGATTAATTTAATCCCTCCTGAGTAGCGTGAGCAAATCTTCCTGGTCCCCCTTTACCTCCTATCCTTATTGAGCAGATTACATTTGTCCCAGAAGTGATCCCAGTGCCAATTACCGTATGCCCTCCCTCCCATAGAACTCTTTGGTCTTGCTTTTATCTGCCATGTCTTCTTGTTTTTACCCTCACTAGCATGTGGCACAGGGAGTAATCCTAAATTTGCATCCTTGAAAATCCTGCTTTTTAAGCTTCCGCCTAACTCCTTGAACTCATTCTACATCCCTCATCCGTCTTTCTAGCTGTGCTGTTGGTACCAATGTGTGCTACACCCTTTGGCTGTCCTCCTTCTCTCTTTATAGTGGCTTTGTGCTGCTTTGCTCCATTCTCAGGCTGAGCTGCTCCAGTACTTACTTTCCCACCCATTCTCATACGTGTGTTTGTTCATTCGTGTTTATCCCTTCATGTTGTTGAGTTTGTGCAGTCACTTGCGGACTCATTCGGATTCACTCTCGATCATACCTTTGCTCACACTTTCACTTATCCTCTCACTCTCGTGAATGCATGTGTGCACATACAAGCACACACTACCCTTACAAAGCCACGCGCCTCCAATACAAAGTTATGTGAAGGACATCAGGCGGACAGACAGAGGCAGGCTGAAAGGCAGAGTGACAGCCCAGTATGATGGCTGTACTAGATAAACAGAAGGCTGCAAATGAAAGCCTCTCAGAATACCATCATCCACTGTCACAATCCAATTACTGAACAGAATGATAGCAAGATAGAGGCTCCCGCAAATGGAATGATAAAAGTATTGACTGATTTGATTGAATGATTAAAATAATGCAGACATAAAATGAAAAAAGATTGAAGATTGTTACTAAGAAATAGGTGAAGAAGCATGATACTGAAGGCTTGTCAGTTCTGTCTTCACTTCTGCACAAGACAAGCATATTTGCTCATCGTTCAATGCTGTTTTTTTTTGCAGGTTGCTATTTCTGCAGATGTCAAAGAAGTTCTATTAACTGATGGGAATGAAAAAGCAATCAAAAGTATCCTTACTCTTGCCTCTCATTTGCAAACAAAAGTTTTTCATGGTTTTAAAAATACAGTTTGGAAATCACTGGGATTGTACTGCATTACTTTTCAACCTAATAGGATCAGCAATATAAGACTTGATATATTTCTAGAGTTCATGAAGTGAAAAAGCAAAACTACAGATACAGGAAATTTCTTCCAAATGACATTTATCATATCCAAAATAGTGACCCAGTTTCCCCCTTCACAATTTATTTAATCTTCTCTATATCTTGCACCAGTTTGTATTCTTATTCCAGGCATGGTTGTCATTCATCTCCATTAAGCCAGGAATAAATTAGAATTCATCTTATGTTGAATAAGCTGAGTCACAAATGCTTTTGATGGTAAGGTGAAGAAGCACATTGAAACTTGAAATTAGGAATCTTCATTAATCTCTAAAGGATGAAGACATATGTAATTCACTGCGATGTTTTGTTTAATTCCTCAGCCCTTTATCACTGTCTATAATCTATAATACCATGGTTCCCATTTGTTTGCCTTCTTCCCATTACATGGAAAGTCTTCCATGGGATTTTTCCTTTTAGTCCCTCATGCTACATCTCTCTTGGAAGCCTTATCTTTTCAGTCACGGTGAATCTATGATATCACGGAGCATTTGATAACTCTGGACCTGTACTCACTGGAATTTAGAAGAAATCTTATCGAAACCTATTGAATATTGAAAGACCCGAGATAGAATGGAATTGGAGAGAATGTTTTCAGTAGTGGGTGAGTCTAGGGCGAGAGGGCACAGCCTCAGAATAGAGGGATGTCTATTTAGAACTGAGATAGGGAGGAATTTATTTAGCCAGAAATGCTGAATCAGTTGAATTCATTGTCATGGACGGCTGTGGAGACCAAGCAATTGGGTGTATTGAAGCAGAGGATGATAGGTTCTTATTCAGTAAGGAAGTAAAAGATTGCAGGGAGATAGTAGGAGAATGGGGTTGGGAGGAATAATAATTCAACCATGATGGAATGGCGGAGTAGACAGAATAGCCTAATTCTGCTCCAATGCCATGGTCTTTTGCTTCCATTTATCAACCCTCAGTTCCCTTCAGGTTGCCCAATACTCATGTCCAGCATCCACTTCCTTTCTGTAGAACTCCTCTGGGGCAAGTTTCATTATAGGAACCTGTATGTTATTTTAATACAAGTTTGTGATCACAGGGCACTGCAAGATATTGAATGAGCATCACCCAATTAGATAAAGGCATAGCGGAGCATTTCCAGACCCGAAATTTGGATGTCAACTTGGTGCTTAACATTCCTGCAGCCTTGTACACATCTTGTTCTCCAGTATGATCAAATTTGGAGCTTTATCCTTACATGTGAAAGAAATCGACCTAATAAATGGGATAACATCTAGTGTAAGTCGATGGATATTTGGGAGCAGTGTAAAACAGGAAAATATATTAACGATAAGCCTGAATAAAGGTTTCCATTTTTAATTGTTTGGGTTTTAAAATTCAAAATGACTTACTTTTTCACTATTTTGGTGGGAAAGTGGTCAAAGGAAGAGCTAATCAAATTGGCAAACAGCAACATCCCTTGTTGTGCAGAAGTTAAAGAATTTTTAGGTTTTTTAACATTTAGAGATACAGCATGGTAACGAACCCTTCCAGCCCAATGGGACTGAATGACTCAATTACACCCTTGTGACCAAGTTAACCTACCTATGACTGTGGGAGGAAATCAGAGGACCCAGAGGAAACCCATATAATCACGGTGAGAATGTACAAAATCCTTACAGCCAGCAGCTGCAGTGAACCCAGGTCACTGGCACTGTAATAACATTACGCTAACCGCTGTGCTTGCCAGTGCGCCCCTATTCCTTTGCTGAATTTGGAACTTTGGCCACATTTTAAAGCATTTCTAGTTCTAATGGGAGAAAAGGAATGTCTTTGTAGGTATAACGTTTTCACAATAGTTTGATAGGAATTGTTTGCGAGTGTTGGGGGTAGAAGTGAGTGCAGCTGCTTTTACTAGGGAGAAGGTACTTGGGAAGTTGGAAGTTCTGAAGGCAGGTAAGTCACCTGGATCAGATGGACTACACCCTAGGGTTCTGAAGAGGTAGCTGAAGAGATTGAAGGCATTAGTAATAGTCTTTCAAGAATCACTAGATTCTGGCATGGTTCAGCAGGAATGAAAAATTGCAAATGCCACTCCACTCTTCAAGAAGGGAGGGAGGCAGAAGAAAGGAAATCATAGGTCAGTTAGCCTATCCTCAGTGGCTGGAAAGTGTTGGAGTGGATTGTTCAGCATGAGGCTTCAGGGTACTTGGAGGCACAGAATAAAATTGGCCAAAGTCAGCATGGTTACCTTAAGGGAACATCTTGCCTGCCAACTCTGTTGGAATTCTTTGAAGAAATTACATTGGATTTTCAGAAGGCCTTTGACAAGGTGTCGCACATGAGGCTGCTAAGCAAGAAAGAGCCCATGGTGTTACAGAATAGATATTTGTATGGATACAGCATTGGCTGATTGGCAGGAAGCAAAGAGTGGGAAAAAGGGAGCCTTTTCTGATTGGCTGCCAGTGACGAGTGGTGCTCCACTGGGGTCTGTGCTGGAACCACTTCTTCTTGTGTTATATGTCAGTGATTTGGATGACAGAATTGATGGCTTTGTGTCCAAGTTTGCATCCGATACAAAGATTGGTGGAGGGGCAGGTAGTGTTAAGGAAGCAGGGAGCCTGCAGAAGATTTAGACAGATTAGGAGAATGGACAAAGAATTGGCAGATGGAATATAGTGTAAGGAAGTGTATGGTCTTGCACTTTAGTAGAAGGAATAAAAGTATAGTCTATTTTCTAAACAGGGAGAAAATTCAAAAATCTGAGCTGCAAAGGGACTTTGGAATCCTTGTACAGTAATGGTCGCCAACCCGTCAATTACGATCGACTGGTCAATCTTTGGAACTTTCCCAGTAGATCCCGAAAAAGCATTAAAAATAAATACACAAATACCGTTGAGAGATTGTTTCCAGGTTGCGGGGTTTTTGTTCCGTTCTTTCGGCCCAGTGCACATGCGTGTAGCTCCCCCGCCACGCGCTGGTCCCCAACCACCGGGCCGCAGGGAAACGATATGAGTCAGCTGCACCTTTCCTCATTCCCTGTTGAACTTGACCACACGCGAGGTCATTACCCAAGCGTGCCAGGGATCACTGGTTGGCCTCAGGTAACCAGCCGCCTCGCGCGGCCGGCGGGAAGTGCCATTGGTACCGGCCTGGAGCGTGGATGGATGGGTGCCACCTCTAAACCTGTTTACCATACCGAATGTTCGTGCGGAACCTGGTGCTAAAATATTCACAGACGACCTAATTTGGGCTCAGGGTCTCGTAAATAGCAGAGCAGCTTCCTCGCTGCGATCTACTGAAACAAACTTTTGTTGGCTGATAGATCCTACAAGGGGGGCAGGCGGGCACCCTGTCGCACTCCTCAGTCAGTCGGTCGCTCTCTCTGGACTGCGACTGCCGTGGCCCCGGCATGGGAACAGCCGCATCTGGCCAAGGCTGTGGGCGGGCAGGTGGGAGGCTGGAGCTCGGGCCCAGAGGCTGTCTAATGAGGCAATGAAGCACTCAAAACTGCTTTGGTACTCTGAGTCCAAGCACCCTGCACTTATAGACAAACCCACTGAGTTTTTTCCAGCGGAAAAAACGTGAGCAAACGGGACAGCAGGTAAGTGCCGAGAGCCACGAAAACTAAATTGCTGAATAGACTGGACATAAGGAACCTGCTTCGAGTATCGCTGTATTCCTGTAGTGTTTAACCCCCCCCCGCCGTTGGCTGGTCAGCAAGAATATTGTCAATATTAAACCGGTCCGCAGTGCAAAAAAAGGGTGGTGACCCCTGGTGTTCATACATTATTTCTGCTTCCGGGTTGCGGGGTTTTACTTACAGTCTTTTCTGCCCCGGTGCGCATGCATCGATTTGGAGTCGATCTTGCCTTTTACTAAGGCCGAGGTAGGGGATCTTGGGCTTCAAAAGGTTGGTGACGACTATTGTACAGGATTCCCTAAAGATTAACTTACAGGTTGAGTTTGTGGTCAGGAAGGCAAATGAAATGTTAGCATTCATTTTGAGTGGACTAGAGTATAAAAATAAGGATGTAATGTTAGGCTTTATAAGGCACTGATCCTTCATTTTGGAGTATTGCGAGCAGTTTTGTGCTCCTTAACCAAGAAAAGATGTGCTATTGTTGGAGAGGTTTCAAAGAAGGTTCACGAAAATGATTCTGGAAATGAAAGGCATCATCTGAGGAGTGTTTGATGGTTTTTGGGCCTGAACTCACTGAAATTTAGAAGAATGGGACAGGATCTCAACCCCATTCTCCTGCCTTCTGCCCATAACATTTCACGCCCTGAGTTATCATGAATCTATCAGGCACTGTCTTAAATACACCCGGTGACCTGGCCTCCAAAGTCACCTGCAGCAATGAGTTCCACAGATTCATTACACTCTGGCTAAAGAAATTCCTCCTCATCTCTTTTCTAAATGGATGCCCTCTATTCTGAGGTTGTGCTGTTTGATTCTAGACTCCACTTTCAAACATCGAAAGGCCTCGATAGAATGGATCTAGAGAGGATGTTTCTTATTGTGCATCCTGTGTTTAGGATCAGACAGCACAACCTCAGAATAGAGGGACATCCATTTAGAACGGAGATGAGGAGGAATTTCTCTAGCCAGAGGGTGGTGAGTCTGTGGAATTCATGGGCACAGGTAGCTTTGGAGGCCAGGTCATTAGGTGCATGTAAGATGGCAGTTGCTAGATTCCTGACATGTGAGGGCGTGAAAAGTTACGGGGAGAAGGCAGGAGAACGGGGTTGAAAGGGAAATGGATCAGTAAAGATCAAATGGTGGAGTAGACTCAATGGGTCAAATGGGCTAATTCTGCTCCAATGTTTTATGGTCTATGGTCTTATGTTTCTAAGTGTCTAAACTCTTCATTAAATGCACCATCTCTTACTGGGACATTGCAGCTTCTCCTGTAAATGTGGACTATGAAGATGCTAGAGATGATAGATGACTCAGTTCCAGAGGAGGTTCATAATCAGGGCTTCTTGAATGTGCTATCCATGTTTAATCATCTTTCTTATAGAATGTATTTATTACGTAACATGCCATGTCAATTCAAATTGTACATATTACATTGAGCCCTGAAACAGGTCCAAAACATATGTATTGACAGCCTGCGGGCCATTTCCTTTTCCCACCAGTTCATACACTTAAGAAAGTTACCATTCATTCACAGTATGCATGTCAGCATTATAATCCACCATATCTGTAAGAGTCATAATGTAACTGAATCTGCACTTGTTGAAATTCTCAAATGTATTTAGCAAAGCAGAGACTACAAAGCTTCTTTAGTGTAATTAGGCAATCATATTTTGATAAAAGGGAAAGAAGGGAGAAAATTGGAGTAAATTAGAAATAAATAATTTTAAGAGTTTGTAATTTATGTAAAAAGGGAATAGCAAAAACTAAATGCCAGCCCACAGAGGAAAATGCAAAAAGGTTATAATGTGGAACAACAAAATAAATAGGGTAGTGAACATTTTTTTCTTTTCTCTCTTCTCACTTTGGAAGACATTGAATGTTGCCGGGGAACTGAGCATCTAATGACAGGAATTCAAAATCAATAATGTCACTGAAGAGAAAGTACAGGAGAAATTAAGGTTTACATAACTAAGCCAATTCCCTGAATCTGACATCCTGCATTTCTGGTTGCTAAAAGAATTGACTGTAAAGATATTGGATGCCTTTGAGACGGTTTTCTGAAATGCACACAAATTTGGAATTGTTGCAGTAGATTGAAAGGAGCAAATACAAGACTAGTATTCAGTACAGAAAGAAAAGAAAAACATCAAAGTCAGTTAACCTGAAATCACTTGTTGCCAAAATGGTAGAATCAATTATGAGGAAAGTGATAACAGAGCATCTTGAAAATCATGATATAATTCAGCAGGATCAGCATGGTTTTATGAAACGAAAGTTGTGACAAATAAGTAGTTTTTTTATAAAGTTGCAGGATGGAAAGCACAAAGGTAATGTCTGTGATGGAGTGGTACAATGTTATCAGAGCCATCCATTTATGTATTTATTTCACAATACAGCATGGAGTAGGCCCTTCCAGCCCCTTGAGCCCCGTTGCCCCAACAACCCTACAACCCTGATTAACTCTGACCTAATCATGGGACAATTTACAGTGACCAATTAACCTATCCAGCCCGTCATTGGACTGTAGCAGGAAGCTGGAGCACCCTGGGAAAAGCCACGAGAAGGGTGTACAGAGATTCCATACAAAGCACTACCCAAATTGAACTCTGAACTCCGGAAATCCCCGAGCTGTAATAGTGTCACGCTAACTAGTATGCTACCATGGCACCCGTGTAGTTAAGTGATGCCTGAGGGTAATACACACAGGGTAGATGAGAGGAAATCAATGAATCTGATTTTCAAAACATTTAATAGGATATGACACTGATAGTCCTTACGTGAAGGGTTTGGACAGAGAGGTCTCCTTCTTAATCAACTCCTCATGGTGCTCAGACTTGATGGTTTGGGTGAGCTCCTGCTTGCACAAGTTGGAATGTCCAATGGTGAAGTGTCGCCCATACTGTCTGTCAAGAGAATTCACTTCATCTGTCCTGATGGCAGTCCACATTCGACCTCAGTTAAATACTAATTCTGCACTCAGTGAAGTATATTCTGTGGTCAACAGCTTTGAAACAGGATACCCAGAGGCCCCTTTCATCATTGCTAGTGACTTAAACTGGGCCAACTTAAGAGTGTGTTTTGCCAAACTCTCGACGATTGCTATGCAAGCAACCAAGATGCCTACTGAACCATCACCCATCCACACTTTGGTAAATCAGATCACCAGGCTATGCTCCTACTCTCTGTATACAAGCAGAAACTCAAATGATGAATCCTGTACAGATAGCCATACAGTGCTGGTCTGAGGAAACAGATGAGTTTCTACATACCATGTTCAAAGCCAGCCTAAGTGGGGATGTCACTGTCATCATGATCAGATAATGTGTTGTGGACTGCATACTAAAGAAGACAATCCAGGTGTTTCCAAACTGGAAACCATGGATGAACTGGAAGATCCAAACTCTTCTGAAGTCTAGGTATGCAGCATTCAAATCAGGTGACTCCGATCTCTACAAGAAATCAAGATATGACCTCTAAAAAGCTATCAGAGATGATAAAGAATAGTACCAGTCCAAATGAGTCCAGGATCAGCCATCAGCTGTTGCAGGGCTTAAATACTGTAACAGGTTACAAATTGAAGCCAGGCAGCAATGCCAACTATAGTAGATAGGCTTAACACATTCTATACACATTTTGAACAGAAGGGAATGGGTATGTCACCAACCACCTTGAGAGTCTCCAATGCACTTGAATCTACAGTCACCATTGCAGACTTAACATCAGTCATACAGAGAATGAAGACCATAAGTCATAGGAATAAAATTAGGCCATTTGGCCCATCGAGTCTGCTCTTCTATTCCTTCATGGCTGATATATTATCCTTGTCAACTACATTCTCCTCCCTTCCCCTCATAACCATTGTCAACTTGCCATTGTCAAGAACCCATCAACCTCTGCATTAAATATATTCGGTGACTTGGCCTCCACAGCCGTCCATGACAATGAACGGCACACTCTGACTAAAGAAACTCCTCCTCATTTCTGTTCTAGATGAACGTCCTTATATTCTAGGACTGTGCTTTCTGGTCCTAGAATCCCCCAATATAGGAAACATGCTCTCCAAATCTACTCTATCTACACCTTCCAACATTTGATAGGTCTCAATAAGATTCCCCCCCCCCCCCCCCATTGTTCTAAGCTCCAGTGAGTACAGGCTCAGAGCCATCAAATGCTCCTCACTACTTAACTCCTTCATTCCCAAAATCATTCTCGTGAACCTCCTTTGGGCCCTCTCCAGAGCCAGTACATCTTTTCTTAAATATGTGACCCAAAACTGCTCACAATACTCCCAAGTGCAGTCTGACAAAAGCCTTATAAAGCCTCAGCATTACACCCTTGCTCTGATATTCTGGTATTCTTGAAATAAATGCTAACATTGCATTTTCTTTCCTTACTACTGACTCAACCTGCGAGTTAATCTTTAGGGAATCCTGCACAAGGACTCCTGTGTCCCTTTGCACATCTGATTTTTGAATTTTTTCCCCACTTAGAGAACAGCCTAAGCCTACCGAAGTGCATGAACGTATACTTCCCTACAATATATTCCATCTGCCACTTCTTTGCCCATTCTCCTAATCAGTCTTAGTTCTTCTACAGACACCCTGCTTCCTTAACACTACCTGCCCCTCCATCTATCTTCGTATCATCTGTAAACTTGGCCACAAAGCCATCGGCCATTGCTGTGCAACCATCAAAGTTGCCTGTCCCAATACCAACTTCTGCAGAAGAACACTCGTCACTCGCATCAACCAGAAAAGGCCCCCTTTATTCCCACTATTTGCCTCCTGCCAGTCAGCCAATCTTCTATACATGCTGGTATCTTTCCTGTAAAACCATGGGCTCTTATCTTGTTAAGCAGCATCATATGCAGCACCTTATCAAAGGCCTTCTGAAAATCCAAAATAACATTCACAAACCCTCCTTTGTCTATCCTGCCTGTTATTTCCTTCAAGATTTCCAACAGATTTGTCAGGCAATACTTTCCCTTAAGAAACCATGCTGACTTTGGCCTATTTTATCATGTGCCTGCAAGTACCTTGAAAACTCATCCTTAATAATAGGCATTAACATCTTCCTAGGCATTGAAGTCAGGCTAATTTCCATTTTGCACCTCCCTCCCTTCTCAGAGAGTGGAGTGACATTTCCAACTTTTCAGTCCTTCAGAACCATTCCAGAATCTAGTGATTCTTGAAAGATCGTTTCAAGAAGCTGCAGAAAACATTAATCTCAGATGGTATCCCCTGACATGTACTTGGTTCCTGGGTGGATTGGCTGTCAGGGGTGTTTTCTGACATTTTCAGGGTGTTGTTCCCTCCTCCTTTAAGAAGACCATTATCATCTCAATATCCAAATAAAACAAGATACTCTGTCATAACCTGTCCTAGTGCATCATGAAGAACTTGAAGAGGCTGGTCATGGCACACATCAACTCCAGCCTTCCAGCCAACCTCGACCCACTGCAATTTGCCTACCACCAAAGCAGGTCCACGGTGTTCACCATTTCCCTGCTCCTACACTCATCCCTGGAGCATCTGGACAGTAAAGAGACCTACATCAGACTATAGTTTATTCCAAACAAACTCTGGACCCCGGGAGTCAAGGCCTCCTTCAGTAACTGAATCCTTGACATTCGACCAACAGTCCGCAGTCAATAAGGATAGGCTGCAGCACTTCTACCGCAATTATTCTAAACACTGATGCTCCATAACGCTGTGACTTCAGCCCACTACTCTACTCCCTGTACACTCATGACAGTGTGACCAGATTGTGCTCTAACTCCATCTACAAGTTTGCAGGTGATACCACTAAAGTGGGATGCATCTCAAATAACGATAAGCAGAGTGCTGGAACGAGATAAGGAGCTCGGTTACATGATATCATGATAACAACCTTTCCTCAATGTCAGCAAAATAACAGACTTCATTGACTTCAGAAAGGAGGCGGTGCACTTGCTTATGTCTACATCAAAGGTGTTGAAGTTGAAAGGATTGAGATCTTTGTGTTCCTAGGTGATAGCGTCATCAAGAAAGTGCACAGAGTTGTGAACAGAGCTCAGCACATCAAAGGAACTCTAGCTATGCTCCTTGTTGCCTCAGTAAAACAGCCAACATAATCAAAGACCTCACCCAATGTGGACATTCTCTCTTCTCACTTCTTCCATCGGGCTAAATATACAAAAGCTTGGAAGTGCATACTAACAGGCTCGTAGACAGCACTCTTGAATGGGCTTCATCTCCATACTAAGAAAGAGATATACAATGGATTCCACTTAATTGGGCCATTGGTTAATTGGGGCAGCCATTTATTTGGGACAACTCTTAAATCAAGAATATATTCGTAAATTCCTTTGTTTATTTGGACACTCGGCTGCTAAATTCAGGCAGGAGATCGTTTCCAAACAGTTTCTAACCAGCATCAGTTGCGTACACTTGTGTGGCTATTGGACACCTCACTGTGCTTAGAGGAATCATTTTTTAAGTAGCATCATTTGGGGGTGTTTGTGTTCAAAAAGCAGTGATTTTCGTTACTGATACTTGGTGAGAAGTGGTAAGAAAATTCAGAAATGTTCTGCTCACGGTGGTTTCTAGCATTCAGGCTTGGAGATGCCAGAAATGGCTGGGAGTGAAAATGAAATTATTTCACTATTTCAGCAAGTTAGGAATTACAAAGAATTTGAAGGTATTGACAATCATTTTGTATGTTACAATAAAAATGATGATTTGGAGGATTCAATCATCAAAAGCATTGTATAGAAGCAGTCACATTATCTCACTAAGAGTCTTTGCTGATTTTGTTAATTTACAGTTAATCAAAAGATCACAGCAGATAACTTTCTCTGTTCATAACTATTAGGAACTTATATCCAGTTTTATAGTAGTGAAGAGGTATTGATAGTGTTCTAATTGTTCTGTATTTCATTTAAAATCATAAATTATTACACGGTTAAATGGTAGTTTGTCTTTTTATATTGTTTTAACTATTTCCATGATATTTCGGCTATGTGGGGTATCCGCTTAATTGGACCAAAACATACTGGCCCAATGGATACCAGAATCCACTGTACTTGGATCAGAATCACTGGAAATTCTGGAAATCTGAAACAAATCAGAAAATGCTGGCTGGATTCAGCAGCTCAGGGGACACCCATAGGGGAGAAACAGAATCAGCCTTTCAGCTTAAGAACTCTTCATCAGAACTGGAAAGGTGAGAAAATGAGCCTATTAATGTGCAGAGAAGGAGATGAGTGGGGAGAACGAAGGTTTGTGACAGAGTGGAGACCAAAGTTGTCAAGGTAACAATTACTTTAACAGCTGGTAGTTAGAAATATAAGAGGAAAATAGAAATAAATTGAAATTGAAAGGAAGAGCCATGTGCTTGGAGAGAAAGAAAAGGGGTAGTTACTTGAAGTTTCCCAGAAGCTGGTTACTTGGGATTTCTTGACTTGTGTTAATCTTTGGAATACTTTGGTAGAGGTGGATGCTGAATTGTTAAGCAAATTTAAGTTTGAAATCCATTGATTTTAGGCCACTAAGGAAATAAACAAAATGTGGATTAGTCAGATAAGCGGTCAGTATCAGAATCAAGTTTATTATCACCGGCATGTGTTGTGAAATTTATTAACTGAACAGCAACAGTACAATGCAATACATGATAATATAGAAGGGAAAAATTAAATAAGTAGATCAATTACAGTATGTATATGTGTATATTGAATAGCTGGAGTAAAAATAGTGCAAAACAGATAATATATAGAAAAGCCAGTAAGACGGTAGCACGATATTAAGACGGTAGCGCGATATAAGACGGTAGCGTGATATTAATACGCAGCAGCCTCTCCGGACTCTGGATTGGGGATTGCCAAGTGTTATGTGGATTTTCTAGTGTAGTCTGTTTTGTCGTGTGCTTTTGTGATATCATTCTGGAGGAACGTTGTCTCATTTTTTAACTGCATTGCATTTGTGGTTTCTAAATGACAATAATCTGAATCTGAAAAGTGAGGTCATGTTCATGGGTTCAATGTCCATTTAGGAATTAGATGGCAGAGGAGAAGAAGCTGTTCCTGAACCTCTGAGCGTGTACCTTGGATTATGCGCAGGACCTGCATAACCGTCCTTGGACAGTGGAGCAGATCTGAGGGCTAATACACTGATCACTGGCTTCTATTTTTGACATACTTGTGGCCAGAAAATCATGTCACTCAGTTGGAATTAAAAGGGAAGGACCATGCAAAGCAGGCACCTAGCAGTCTGGAAGTACTTCAACAGGATAAATAGTTGAAAGCTACACAAAAGGGGGAAAAAAATGACAAGAGTAGCAAGGCTGCCAGTACAGATTTCATTATTACTCCAAAAGAAGATGTGCAGCTAAGAGGAATGTGGGACCAATAAAAACTAACAGGTGATTCATTAATGACCAATAAAGGGTGTTTAAAATCAATGCTGCGCATTTGTCTTCACAGCAGAGGTAAAAGGCAAAACACTAGCGATATAAAATTACAACGGAAAATATGAGCAGGAGTAGGCCATTCAGCCCTTAGGGCCAACCCGGCCATTCAACATGATGCTAGCTAATCGTTTATTCTACTCCTGACTTCTCATATCTCTTAATCCCATTAAAAATCACTTACCTCCTTTTTGAATATATTCACTGATATAGCATCAGCTGAAATCCCCAGGTTCACCATGATAAGGAAAACTAAAAATGAATCATTAAGAACTTATTTTTAATTCTCTCATAGGATGGGAATGCTTATCTCTAACCTTAAGGAGGTCCTTAACTGCTTCTGTCCTTACAGTAGTGTTAGGCTGAGAGATCCAGTTTAGCTAAGTGAAGTAACAGTAATGGGTGGAAGGAGGGGAACTTGAAGGTGCCAGCTTTTTTGTGTGTTTGCTCCTGTTGTCCTTTAAGATGATGGGTGTGTTTTGGAGAGTGATTACGGGAGGTGGGTAGCTCTTGTGGAATGAGCTGCATGGTATTTTGTAGATGCTATAGGCTACAGCTATGGTTTGCCATGACGTGGCGAGTGAATGCTCTGAGCTGCATGTAAAGGTGGTTAAACAACACACACAAAATGCTGGTGGAACACAGCAGGCCAGGCAGCATCTATAGCGAGAAGCGCTGTCGACGTTTCGGGCCGAGACCCTTCGTCAGGTGGTTACTTTTTTTTGGATGGATTTGAGCTGCCTTAATGTTCACTGAGTGGTATTCATCCAGGCAGTGGGCAGTCATCTTGACTTGTAACAGTGGACGGGTCTGGTAAGTTGCAGAGTGGGTCATCTGTCACATGTTACTCAGACGTGGCCTGCTCTTGTAGCTCAGGTATTGTGATGAATATTATTTCTGGTCACTTGTGGGTTTTGTAATGATGGATTATTCAGGAAAAAAGCATTAATTGAATATTAATTAACACAATTAGAACA
The DNA here is from genome assembly GCF_048418815.1 of Hemitrygon akajei. Lineage (NCBI taxonomy): Eukaryota > Metazoa > Chordata > Chondrichthyes > Myliobatiformes > Dasyatidae > Hemitrygon > Hemitrygon akajei. The sequence goes on from NC_133130.1 coordinate 38,118,415, forward strand.
AAGGTTCAAAATACAAAGTAAATTTATTATCAAAGTACATACGTGTCACCATATAAAACGCTGATATTCATTTTCTTGTGGGCATACACCGTAAATCCAAGAAACAACAGGATCAGTGAAAGACTGCACCCTACAGGACAGACAAACAGCCAACATGCAAAAGGCAGCAAACTGCAAATACAAGATTTTTTAAAAAGTAATAAGGAAGCAATAAATATTGAGAACATAAAAAGAAGAATCCCTGAAAGAGAGTTCAGAGGTTGTAGGAATACTTCGGTGATGGGTGGAGTGAAGCTGAGTGAAATTTTCCACTCTGGTTTGAGCCTGATGGTTCCTGAACCTGGTAGTGTGGGGTCTGAGGCTGCTGAAGGCAACAGAAAGAAGAGCATGGCCTAGGTGGTGGGGGTCTTTGATGATGGATGTTGCTTTCTTGTGACAGGGGTCCTTGTAGATATACATGTACTCAGTGATGGGGAAAGCTTCACCCAAGCTAGACTTGGCTGTATCCACTACTATTTGTAGGATTTTCCACTCAAGGGAACTGGTGATTCCATGCCTGTCTGTGATGCAAGTAGCCAATATACTTTATATTACAATATACCAATATATTTGACAAGTTTGTCAAAGTTTTAGATGTTATGCTGAATCTTCACAAACTTTAAGGAAGTGGAGGTGCTGCTGTGCTTTCTTCATAATTACACTTGCTGGCTGCCCCTAGGACAGAACCTCTGAACCACTGAGGAATTTAAAGTTGCTGACTCTCCTCCCCTGACCCCAGTGAAGACTGACTCATGGACCTCCCTTTTCCTTCTCCTGAAGTCAATAATCGGCTCCTTGATCTTGCTGACATTGAGTGAGAGATCGTGGTTATGGCACCACTCAGCTAGATTTTCAAAGTAGTCACAGTGTGACTAAACTTTAGTGATTAGGGTTGTCCTGATTGGTTCAAGAACTGACTGGTTGAAGTTAAATAGCTATTCTTGAACCTGGTGGTGTGGGACTTCAGGTTTCTCTACCTCCTATCTGATGGCAGTTGTGAGAAGCTGGCTTGCACTGGACAGTGGGGACCTGCTTGAGGTAGTGCCTCCTATAGATACAGCTGATGGTGGGAAGTGATGTGCCCTTGTCGTGTTGGGCAGAGCTCACTACTCTCTTTATTTTTCCTACCCTTTTTTGAATAGTGGGGTCACATTTTTCACATGAATTGTTGTGCTGTTTTCGAGGGGAGCTGGGCGGCAACGGTATTGGAGCCAGATGCGTATGTCAGACTGGGTGACAGCATCAGATTCCCCCCCCCCCCCCCAAATAAAGCATAAGAAAACTTAATGTTTTTTGATGACTGTGCGACAGTTTCATGGATACCATTTATTTGAGATTATTAAGAGAACTAAAATTAAATTCTCCAGCTGCTGTTGTGGGATTTTTCCGGCTCAGTTGTACCTAAAATTATGTAACGCTGGAGCCACATTCACAGTCACCATTAATCAAGAGCCACATACCTATTGTAGACACATCACCCCAGCAAATGCGCATACAATCCGATTAAAAATAGAACTATTGTTGTACCCTAATCCTCTAAAATTTTCACTGAATACAGTCTCTGTTAAATATAACGACATTTTGCTAACCTAGTTAATGCATATATTTAATTAACTTGCTGTCAACTTGATGTTTGCCAATCCCTCTGTGATACACATCCTATGAAGTTGGGTTCTGTTCTTGAGACCCCAACACTTTAGTGTATTACAGCAGAAGTTAATTTTGCTTTTTGCTCCTGATTGAAATGGGCATGTGAATTGTCACATATCAAGCAGATGCATTTACCTTCATTTCTGGGAACAAAGAAGAAATAGTTTTCCTGCCCCTCTCTAAAAGATCTGCAGTGATCTCTGCATTGCTCCCAATGTCATTCACTAGTGAGGATGTGAATAGCAATTCAGTGAAAATGAACGTGTGACTGATGACCTGGTTCAGGCAGGAGCTCTGGGACTGCTTCCAGGATGGAGATGACTTGTACAAGAGGGATGGGTTCCACTGGAACTGGAAGGGTACCAATATCATAGAAAGGAGATATACTAGAGCTATTTGGAATGGTTCAAACTAGGCTGGTAGGGGAAAGGACCCAGAGTAGTAATATATCAGATGAAAAAGTTGAGGCAAGTATCAAGCTAAGTCTGATAGGCTAAGCTAGATTTTTTTAATGCAAGAAGCTAGAAGCTTGACATGTAGTGTGGTTTTGCACTGATGGACTGTGGACATTTTCAGACTTATGGTTTTTATATTCTGTGTTTTTTTTTAATCATCTATTCTTTTTTTGTTTTGTTATATGAGGGGAGGGGGTTTGGGGGGGTTGATGTTCTGTTGAGTTCTGTTAGGTTTTTTAACATAGGGAGGGGTTTTTTGGGGGGGTAGATTTTCCTGTTTCATTTTGTGCGTAGGGAGAAATGTTTGGGGTTGTTTATTGTGTTGCTGTTCTTTTTTGTGTGTGTGCTTGGTGGGGGTGGGCTTAATGTTTCTCTCTGGGCGACTTTTATGTTCTTTCTTTTGTGGCTACCTGGAGAAGATGAATTTCAGAGTTGTATATGGTTACATATTTTGATAATAAATGAACCTTAGAACCTTTTGAATGTAAGCCAGATGTACTCAGAGCATAAATTAACACATGGGATTGTGGTATTTTAGCTGTGTTGGAGGATGTGCAGGACCAGAAGCTGGATCTTCTGTGTACAAGTGCTTCCAACGTAGTAGATATAGTGGTGTGGGCGCAATTGTGTTAATGATCAAGGAGATTTTAGAGGGGTATGTCTAACCAAACTATATGAGTAGAGCTTAGAAATAAGAAAGATGTAATCATTTTTATGGGATTATACCTTAAGCTTCTCAATAGTCAGTGGAAGCAGATACATGGGAAAATTATAGGATTTCAGGATATTGTGGGAAACTGGGGAGAAATGACTGTGGCTTTGGCAGAGGTATTTGTATCATGAGTGAAGTACTGGAAGACTGGAGGATGGCTAACTATTGTGTCTGTGTTTAAGAGGGGCTTCAAGGTCAAGCCAGGGATCTAAAGCCAGTGAGCCTAACATCAGAGATGGGAAATTTACTGGAGGGGATTCTGAGTAACGGGATCTACCTGCATTTGGAAAGACAAGGACTGATTACATATATCAGCATGGCTTTGTGCAGGGGAAATTTAGTCATATTAATTTCAGTTTTTCTGAAGATGTAACCAAGGAATTGAGGAGAGTAGGGTAGTAGATCATTAGCAAGGCCTTTGACAAGACCCTGCATGGCAGACTGGTCTGGAAGATCAGAACTCACTGGATCCAGAGTGAACTAGCCAGTTTGAAACAAAGTTGCCTTGTTTTTAGAAGCTAGAGGGTGATAATGGAGGACTATTTTTTAGGCTGGAGGGTAGTGTCCAAAAGTGTGCCACAAGGATCTGTGCTGGGTCCACTGTTTATCATTCATATTAACAATCTGGAATAGAATGCAGGTATCATGATCGATAAGTATATGATGAAAATGTATTTGGCATGGTTAGTACATTTGCAGATTATATCAAAATTGGTGCTATAGTGGACAAAAGGAATGACAGATGGAATTTAACTTGGAGAAGTGTGAAGTGTTGCATTTTGGGAAGTTAAATTAGGACACAACTTCCATTGTAAATAGCAGAGCCCCGGAGTGTTGTGGAACATGGAGACCTGCACTTAATATCCACGCCATTAGGTACATCTGTACACCTGCTCATTAATGCAAATATCTAATCAGTCAATCATGCAGCAGCAACTCAATGCATAAAAGCATGCAGACATGGTCAAGAGGTTCAGTTGTTGTTTAGATCAACAGCAGAATAGGAAAGAAATGTGGTTGAAGTGACTTTGAATATGGAATGATTGTTGGTGCAGCGAGGGTGTTGTGAGTATCTCAGAAACTGCTGATCTCCTAGAATTTTCAAGCACAAAGGTCTCTAGAGTTGAGAATGGTACAAAAACCAAAAAATAACATCCATTGAGCAGCAGGTCTGTGGGTGAAAGCACCTTGAAGGAGGTCGGAGGAGAATGGCCAGACTGGGTCAAGCTGACAAGAAGGTGACCAGTAACTCAAATAACCATGTGTTACAACAGTGGTGTGCAGGGGAGCATCTCTGAATGCACAACACATCGAATGTTGAGGTGGATGGGCTATAACAGCAGAGGACTGCAAACATACACTCAGTAGCCACTTTACAGGAGATATTTAATGAAGTGGCCACTGAGTATATGAATGCAGGTAGATAGCTTGCTGGAAGTGGCAGCTCCGGTGGACTGGGTAGTGACAAAAGTGTTATCAGTTAGGGCACTGAGTACAAGAGTTGGGATGACTTGCTACAGCCATACAAGAAGCTAATGAAGCTGCATTTGGGATATTTTGTATGAATAAATGAAATTTTATTTCGGTCAGTACAAACATACAAAAAGCATAATTTTCAATGATTATTTCATAACAATGATTTCATAAGACAAAATTAAATAATAAAATTATTTTGTGCACTAAGAATGCAGAAAAGATTCATAAAGATATTGCCTGGACTGGAAGGCTTGAGTTATAAGGAGAGATCAGATAGGCTTGGAGTGAGGCAGGTTGTGGGTTGACTTTATAGAAGTTTATGAAATGATGAGGAGCATAGATAAGATAAATAGCCACAGTCTTTTTCAGATATAGATTATTTATCACATGTACATCGAAACATGAATTGCATCATTTGCGTTAACAACCAACGCAAACTATGGATGTGCTGGGGGAGGCTGCAAGTGTCGACACACATTCTGGTGCCAACATAGCATACCCACTATGTTCAGCAGAACAACACAACAGCAAAACAAGCCCCTTTAACACCCTCTCACCCACCCATCCAGGCTTAGCATGAGAGGGAAAAGACATAAAGGGTATCTGTGAAGCAAACCTTTGCTCTCAAGGTTATACAGTCATAGAAAAGTACCGCACAGAAACAGGCCCTTAGGTCCATCTGGTTCATTTGAAACCATTTAAACTGCTTACTCCCATTGACCTGCACCGGGACCATAGCCCTCCATCCCCCTTCTATCCATGTACCTATCCAAACTTCTGTTAACCGTTGAAATACAGCTCACATGTGCTGGCAGCTCATTTCATACTCTCCTGACCTTCTGAGTGAAAAAGTTTCCTGTCGTATTCTCCTTTAACTTAAGGTGCGGTGGCTATATGGAATGAATTGCCAGAAGAGGTGGCATAGGGAAGTACAGTTATAAAGTTTAAGAAAGCATTTGGACAGGTAGAAAGGGCGATAGGCCAAACTCAAGCAAATGGGATTAGTTTTGATTTGCATGCTGGTCATTGTGGATGGGTTGGGCCAAATGGCCTGTTCTGTGCTGTATAGCTCTGTGAATCTCCATACTTTAATCCTGCTTTTGCTATGTTTAGAACTGCTCCTTTAACAGGGGATACTAATGCCCTTAACAGGAACACATGATTTATTAAAAATAATTAATTGCTTTTTAGTATAGCATTGGCAGTATATGATGGGAATATTATAAAGCAATATTATGTTGCTTTACTGCAGTATAGTATTTCATGTTATAATGTAAAGATTAAAGGTCCTGCAACACTGAAACGCTGGAAACTACACATCAAAGAGCCAAATGCAGCTCAGGAGCCATGGTTTGGGTATCTGTGCCAGTTCATTAGCCAGGCCTGTGGTTTACTAGTCAGGTAATATAGCTAATTTGAAACCATTCCTATTAAAGGCATATATAAAAAAATGCAGGTGGGAAATTTTTATTTGCAACAGTTATAATCTTCCAAATGCACTCTTGTTTCATGAATTGTGCTGCTGGATTAGAATATTGCAAATGTCATTCCATTATTTATAAAAAGGTGGAAGAGAGAAAGCAATTAACTGAAGTTCTCTACTGGGGAAAATGCCAATATTTTCGACACTAAGATGTGATTTAGCAGAAGTGGTCTGGATACAGCTACTTAAAGGTAAATCAGCATGAGAGCAGTGGGAGGAGATAGTGAGGGTTCAGAGGTAATATGTTTATACAAAGCAGTAGAATGAAACTCCAAAATCTAAAACCTGATGGATGACAAGAAGCAAGCAGGATAGGATAAGGCAAAAAAAAAGGAAGCTTATCGGATACTGAGAGCTGAATACTTCAGAAGCATAGTGAAGCATTGAAAGATCAGAGGTGAAATTAAAAGGGAAATTAGTGAAGCTCAGCGAGAATGTGAAAAATTAATAGCAAGGAAAATCAAGAGAAACAAAAAGTACTTTAAAAATATGTTTTTTAAAAAAAGGTGTTAAGGAAAGAATAATTAGATTCCAGGAAAGTAATCTGTTTGTTGAGCTGGTATATGTGGCTATTCTTTGTGCAAATGCGAATACTTTGTGTTTTCAGGGATGTGGGAGTTGATGCAGTATATAATGAGAACAAGTGAAAAAATTTGCAAAGATAAACATAGTGAGAGCGGAAATATGAAGGGATTTAGCTTTGAAAGTAGATAAAATGCCAGGTCTGAATGAAATAAATCCAAGGCTATTAAAAGAACCAAAGGAGGAAATATTGGAAGGCCTGACTTTCATTTTCCAGTCCTTGCTGGCTATAGGCATGGTTCTGGATGAGGTGGTATGCTTATTTTCAAAAAAGTGGAAAGGATAGACTTAGTAATTACAGATCAGTCAGCTTCTTGCCAGCGGTGAGCAAATTATTGGAGTGCTATAAATTGTTAATTAGAAAAATACAGAGAGAGCTAGGTGGCATTGCCTTTTCCCAATAGTTCTGACATTTGGATCTTGAAACAGTAGAGGTCCTGAAATTTTTGTGTATGAGCTATAAGTTCCTGGATGTGTTCGGAGTTTTGCTGAGACCAGCCCTGCTGGTTTTGACAGTTTTATGCTGGGAAATCGGCACTCGAGCCCACTGTCTTCATTGGGAACTGCAAAACAAAGATTTCAAAGAAGAAAAGATTCAAAGAAGAAAAAACTACTTCACTGCAGTATAATAAAAAATGTATGTACTTCAGATGATTTCAGTTAACTCTTTAGTTTATCAATTTTGTATTTATTTACTAAAATGTTAATAATGTTATAATATTGTTTTCTCAGTGTGATGCCAGATGACTCTCATCCAATGGAGTCACAGAGCAATATAGATATAGGCCATTCAGCCCAATGAGACCATGCCAACTATGGTCTCATTGGGCCATTTGGTCCAAATTTCCTGCATCCAGCCCATATCCCTGCATGCCACATCCTTCAAGTGCTTCTGAAGTGATCCAATTGTACCTGTCTCAACATTTTTTTCTGGCATCGCAATCAGTATGCTCACCAACCTCTGGGTGGAAAAGTTTCCACTCAAGTCTCTTTTAAATCATTGACTTCTTGCCCCTAGTTTTTATGCTCCCTAGTTTAGGTCTCAACTACTCTGGAGAAAAGACCGTCACCATCCCCTTTATCTATGCTTCTCATGGTTTTGTAAGGTTGCCCCTCATCCACTTGCATTGCAAGAAGTAAAGACCCAGCCCGCCAATGCAACCCTATAATTCAGGCCCTCTTGCCCTCTAGACTTGGCAACATCTTCATAAATCTTCCCCTCAATCTTTCTAGTTTCACCACATCTTCTATAATAGGGCAAGCAAAACTGAACACTATAATCCAGCCTCTGTCTCAGCAACAGAGCTCATAGAGCTCTTATAAATCTTGGAGCTCTCCCTTCTGCCTCTCCCTTGCAGTCTTTTCTCTTCCATAACACAGAAGGTATGTGCCTGCCACAGAGAGTGTGCTTTTTAAAGGCTGATGCTTTTTCAGATAGCCTGTAGCAACTTGTTGGAGGCTGCTGTCAAATAAGTGAGTTCCCACCAGGAACTGTGTAGCAGACTCCTCCTCATGCTGCTTCAAATGTCTTTTTGACGAGTTTCACAACTCTTTGTTAGAACCCAAATGAGCATAAGTGCTATACTTGCCACTGTTTATTGCTATAGCAAAGTGTGAGGTGCACTTGTTAGGCATTGTCAACAGCTTTATACAGTTTGTGGCTCTATTGATCACTATTAATCATGATTTTGAGAACTTACAGTCTGCCTTTTGAAAGAGATATTCAACTACTGATCATTAGTCTGTGTAGCTAACTGTATTGGTTCTCTTGGGTGTATTTTCATATCTTGCTAACCAAATTCATAATGTTTTGATATTATTTAATTTGGTTTTTTTTGTGACAGCTCAGTCAGTACAGATCAGCAGTATAGAGGAATAGTGAATGCACTCTTTCAAACCTCTGAAGGGCATGTTTTGCTGCTTTTTTAACCAATGTTATGACTTCTTTTTATTCTCACCATGTTTTTAGAGTCAAGTTTTCCTTGTATTCATTTTCCATTTTGTTCTACCAAATCTATTTGTGTTAGTTTACAGTTTCACCGGGGTGGGGTGGGCGGGGGGGGGGGGGATGTCTAGCAGCTCCATTATTTATCTTGATTTTTTTTTGTTTAACTCTAAATTTCGGGTGACTATACTTTTTGTTGATAAAACCAAATCCAAGGTTTGGCGCTGCTGGCATGACAGGGCCACTGCATTCTGATGAAGTTTAGGAGCCCTTAAACCCAAAACTACATTGCAGCCCAAGTGTGGTTACTGGGACCATGTAACATCCTTTTACCCATTAGCATTGGCCACTTATCATTTTGGAAGAAAAAGGATAAAGGATTAAAGATTAATTATAGATAATAATGATAGTATTTTTCTGTACTTACATTATGTATAATTATTGTTGATCCTGAGCTCATTGATTTTATATCTGAACCAGTTTAGCGTTGAAATGCCTGGGGAGCTTCTATTCTTTACTAAAATAGGGAAACCTTAGCTGCTGCTGCAAAATCTCTGTCCATTATAATTTCCTCAGCTCCTTCTACCCTGTTAAAGCACTGTAGGGCTAATCGCTTTGCATTTTGTCAGTTTAAGCAATGAGACGGATTAAATATGTAGTGTATGATTGATTAAAATTAAAAACGGTACTTGGGTTCCTCGTAGATTCTTCTACATGTTGACTCTAATTCCATAAATGTGCAGAGAATTCTTTTTCTTTTGGTTTATTAAAATTTCAGTTATTTCAATAGGTTGCCTGACACCATTTCAATATAAAGCACTACTTGATCCTTACCAGCACCACTCAGGAAATACAGTTAAGTACCCAAGAGCATTCATGAAGAAATAATTTATTTCTGGACTATCTTTTGTGGAAGTGTTTTTAAAGCATTATCTGTTATGCTAACAGGATGGTTTGTGGTCTGAGAAATAGTTTTTTTTTGTCTCAAATACAATAACAAGCTATCAATAGGTAACATTTCCTGCAGAAGTCCCACAGGTTTGATTTTACCATAGTTTTGCTGAATTTGGGTGCTGTTAAGAACATAACATTTGGTCTGGTGCAAAGAGCAGGAAACCAGCCAGGGAAAGGGCATGAATAAAGAGGATTGAATGGTGCTCTGTTTATGAATAGCAAGGGGGTATTACAACTTGCAAAGTAAAAAGGATCCATGGTACAACTAGATGAGGTCTGTAGATACCCATGAAATTATACATCAACACGGAATTATAATTTGCTTATCTTTTTTGAAAGTTAAAATGAATTGCCACTCCCAAGTGCATGTCTTACACCAGCTCCTGGATGAGTTGAAATGTCATTAGCTAAATTGTAGCTCATTGCCGCTTCTGCAAATATTTCCACTTCACTGCTCTTGATTCTATAACCTTCTGTGATTTACATTTCAGGCCAATGCAGAAGTACAAAACCTGGGTAGAACTTAGCTTCCTCCCCATGTTTATGTTGGTCTTAGAAAGTTCTTTCCCAGATCTGATAAAGAGTTCTTAAGCTGAAATGTTGACTTTGTTTCTCTCCCTATGGATGTTCCCTGAGCTGCTGAATCCTTCCGGCATTTTTGATTTGTTTCAGATTTCCAGAACTTGCAGTGATTCTAATCTAAGTACAGTGGGACACACCAGGCTTGGTATATTTTGGCTAAGTGGATGCCCTAATTAGCCGAAGCATCATGGAAATAGTTAAATGATATAAAAAAGACAAATTACCATTTAACTGCGTAAAACATCAGCTGTAATGGGTGAATCGGCTTGGGCCAAATGCAGTATTAGATCCTTGGACCTGAGGAAACAGATGGGGAAGTGGACACCACTGGTAAGTGCAAAGGTTTCATTTGGATGTGGGCATCCAAGGTGGATGGGGCTCGTTGAGGAGCGGGGTACAGTTACTGGATATGGAGTTATTTAAAGTGCATTTATAAATAACCTGGAGATATTTCCAGGAGACAAGATATAGGAATTAGATGAAACATCAGAAAGAAAGGTAAAGTAAGAATAAAGCTAAGAGTCCAATGTGTGATCTGGTGATCAATACCACATCATTATTAGAGTTCAGGACAACTGTTCCAAAATAGGCAGAATGTGCTTGTTGGATTGGACAGGTGGGTAGCTTGTGAAGTAGCATGCTGCTTTGCCCGTGACACTGATTTCTTCTGCCGTTTGGCTTTGAGGCCCTCAATACCGTGCTAAATGCTGCTTCTCTACTGGTTGTGGAGCTGAGGTTCCCAGGATTCAGTGGGAACGTAGAATCGCTGGTGGGGAGAGTTCAGTTATTTTATGAGGAGCTGCCACCCATAAGCCAAGTATTAGTAAACTCCAAAAGTTTTCCTTTCGTTCGTTTTCTACGTAACTGACAATATAGCTTTGTTTTTTTTTTATCCTTAACTGAACAACCTTTTTCAGATGTTGCTGAAATCATTGAAAGAAACAAAAAACATGGGCTATTCAAGTCAGGTTCTGTTACGAGCCGGTAAGATGCATTTTATATTATTTATGTTACAGTTAACAAATTACCTGCTGTTTGTTAATCCCATAAAAGTGAGTACTGTGCTATGTGAGGCACCATTTAAGATTTATCAAAAAAATGACCATTTAATATTGAGAATATTTAAAATAGAATTCAATATATATGTGAAAGTGAGAGAAAATAATGACTGAAATAAAATGAGTACTTTTGACAAAAGGGGAGATATGATAGAGAAATGAGAGGCATTGAACTAAACTGAACCAAACTGGGAGCAAAATTGTTTTATTGTGTGCTAGTATATGGTAGATATAGTCATTTCAGGAGGGGAAAGCAGAAAAGTAAGGTTAATGTTCCCAATTAGTTTCAACAGGTTAACAAAGTATGATAGATTTCATCATATTTTTTTCTGAAATTACAGTGGATTCAGATCCTTCTTTGAATTTTGAAGGGGAAAATGCTAAGACTGTGGGCCAGAAGTTCATCAGTACATGCCAAGGCAGATTAATTCATTGTTGTGCAGCGTCCCAGTGACTTTTATGATGATCTAAGATCCTGATCAGCAGTCATCAAGGCCCAATTTACGTTGAATAGTCCTTGCATAAATATTAGATCTTTTACTTCATTGTCACAGCAGAGGACATTCAGAGGAAAAGAAGATGAATCTGCTGACCAGAGAACCATGCAGGACAGAAATATGGAACAAGGAGTAATTGTGGATCTGTGGAAAAGTTTGACATATGGGGTGCAGAGTGAGGTTTGAAGCTTGTAATTGGAGATGGAAGAGCATCGAATTGCCGCTTGGGGTTGAGAACTCAGGATTGCTGAATGAAACCGAGTAGATAAATAATTAAATGAATAAGCACGATTGGGAGGACGAAAACATAATGCTATATAAAAGAAAAGGTCTGATTTTTTTTTACCCAGGCCTGCTACTGAATCTAGCAATGGAGTCTTGCAGGTTAGCCACCCTTCTCAGCAGGGTTGGTCTGCAGCATTTTAATCAGGTGGTCTTAATAAGAAATCAATATATTTCTCCATAAAAAAGAGATGCTAAGAGATAGTCCCAGACCTGTCGTCATTTGTGGCAGGGCTCAGATGATATAATGGGTCACAAAACAAAGTCAGGCAGAAATTCCAACAACAGCACATCCATTCCAGATGAGCTTATAAAATTCTGTGCACATTTTGAACAGAAGGGACTGGGTATGGCACCACCCACCCTGACAGACACAGGTGTACCTGAATCTTCAGTCATCATTGCATGTGTAAGATCAGTCTTTCCCTGGGGAAAACCACAGAAACTATAAGACCTGGATGGTGTCCGTCACCGTGTCCTTAGATCCTGTGTGGATCAAACTGGCAGGAGTATAGTCAGACTTTTTAAATCTCTCCCTGCTTCAGGCCGTAGTTCCCTTCTGCATTTAAGAAGACCAGTAACCAAAAAATCAGGACTACCATCCAATGAGTCTAACATTTACCATCATGAAGTGCTTCTAGAGGCTGCTTATAACACTCATCAATTCCAGCTTTACAGATAACCTTGACCCACTGCAATTTGCCTATTGTCAAAGCAGGTCTATGACAGATGCCATCTCCCAGTCCCTAAACTCTCCTCTGCAGCATCTTGACAGTATAGAACATAGAATAGTACAGCACCTTACAGGCCCTTTGGCCCACAATGTTGTGCCGACTCTCAAACCCTGCCTCGCATATAACCCCCCCCCCCCCACCTTGAATTCCTCCATATACCTGTCTGGTAGTCTCTTAAACTTCACTAGTGTATCTGCCTCCACCACTGACTCAGGCAGTGCATTCCACGCACCAACCACTCTCTGAGTAAAAAACCTTACTCTAATATCCCCCTTGAACTTCCCTCCCCTTACCCTAAAGCCATGTCCTCTTGTACTAAGCAGTGGTGCCCTGGGGAAGAGGCACTGGCTGTCCACTCTATCTATTCCTCTTAATAAAGACACATAGATCAGACTACTATTTATTGACTACAGTTCTGCCTTCAATACTATTTTTCCAAGCAAGCTCTTCAACAAAGTCTGGACCCTGGAAGACGCTTCCTTCTGCAGCCTGATCCTTGATTTTCTGCCCAACAGACTGGAGATGGTAATGATAGGCAGCAACACCTCCGCCATAACTTATTTGACTCTTGTCCTGGAGCAACAATGCAAAATGCTGGAGGAACCCAGCAGGTCAGGCAGCATCTACCAAGAGAAATGAACAGTTGATGTTTTGGGCCAAGAGCCTTTGTCAGGACTGAAGAGGACCAGAATTTAGAGAAATCAATATTGATGCTGTCAATTTGGACGCTACCAACAAAGAATATGAAGTGCTTTTCTTTGAATCTTCATCTCTTTTCCTGCCCTCCCCTCACCTGGATTCAACTATCAGCTGCCAGCTTGTGCTCCTCCCCCTCCCCCCTCCCTTTTCTTCTGACTCCTACTCTCTTTCTTTCCAGTCCTGATGAAAGGTCTCAGCCCAACATGTGCACTGTTCATTTCCCTCCATAAATGTGACCTGACCTGCTGTGTTCCAACAGCATTTTCTAGATCTGCAGTACATGCGTTTTCTCATTTGACTCTTACTCTGGGTGCCCATTTCCATTGGTACCAGATCTCACTGTCACCTGAAGATGCGTAATACCCAAACCTATCTGCAGCCCATCACTTAAGGGAAGAGCTGCTTCGAATCTGGCCCATTAGCTGAAACTGTAGTTCTCGTGGAGATCCCCCAAAGAAATTGTTCCATGATTCAAGATCAGGCTGTAAGACAAGGTTACAGTGAAGGCTGCTAGAAAATGTAAATGACTTCAGGTTAACTCAGGACCTAGCTCAATATAATGGGCCAGTTAATGAATAATTAGCTAATAGTCACTAGTTAGATGCTAGGTGAATGTCCACTGCAGTCTCCTTCATTGTGCTCTGAGAAAAAAATGAAAGGAGAAAGCATGTTTAGTGCCAAGAAATAGAACAATAATTGATGCTAGAAAAAGATTCTAATCCAAGTAACTCATATCTCAAGTTTAGGAGCATTATTTTGATTAACTTCTTGTACCAATGATTAAATTTTTTGTGTATATGCAGGGAAAAAATAGCTGATTACAATGTTTTAATCAGTTAAACAGGTTTTGATATCGGTGATAGCTTTAATACAATAGAGTTAGTAATCTACTGGATAAATGCTTGACAGAGATAAAAAGTAATATCTTTAATCTCCTTTTACAGGCTTAATACCTGTCAAAAAGGATTTAATATTCAAAAGCCATTTTAATGTTTTAAATTTTATTCATATTAGCTCCTTGTTAGTGAATTGAACTGTGGAAATATCATTTTATGAAATTTTACTGCCTCATTAATTTAATCAGTGATTTCTTTTTAAAAAGCAATCCAGTCCACACAGTTTTCTCTGATAAAATGATCTGTCTAGTTTCATATCAGTCAGATTAGTATCATTTAAAGCTGTGCCGATTAAAACGGATACTGAATGCAGGATTTCTAGATAATCCACAGTAGATTATTCATCAATAGACCTGCAATAACACGGCCGTGCTTGCGTGAATGGTATCACGGAATAACAATGCACTAAATTGTGCTGTCTGCACTCAGAAATCTGTTGCAGGCACCAGAAACTCCCTGACATGGTTGAAACTCCCTACAACAGATCATATAACTTGTGTCTTCAAATGCATAGATATTAGAGAATGATTTTATAAGCACAATCCTAGTCCAGTTTTGTTGTGAAGATTATTGGTAGTGAGTGTACCAATACTTCTGATATTGCCTTACAATCCACCAGAATTTCTTCAGAACTAATTACTTGATTTGACATCCAGATCGATATGTAGTCATATTGTTAGTGAGCTGGTCACGGAGGAATCTAACTACACGAAAGTTTAGAGCAATGTATGGCATCCGTTTTAGTCTGTGGATGGCAGGAGAGTCAGAGAGAGATGACGGATATGAGAGAGGAAACAAGATACTGGAAAAATGAGGAGGATTGAGTGTATTCTCTGAGCCAGCATATACACAGTGGACTGAATGGTTTTCTGTTTTATGAAAAATTGGAAAATACACACTATATCACTTCTTTTAAGTCCATTGTTTTCTCACATTTTTGTCAGTACCTGTAATTGTATTTCCTCAGTCTGATGATATTGTATTACTGTGAATATTTGAAAAACCACAATAGGATACAGTGAGAGGGTGTTGAACATTTCTTTCAGAGTGATGGTTCCCCAGCTGAGGCTAAAAAGGAGCTAGTAAGTTCTCATTAGGACTTGATATTGGGTTTATTGGCAGAGATTATGAATAAAGGGTACAACAAAACACAATCCTGTACTTCAAGGAAGGTTGGGGAATAATTTATTACAAAGGCTAAAGTTGCATAGTGTAGACTAAGGGTGAGGGAATATTTTGGATTTTGCTTGATACATTTTTCAGGATAGAGATCATATCACAAAAGTTTCTAGCATTGAACAGAGTGGGTTAGAAATCATAGTAAGGACAGGAAATCCAAGTGTGCTCTAGATTAAGTGCAAGATGGGCACTGTGCTAGTGGTTTCTCACTGCAGGCTGAATAGCCAATTCATTCCTTAGGGAATAAAATAGTGCTCCCTGCGACTGAAGTGTGGAGAAATGGAGGTAAAGGACTGAATTAAAGATTGTTTATTTTCATTCTTCAGGGCACAAGTTTAAGGAGAACAAAATTATAACCATATAACAATTACAGCACGGAAACAGGCCATCTCGGCCCTTCTAGTCCGTGCCGAACGCTTACTCTCAATTATTCAGAGCAGGACTTCATAGCGGTTAATATAATGCAGTGATAGTGCCCGTGACCCAGGTTAATTTCCGTCGCTGTGTGTAATGAGTTTGTCCATTCTCAGTGTGACCAGTTTCCTCCCACATTAGGTTAATAGGTTATTTGGTCACATGGGTGTAATTGGGCCTGTTACCATGCTGTATCTCCATATAAATAGCTGGGTGTGATGAAGACAATCAGGTTGTGTGGCTAGAATGGTGATCAATTATGTGTGAGGTTTTGTTGGGTAACAAGCAAGTAATGTGGATGGAGGGTGTGTAGTTGGAGATTTAATCTGGACAAGGAAGTTCTGGCAAAAGCAGAGATCAGATAAGTTTTGGTAATCATGCAAGTGCTAGGAATTTGATTAAGAGTCATGAGATGGTGTGCAAGTTGAAGCCTCTGTTGGCAGCCGTGGCATTTGAAAAGCTGCTGAGCGTTAGTACATTGCTGGACCATTTAAATCAGGATGAGAAATTGATGGTCTAGTGGTGGGTTTAGGAGAGTCAGGCTGAAGTTTGCGTTGTTGCTTGGACTATCTGGAGGCTTTGGGTGATGATTGGCATCTTGGAGCACTTGGGGATTCGAGTTTTTTGGAGATGGAAATTTTGTTAACTGGAGAGGCTAGACTGGTGTGTGCAGAGGCTGGGAGGTGCGAATGAAAGGTTAGGGGTTAGGCCTTAGCCAGCAGGATTCTGAATCAGTGTCAGTTGAAGCGGTCAATGGACAGGAAGGGAGTCTCAGTATAGTGGAGTGGAGGGATGGAATGAAGAGAGCTAAGTACAGAGCATTGTTTGATACAGTCCCAGTTCAATCCTGCTGTGTGAAGACCAATTTGTCCCAGAGTGTCCAATGGTTGTGGTTGCCAGGACAAATTGGTCAGGATTGCTAAAAGAAAAATTACACAAATATATTCAGCACAGAGTTGCTGAGTAGGCCAACGTTTTGCACTTTTGTTTCCTTATTTGATTAATATTTGACATAGAAATTAGCTCAGATGTGA
Organism: Hemitrygon akajei; assembly: GCF_048418815.1. Taxonomy (NCBI): domain Eukaryota; kingdom Metazoa; phylum Chordata; class Chondrichthyes; order Myliobatiformes; family Dasyatidae; genus Hemitrygon; species Hemitrygon akajei. The sequence goes on from NC_133130.1 coordinate 38,135,086, forward strand.
AAGCTTGACAAAGGCAGGAAGTGTCCTCCTGAGTATTTGAAATGATGAAGATGGTACAAAAATGGTCATTGTTGCATTTCACTCTGTGGTTAAGTCTGTTTGTAATTGCTTACCACGGAAATAAATAATGCTTTGAATAGTATTTGAACAAGATCTACTTAATTTGCAGATTAAATATATCTTTGTAAGCTGTTTAATTAATTACTGTATATTATTTTACATATCACTCAGCAAATAATGATACAATGTCTTTGTATTGGTATGATACTGAAATATATTCTGATTTGTTCTTGGACTTCATGAATCATTTTGTTCCAAGTGGAAGAAGTTAGTATGTAAAAACAGAAGTGCATACCTATTTAAAGGATAAAAAGATCTAATTTTTTTCTTGTCACAGTTGATTTGTACCTTTTGATCCAAGGTGCAACACAGACTCTGGATTCATGTAGAAAAACTTCTGAGTATCTGGAAGTGAATTCTCTTCATGTCTATAGAATAGTGGTTGCTTGAAGGAAGACTAAGTGTCCCAATGTTACAGCACAATGCTGAGCACTCTGTTGCCCAGCAAAATGCAGCATTTTGCAGATGAGTGAAGTTGGTGATAAATAACCAGTGATTATTAACACTCAGTACACAGAATTATGTCTTGTGGAAGCACTATTTCTCAACAATTTTCTTTTCTCGGTATGAGGTTGAAATGTATTATTCACCAGTGCCAAATATTTAAATATTCTATCACGCTCATGTAACCTTAAACATTGGAAATCAATGTCAGGGAAAAAGCTGTTTAATAAAAAAAGGAAGAATCAGCATGCTACAGAGTAATTATATGTTTACTTTCCCAGTTTATTCAAATGTGCATAATCAACAATTTCATTTTAGATCATTTCACTCAGAAATCATTTGCAAGAATTTTTTTCCTAATTCTGTTTCAGAGTAAATTGTGCATCCTGCCACAATGTTGACTGTTTAGCCAACAGAATTTGAGGCAATGAAATGAACGTAATTGAAAAAATGAAATTCTTTCAATGTCAGTTTTAGGAAACGTTAACAGTATGCAAGTTATCTAGAGCGCTCTAGAGAGTTTACTCAATTTTGCTGGTAAGTACAGATCATTCTGCATGGAGGTGCCAGCATTTCTCAGTAAATGTGCTGTTATGTTTTGGAGCCATTGCACTTATTCTGGAGTCCAGTGGCAAGCTATGACTTGCTGGGGAATTGGATCATATTGGATTGTTGTGACATAAAAGGTGGCCATTCTACCCATTTAGTTTTTGCTGCTGCTTCTTAGATCAATTCCATCAGCCCATTCCATCAGTCCTGAAAATTAGATTTTCAAATGCTTATCCAATTCCCTTTTGAAACTCCTGACTAACGCTGTTGCACCATTTATCTTCGAAATAAGTTCAAGTAAAGTTTTTCCTGACATCCTTCTTGCCTACTTTGCCCAAGATTTTGAACTTGTGTCATTAATCTTTGAACCATCTGCTAGTCCATAACTGTCAACATATCTGTCATGCTCCTGCATCCAAATATTGTCTCAATCTTCTTCGCTCCAAGTGGAGCTAGCCTCATTCAGTCTATCCCTATTGCTGAATTTCCTTATCCCTGGGACTCCAAGATAAATCTTTCCTTCACTATCTCCAGGACCTCTCCATCTTTCATGAAATAAAGTGACAGTAACTGGATGGAATACATCCGTTGTGGTTTTACTAAAATTTCATATGGTCTCAACATAACTTGCTCGATTTTTGTACTTGCATGATTCCCAGGAACCCAATAAAGTCAAGGGGAAAAACATCTAATTGTTGAAATCATAAGCAGGACAAAAGAACGTGGTTGTGGTTGTTAGAGGGCAAACATTCCATTGCCAGGGTGTCACTACCAGAATTCCATAAGACAGTGTCCTAGACCCAGCTATTTTCAGCTGCTTTATCGATGGCCCTTTTGCATCAAAGATCAAGAGTGGGGCTGCTTGCTGACTATGCAATGTTTGATTGTATTTGCAAATCTATGCCTGCATGCAATAAGGCCTAAATTCAGGCTTGAGCAGATAAGTGGAAAATAACATCTGTGCCATAGGATTGGCAGAATAATGACAGCTCTGACAAGAGGGTTTAACCTCCTTTCTTTAATAACCAATGGTATTATCATAATCAAGACCTCTGCCATCAGCATCCAAAGGGCCATCATTGGCCAGAAATTCAACCTGCAGCATTCATCTGAGTAACTGTGGCTACATGAGCAAGTCAAAAGTGAACTGTCTTGTGGTAAGTGATTAATTTCCTGATACCTCCAATGTTTTCCCAACATCTGCATGACAAAAGTAATGGAATATTCTCAACTTTTGTGATAAGTGGTCTTCCAACAACACTTAAGAAGCTCAACATCACCCAGGACACTTGATGTTGCACCACTCATCACACCAAATGTTCATTCTGTCCATTACCATCCATCGTTACTTGCTTAAGCTTCTCTGACATCACCTCTGCAAATGTTGAAGAGATTAAGAATCAAGTGGAGGGCAAGAACAGCAGGTGCATAGTGATACACCTGCAGGTTCCCTTCAAGTTGTACACCATACTGACAGAAGTATTTCTTTATTATTGCTGTAAATAATTCCTAAAGCTCCTTCTCCATTATTTATGTTTCAAAAGTCCCGGGCAATGACAAAAGATACCTTCCTTTGTTATTTAATAATTTAAGAAATAAGGATAAGCAAGGATAAGGATAATGTAGGAAATAAGGATAAGCAATTTGGCCCTTTCAGCTCTATCATTCAGAGCCCTCTGGGTTAAAAAAAATATTTGCAACCTTCTAAATGAAGAAATTCCCCCTCATCTCTGTGTTTGATGGCCTACCTCGGCCAACTATGTCTCTGCATCCACCCTACTGAACTCTGTAGGAATTTTATTTACTTCTCTTCTCATTCTTCAAAATTTGAATGAATAAAGGTCTTGTGTTTTTCTTCTCTTCACATACACATGGATTCCAGCAACCATTCTGGTGAATCTTCATTGCAACTCTCTCTCTCTCTCTATGACAGGTATATCCATTTTTAGGTAAGGAGACTGAAACTGCACACAATGCTTTAGGTGCCACCTCACCAAGTTGCTGTATATTTACTCAAGCTCTCTCACAACAAAGACTAGACATACCCTTTGCTTTACTGAGTTTAAAGTTTGATTTTCAATGACTTGTTTACATCAACATCTCCCTCCATTGAACAGTCTATCACATTTTTTAAAAATCAGCTTTACTGTTTGGTGTCCCATGGTGGTTGACTTTACATTTTTTTTAAATTGTATTCCATCTGAGATGTTCTTATCTACTCATTAAATTTGTCAATGTCCTTTCAGAGCTCCTTACATCTTTCTTACTCATAACATGACTACTTTTGTATCATCAGCAAACTTGGAAACAAGATATTTGTTTCTCTTAGTCAAATGTAAATTGATTGTAGATTTTGAATAGTGAGCCTTGAACCTGCTAATCTCAGCCTGCCAACCTGAGAAAGATCTGTTTACTCCCATGCTTTGTTTTCTATTTCTTTAACTAATTCTCATTCAACCCCAATATATTACCCCAAATTCATGTGCTGTAACCTTGTTGATGACTTCTTTTGTGCAATTTTATAGATTATTTTGAATGAAAATGTATACTACATCCACTGGTTTCTCCTTATCTATTTGAACTGTCACATCTTCAATGAACTCCAGTAATTATTTGAATATGATTTCTCTTTTGTAGATCTATGGTGACTCTGCCATTTCTATTATTCTTCAGTAGATATTATCATATTCTTCATTATAGTTTTGTGCTCATATTAGGCTAACAAGTTGTTAGTCCTAGTTTTCTCTCTCCCTCCTTTCTTAAATAGAGAAGTCACATTTTGCAACCTCTAGACAGCAGGATCCATTGTGGAATCTAAAAAACATTAACTATCCACTATCTCTGGAATTATGAATTTTAAAAACTTTGGATTGTTGATCATCAGATCCTTAGGACTTATCCATTTTCCGTCTCACCATCTCCTCTTGGACTTTTTTAAAAAAAAATAACAATATTCTTCAACACACACAAAATGCTGGTGGAACGCAGCAGGTCAGGCAGCGTCTGTAGGGAGAAGCGCTGTCTATGTTTATTCTTCAGTTCAAGTCAAGTCATTTTTTATTGTCATTTCGACCATAACTGCTGGTACAGTACATAGTAAAAATGAGACAATGTTTTTCAGAACCATGGTGTTACATGACACAGTACAAAAACTAGATTGAACTATGGAAAAAACAACACAGAAAAAAAAACTACACTAGACTACAGACCTACTCAGGACTGCATAAAGTGCACAAAACAGTGCTGGCATTACAATAAATAATCAACAAGACAATAGGGCAGTAAGGTGTCAGTCTGGGCTCTGGGTATTGAGGAGTCTGATAGCTTGGGAGAAGAAACTGTTCCTGTTCCTTGTTCCTGCTGGGTACTTGGTTTCAAAGATTTTTTCTGACAGGGATTTTGTTAAATTTTGCAATGACGGGCACAAAATATTTTCTCCTGTCTCCGTCTGTAAGAGACACACATTTGCTCTCGCTAGATTTTTCTTTTTCACATACCTTAGAAGTTCCTACAGTCAAGTCTCTTACCATCATTAGCTTCACTGGAACAACTGCAGTGGTTCAAGAAAGTGTGTCCACACCATTTTCTCAAGGTCAATTTATTATGGGCATAAATGCTGCCCTTGACAGCAATGCCCATAAACGAAGAAAAATAATAGAAAAATAGACTTTCTCATTGTGCCCTGCCACTTTCAAATGCTATGTACATATACACATAGTTTGTTCTTGTGCACCCTTTAAAGTTGTCACCATTTGGTCCATATTATTTCTCATTGTTCTTTTTGTTAAAATCTTCTCTGTATTAAATTTCACCAGCCATTTGTTGTCCAGTCTGCTGGATTAGCAAGGTCCTCTGTCAGCCTATTATTACCCTGTTCTCTGTTTACTTCACTTTCCAAGTGTGTGTTACTTCCAAATATGGACATGTTACCCTGCCCTCCCATTATTACACGTGACATAGGACCTACAATACCATTGACTTGCATGGAAATTGTAGGGTTGCAAGGAAGAAAGTTCTTTTTTTATTTGTGGTTGGTTTGATGTTGCTAATTAAAATGTTGAGTTAAAAGACTAATTAATTTTAAAGGAATTTAATTATCTATCTTATTTTTAATAGTCTTTAAACGTTTCTGAATGTCAGAGACATCCGGAAACATTTAAAGTTCCTTTCAGCTTTGACAGACGACCAAGCTGGGGTGTGACTTTGCTGGCTGTCAAATGCTTCCAGAGGAATTTATGAGCGGGGCTTGTTCTGGCCCCTGCAACACTCCATTGCATCGAATGAGCCCATGCATCCACTTGAGATACTGTCGCGTGACTCCAGGACAACGTGGCCAATCAAGATCAGTCTTTCTGATCTGGCTACGGTAAGTTCGGGTGAGTGGTGACAGTGGGTGGCAATGTAACTTGGTGACAGTAAAATCCGGACCTCTTTCTCAGTGAATGAATCCTGATGTAATTAGCTCACATTGTGGGAGTGCCTCCTACTCCTGTGGAAATTCATTGTCATGGCATTGTGCAGATTGATACTGTTCTAAATGCTAGATGGTACCTGCTACCTAATTTTGTTTTTCCTATTATAATAACTACATTAAAATGTGAAAAATATTGTACATGCAAGTTACTTTCATGGTGTCACAATGAAACTTAAATAATTTAATGTTCTGCTCATAAGCTTATCTTCTCTTAGTTCTTAGCTTCTGTTATTGCACTGATTCCAGCAGAACACTATTTCTCAAGTAAATTACCGCGTGTAACTGTAGGTTCTAACAGAATATGGTCAAGACTGAGGATGCTAGATATTTTCTTCTGCTAAATCCATCTGCAAAGAACCTTGTCCGTAGTTGTTTAGTCTAGCAAATACTATAAACCTAGGACTATCGGTTTTACCTGGCACAGAGGAACAAGTAACACTTCATACTGTATATATAAACAAAACCTAAAAGTCTCATCATTTCTCTGTAAGACTCATCATGACTCTTATTTTCTTTCTCCCTCTACTTCCTCACTTGTTGGTGAATAGTTTCTTTGAACATTTTTTATTTGTATCAAACATATTTTATCCAATTTCACACCAACATATTTGGAAGTTATTTTAAAAACTATTAATAGCAGGTGACATCCATTTTGATCAATAGTTTTGTCATCGATCCACACTTAATCATCATCAGAATGATGGAAAACATCAAAAACAATTCTGATCTCTCCCTAAAATATGAGCTGACTTAAATTGCTGTGGGATTAAGAAACTCCAGTAAAATTGAAGAGAATAAGAATCAAGAGGAGAACTTTCCACTGGCTAATGCTATATCTGTTAGCAAGGGGGATAGAAGTGAATGTTTGTTGGAGGCTCTAGAACAGGGTTTCCCATCCCTTTTTATGCCATGGACCAATACCATTAGAGGCCCCATGTGCCACCTAGACACTAAGGGTTCAGACAACGATGAATACCATTAAGCAAGGTGTCCATGGAACCACTGTTCTAGTGCCTTCTCTACATTATAAGTTTGAAATGAAGATGCTGTCTTATGAATTAATAGTGTTCAGTTTGATTTGCAATACCCATAAAATGAAGCAGTCCATGCCCACTTGCATCAAGGCTGAGAAACTTTAGCTGGAGATAATGAGTGGCAAATAACACTGAATCATGAATGTGCCAGATACTGATCATCTCCAACAAGTCTAAGATGTCACCTTTATTTGACAAATTCTGCTGCACGTTCTTGACTGAAAACTGAGCAGCCACAAAAATACTTGCGTCACATTGTCAGGCCAGACAGTGGCTGTATATTCTGTGATAAGTGACACTTCTTAACTTCCTGTACCCTGTCCATTGTTTACAAGACACAAGCCAAGAGTGTGAATGAATTCTCTCCATTTTGACTCAATGAATGCAGCTTCAACAATCAGGGTCAGAATCGGGTTTAATATCACCACACGTCGTGAAATTTGTTAACTTAGCGGCAGCAGTACAAAGCATTATAATATAAAAAATAAGTAAGTAAATCAATTAAAAATAGCACAAAGCAGAAATAATAAAAGAAGTGAAGTAGTGTTCATGGGTGTGATGTCCATTTAGGAATCAGTTGGCAGAGGGGAAGAAGCTGTTTCTGAATTGCTGAGTGTGTGCCTTCAGGCTTCTGTACCCTTCTTCCTGATGGTAACAGTAAGAAGAGGGCATGTCTTGAGTAATAGGGGTCCTTAATAATGCCCGCCACTTTTCTGAGGCACCATTCCTTGAAGATATCTTGGTTGCTATGGAGGCTAGTACTCATGATGGAGCTGACTAGTTTTACAAATTTTTGTAGCTTCTTTTGATCCTGTGCAGTAGCTCACCCACTCCCATACCAGACAGTGATGGGGCCCGTCAGAATGCTCTCCACGGTACATTTATAGAAGATTTTGAGGGTTTTGGGTGTTAAAACAATTCTCTTCAAATTTTCAATGAAATATATCCACTTCGTGCCTTCTTTATAGCTACATTGTTATGTTGGGACCAGGTTAGAACATCAGAGATCTTGACACCCAGGAACTTGAAATTGCTCACTCTTTCCACCTCTGATCACTGTATGAGGATTGGTTCATATTCCCTCATCCTACCCTTTCTGATGTCCACAATCAGCTCCTTGCTCTTATTGATGTTGAGTGCAAGGTTGTTGCTGTGACACTCTTCAACTAGTGGGTATAATCTCGCTCCTGTACACTCTCTCATCTCCATCTGAGATTCTGCCAACGCTGATTGTATCACCATCACATTAATTGATAGTATTTGAGCTATGCCTAGCCACAGAGTCATGGGTGTAGAGAGAGTAGAGCAGTGGGCTAAGCACACATCCCTGAGGTGCGCCAGAGTTGATCGTCAGTGAGGAGGAGATATTTATTAACAATCTGTACAGATTGTGATCTTCCAATTAGGAAGTCAAGGATCCAGTTGCAGACGGTGGTACAGAGGCCCAGTTTCTGTAGCTTATCAATCAGTACTGTAGGAATGATGGTGTTAAACACTGAGCGGTAGTCAATGAACAGACAAGGAGCTGAGCACCTTATAAAATAAAACTATGAAGTTGATTGACACTTGTTAACCTGAAAGCTGTGTGTCATTCCCACTCATGCAGTATGGCTGCTCTTTATGGCAACAGCAAACTTCTCTTTCAAGTTTCAAGATTCATTTCTTATCAAAGAATGTATAGATCATACAACTTTAAGATTTGCTTGCTCACAGATAGCCAAAAGCAAGAAACCTGAAAGAACCCAATTAATGAAAAAATAAAAGACCAACACTCAATGCACAAGAGAAGGAAAACAATATATAAAAATCATGCATACAATTGAAGCAAATAACAGCAACATTCCGAACCAAAACGGAGTCCTCAGATCTGAACCGCGGAGCAACCTGGAGTAGGCCAAAGCCTCGCTTATCAGTTCATCATATTAGCAGGCACGGAGCGCAGCAGCCGGGGCAGTATTGATGGCCTCAGCACCACGCAGAGTGGAATGACCATCATGGAGAGCATGTGAAATCAGCTCTTGCCTCAGATCCTGACATCCTGTCTATCTGAGCCGACATTTAAATTGACCCAGTAACGGAACAGCGAAAGGCTCTGTGCCCTGGATGGAGGAGAGAACATCACAGAGAACGAGTGAAATGGGCTCTCGCCTTCGCTCTGAGCTGCCATTTAAATTGTCTAAACAGTGAATCGTGTCTCGCACTAGGACCCAGCAACGACGAAGGATTCAGAGCCTACACCACACTACCCAGTGACTCAGACTGGGCCAAGATTCCATCACTCAGCTCAAGCTCTTCAAATCAGCTCGGCACCCAGATCAATCCAATTTAGCACCCGGGTCAGTTGTACGGGCACTGAATCTCCTCTGCCTGGGCTCCAACTTCTCCTTTTAGCACCCAGAGTGATCCAAAATTATGGAATCTAATAAGGAAGGAGGTGATAAATTGAATGAGATCTGGGAGAGATAATGGGCAGATGCAGCCAGTGGGAGAGAGGATAGGAGATCCACTGGTTTAAGTGTGTGGGAGAAGAACAGATACAACGTGGTGGGAATGGAGAAGTAAGTTGGGTGGCAGGTGGGCCTTGGGGAGCAATGGAAAAAAGGGATTTGAGGGAACCTGAGAGAAAAATGAACGTAGATGGTGAGGGTTATCTGAAACTGAAAAATACAAAGTTCAGCCCATTAGGTAGTCAGCAACTCAAGCAGAATAGGATGTACCCACTGAATGTTTAAATTTTAGGTAACCATAACCATCTGTGTTCATTTCTCTCCTGATCCACCCAGATTCTCTCAAATGCTTCCCACTCCTTTCTAAGCGCTCTTCTGCCCCAAAGATCCTATATGACCATCTGCCATCCCTTATGGGGTTCCACATCAGATTCCAGAATCTGAAGCCCTTTGATCTCAGCACTTAATCACCATTCAGCTACTTCCATTCTTACCCACTCTCCTCCTGGCTCCATCTATCCATCAGCCTTCTTGTCACCTGGTTCCGCCAATTGCCTTCCAGCACCCACCTCATGCATCCTCCTTATTTCTTTATACTATCTAAGGGTACTACTAATCTGTACCCCTTTACTTTCTTAGTCCCGATGCACTGTCTTGACCTGAAATATTAACTATCCCTCTCCTTTCGCAGATACTGTTTGACCCACTGATTTCTTTCCGAAATTTGGTTTTTGCTCCAATTTCTCAGCATCTCTAGCCTCTTGTATGTTCATGCTTTCTACAGGATAGTTGAGTAAAGAAATTCAGCACATCCTACACATTATTAGAGATGGTGTAGAAAGCTGCTAAACTATCATTTTTCTCCAAATTCACGGATTGGGGGAGAAGTTCATAAGCATTCACAAAAAAACGGAAGTTCTTCAGGATTAGAACATGTCGTGTACTTAAGAAGCAGCTTCACTCTTTGGAACAAGAAAATTACAACAGAAAGAACAAAATAATTTTAAGATGCATACAGGAATTTAAAAGAAACTTTGCACTAGAAAAGCAATAAAAAAAAAAGCTAGAGAGAGATTAACAGTGATCAAAAACAAAGAACAGAAAGGCTATTGGAAACTTTATGGCTAATAGTCAGATTTTACTTGGAATACCATTTTCAGTTTTAAGACCTGTACTTTATAAAATGTGTACAGGTCTTGAGGAGTGCAAATAATGATGTACCAGAATGATAATTTGTGATGAAAGTACTTAGCTGTTATGAGAAAGATGTACACTCAAGCTACGTTCTTCAGTTGTGATGATTTTAAGAGCTAATCCGATTGTGGTAAAGGGATTTAGTGGTGTAGACATCCTTGCCTCTATAATGAGGGAATCTAAAACAAGGTTACTTAATCTTTAAAGTCACTTACAGGTAAGAACAGGAAGAATACCTTCATGCAGTGGTTGTGGGAATATAGAGTGCAGGACAAAAAACAAGTATTTAAAATAGAAGCAGCTGCTTATTTACAAAATACAATTATTGAATCACCCAGGCCAAAAAAACAATGGAATAGACCATTGAGTGTCCTGACCAGCTGCATCACCATCTGGTATGAGAATTGCAAGGCATTTGACCGCGAGTCCCTCTGAAGGATTTTGAAGACTGTTGAGGGTATCATCAGGGTTTCTCTTCCACCCAACAGAGATATTTATCAGGAGCCTTGTGTATGCAGGCTCTTTAGCATGGTCAATGATCCTTCCCATCCATCCAATGATCTCTTTGACCTCCTACCATCAGTCAGGAGGTTCCATGGCATTAGGACGAGAACTATCAGGATGGGAAACAGCATCTTCCCCCAGGTCATAAGACTGCTGAGCTCCTGCCACCACCCTGATTTCATCATGCATGAAGTACTAGTAGTGTTATACTGTTTACTTTTTAAGTTGTGTCATAAATGCACCTTATTATTTATTAATTTACTAGTGGTAACATTACTTCCTGTGTTATATAAGTGAGTTATACGTTCTGTTTTGTGTACCTTGGTCCGGGGAAATATCTTTTCTTTTGGTGGTATACATGTATATGATTGAATGGCAATAAACTGAACTTGATCTTGAACTTGCACTACTGACAAAGTGCAGGAGATGGAGCAAATATTTTTTATTGTTTTTGCTCGTGATGTTTATGTACCAAAAACATGAAGAGGACATAGATTTCTTCCTTTCTTCAAACAGGTGGTCAATCTTAAGACCATAAGTCAAAGGAGCAGAATTACGCTACTCAGCCCATCGAGTCTGCTCCGCTATTCAATCATGGCCAGTTTATTTTCCCTCTAAACCCCATTCTTCCGTCTTCTCTCCGTAAGCTTTGATGCCCTTACTAATCAAGAACCTATCAACCTCTGCTTTAAGTGTACCCAATGACTTGGCCTCCACAGCCATCTGTGGCAATGAATTTCACAGATTCACCACCCTCTAGCTAAAGAATTTCCTCCTCATCTCTGTTTTAAAGGAATGTTCTTCTATTCTGAGGCTGTATCCACTGATCCGAGGTCACCCTCTATTGTGATCACCCCACGACATCTGTCCAGTTTAGATCTGAGCAGTGTCTGAACAGTACATTCACTCTCCTCTAGAAGCACCATGTTTCTATTCACTCACCATTCCAGATCATCACAAATCCTCTGCATGAATGCATGCTAGTGCTGTCTTTAGCACTCATTTCCTTACCACTTAGATCTTTTCTTTGATCTCGATGTTAATGGTTGATAAAGACTGTCTTTAATCCAGTGTTCTTCCTCTCCCTTTTAAAACTCTCGTTATCATTCTCCTTCTGAAAATCCTGTTCCTCTACCAATCTGATCTTTCCCACTCCTGCACCAGCTCTATCTACATTTTGCAAGAGTGCACTTCATTCTCTCCCAGCTCTTATGTTCACCTTTTGCAAATTTTGGTACTGAGGCTCCTTCATTGTGTCTTCAGTTCCTTTGACAGCCACAAAAACCCTTGCTGTACAAAAGTGAGGCCTCTAATAATGTTGTGGATCCATTTTCTTGGTTCTGCACCCTCCATTTCTCTGGCTGAGATTAGACTGCTCTCTAAATGGGGAGCAAATTCAATAAATTGGAGATGGAGGTTGACTTGGGATTCTTAGTGTAGGATTCCCTAAAGGTTAATTTGTCTGGAACCGTAAAGAAGAATTAACCCAAACACAGAGGAGAGGAGTTGGTTGTAAAGGAAGCAACTGGAATGTTAGCATTCATTTCAAGAAGGCTAGAATATAAAAGCAGAGGTGTAATGCTGAGGCTTTATATAGTATAGGCCAAACCAGATTTAGAGCCCCTGATCTCAGAAAGGATGTGCTGGCATTGGATGATCCAGAGGAGGTTCACCAGAATTATTCCAGGGATGAAAGGGTTAATGTATGAGTAGCATTTGATGGCTCTTGGCTCGGACTTGCTGAAGTTTCAAAGAATGAATGAAACCTACTGACTATTGAAAGGACTAGATAGAGTGGACATAGAGAGGATGTTTCCATTAGTGGAAAGATCTAGGACCAGAGGCCACAGCTTCTGAATGTAAGGATGACCCTTTAGAACAGAGGCGAGGAGGTATTTCTTTAGCCAGAGTGTGTTGAATCAGTGGAATTAATTGCTATAGACAGCAGCAGAGGCCAGGTCATTGGATATATTTAAAGCGGAGGTTGATAGGTTCTTGATTAATAAGGGGGTCAAACATTACGGGGAGAAGGCAGGAAATGGGGTTGAGAAGGATAATAAATTAGCCATAATGGAATATCAGAAACAGACTCAATGGGCTGAATGGCATTGATTCTGCCCCCATGTCTTATTATCTTACAGTTTTCTCCTCTCATCCCCTTACATACTATTTGAGTATGTAATATAGAATTGCAATGAAAACATCTTCTGTTTGAAAAGACTATGAAAAATATATGGCACTCACCAAAGGTTTTGTGTAGTGAAGTGGATTCATGAGTTATGCTGCTCAGCTCTTTGAAGGAGTTCTTCAGCTCTGCTGTACAATGTGATAATAACTAATCCTTTATCTCAGTACTATATTCCTTCTCACTGCTCATAATCCTTAATGCTTTTTGTATCCAGAAGTCCAGCCATCAATTACTTGTCCCTACAGATGTCTATAGCAGTGAGTTCCACACTTTCAATACTCACTCGGTGGAGATATTTCTCTCTCAGTTCTAAGTGTATTTGCTTGCATTCTGGTTATGAACTTCCCAACTGGAGAGCATCCAACCATTCAGAATTTGAGAATTTTCCTAACATTTTCTGAATTGCAGTCAGTCCCTGTTCACATGATGGTCCTGCTAATCAGTCTGTGTTCCCTCCATAGGAAGTATCTTTTCTCAGGTCAGGAGACCAAAACTGCACACTGTATTCCAGGCGTTGTCCTGCCAAATCACCACAAATTGTTTGGGTGCGACCTGTAGAGCTAATTTTATTGTAAACATAGAAAACGTAAAACAGTGTAGCACAAGAATAGACCCTATTGCTTACAGTGTCTGTGTTGACCATGATGCCAAATTAAACTATTCTCATGTGCTTGCCCATAGTCTGTCTTCCTCTATTGTTTGCCTTTTCGAGTGGTCATCTAAATGCTTCTTAAATGTTACTGTTATATCTGCTTTTACTACCTCCCTTGGCAGCACATTCCAGGCATCTACCACTTTCTTTGCCTTGCAAATCTCCTTTCAACATTTCACCTTTCACCTCAAACTTCTGTGTCTAGTATATGACACTTTCACTAAGGTAGGCATGGGTGGAGTGATGAGTGATGGTAGAGAGGGTCACAGGTGAAGGTGGAAAGCGCCTTCATTTTTGAGGTGCTGCAAGGATAGGCTTGAGAACTACGGGCAGTGAGTCTAACATCAGTGGAAATCTGCTTGGAGCAATTTGGAGAGACAGGATCTACCTGAATTTGGAAAGGCGAAAGTAATTAGGGATAATGTAATGCACATGGGAAATGATGTCTCGTCAATTTGAGAGGTAATTAAAGAGGTAACCAAAAGGGTTGAAGTGGGCAAGACAGTGGACTTTAGCAAGGCCTTTGACAAGGTCTTGTTTATCTTGGGGCCGCCGGACTTCAGAGCGAAGGCTCCCGAGTTCAAATCCAACCGGCTCCAAAAACCTGGAGAGGGATGGCCAAAACATGCCGTATAATGAGCAATCACCAAAAAGATCGGTGCCCTGACGACTCCACCGGGAGTTAAGGGCGTGCACGCACACACAAGGTCTTGCACGGTATGCTGCTCAGCAAAGCCGACTCAATGGGCCTCATGTTCCAGTTCTGCTCCATTGATTTAAAGTCTACATTTGGAATTTTGACTAAACTTTGTGGTATCTGGTGTTCTCAAGTGTTTATTGATATTGCATACTGTAAGTCCAGTCGAATGAAGACCCACTTCTGTGATGATGGGGTCCTCAGGAGGAAGTTACCTTGCACTCCTGGCTGAACAACTGTACAAGTGTTTCAGCCCTGCCCTTACCAATTGCACAGAGATGGTTGGAGTGGGGCAGGTGTGGGAGGGCTTTTCCTTCCTGTTGCAGTTGAATTCTCTATTGCCATGTGATGAGACTACAGGATCACTTATCTCTGTTTATTGCATCGTGTTTTCAATTATTTCAGCTTATTTGTAGCCCTATGTTATAGCTTCTCCAGTTTAGAATGTTAAGTGTGCCCAATGCTGCTCCCCTAGGCTTTTTTCCATTTCTCAATAAACCAGTATTGATGCCTTGACATATTGTAATGGTAGAGTGAAAGAAGTTATGCCATGAGATTGTAGATCATGGTGGTATACATTTCTTTTGTGTTGATGGTCCACAGCACATTGTGCATACCTGAGTTTGAGCTGCCAGAATATTCAGTGTATACCATTCAGCATGATTGTTGTGCTGCTCGATACATGGAAAATACTGTGCTTCAGAATGAAGAACGGGACTTCGTTTCGACCAGATCTCTGCTTGCATAGTCTCTAAACTTTATGATACCCGGTGTTCTCAGGTGTTCCTTGATTTTGCATACTGTAGGTCCAATTGAATGAAGACCCATTTCTGTGATGATGAAGTCCTCTGGAGGAATCTGGATCAGTTATACCTGCCACAGATAGATTGATGAGGCTGAGGTGAAATTGCTGGTGTGGATTCCCTCCATGTTGTAGATCAGATCTGGCAGCCATGTCCTTCAGGGCTCAACCACCCTTCATTTCAGAAAATTAAAACAATTTTGTTAATCTGTGTTTCTAGCTCAGTTTTTATATTTCACCAATGCCTCCTGACCTGTTTGGTGTTACAAATATTTTCTGTTTTATTTTAGATTTCTAACATCTGCATTAATTCTGTAAATTTTGATTTAAAATGATTACATGCAATATTGTACATAACGATGCAGGGAAGGCAAAGTATTACACTACTGAATCATTTTCATCACAAATCACTCCATTTAATGTTAGGTGCAAATTGAACATCTTTACTCAATCGTTTGTTCATAATGTGCCATGTCATATGATGTGGGTGATCTTGGGCTTTCCATGACCATGATCGTTCTTGGCAAATTTTTCTACAGAAGTCATTTGCCATTGCCTTCTTCTGGTAGTGTCTTTAGAAGACGGGTGACCCCAGCCATCATCAATACTCTTCAGAGATCGTCATCCTGGCATCAGTGGTTGCGTAACCAGAACTTGGCCCGAAATGTTGACTGTACTTCTTCCTATAGATGTTGCCTGGCCTGCTGCGTTCCACCAGCATTTTGTGTATGTTGCTTGTGATATGCACCATCTGTTTATTCGACTATCCACCAACTGCTCCATGGCTTCAGGTGACCCTGGTCGGGGCTAAGCAAGTGCTACACCTTACCCAAGGATGGCCTGCAGGCGAGCAGAGGGAAGAAGTGCCTTGTACCTCCTTTGTTAGAGACATACCTCCACCCTGCCACCGTTTTTAATCAATAGAGTATCTACACATAGCCCTGCACTTTTCTTCAGAAAAGAATCTTGAATAAACTTTTCTTTCAATGAGAGCATCAAAAGAGTCTGGATTGTTTATTTATCATTGACATAAAAACAAGGGATTAAGTTTTAAGAAGAGACACTTTTTTAACAGTTGACAAAAACTTGGTTCTGAACTCTGTGCTCAGGGGTAACTGCACTGTTCAATGTGATGTTCAGCCATGCAGATCAATAAAGGTCCCATTTTACATGACAACAGTTGGGATCCTGTCTATGTTCATAAGTGGAGATTGTTAGAATTAGGTGAATTACAAGGAAGGTGGGCAGTAATTACAGAACTGTATGTAGGATATTAGTGCAATCAGGAGATAAATGCAGTGGTAGTGGGGGGAATGAAGAGAGGAGATGAAGGGCTAGGATAAATAATCAAATTCAAATAGAAGCTTAAATTTTTAGATAGGCAAAGTTTTAAGACCTCAAAACTTTTTACTGAGTTGCCAATATTTCTATATATCTTGTTCTAAATTAATAAATAACTGCACAATTTGTTTGAATTAGAAAATGAAAGATGTCTTTGAATAATGAAGCGCAGGGTAATAATTATGTACAATCACTCCTTCTGTTGGACTTGTAGTTAGTTGTATCGGTTCAGAGAATTTTAGCTTTGAGTCACTTGAAATAATAACTGTCTTAAAGAAACTTGAGATTCAATCTGGCAGCTTCAGAAGCAAGTCCTGAGGCTCTGTTCTAATCAGTGTGCATCCATCTGAGTTTAAGACGAAAAAAAGCGCACACGTGTTCTACGACCAGTTGTAATGTTGTGTTTTGTTATAAACTGTGCAAACTTTGATGTTTCATTTATACACAAACTGCATCTCTGTTTGAATAGTGGTATTCTCTCCTGGTGGGTAAATTTGAAGTACTTGTAAGAGTGAAGGCTGCAGGAGTACCTGACACCTTTTAAAACCTGCTTTGACATCACACTGGAGTTGCATTGCATGTTGTGTTTGAATCTAAGCAGAGTGAGTTGATACCCCTGGAGGGCATCTCATTCTGCTTCTCTCACTTGGGTCAGGAGCTCTTGACTCCACAAGTGTAGATTTACTTTATTTTTGCAGTGATGTGATTTCTTCTCAGCAGGAATGCCAAAGTTGAATGCAGAGTTTTCATTCTGAACCCTGGTATCCATGATGACCTTTCTCAGACTAACAGAAACGTGACTACTTCATTTTAAGCTTGTTTTTGAACTCATTGATAAGAGGACCAAACCAGTTTACCCGGAATTTAAATGTGAAATTTTGAGGGCATGCATATTTCAAAAAAATTGTCATTTTGTGGTCATCTATTCTATCCTCATTTTGATTTTTAAAATACAAACTAGTTTCATGTTATATAACAAATATGCCATTAGGAGTTTCTCTAGAGAGCAGGATGAGGGATTTGAGTTGTGAAGCTGAGGCATTGCATGAATAGAAAGCTGACTGGGGTAAATAATATGTGGTCACATAGGTTGAGATAAGAAATGTTGGCATACAACATGACAATATAAAGTGAAGTGTAAGCATAAGATTTTTGTTCAAATTGCCTGGAATTGGAAGTTCATTGATTCAATTAGATAATGGTATGGAATGGTTAATGTTGGAGTGGGATGAGTGTTAAATATCAAGCATGAGTATCATTCATTTTGACCTTGTTGAATAGGAGGGCTAATGAGAGAGTTTTATTAGGTGGGTTTGCCACTTGAGGACAATGACTGTACTCTGTGAAGACCCTTTATTTAAACATGGAATAACTCTTGAAGGAATTGCCAGATAGATGTCGAGTTGATGATTCTGCTGGTTGGAGGGCAAGGTTATATGCAGTTGAAATGTAGAACCAAGGGGTCACAGTCTCAGAGTAAGGGGGTCATCCTGTCAGGCAAGAGATGAGAAAAAGTTTATTAATCTTGACAGTAGTGAATCTTTGGAATTCACCACCCTAGAGGTTTGTTGAAGCCCAATAGTTGAGTTCATTCAAGACAGTGGTCATAGAGTTGCAGAGCCACACAGCACAAAAACAGGTTCCTCAGCTTCCTGATCTTCAAGAACTAATCTAATCCCATTTACCAGCATATACTCCACAGGTTACTATGCCTTGTTGATTCAAATGCTTGTTGTGAGACTACTTGCATCCAATACAGGATGTGATTAAGCAATGGGTTGCAGAAAAGATTCACAGAGATGTTGCTGAACTGGAGGGCTTGAATTTTCATGGAAGATTGGATAGACTGGTCTGTTTTCCAAGGGGCAAAGGTGACAGAGGTTTACACAATTATGTGAGGCATAACTAGAGTAGGTGGCCAGAGTCTTGTTCCCACGGGAGGGGTGACTGAAACCAAAGGCTATATGTTTAAGGTGAAAGGTTTAAAGGGAATTCTAAGGGATACATTTTTCACACAAAGAGTTAGTTGGTGTCCGGAATGAGCTGATAGAAGAGGTGGTGGAGGCAGAAACACTAACAACATTTAAGAGCCATCTGGACAGGCACTTGGATAAGCAAGACATAGAGGCATATGGGATTATTGTAAACTAGTGGGATTAGGATATATGGTGATTGACGTAGGTGTGGTAGTCTGAAGGACCTGTTTCAATGCTATATCTTTCTATAGAACAGTACAGCACAGGAATAGACCCTTCGGCCCACAATGACCATGACCTTAATGGATCAATAGATTTTTAAATGTTAAGGAATTGAGGAAATGGTATGAGTGCAGGTGGTAAATGATTAGTCAAAATCTTATGGAATAATGGAGCAGGTTCAAGGAATTAAATGGCCCACTCTAGCTTCTCATTTTGCTTACGTAAACAGCTGATCATCCACATTACCGAATATTACTCACAAGATATTGACATTTAAGTGAAACCTTCATTAACTTGGGAGTAAATCTTGGTGAACAATTGGAGCAGGGACCCCAGGCTTAATTCAGTACCCATTAAAGACTCTCACATTCTGTTTAACTTTCCTGTTTCTATAAAGACTAGTCAGAAATTCCTTTGAGCTTTTCCTACTTGGTGGAACTTAGTCTGCAGTGTAGTAGGAATTACTCATAAACAAATAAATGGAGCTTTTATGACTGTGGTGAACTACATATACCTGTCTGGACACGCCCCTCTGCTGACTGCTCCTGTGGCTCCTCCCACAGACCCCTGTATAAAGGCGATTGGAGGCACAGCTCCTCCCTCAGTCTCCAGAATGTTGTGTGGTGGTCTGTTGCAGCTAATAAAAGCCTATCGTTCGCCTCCCGTCTCCGAGAGTTATTGATGGTGCATCAAGGACACCCCTGGTGAAGTTACAGTTCAGAACAGATTTGGGACCAAGGCAATTTCAGACCACTTAAAAACAAATGTGTAGCATTTTACTTATTCTTTCAAAGTTTCTTGGATAAAGTATTAGTTCTCTGCTAACATTTAACTGCATTCCCCAGTGTCTTAGTACATAAGTGGGATGTTGGGTGTATCATTAAAACAGTCCCAGATTGCTATTTGTTGTCTGGATTGTGTTACGTACTTTCAAGCAGAATTACATTTGCAATAATCCAGTCAGCCTCAGAACTGGTTTCAGAATAAAAAGGTTAAACATGACTCCCAGTGTTTGGTCATTGTCTTGTGACTCCTTCAATGTGAAATCTGGGTGGGGCCAGAATTAATCTTAACTATAATCAGGTTTTAAAAAGTAAAGGATGCATTTGATTTAGACGAGAAAAAAAACAGCCTCATAAACCAGGAACCAGATAGTGCAGGCCTTGTGAATTTGTGCATCAGCAGGAGTCACAGAGACAATTGATAAAGAAATACACATTGCTAATAGACGCATGCAGGCTACATGAATAAAGTGATGTAACCTGATTATGTTTTGCTACTTCCACCATAGCATAATGCGATGGGATAATGAGGTGGATGTGTCTCTCCTCGAAGGACATTTTGATGTCATTATCTGTGCTGATTGGTGAGTATCTACATTTAATATAAATAAAATATTATAAATATTATTTTGTGACATGCAACATATTCGAGGGATAATTTTTCATGCTTTGTATTTTTTTTTGGAAAAGAAAGATTACTTACCAAAAATCCTAAAGCAAATGGATGAAGTGTGGAATAACATAACAGTGACAAATTAATATGCAGCTTCATGTGACAGCTATCAAGTAGTGGTCTATCAGACAGTAACTTCTACCACATTATTTCCAAAGATTGATTTTAAGAGGCATTCCATTTTCTGAAATTGCCTCTTTTTCATGCTTGATGTACCAGTAAATGGACAACTTAGGCAAATTGCTAATAATTATGACTCAGTGAGAAGCAGTCTGGAGAAAGCAAATGTATCAACATAAACAGCTCTTTCTGAAGATTAAAAAGGAATCAGTTGCTCCTTTCTCTCTTCCAAAACAAATATTTGACCAGCAGTGCAGTATTAATTTTAGATACAAATAAATAGCTTTAAAATTCTTTTTTTTTCCTATAACTTTATCAGGCAGAGATATTTCTTTGATACTATTTACATAAATATGCCATTTATTGTACTAGGTACTTGTGAAATTATTTTTGTGTATTTGACTCTGAATTGTTGGTGGACATGTTATCCCATCTGAAATTCTCGTACAGGTGCATTTATTTTTGTTCTCCTTTTGTTTCCTTTAATTATTCTAGTTGAAGTCAATGTACATTTTGATCCCAGATCAGCAGAGTCAGCTAATTTCAATATGGGTGCTCACCAGTACTGGGCAGTTAGCCCAACCACATCCATTGCTGGTTGTGATAATTCTTGCCACAGAGTCCTCAAGTATAGATGTAACAATTCAAGCAATGTTGTGTGTACCAAAACTCTTCCTTCTATGTTAAACAACCAACTCATGTCCAAGTTCACGTGGCAATAACATGTCCAAGTTCAGCTTGGATACAAGAAGTCCTCCTGACAGAGGTCGGGATCCTCAACAAAAAATGAAACAAAAAAAAAGTTATTAGAAAGAGGAAACCCAATAAATAATGCATGCACAATCTCTATCCCTTTTGGTTTTAATGCAAATAAATTAGAGAGACTGCATAAGTACTTTAGCAGTGATGATATAAACCAGAGTTGTATACTCTGAATCAGACAAAGAGCTGAGCGACACCATATGATTTCAGTAAGTAATTTAGCAAATGTCATCTTCACCTAATATTAGAGTGGATACTTCAGGTTTCATTGCAAGGATAAAGATAATGCCACAGGATTAGATCAGATTAAAAATGCAGGCAGTCAGGAGAACCAGGAAAGGAGAACCTGCAGTCTCCTTGGAAGCTTATGCATAGCTCACATATAGACTTTCCACAGATTAAATAGATGAAGCGAGGTCTGGCCAAAAGATTTAACATTTTAAATATTTTCTTTGTGCAAGAACAGAAGCAGTCTGCTTGGTATTTTTTTTTACCTTAGCTTATTTTGAAATAAACCAGAAGGGTAAGAAATAAGGTGTGACATAAATCAATTCAGTTTGAAAATGTATATTCATAAATCCTAGCCATCTATCAAACACTGGCCTGCAGCTGAATAAAGACTATGTAAAGGAAGTCAGAAAAATATTTAGATTTTGTATAAAACCCTTCTCCAACAGATTATGTTGGTGGATAATTGAAATCAGTATTTTCTGTTAATATCTTAGACTTATGCAAGATGCCTTGAAAATCCTGCTCTTGTTTCTCTCCCCTTAATATCAGCTTGTTTTTGGACCAGTACAGAGTCAGCCTTGTTGATGCAATAAAGAGATTACTCAAACCCAATGTAAGTATGTTTCCGTTTTCTCTGATTGTGAGCTTTGGAATAATTAGTTACCCTACACAATGATTGAGAATGTAGTGGAATGGCATGATTAATGTCAATGTAATACTTTAATACTTATTAGGTCCAACTTCAATTGAGACGTCTTATCTGCTTGACTCTTGCATAAACTAGAAAACTTCTCTATTTAGCTGACTGATATGATACACAGTTTGAAACTAAATGAATGAAATTGCTCCAAGGATGCATGAGATTATTTTTTGATCAAAGTCTATTTCAAGTTATCAAAACCAATTATGCTTTTTCTTTCATTAGTGTTAAACTAAGTACTGAATTATTTGCTTACTTTAAGCTTGTGATTTTTCAAAATTCTTTTAAAGTAAGATAGGGAGAATTTGGTGCCGATGTGTTCCTCAAGGGCAAGGCTGGCAAGATTAGGGAACGCTAGCTGTTTAAGGATTTTGGGTTCTAGTCAGGAAAAAGAAGGCAGCATATGTCAGGTATAAGTATCTGGGATGAAGCAAATTCTTTAAGGAGTTTGAGTTTGCATGAGTGCTTTTCAGAAGGAAATCAGGAGAGCAAAAAGGGGATTTGAGATACAGTATATTTGGTAGATAATGTAAAGGAGAATTGTGGGAGACTCTATAAGAATATTAAGAAGAAAAAAATAACGAAGGAGAGAATAGGTCTCCGTAAGGATCAGTGTGATCTCCCACGTGGGGAGGCACAGGAGACGATGAGGTCTTGAATGAGTACCTTGTGCCTGTATTTACCATGAAGCGGGACATGGAAGCTGGTGAGTTCAGGAAGGGAAGAGCAATGTTCGGTTTTATGAAAGGGAAGGTGTTGGTGTTCCTGAGGCACATAAGGGTAAATAAATCCCTCTTGAGGAAAGTAAGGGAAGAAATTGCTGGGATTCTGGCAGAGATTTTTCTATCTTCCTTAGCCCCAAGGGAGGTTGCATTAATTTAAGAGCTGCAAAGACAAGCCAGGGATCAAGAAGCTGGTGACTTTAACATTAGTAGTGGGAAAGATACTGGAGGATATTGTGAGAGACAGAATTTATCTGCATTTGGAGAGGCAAAGACTGATTAGGGGTAGTCTGCCTTGGCATGTGAAATTATGTTTCACAAATTTGATTTTTTTGAAGATATAGCAAAGGGGAAAGGGCAGTAGACAACTGCATGAATTTTAGCAAGGCTTTTGGTAAGAACCAAATAATTGACTGGTCTGTAAAGTGAGATCACATGGGCTTCAGGCTGAGCCAGCCAGCTGAATACAAAATTTGTATGGTGGAAGGAATCAAAAGGTGGTAGTGTAGGTTGTTCATCATATCGTGAGTCTGTAACCAACCAGTGGTAGGCCACAAGGATTGGTGTTGCTCAATAAGACCATAGGACATAGGAGCAGAAATAGGCCATTTGTCCTATTGAGTCTGCTCTGCTCTTCCATGCTAGCTGATTTATTATTCCCTCTTCACCCCATTCTCCTGTCTCCTTCCCTGTCACCTTTGAAGACCTTACTAAGCAGGAACCTTTCAACTGCTACTTTAAATAAGTCATCCTCCATAGCCATTTATGGAAATGAATTCCACAGATTCACCACCCGCTGGCTGAGGAAATTCCTCATTATCTCTGATCTAAATGGATGTCCTTTGGCTCTGAGACTGTACCCTCATGCTCCAGACTCCCCCACGACTGGAAACATCCTCGCCACATCCGCTGTTTCAGGCCTGTCAATAGTCAGCAGGTTTCAATGAGATCCCCCTTCATCCTTCTAAACTCTAGTGAGTACAGACCCAGAGTCATCAAATACCCCTCATACATTAAGCCTTTCATCCCCTAGATCATTTTTGTAAACCTCTTCTGGCCTTTTTCCAGTATCAGCAGATCTTTCCATAGATATGAGTGATATGAAATTGCTCACAATACTCCAAATGTGGTCTACACAACACCATATAAAGCCTCAGCATATATTGTTGCTTTTGTATTCTATTTCTCTTGAGATAAATGTTAACATCTCATTTCCCTTCCGTACTATCGACTCAACCTACAAGTTAACCTTTAGGGAATACTGCACCCATGACTCTCAAGTCCCTTAGCCATCTCCAATTTCTGAATTATTTTCCAGCTTGAAAGTAGTCTATACTTGGAAGAATAAGGGAGGATCTAATTAAAAACTACCGAATATTGAAAGCCCTAGAAAGAATGGACATGGAGAGGATGTTTCCCACAGTGGGGTTGTCTGTGACCAGCAGGTACAGACTCAGAATATAAGAAGATCCTTTTCTTTAGCCAAAGGGTGGTGAATCTGGCAGTCTTTGCTACAGATGCTGTGGAGGCCAAGTCACTGGGATATTTAAAGTGGAGTTTGATAGGTTCTTGATTAGTAAGGGTGCCAAAGATTACAAGGAGAAGGCAAGAATTTGTTGTTGAGAGAGATAATAGATCAGCCATGATAGAATGGCAGAGCAGACTTGATGAGCCAAATGGCATAATTCTGTTATTTCTTATGGTCTCATGATCTTTATTCTTTCCACCAAGGTGTATGACCATATACTTCCCCATGCTGTATGCTATCTGCCACATCTTTACTTATTCTCCTAACCTGGTCAAGCTGTACTGCAGACTCTGCACTACAACTCAAGAACTCATGCTTTTCAACACTACCTACCCCTCCACCTTTCTTTGTATCATTTACAAACTTGACCATAAAGCATCAGTTTTTTAGCATTTGACATAAGAAGTAGTGGACCCAACAGAACACCACTAATCAATGGCAGACAGCCAGAGAAGGCCCCCTTTAATTCCCGCTCTTTGCCTTCCGCTAGTCAGCCAGTTTTCTGTCATTCTCATTCTGTTTGTCTGCCAATTCCTTGTTCCTCTGTTGTTTGCCATCTATATTAATGATTTAGATGAGAATGTTGGTGACATGATTAAAAAGTATGCTGATGACATCAATTTGTTATTGTGATGAACAGTGAAGAAGGTTGCCCGGGGTTACAAAAAGGTCTAGATCAAATGAATAAGTGAGCAATGAATCTGAATCAGGTTTATTATCAATGGCACTTGTCATGAAATTTGTTGCTTGTGGCAGCAGTACAGTGAAAGATTTAATAAATTATTATGTTCAAATGAGAAATAAAATATATAATAGTGCAAATGTGAAATAGAACATAGAAATCTGCAGCACATTACAGACCCTTCAGCCCACAATGTAACCTACTCTAGAAACTAGAATTTCCCTACCATATAGCCCTCTATTTTTCTAAGCTCCATAAACCTATCCAGGAGTCTCTTAAAAGACCCTATTATATCTGCCTCCACCACTGTTGCTGACAGTGCATTCCACGCACCCCCAACCCTCTGTGTGAAAAACTTATTTCTGACATGCCCCTTGTACCTACTTCTAAGCACCTTAAAACTGTGCCCTCTCATGCTAGCCATTTCAGCCCTGGGAAAAAGCCTCTGGTTATCCACATGATCAATGCCTCTCATCATCTTATACACCTCTATCAGGTCACCTCTCATCCTCCATCGCTCCAAGGAGAAAAGGCCAAGTTCACTCAACCTATTTTCATAAGGCACACCCTCCAATCCAGGCAACATCCTTGTAAATCTCCTCTGCTCTCTCTCTTTCTGTAATGAAGTGACCAGAACTGAGCACAGTACTCTAAGTGGGGTCTGACCAAGGTCTTGTATAGCTGTAACATTACCTCACAGCTCTTGAACTCAATCCAACAGTTGATGAATGCCAACACACCATATGTCCCCTCAATCGTGACACTAGAATAGTGATGGGTTCATGGACCATTAGGAAATCTGCTGGTGGAGGTGAAGTTCCTGTTCCTAAAAATATTGAGTGTGTATGTCTTCAGGCTCCTGTACCACTTCCCTGATAATGGAGGCCTGCAGGAGGCTCCTGTACTCCTACCCTGATGGTGGAGGAATGGAATGGAAGTTGGAATTTAATTCCAACAAGTGCAAAATGGTGTATTTTGTGAAGTACGAACTGGCAGGATACATACAGTGAATGTCTGGGGGAGTGTTGTAGAACAGAGAGAACTAGGTATATGAGTATATAGTTTTCCTGAAAGCAGAGTCACATGTAGACAAGCTGGTGAAGGAGGCATATGGCATGCCTATATTAACTGAACGAAGCACCAAGTCCAAATGTTGGAACATTATGGTACAGCTCTACGAGACATGGTGAGACTGCACCCAGAATGTTGGTACAGTTCTGGTCACCATACAGTAGGAAGGATGTGAATAAATAGAGAAGGTGTAGAAAAGATTCACAGCGATTTGCTAGAACTTGGGACAAACAAGAGAAAATCTGGAAATCCAAGCAATATACACAAAATTCTGGAGGAACTCAGCAGGCCAGGCAGCATCTATGGAAGAAAGTATGGTCAACCTGGAACTCAGGGACTTGATTTATAAGGACTGACTGGATAGGCTCAGGCTATTATCCTTAGAGAGGAGGAAGCTAAGGGATGATCTAATTGGACCCAGATCACTGGTACTGTAAAGGGTTGTGCTAACCACTACACTGCGATGCCTCCTGTTTGCTTGGTCATTTATGTTGCTTATTTCAAATGATTAGATAATTGAATATTATAAAGTAAAAGACAATTTATAATTATCAGGAATAATGTGTACAATTTTAATGGCATATAATAACAATTGCATTCATTTCCGAACATAGAGACTAATCTGTTTTAAGTGAGATGTGTATGCAACTTAACAGATTAATCCGTGGTTTTGTGCTTAGCCATGAAACATTATTTTAAATGGCTGCCAGGACTTAAAATTTTGTCTCAATAATCACTAACTGTTAATTACTATCTTTTCTTTTCAGGGAAAAGTGCTTGTATTTGCCCCTCAGAGAGGCAGTACTCTAAACCAGTTTTGCAGCCTTGCAGAAAAAGCCTGTTTAACTGCCCAGAGGCTTGTGAATTACGACGACCATGTTTGGAACTTTCACCTCAAGGTCAGAACTCTCCCAATATTAGGGAAGCATCACAATCCGTTTTGCATTAGGAAAGGATCACAAGAGTTTTTTGACAGATACCTTAAATGCCTCTGACTGCAATATACCCCCTGGCATCTCCTCCTGTATTATATTAATTATGTTCTTGTGCAGCAAATCCTCTCAGACTACCTCGCCTGAAGCTGTTCATTACAGGAAGTGCTTATTAACACTTTATATGCACTCTTTAGGATGACAATTCCAGTTTTTTGAATTTTACTCTAATTTGTACCATATTGGTTATCTTGTACCTGTGCCAAGTCTAACTGCTTGGCACGTGATCAGCGACATCTTCCCTTCTCTTCCTCAGGAGCTATTAGAGTGTCCCTGCCAATAATCATTAGTTTAGAATATACAGGCATTTGACTTTAATAAAGCCCATACACTTTATTAAATAATCTACTGTCTTCTTCCAAAGGACTGGCTGTTGCTGGGTGCTAGTTGCCCTCTGATACAGGCTCCAAATTTTCATACTTTAATCTTTGCAGTTAAATTTGAGAACATGTTCAACTACATTTAAATCATTATGGCAGACCCCAAGCTGATTCCAAGGCAATGTTCAGGACTAATAACTGAGCAGTAGTGAGAAATAGAATACAGGCTGGTTTTTCTTTGTATATTTGCTCCACCCGGAAGGATATTGCTAATGACATTTTTCCATACAAACTGAAAGTGCAGAAGAGAAAGCTATTCCCAACCATCCCTACACCATCCCACCCAGGCTTCAAAAAAATTGTTCTCTGTATTTAATAGCAACCCATAAGACATAGGAGTAGCTCTGGGCGCATTGGGTCTGCTCTGCCATTTCATCATGGCTGATCCATTTCCCTCTTAACCCCACTCTCATGCCTTCTGTGCTTACTTTTTTTTTGCAATATTAACCTGTGTGTCAAAACCAAACTTGGACACATACATTTCTGTTCCATCATCATTAATAAACGTGACCAATATTCCCAACGTAATTGCGAGACACCACTGTGGATATCTGAACAATTTGAATACCTATCTGCATGTTCAGAACTAGGATCAGATTTATTATCACTGACATATATTGTGACATTTGTTGTTTTGTGCCAGCAGTACAGTGCAATCCATATTAAAAATTACTGTAAATTACAATAAGTAGTGCTAAAGTCAAATATCAAGGTAGTGTTTGTGGGTTCATAGACTGTTAATAAATCCAGTGGTAGAGAGGAAGAAGCTGTTCTTAAAACTTTGAGTGTCTCCTGGCTCGTGTATCTCCTCCCTGAGGGTAGAAGTGAGGGGTGGGCATGTCCTAGATGGTGAAAATCTTTAATGATGGGTGCCACCTCCTTGAGACATCGTCTTTCTCCCAGACTCTCCCAATTTCCCAACCAGGTTAATCAATTATTTGTACAGCACTTTATTTAGTATATCATACGCTCTTACAAGGGCCTTTAGAAGTTTATATAAATGAGATCCAAATATATATTCCTGTATTCAACATTTGGAAAATTAACTACTTCTATAAATCCATGCTGGCTCAAACGGATCTGCTGAAATTTTCAAGTTGTTCACATTTTAAGCGCTTATAAACTCTGGTAATTTCTTGACAATAGAGTTTAGTCGTAATGGAATATTATTTCCAGGTTTATCCTGCTCACCCCCAAAAACAATACAATAGGATGTTTAATATTCCGGTCTAGAATCATTCTTAGAACCTTCCTACAGTATAAACTGGTTTAGCATTGCATCAATATTTTTGAACCTCACCCACAGAACTACTGTTATTGTATCCATTGAAAGATTTGCGCGCTTTAATTCACGTACTTCCTGATTGTATGGAAGTAAGCCTGAGCCAAACTTAATACCTTAATAGCTGGTTTACATCACTTACTTTTGAAAGCTTTAATGAACTTCATTATATTATAAATGTTATTAGTTAACTGTTTACCTAGTGTTAGTTAAAACTGAGCTTCCTTTCAAAACTAAATCTAATAAAGATTTTTGATCGTGGAAGATATTATTCCAACAAAACAGTCTTGAACACATTCCAAAAAATTGCTACCTTTCAGGCATAAGCTAGTGTGCTTACTACAATCTAATATGGAAGTTAAATCATCCCTTAAAGCCACTCTGCCCCTGCCTCATGCTTGTCTAATTTCTGCAATTATGCATTCTATCATTAACAGTTGCTACCAGAGCGGAGTATATGCAATTCCCAGTCCAGTCTTAATTCCTTTTCTGTTTATTAGTTCAACCTGGTGAGTGTCCGCTGCCTATTATCTTCCTGCTATCATCTTTTCATCAGTGAAGTGATTTCCCCTTTAATCACCGAGGCTGCACTATTTCCTCGATATTTCATGTAAGTTTGTAACCTGGTATATTTAGTTTGCAGTCTTGATCACTTTACAGCAATATCTCAGTGATGGCTACAACATCAAACCTTCCAAATTGAATTTACACTTGCAATTAATACATTTTCGTTCCTTTTACTATGTATGCAGTATAATTGCTAATTCAAGCCATAAACTCTAACCCAGCCCTCGACTCTAATGTTTTACTTACATGTTTCAATTTTCTCTCTCCTAGTTAAATTATATCCTTTAGGTTTAACCTTTAGCTGAGTACATAAAGTTCAGTTTCGGAATACATGACCATTCTCTTCCTTTTAATTGGTTTTAGAACTAATTTAATCGCCTTGCGACCACTCTCTTTAATCTTTCTGCTGGGAGCCTGGTCTCAGTCCAGTTCAGCTCCTTCCTTCCTCTGCTCTAAAAGCAGTCTCTGTCTTTCCCACACCAGGGATACGTTTATCTGAAAACTCTATTTTTCTTGGCCAATTTGCATACAGATTTGCTAATAGTTTAAAACTTGAGGAAATTTTTTTTTGATTTAGCTTTTAAAAATAATTTTGCTCCAAGCAGGTTCCTTAGCCTGCAACTTCCCAACATGGATTATCCTTGCCCTTTCGCTGTATACTGTCAATCACACTAATCACACACTGATCCTCTACTTACAGTATTTACTGAAGTCTAGGGCAAACTGTGCAAATACTTCTTCCTCTTCCCTATGTATTAGTTTCTCTCCAACTCAATGACTACATGCCAAAAAAATTCAATGTTGAGATAGCAGTTATTTCAGGATACTGTACAGAGCTGCTTTAAAATAACTGTCTATTTCACACTAGAATCTGTTTTCATGTAGTTAGAGCAACAAGCTAAGTAATAGAACATGGAACAAAAGTTCACATAAAGAAATAAATTACTTGATACCAATAATGCTTCTAATGTAGATGTGAATGTGAAATGAGTCCTAAATGACCAGGTAATTATTTGCTGGTGCTTGGTCTTGACTTTTACAAATACTCTCAAGTGGAAGTTTTCATCTAGAGCATGGGTTCCTAACTTTTGTTTTAATGCCATGAACTCCTACCATTAACCGAGGGGTTCATGGACCCCAGGTTGGGTACTCCTGCTCCAGAGAATCATCATTCCCTCTAGTGTGCATTTAGAACATTTTCATTTAATATTTAAAACCATTCTATCTTCAAAGGTACTGTAACTAGTTAGAATAATACAGGGATAACATTCTTAAAGCCTTTGGAGCCATGTCCCATTACAAAACACAGTTCTATAATGCGGGGTAGAAAATTAGGATATAAATATAATGAGCTATTTAAGGGCCACTCCAAAACGTCAGTTGATGTAGACGTTATATAATGTGCACTTGAGATCTCTCTGGCACTGGGGTCCTACAGTTGGTTCCCGGACCTTGCTGAATTAGTGACAGTGGTTGCCCTGATGTTAGACGAGGACAGAAAGACCCTTAAAACAACCCTGTGGCTCTCAGGGAAAGGCACTTATATAAAATTTTGAAGATCCACTGATGGCGTTTCTGAATAAAAGTTAATTTAAAAGCAGTGGAAAGTAAATCTGGGTTAAAAAATACTTACCTTTTGCCTTGTAATTATTCCTAGAATTTCACAATGTGGCATTTCCTCTTAAGATGTGTGAATCTGCATTTGACTACAAGGAAATAAAATGTACAAGGTATAATTTGCTGAAGACTCTCAGATGATGGGGTTCTATTTCGTGACATTGTGTCAGTCTCAAATTCCAAATAGTTAAAGTTCCAACAGTAATTCTCAGCTGTGACAGTAAACACCGGTGTCAGATACCAGAAGTTTTTGGTTAGCAGTGATATTTCCCACTATGCCTCCTAGGTCAATGACATTTATTTGATTAAAAGACTTCATCAGTCAGCAAATTCCTTATGCTTATTATTATTGACAGCTAATTGCCAATAGATTCTGACTTATTGATTAAGCAAAGTCTGAACAGTCACTTTGATCTGCAAATGGGCATACAATCACCACCAATCTGTTTGGCTCTTCCTACATGCTTTTGTCTACTGTAGCAGGGTACTCCATATATAAACAAGAGAAAATCTGGAGATGCTGGGAATCAAAATGCTAGAGGAACTCAGTACACCCTTCATCATGAAAGGCCTTGATCTGAAACGTCGACTGCTCTTTTCCATTGATGCTGCCTAGTCTGCTGAGTTCCCTCCAGCATTTTGTGTGTATTACTCTGTATATAATTTTGAAATATTTTGCAGAGAAGGATATACTTATTTTTACTATTCAGGAATTGCTGTCATGTTCTGTTGAAGTGGCCTTAATAGACAAATTCATGAAACTGACAATAGAGTAGGAGTAGGGCTATCAAATTTACTTTAAACTGATTTTTTGCTGCATGAAATGTATGCAAATGTTTAATAATATGTCATCTTTTTAGTGGCATTTTTACAGCATGAAATACTACAATCACAACATTTTGAGCCCTGATGCATTAAAAAGCTTATATGTGCGATTGTTTCAATTAAACCTATTTTATTTTATTTATCTACCTTTCATGTGCTGTTCAATATTTATTGGCTGTGAAGATTGTTAGGCAGGTAGGTGGCTTACCACCAGGAGTCTGTCCTCGAGTTCATTATCCACATATGTGGGCTGTGAGGAGGTTGCTTTGCTATGATTCTTAGTGCCCTGTTTTTATTTTCATTCATGGGTGAGAGTGTCACAACTTCTGTGGTCAACTAAATATGTGAAATCTTTCTTTAAATAAAACCCCAGACCATTAGTCCAGTTTTACGATCTGTAACTGAAATTGGACCAGTTGAATTCCACATTGAGTTCAATTGTACAAATGCCAGTGCATTCTGTAGACTAATTAATCATGGATGTCTATCCTTAACATAGATTTCATTCCCTCCCTTAAATGTTTTTATTCTGTCACTTTTGTAGCCAGCAATTGGCATAACTAACTGCTTTTATTTGGGTTCTTATCCCAGTTATACATTACTCAGTGGGATTTATGATTCTACTCTGTAGTTTTTCCTGAGGCATGCTATTTTTTTTACTCCATCCACTGTGATCACAGTTCAAAATCAAGACCGCTTTCATATATTCCCGCATCCCTGAGTTAAAAGATTTGGAGCAGCAGCCCTTCTCCATCATTTGTCAAATGAAAATGAGTTAATTTCTTTAAATATCTCTTACCTTTATGGAATTCGAAATCCTAATCTTAAGGCTTCCAGTGCATTTTTGCAAGTGTAATGTTTAGAATTGCCTACAGTGTATTAAATGTGAGTTTTGTTCGCTTACTTAAGTAACATGAAGTGCTTTGACATACAATCAGGCAAATGTGAGCTACAAATGATTGCATGACTACCTTGTCTGTTGAAAGATTCATATTGACTGAATACTTTCAATGGTCAATAATCACAGGCATCACCTTTTTCCAATTAACCTCATTTTATTGGCTCTGGAGCATGCCACTTAGTTAGGCTTTCTTCATCACCCTTCAACTCAAAACATTTTTGCATTGAAAATTGCTGGATGTGTGATCCGATAATGGGGTTTCTGGGACTTTGATGACGGGGCAAAGCATATATCTCAGCCAATGAAATGTCAAAAATAATTTATGTGGCATTTATGATGTCATAAAACACAAGGCTGAGAAGAACATTTTCTGAGGTAAATTAGTTCGATCAGGTATGAAAAAAGCTGAACAATAGCAAAAAATAATTAAAATGAGACAGGACTAGAAGAAATGTGAAGGTAAGAAAATAACTTTTTAAAATCTACAAAAATAATTTCAGACTTGGCATTTTCTGGGCCAGTGAGTTATGTCATGAGTCCTGTCAATATCAGGAAAAGGTCCTTTATGATATTAACTATGAGTCATTGTTCTTTATCATGACTGCAACAATTTCTTGAAACCTGTGAATTGTTAAAGGGAAGATGATATGTTGGCTAAATTAATAATGAAGCAATGCAAATCATTCAGCAGTTATTGGTGAGTGCAAATGTATGGGGCACCTATAGGAGTTGCACAGGAGTGAGATATATCAGCTGGTTGAGTGGTGTCGCAACAACAACCTTGCACTCGATGTCAGTAGGACGAAGGAATTGATTGTGAACTTCAGGAAGGGGAAACTGGGCAACACACACCAATCCTCATTGAGGGATCAGCAGTGGAAAGTGTGAGCAGTTTCAAGTTCCTGGGTGTCAATATCTCTGAAGATCACAGCCCACACATACAATAACAAAGAAGGTATGACAGTGGATATATTTCATTAGAAGTTTGTGGAGACCTGGTATGTCACCAAAGACTCTTGCAAATTTCTAAAGGTATACCGTGGAGAGCATTCTGACTGAATGCATCACTGTCTATTAAAGAGGGGCCATAGCACAGAATTGTAAAAAAGCTGCAGAAAGTTGTAAACTCTGTAGTTCCATCATGGGCACCAGCCTTCCCAGCATCCAGGACATCTTCAAAAGGCAATGCCTCAAAAAGGGCCCATCCATCATTCAGGATCCCCATCACCCAGGTCATGCCCTCTTCTCATTGCTACCATCAAGAAGGAGGTACAGGAGCCTGAAGGCACACACTCAACATTTCAGGAACAGCTCCTTTCCCCCCTCCATCAGATTTCTGAATGGACAATGAACCCATGAACACTACCTCACAAAATGCTGAAGGAATGCAACAGGTCAGGCAGCACCCATGGAAATGAATAAACGGTCGATATTTTGGGTCAAGACCCTTCAACAGGATTTCTAGCATCTGTAGAATCTTTTGTGTTTATGTACGTTACCTCACTGTTTCTGTTTTGCTTTCTTTTTGCAATTCTTATTTAATTATATATGTGCACGTACGTGTGTGTGTGTATAAAATTAAAAAACTATAAATTACAATGAGAAATATATATATATTTATTGTATGGAATGTACTGCTGCTGCAAAACAACAGATTTCACAACATATGCCAGTGACATTAAACCAGCAGATTGCTGGACGATGTGTACAGGAAGAGTCAATGGAAACATGAAACTCTCATTGATTTTCCCAAAAAATTCTGATCTTATATATGGATTCTGAAATGTTAAAGTCTGTTTCCCAGTGAATTGATTTAATTGCTACTGTTGATGTGAAGCTTACATAGACCATGATGATCATTCACCCTCTTCCTCCCTATCACCAAAAAACACCTATTCAAAAAATCATCAAGGAAGTGCAGAAAATCCCATTCTGGGAGTTGGTCCAGTTCCTGAAGTCCAAGCAACAAGTACCCAGGAATTTATTTTGAATGAGAGATGTCTTCTACAGTATTCTCCGACCCTCTATGAATAGATATGTTGATATTGATCAGGATCATGTCCGGAATATTTGCAGTGAATTCAGTCACTAAAGGTTGGGTACTTAACTCTCTTGTAAAAATACTATTCCAATCACCTGATCTAGTCCTAGCTTTTGTGATTTACAATCATATGCCCTCAAACTGTTTCCTTGTGTAGCCACCATCTAATAGACACTAGAAGACACTAGACACTAGAATACTACAGCACAGTACAGGCCCTTCGGCCCTCGATGTTGTGCCGACCTAATCAAATCTATGTGAACCATAGAACATTATAGCACAGAAACAGGCCTTTTGGTTTGATTGTGTTCCTTTTGTTATTTTAAAGTCCATAGTTTTTCAGAATAAAAGTATAGTTCCAGAAGTTTATTCTGAGTAACTAAGAATCTTCAAAATATTGGTCCTGCCCCTGAATCTTTCTCAGACCTCCATTATTACCTGATACATTATGGGGTCAATACCTCAAGACACTTTTTGTCAAATGAGGCCTAATCAAGGTCTTGTATGTACAATATTGTGTTTTATATTCATTCCCCCTTGCACATAGAAAAAAATAGCACAGGAACAGGTCCTTCTGTCCGTGAACTTCTGCTGAACTAATTAAATTAGTAATCAAACACCCAACTAAATGAATCCTTTCTGCTTACATAATGTCCATATCTTTCCATTTCCTTCACATTCATGTGCCTAAGTGCTTCTTGAATACCTCTATCGTATCTGTCTCAACCACCACTCTTAGTGGCACATTCCAGGCACTCATCACTCACTGTGTAAAAAAGGACTTCCCCTGCACATCTTTCAACCTGCCCTTGGAGTTTGGAGTTCAATTTTGCCGCCATTCTATAAGGAATCTCTATACATCTTCCCCGTGGAATGTGTGGGACTTCTCCACGTGCACCTGTTTCCTCCCACAGTCCAAAGGTATA
The DNA here is from genome assembly GCF_048418815.1 of Hemitrygon akajei. Classification (NCBI taxonomy): domain Eukaryota; kingdom Metazoa; phylum Chordata; class Chondrichthyes; order Myliobatiformes; family Dasyatidae; genus Hemitrygon; species Hemitrygon akajei. Next base: position 38,170,532 of record NC_133130.1, read on the forward strand.
CCAGGTAATTGGTCGTTGTAAGTTGTCCCATGATTAGACCATAAGACAAAGGAGCAGAATTAAGCCATTCAGCCCATCTTCTGAGGAACATATCTATCCTGAGTCTTGTGAACTATTCCCGGAGCACCTCTGCTCTGCCGTCATCCCCACCAGTATTCTCCTCCAATCCACCTGGCCAAGCTCCTCTCTCATGCCTCTATAATTCCCTTTATTCCATTCCGATACTGATAACATTATGACTTGTGCTTCTCCCTCTCAAATTGCGGTATGAATTCAATCATATTATGACCACTGCCTCCTAAGGGTTCCTTTACATCAAGCTCCCTAGTAAGATCTGGATTATTATACAACACCCTGTCTAAAATTGCCTTTCCCTTAGTAGGCTCAAGCATAAGCTTCTCTAAAAAGTCATCTTGTAGGCTATCAACAAATTCCTTCTCCTGCGATCTGACACCAACTTGATTTTCCCAACCCCTTGCATATTGAAGTCCCCCATTAGAATTGTGACATTATTCTTATTACATGCCCTTTCCAGCTCCCGTTGCAATCTCAACCCCACATATTGGCTACTATTTGGAGGCCTATATATGATTCCCATAATGGTTTTTTAACTCCACCCCCAAAGATTCAATGTTTTCTGACCCTATGTCACCTCTTTCTAAAGATGTAATTCCATCTTTTACCAACAGAGCCACACCACTACCTTTGCCTTCCTGCCTGTCCTTTTGATACAAAGTATATCCTTTGATGTTAAGCTCCCAACTATGACCTTCTTTCATCCATGACTCAGTGATGCCCACAACTTCATACTGACCGATCCCTAATTGCACCATGAGTATATCCACCTTATTCTGAATGCTACGTGCATTTAAATACAGCACCTTCAGTCCTGCATTGTACGCGCATTCAATCCCGAGCTTACCACCCTTGAGGTTCTGCTTCTCAGCTTCCTTCCTAACTCCCAGTATTCTGTTTTCAGGACCTCCTCCCTTTTTCTACCTATGTCATTGGTCTCAATATGTACCACGACTTCTGGCTACTCGCCCTTCCTTTTCAGGATGTTGTGGATGTGTTCAGAAATATCGCGGACCCTGGCACCTGGGAGGCAAACTGCCATCCGTGTTTCTTTTTTTGCATCCACAGAATCACCTCTCTGCCCCCCCCCCCCCCCGACTATAGAGTCCCCTACTTTCTGCCATTCTCTTCAGTTCCCTACCCTTCTGAGCCACAGGGCCAGTTTCAGTGCCAGAGGCATGGCCATTGTTGCTTCCCCCCAGGTAGGTTGTACCCCACAACAGTACTCAAAATGGAGTACTTATTGTTGCGAGGGATGGCCACAAGGGTGCTCTCCACTATCTAAAATCTCCCTTACCTCTCCTGATAGTCACCCATTTATCTGTCTTCTGTAGCCTCGGAGTGATTACTTCCCTCTACCTCCTGTCTATCACTGCTTCACTTTCCCTAACAAGGCAAAGGTCATCGAGCTGCAGCTCCAGTTCCCTAACTCGGTCTCTAAACAGCTGCATTTCGATGCACCTGGTGCAGATGTGGCCATCAGGGAGGCTGGTACTTCCCTGAAAATTCCACATCTGACACCCAGAACAGAACACTTGCCCTGTAGACATACCCCTATTCTCTCAAGAGTTAAATTAGAAATCAAGAATTATTTTATTTATTTTAATTTATTTAAGTCTATTTTCTAATTATGATTTATAATTTAAATTTTTTATTATATTTACTTGGATTTGTACTTCAGGGAGCACGAAGCGCAGAATCAAATATCGTTCTGATGATTGTACGCTCTAGTATCAATTGTTTGGCGACAATAAAGTAAAGTAAACTTACCCACTTACCATGCCTCCGCCTGTTCTCTCCGAAGCCCAGTTGAGCCACAGCCTTACCACTTTGCCAGACGGTGCTCTTCCTTTGTGGAGACTGGTTTTTAAAGCTCTTTGCCTCACTTGCGCAAGAACACTTGCACTGCGTCTGTGCAGTACTCCAATTAAAGCCTCCTGTTGATAAAAACGTGCTGCTTTTCAACTCTCTTTGCCTGTATTGGGTGGGAATGTTTCCACTGCATCTGCGCGGTACTCCAATCAAAGGTTAGGGTTTATCAGGGTTGTGGGATTGCTGGAGCAGCGTGGCCCACAAGGCCAGAAGGGCCTTATTCTGGCTGTATTGCTAAGCAAATAAAATACAAATCCTAGAAGTACAGGTGATGTAGCAAAAACAGCATATATTGTCCATATCTGCTTGCCTTCAAATTTTGGAGGTCTACCGTCATGGCATTGGGATGGAATTGCGGGAATTTTGGCCCAACACTGAAGAAAAGACGGTGTTCTATATTCAGTCAGAATGTGTGACTTGGAACGCAACTTTAGAGGTGATAGGGTTGCCCACAATCACACTATTCTCATTCCTTCACTCTGGTCGAGTTTACAGGGCCAGGAGATAACTGTCTTAGGCTTCCAGTTTAGTCTCTGATACACTGTAACCAGAAATGTTAATAATGGGGATGATTGTACCATTGATGAAAGTCAATGTGAGATGTCCGGAGTTTTTCTTGGAGTGAAAAAAGTTCTGCAATAGTTAAACTTGATGACATGGCACATGAATGTAGCAGCTGTGAAGGTGAAGTGAGTTCAAATTGGATAAGTTCTGAAGACGGAAGAGGAAGAAACTTCTGCATTCAGTTTGTGTATGTAGTGCTTGGTTCAGATCTGGCTGAGGAGAGTTATAATGGCAGCAGAGCTGAGGGAGCTAATTTAATTGATTCAATGATAATGAGAGGGACATTATGCAAGGCTGGAGTCACGTTACACTCAGTGGTCACTTTATTTTGTACACCTGTGCACTACTTGTTATTGCAAATATCTAATAAGCCAATCATGTGGCAGCAACTCAATACACAACAGCATGCAGACATGGTGAATAGGTTCATTTGTTATTCAGACTAAAGTCAGAATGGGGAAGAGATATGATCTTAGTGACTGTTGACGGCAGATGGCGTGGTTTTAATATCACAGAAACTGCTGATTTTCTGGGATTTTCATGCACAACAGCTTCTAGAGTTTACAGAGAATGGTGTGGAAAAACAAAAAAAAGCACCCAGTGAGTGGGAATGTTTTGGGTAAAAATGCGTTCCTAATGAGAGAGGTCAGAGGAGAATGGCCAGACTTGTTCAAGTTGACAAGAAGACTACAGAAACTCAAATGACTTCACATTGCAAAGGAGTTGTGCAGAAGAGCATCTGTGAATGTGTGACACATTGAACCATGAAGTGGATCGGCCACAACAGTGGAAGACCAGAAGCATCCGCTCAGTGGCCACTTTACTAAGTCCAGAGATACTTAATAAAGTGACCAATGAGTCTATAAAGCAACAGGAAACTTTGGCTTATTCAAGACTTAAAACTAAGCCCTGCTTGTAGATAATGTTTATGGCTTAATTGGAGGACATACTATTAAAGGCCTTCAGGCATGAGATGTTTCATGGGACAGTGGCTCCAATTAATAGATTATGGCAAGGAAAATAGACTATTAAATTATATAGAAAGCTCCTTAGAGGTTGTGATTTCAAGCCATGGTTGCGATTTGTTGGCAATTTATGGATCTGATCAGAATAGTCTGTTTCTTATAAGCATATTGGGATTTTGATTGGAGGGATTTAGTTGGAAAATTGCCTTATAAAGCTACCAGCTACATCTTAAAGGTGCCAGCCAGTGGTGTAGTGGCATCCACACCAGAGTTTGAGGCGAGTGTTCCCGGGTTCAGTTCTGGCCAGCTCCATGCATGCTTTCCATCCGTGCTGGATTGAGCGTCGAGCTAGCAACTTGGCAAGGTTGTCCTCTGATGCGCCACAAGCTGTGGAAAGGAACAACGTCTTAAAGGTGGAAAGAATGAGTTCAGAATTAGGACAGTAGTTCGAAAAGGTAAAGCAATCAAACATAGGATTTTTAAGAGAGCAGTTACTGATTCTGATTTCAGTGCAAATGATACCGGATGGTAGAAATACTGAGCTGCTGAACCTGTGATAGGTTATTTGTTTGTGTTTATGGAGTGTGCAGAATGCTGTTCTGCTTTTGTGCAACGTCTGTTCTGCACAGTTTGACTCCTGCTAGCATGTTGCAGTCATTCCCTTTGCAACTGAACCAACGTATCTAAACGGTGACAGAAGCACTTTGTTTTCTGTAGGCTGCATGTTATCCTCTTATCCCCACTGTTTTAGCATAGCATATAACCAGCTGGAGAACTACAAGAAGGCTGATAATGCAAGTTATTTTCTTTTGCCTCATCTTAATCTTGTTACACAAATGATTGTGAAGGGATTCATGAATTTTAATTTTGCACTCTGCATTAGCTCTTCATGTCATGCTCCCCACTTGCCCTCTACAGGAAATGGCAATCCCAGCCTTATACTTTTGGGGGGAGAGAATTGATTATGATCATGGTAGTTATGCAAGAAAAATGGACTTACCAACCACCCACGAAGATGATTAACACTGATCAGGAGGAAAAGCTTTGCCTCTTAAACTTATCACCTCCATGTCAATATAACATATTTTGTCCTTTGTTATACAGTGGTTTCAATAGCACGTTCACAATATACTGGCAAAATAAAATTACTGTGCTAGTCTTGAGGTTTCTGTTCAACGATGCATTTGTCTGAACAACTATTCTTTATACCATTCTCCTATTGTTAATCAGGTTTAGTATCACCAGCAGATGTGAAATTTGTGAACTTTACAGCAGCAGTACAATGAAACACGATAAATAAAATAGAAAAACTGAATTGCAGTTAGTGTATACAGTTATATGTCTATTAAATAGTTAAGTTAAAATAAGTAGTGAAAAAAAAACCAAATAAAAACGTAGTGAGGTAGTTGTCATGGGTTCAAAGTCCATTCAGAAATCGGATGGCAGAGGGGAAGAAGCTGTTCCTGAATCGCCAAGTGTGTGCCTTCAGGCTTCTGTACCTCCTTCTCAATGGTAATAATGAGAAGAGGGCATGTCCTGGGTAGTGGAGGTCTTTAATGATGGATGCTGCTTTCCTGAGGCACTGCTCCTTGAAGATATCTTGGATACTATGGAAGCTAGTACCCATGATGGAGCTAATTTAACATGTTTCTGCAATTTACTTTATCTTGTGCAGTAGCAACTCCCCCCCCCCCCCCCACCCAATACCAGATGGTGAAGGAGCCCGTCAGAATATTCCCCATGGTACATTTGTAGAAGTTTTCGAGTGCTTAAGTTGACAAACTAAATTTCCTCAAACTCCTAATGAAATATAGCTGTTGTATTGCCTTCTTTCTAGCTGCATCGACCCTGTTAGTCCAGGTTAGATCCTCAGAGACATTGACACATGGGAACTTGAAATTGCTCACTCTCTGCACTTCTGATCCAATCCTATCAGAACAAATCCTATGACGATTGGTTCATTTTCCCTTGTCTTACCCTTTCTGGAATCCATGATCAGCTCTTTGGTCTTGCTGATGTTGAGTGCAAGGTTGTTGCTGTGACACCACCCAGCCAACTGGTATACCTCTCTCCCATGTTGGCGCGTGGGCAAGTGGTTAAGGCGTTTGTCTAGTGATCTGAAGGTCGCTAGTTCGAGCCTTGGCTGAGGCTGCATGTGTGTCCTTGAGCAAGGCATTTAACCACACATTGCTCTGCGATGACACCGGTCCTAATGCCCTTCCCTTGGACAACATTGGTGGCATTGAGAGGGGAGACTTGCAGCTTGGGCAACTGCCAGTCTTCCATAAAAAAAAACCTTGCCCAGGCTTGCAATTTCCAAGGTGCAAATCCATGGTCTATACACTACACACTACACTACATACCTCTCTCCCGTAAACCCTTTCATCTGAAATTCTGCCTACAATGGTTGTATCATCACCAAACTTATAGATGGCATTTGAGCCATGCCTAGCCACACAGTCCTAGGTGTATAAAGAGTACATGTTCCTGTGGTGTGCCAGTGTTGATTGTCAATGAGGTGGAGATGTTATTTCCAATCCACACAGATTGTGGTCTTCCAGTTAGGAAGTCAAGGATCCAGTTGCAGAAGGGGGCACAGAGGTCTAGGTTCTGTAGCTTTATGATCAGGACCGTAGGAATGATGGTGTTAAATGATGAGCTATAGTCAATAAACAGCATTCTGACATATGTATTTGCATTGTCCAGGTGATTCAAGGCTATGTAGTGAGCCATTGAGATTGTGTCTGCTGTAGACCTATTGTGACGATAGGCAAATTGCACAGGGTCCAGGTCCTTCCTGAGACAGCTGTTGGTTCTAACCTCTCAAAGCATTTCATCACTGTCGATGTGAGTGCTACTGGACGATTCTTGTTAAGGCAGCTCATGCTGGTATAATTGTTGCCCTTTTGAAGCAGGTGGAAACTACTGATCATAGCAATGAGAGATTGAAGATGTCTTTGAATGCCCTCGCCAGTTGGTTGGCACAGGTTTTCACAGCCCTACCAGGTACTCCATCGAGCCCTACCACCTTGCAAGGGTTCATCCTCCTGAAAGACAGCCTCTGGAGATCACAGGGTCACTGGATGCTGCAGGGATCCTCATAGCTGTGGTTTTATTCTCCCTTTCAAAGTGAGCATAAAAGGTCTTGAGCTCATCTGGTAGTGAAGCATCACTGCCATTCATAATGTTGGGTTTTGTTTTGTAGGAACTAATGGTCTGCAAATCCTGCCAAAATTGACGTGCATCCGATGTCATCCCCACCTCACTTGGAATTGTTTCTTGGCTCTTAAAATAGCCCTTCACAAATCCTACCTGGTTTCCCGCATCACTAGACCTAAATGCCACAGGTCTAGCCCTCAGCAGACTACGAACCTCCTGGTTCATCCATGGCTTTTGTCTTGGATGAACCAGGAGGCACACACTCACCCGTGCAGGTTTTAATGAATTTGGTGACCACTCTGGCATGCTCATCCAGACCCAAAGATGACTCCCTGAATACAGTCTAATCCACTGATTCAAGGCAGTCCTGTAGGCACTCCTGTGCTTCCCTTGTCCAATCCTTCTTGGTCCTCACTACTGGTGCTGCAGTCTTCAGTCTCTGCCTGTGCTCAGAGAGTAGAAGTACAGCCACGTGATCAGACTTTCCAAAGTGTGGGCATGGGGTAGAATGGTAGGCATTCTTGATCTTGCTGTAACAGTGGTCCAGTGCGTTGTTTCCTCTGGTACTACAAGCGATTTTTTGATAATTATTTAGTAACTTTTTCAAACCAGCCTGGTTAAAATCCCCCAAAGTGATGGGGAGAGCATCAGGATGTGGTGTTTCATGCCCGCTGCTTGCATCACTCAGTTCGTCTAGAGCCTGTTTGACATTAGCCTGAGGTGGAATGTACACCGCTATTCGTTTCCCTATTTTCCATGCCCCCCCCCCCCTTCTCTCCCTTACTTTCTTCACATTCAGGTTTGGATTGGAAAGTTGTTGCTTTCTGGTAATGGTGGTATGTTCTCCATGTATGAACCCAAGCACTGTCAATCTTGTCAAATCACTGTCAAACATGGTAATCACCATAGGCCAATTCTGAGAATCTTCCCAGGTCAAGTCTTTTGATAAGGAACCAGGCCCTCTCTTCCCCCCCCCCCCACCCATGCCCCCCCAAGGAAGGGGTGGGTGTCCTTTGTTTACATTTCATAATGGTTCATCAAAGTGGTAACAAGATTATATCCCTAGGTACCTCTTTGTCCAGTGGGCTGATAGTTAAAGCTGAATGGATATCCTGCCATATTTGTAAGTAGGATTTTAGTATGAAAACTATCTGGGTGCTCATGACTCAGTGTGATCATGTTTACAGGGCCCCTTTGATTTCTTCAGTGCAAGGACTATAAATTGAAAATATTTTACTTTAGATCAGTAATTGTTTTACCATTCCATCCTAGAGAAAGAATGCAGGATTTGCTGATGATTTTCTTCCCAGTTCAGCTCGTTTGTTATCCACTAGGAGATCCAGCGGTACGGCCCTCTTGCTGCTTTCTGGCATATGCTGGGTAGACATTCTAGATTAGCCAGCCTGTTGCCAAAGTAACATTTATAACTTATCAACTGAAGGACTTGAATTTTCTTTGAGTTCCTTCCCCACCCTCTACAATTCTGTCCTGAAAGCATCAATTATACCGTTCCACAAGCATCTGGCTACCCTCCAGCAACTCATTGAACGGTCATTCTTTGTTAGAAAGACAAAAGTCTGCCTTTACTTATCCCACCTGGGGGCATCAGAATTGCAGCCGATTTTACTCTTGTTCAATTTTCACTCTTCAAGCAGATATTACTGGTTGGCATTCTGGAGCAGGAGCCCTGGCTGCTTTACTTTTCACCTCCCCTCCTCCCTGCTCACTCTGCTTATTCCATTCTTAATCTTGGGCGGGGGGGGGGGGGGGTGGGAACGTGATTGTGAGAGACCTAAAGGAGTGTCTGCTGCTTCTCTGGGATCATTTATGTCAGAGCATGTTGTGGATCAAACTTGGAACCTAACTACAATTCAGTTCTACACAGGGAGTATTCTGAGTGTAAAACGAGGACACAAATCACATCTGAGTAGATGATGATAAGGTACAGCGAGAATAAGAAATGCTGGTTTGAAATTCAATTTGGTGTATATTTCATAGAACCAGAGTAGCATTACGGTGAACCTTGCCGACTGATTGCAGTATTTTCAAATCAAACAATGTTCCCTTCGTGATTTACGCTACCTTTGCCATTAGTTCTGCTGTCATTTTAGGTCTGTAGATTAATTTCCAGTTTTCTCAGTAGCTGGACCAGGACTTCGCCTCAAACTTCATTCCCTTGAATTTGACATTTCAGCCTGTTCCAATAAATAGCAGAAGAGTAAATTAAAGCAAATCTGGGAAGAAAGGCAACAAAATGTCGGTAAAGGAAATTCAGAATTCAAAGACAAGTGGGGGAAACAAGTGGAATAGAAAATACAACAGATTTAGAGTTGACACAATACATTTGGACAAAGAGAATGGTGACATAAAGAAGATATGAAATAGAATCACAAATAGGCCATTTGGCCCTTTGTGCCAGTGCACTCTTTTATTAAGACTATGCCACCTGCCCATAAGATCATTGTTTAATAGATTCTTTTACTTGAGCACCATGTTCCTGCACTAATCCCAAATTCCTTTATCAGTCTCTGCCTTGAATATACTGAGTGACTGATCCTGCAGAGCACTCTTGGGTAGAGAGTTCCAAAGATACACTTTTCAGGGTTGTTAATCATGGGCATTAGCCTCCTCAGCATCGAGGAGACCTTCAAAAGGCGATGCCTCAAAAAGATGGCATCCATGATTAAGGACCCCAACCATCTAGAACATGCACTCCTCTCTCATCAGAGAGGAGGTCCAGGAGCCTGAAGACACAAATTCAACGATCTAGGAACAGCTTCTTCCCCTCCTCCACCATCAGACTTCCAAACGGACAATGAACCCATGAACTCCACCTCATTATTTTTGTTCTTTTATTGCACTACTTACTTTTTTTACTAATTAGAATGTATTGCAAATGATAGTGCTTTTGCATATGCACTGTACTGCTGCAGCGAAACAATGAATTTCATGACATGTTTCAGTGATAGTAAAGCTGATTATGGTTCTTCCCTCTGGGAAAGGATTGATTTAGCTTTAATAGATTTAAGGAAAAGATAGAGGCAAGAAGACAGCAGAAAAGTATTCAGTGGAGTTTAGTATTAAATGTTTGTGCATATATTGAAGTTTGAGAAGTATTGAGAATATACTTTAAAGTGTCATTAGCCTAGTGTCTGAAGTCTTTAATTATAATGTATGTGTATAAATGTTTTTGTTTTTGCTTTCTTAGATGAAGAATGAGAAAACTGAGAGATATGATGAGAACCTCCACTATCCTGTGCTCATCACTCTAACTAAGCAGGGAACAGCGATCTATCCTCACCCAAGCTGACCGTGAATGGACTGATGATTTCTTTCGTTCTTCTAGAGGTCACTCATTAGTACAAAAGCACAGTTCACTATTGTTTTCTCCTATTAGGGATTATAGAAAGAATAGATTGTTTTTTGTCGAAGAGTATGTGAGATTCCACCAGTGTAAACTAACCCCATAATATCAGCAGAATTTGTAACGTTCCACATTTCCCCCAATTAAAGCAGTTTGCCTCAGTGAAGGTGCTTGTAGACATGGAATTGTTTTTCTCTCTGATTGCTTTGCTGTTCAAAATGCAAAGTCTTTTATTTTTAAGATTTCTTTTCCTAAAGACATTTTCTTATCTAAAGAATATTATACTCATTTATTTTTCAATAAAGTTTGTTTTTAAAAGTAATCTTAATTATTAATAGGAATCTGAAAACTTTTTTTTCACTCTTTTGGCATAACTCTTGTTTGAAGCAGATGTTTAAAGCCTAGGTGCTTACTGGTTAGTTTAACTATCAGTGTAAACTTGAGTACTTAACAAGGCTTGTCCAACCTTCTGCCCCTCCCTTCCAATTATGCATGATTCGCCTCAATGCATTGTGTAAAGATGTAGGAGTGTGCTGAGTGGTTTTTCTCTGTTGAGGTGCAAGGAATCCTGGAGTTTCTTACCTTTTTTTAAGAGAATGAACCATTTGCAATATCTGGTTCTATCAACTCACTGTGGTAATGTTTTTTTTAATCTATGCTTTGGGATTATTATTGTTAAGACTCGATTTGATGAAATTCCCAAAGTGATACTTAAATATTTCCATATTACAAATCTCAGGAAAAACTCTGCTGCTACACACATTCACATTGAAAATGGCACCAAATATCTTAATACCGGTGAAGAATGCCTTGATAGTTATTTCTTATATCCAAATGCTGTTTTGATTCTATCTTCTGAATGAAGTTAAAACTTAGAGATGTGCACAATTACATTTTTTTGCTTTTGCATTCCTGTTTTGTGCTTTTCATTGCGCTTTCTTTGTCTTTCTCCTTTCCCATTGTTAAGCAGGAGCTGAAAGAAGGGCTTAGCAGTTAATACTGGGATCTAGTTGTAGTGGTATATACAGTAGCAGAATTCAAGAAGCTGAGCAAATGATGGAGGCTTAGTGTTGCAAACTGAGAAGGAAAATTGTTTTTAATTAGCACCTTGGTAAGAACTGCTGATTATTAGCGATTGGTTTTGTGAAGAGCTTTCAGCTGAGTAATTTGTGCAGCCATTACAACAGTTTTGTCAGAGCTCCTCTCCTGTTGTTAAACACAAACAGCAGATGATAACGGCCCAAGATGAGTTTTTCAAGTAACAATTTACATTACTGAAGAAGTATCAACTGTAGTGAGGTGCAGCTCGTAAAGAGCTAGAAAGGTGTTTAAAGCTGCAAGGAAAATATGGTTAATTGTCAAGATAACTTTTAAAAAAGATTTTGCAAAAATTTCCATTACAGTTATAATTTATCTATATGCAAGGAAGTGTGTATACATGCCTGTAAACTTATTATTTGGCCATACGGGGTTTGCCCTGATCCAGCCAAGTAAAGCAGCAATCAGTGCCTCCGACTGATAAAGTTTTAACATTATTCCAGATCCAAAGCAAATTAAGTGAGCATAGAAACCTCGAAGTAAATCTTGCACTGTACTGATGTGAATGAAACACCGTGCATCCCATGCAGTACAAACCTTCAACTCAACTTTGTGGCAATGGTCCCAGTATAAAATTTGGGGGGTGGGGTGGGCTAGGTAAATATCTGAAATTCAATGTGGTTTCAGAAACTGGGGACCTTCAGAGATGGATGTCATTAAGTGCTTTCATCATAATAAACTTTAAACTGTTGGCTTTATGAATTGCCGGGCAGTTTTGCTTTTGCTCAGAAAGAGATTGCCGTGTCTTAAGTGCGACAAACCCTATTAGGAATTGAGGCTGTGCTTCAAGCATACTTGGCTTTTCCACTCCCGGTATGATTGTTGCCTATTAGTCAGCATCTGGGAAGATCTTCCTCTGGCAGTCTTAGTTCAAGAGCTTTCTAGGCTTTGACCTGCTTTTTTCAAAGCATTCTCTGAGGAATTTTCTAAGAAGTGAATGCCAGAGGATTTGTGGCCTCTTTTTTTATTAATTCCATTTCAATTTTCTAACCTAGTTATATATAAAAATAAGACTTCTAATGTTTCTTGATAATTATTTGTTCACTGTTCCTTTTGATGCATTCCTAAAATGAATGATTGTGAAAATTATAGTAAAATGTTGAAGGGTTTTGATTTTTGGGGATGGAATTGTTAAGCTGAACTTTCCATAGATCTAATGTAAAATGCCATTGTCTAGTGAAATGAGCAAGTGTCGTTAATTTCATATTCGTATACTATCAATCCAATAAACATATATAAAATATTTAGCAGGGAAATGTGGAACAGGCAATTGATTCTATTCATGAAGAAAACCTAAAAGCCGCAATCACAATTGATTTATCAAGGTCTTCTCTGTAACTGGAATCTATTCTACATTCCAGTATCTCACTTATAATAAACATGTAAAGTTAATTAAATTTGTATTATCTTTGTCTTTGTTGTAATGCTATTTTACTTATATTCTCAACTATGATGATACATTCTGCACTATCGACCTTGCTCTTTCACCTTGGTTTCTATTTTTAAAAAAATAAAATGAGTGTTGGAAGGTGCTTTGTACTGTTCATTTAGTCATGTGCAATGCATCTCTCCAGAAGCAAATGTCTGGTACCTTGAAAATCCCATTAGAAGAGCTGAAGAATTTAATCTACAAACTATCCTTGGCCAGTCTCCTGTGTGTTTGACAGTACTGAATCATTGAATTAAGATGAAGCTTTATACTGCGATGCCATAGAAAAAGGAGTCATTTTTAAAATATTCACTTTTGCTGCTATATGACTTGTTTGCTTGGCAATTTACATCCACACAGCAGGCCATACATTGTGTTTACATTGAAAGTGCAGTATTTTGGTAGTTTACCATCATGCTAGTTATGTGAGAATATTCTCATTCATGCATACATTTGTGTTGTGAGATTGACAGCCCGAATTAGATTATTACCATCCATGGTGCTGAATGCTGTACTGAGGGAAAAATATCAAGAATTACAATAAGTGTGCTAGATTTCTTCATAATCTGTTTTTATTTCAATTTAATATTACTGTAATTGGGAAATCCATTTATGCAGACTGGTGAAGCTTTGTAGGAATAAGTATTTACAAAATTTGTGTTCACAAAAACCTAGTACTGTATTCCACATCTAAAATGAACCTTGTGAGATTATTTTGCACCATTGCAGGAAATTATTTGGGTCATTAAACCTGTGCCAGCTCTCTGAAAAACTTTCCCACAGTCACATTCCTTGCTTGTTATTCATATTCTTCCTTTTTTTTTCAATTTTCGTTTTCAAATATTTACCTTATAAAAGCTACTATGAATTATTTTGGTAACTTCTGATAAGGAAATCCAGTTTTTTTTTACAATCCTTTGCATTCTAAACACAAAATATAATCTCTTGCTCTTCTGATATCCAATGAGGTTCATGTCTTTGTAGCAATTATCTGATTGATTATCTTATCAATGCGCTTGCTTTTGCACACCACTGTTTACTGTTCAGCTTTAAGGGCCATCCTGTTCAAAATTGCTGTGGCCTTAATAACTTTTTAAAGGTAAGATGTGTAAAAACTACTTCATGCCCTGGATTTTGCAGTCTGCCAAGCAAGATGGATGACGCTGATCTCAAAAAAAAATCTGCCCACTGATTTCTAGTGATCTTTAAGGTATGTATGTCCCTTTTCCTGATGTTGCCTACAGTCAATTGTTAGTTCTAAGTGATCCCTAACATTCAACAGCCAATTGTACTGGATTATTCTCACAAATTGCAAAGGAGGAATGTAGTAAAACTTCTAATGAATGTTTTAAACAGAAAAGTACAGTATCGTACTAAACCTTCAGCCCATGATTTTGAGCTGACCCTTTAACCTTCTCTAAGATGAATCTAACCCCTCCCTCCCAAATATCCCACCACAACCATGTGCATATCTAAGAATCTCTTAAATATCTCTAATGTGTCTATCTCTCCTGGCAGTGTGTTAATGCATTTACTACTTCTGACATCCCACTGTACTTTCCCCCCCAAACACCCTGAAAAGTTTTGCCTTCTTGTATTGGTCATTTCCCTCCTGGGAAAATGTCTTTGGCTCTCCACTCTATCTATGCCTCTTAGCATCTTGTACACCTCTTTCATGTCACTTCTAATTTTTCTTCACTCCAAAGTGAAAAGCTCTAACTCACTCAGCCTATCCTTATAAAATATGCTCTCTAATCCAGACAGCATCTGGCAAATCTCCTCTGCACCCTTTCAAAAGATTCCACATTCTTCCTCTAATGAGGCATCCAGAACTAAACACAATGCTCCAAGTGTGGTCTAACCAGTTTTATAGATCTGCAACATTACCTCACAGCTCTTAAACTCAATCCCCCACCAAAGAAGGCTAACACAACATGAATCTTCTTAACCACCTTCTCAACTTGTGCTGCAACTTTGAGGGATCTATGGATGTGGATGCCACAATCCTTCTATTTCTCCACACTGCTAAAAGTCCTGATATTAACCTTACATTCTCCTGCCTTCCAAAGAGAATCTCTTGACACTTTTCCAGGTTGAACTTCACCTGCTACTTCTCAGCCAGCTCTGTATCCTATCAAAAAACACAAGAGATTCTGCAGGTACTGGAAATCCAGAGCAACACACAAAATGCTGGAGGAACTCGGTAGGTCAGACAGCATCTATGGAGGGGAACAAATAGTTAGCTTGGCCTGAAACATTGACTGTTCCCCTCCATAGGATCTCAGCCAAAAATGTCAACATCTTCTTCCCCTCCATTGATGCTGTCTGACCTGCTGAGTTCCTCCAGCATTTTGTGTGTGTTGCTCTGCATCCTATTGATGTCCTGTTGTAACCTGTGACAACCTTCTATCCACAACACCACCAACTTTCATGTCATTTGAAAACTTACTAACCCACCCTTCCAATTCCTCATTCAAGTAATTTATAAAAATCACATCCACTTTTTCTATCTTCATCAATTTATTTCATCACTTCCTCAAAGAATTCAGTCAGGCTCGTGAGACATGATTTGCCCCTCTCCAAGCCGTGCTGACTATCCCTAATCAGATTATGCTTTGCCAAATGTTCGTAAATCCTGTCTGTAGGAATCCTCTCCAATAGCTTGCCCAGTACTGGCATAAGACTTCCCAGTTTATAATTCCTAGGGTTATCCCTATTATCTTTCTTTAACAAAGGAATTACATTTGCTACCTCCAATCTTCTGGCAATGCTCCTGTGGTCAGTGAGGACAGAAAAATCATTGCCAAAGGTGCAGCAATCTATTCCTTTGCTTCTTGTAGTAACCGGCAGTATATCCTGTCTGGCTCTGGCAACTTAGCTTTCCTATGTTTTTCAAAAGTTTCAACACATTCTCCTTCTTATTACCTTAATTTTAAGTATGATGCAGGGTACTATATAAAGATTGAACCTACACATGATTAAAAGGTATGTGCTTTATATGTTTATAACATTTTTTAGTGTGTATGTGAATGAAGTACAGTTTATACACAATGTTTTCAGGATAAAGTATTTGCTAAATGATTAGGTTTAGCACATCATTGAAAACATAAATCATTATCTAATTAAACAACATTTTCTGCAATTCGAAGGAGAGAATTCTGCAGATACTTGACATATTTGTCATTTCAATAGATTTCTCTTCATTGTCATGAGGAACACTGCAAAACAGCAGAAACTGAGGAGGAGAGCTGAATTGATTACGTAATCAACTTGGACTTTCTGTATTAAACTGAACCTGCCCAGAAATCTCGAGTTTGGTGTCAGTTTCAGGATGTAATCACAATGAACACTGATCCAGCCAATATCCTGACCAATGATTAGAACAGATTCAGCAATATTGCTTTGCTTTTTAATAATTAAGACTATAAAAGGGGATTAATTTTGCAATTTTTTCCATTTATCTCCTGTTTTCAAAGATTAATCTACATCTTTAACTGCTGGAACAATGGAGTGAAATCATCGAGTAAGGAATTATTCTTGGGTCTCAAATTTAATGTTCCTTTTGCAATTGTGAACCTTTGGAAATCTTTACACTAGATTGACTGTGGATACTCAGTGATATTGAAGTGGATATCAAAAGATTTCTAGACACAAGTGAGGAACCATTGAGAGAAAAATCATTCACGGAGGATTGTGTGTGATCTTATTGAACTGACTGAAGAAACCTAATGGCCTACTCCTATTTTTTTTATTTTTTAACCTCGAGTCTTTCTTCTGGTGTAGTGTACACCATTTAACACCTTGGCATGTTTTAACCATTACCAAAGGAACACAATATATTAGCTCTTGTTTTCTTCAGCTGCTCCTGAGACTGATGTGCAGTGCCTTACAAGCTTTAAATTTCTTTTTATTTTTCTTGAAGATGTTTCTTATAAGCCTACATCATTTCTTACCATTGTGTGACTTCTCTGAATTCCATGTCTGTCACCATGTTGCTACAAGTTCAGAACCCTGGGATATTTGCAAACTCCATTTGGACTACCACTGCTCACATCCACAATATTATTAAGATCATGGATTTATGCTTCACAGGAATAGAATATGCCCATGATTGCTCAGCACTTCTACATGTAAAGCCTCCATCTACTCAGGTAAATCACTAGACTTCCACAATATCTGTCAGTAGTGTTGTGTAAAAAAAAAAGTGAATCTAAATTGCAGCACCAGGTACATTAACAACATGTATTTAACAATATTAATTTTGATGTATTTTTGTCCAGATGTTTAGCTGCCTAGTTGTAAAGCACTGTAAAACAGGGATGACCAGCTCTTCTGAAGTAAAGGAGTCATAAGATTCATACTGAAGGCTCGTTTGCCCAGTAGCAAAGACCAGCCATAATCACTCCACTGTTTTTAGCTGTAGCACATAATCTCAAGTCTATGTTTCAGGTATAGTTAGCTCCACCATGACTTGCCAACAATGACTAAAGCCAAGGGGAAGAAGTTTTGGATTTGTTCAGCTGTTACAAAATCTGGAACCCAAATCTCATCCAAAGTCCCAATTTGATCCCCAGAAGCTGATTTAAACCTTCCTGCAACCTAATGATTATGCACGGCCTTCTTGGTTTTGGTCTCAACCAACATCCTGATATTTCTCCTGTAAAGTAGAGAATAATATTTCTTACAAATCATTCAGGAAATAGACAAAGACAAAAAATTAATTGAATTGAAAATTTTGATAAAATAAAAGGAAGCATATTTATTTTTTGGGAAGTTGAAATCAGGCCTTCTGAGGAATACAAAGGAAGCAGGAGAGAACTTAAATATGGGTTTACAAGGGTTAAGGCGAATATGAAATGTCTTTGGCAAGAAGGATTATACAGAATCCAAAAGCATTTATGCATATATAAACACAAAGGTACTAAATTTTAGGACTACTGAACTGATTCAAAATGAATTTGGAATTTGGTTTATTATCATCTCATGTACTGAGATACAGTGGAACTCTTGTCTTGCATATTGTTCATACATATCAAATCATTACACAGTGTAGAACAGGGTAACACAATAACAGAATGTTATCTCATTGTCCTCAGCAATGACAATAAAGTTCTAATTAAATAGAGTGTAACAGCTACAGAGAAAGTACAGTGCAGGTACACAATAAGGAGTAAGATCGTAACAAGGTAAATTTTGAACTCGAGTTAACCTTATCATACTAGGAACAACTCAATAATCTTATAACAGTGGGATAGGAGTGGTCCTTGAGCATGGTGGTATGTCTTTTCAGGCTTTCGTATCTTCTGCTCAATGCAAGGAGGAGGAAGTGGGGTTTTTAAAAATTATGTTGTCTGCTTTACTGAGGCAGTGAGATACATAGACAAAGTTCACGGGGGGGGGGAGGTTTTTATGATGTGCTGAGCTGTGTCCATAACGCTCTGCAGTTCTGATGGTCATGGGCAGAGTAGTTACCATACCAAGCTGTTATGCATCTAGATGCAATGCCTTCTATGGTGCATCAATAAAATATGATAAAGGTCAACAGAGACAAATTTCTTTAGCCTCCTAAGGATGTGGAGGCATTAGTGAGCTTTTTTAGTGATGGTGCTTACGTGGTTGGACCGACACTGATGATCATTCACAAGGGCTTGAAGGTCTTGACCCTCTCAAATTCAGCACCATTGACATAGACAGGAGCATGTGCACTGCCCCCTTCCTGAAGTCCATGAGCAGCTCATTAGTTTTGCTGATGCCTGGAAAAAGGTTGTTTTCATGACACTTACTATCTTACGAATCTCTCCTTTCTTTACTCCAACTCAGCATTATTTAAGAAATGCCTCACTATGGTGGTATCATCTACAAACTAGTACATGGATTTGGACCAGAATCTGGCCACACAGTCATGAGTGTACAGGCAGTAAATTAAGGAGCTGGGGACACAACCTTGTGGAACACCTTATGGCTTGTGACAAAGTTAGCGGGGTACTAAATTAGTACTTTGCATTAGGATGGCAAGATAGGGGAAGAATATTCAAGGAGGAGATGTTTGGGTTACTAGGAAGGTTGACGAGGGTAAAGCAGTGGATGTTGTCCATATGGACTTCTGTAAGTAATTTGACATGGTTCCGCACGAAGGTTAGTTACGAAGGTTTAATCGTTAGGTATTAATATTGAAGTAGTAAAATGGATTCAACAGTGGCTGGATGGGAGATGCCAGAGAGTAGTGGTGGATAACTGTTTGTCAGGTTGGAGACCGGTGACTAGTGATGTGCCTCAGGGATCTGTACTGGGTCCAATGTTGTTTGTCATATACATTAATGATCTGGATGATGGGGTAGTAAATTGGATTAGTAAGTATGCAGATGCTACTAAGGTAGGTGGCGTTGTAGATAATGATGTAGGTTTTCAAAGCTTGCAGAGAGATTTAGGCCAGTTAGAAGAGTGGGCTGAAAGATGGCAGATGGAGTTTAATGCTGATAAGTGTGAGGTGCTACATTTTGGTAGGAATAATCAAAATAGGACAAACATGGTAAATGGTAGGGCATTGAAGAATGCAGTAGAACAGAGTGATCTAGGAATAATGGTGCATAGTTCCCTGAAGGTGGAATCTCATATGGATAGGTTGGTGAAGAAAGCTTTTGGTATGTTGGAGCATTGAGTATAGGAGTTGGGATGTAATGTTAAACTTGTACAAGGCATTGGTAAGGCCAAATTTGGAGTATTGTGTACAGTTTTGGTCACCAAATTATAGGAAAGATGTCAACAAAATAGAGAGAGTACAGAGAAGATTTACTAGAATGCTACCTGGGTTTCAGCACCTAAGTTACAGAGAAAGGTTGAACAAGTTAGGTCTTTATTCTTTGGAGTGTTGGAGGTTGAGGGGGGACTTGATTGAGGTTGATTAAGATTATGAGGGGGATAGAAGAGTTGACATGGATAGGCTTGAGAGTAGGGGAGATTCAAACAAGAGTACATGAGTTGAGAGTTAGGGAGCAAAAGTTTAGAGGTAACACGAGGGGGAACTTCTTTACTCGGAGAGTGGTAGCTGTGTGGAATGAGCTTCCAGTGGAAGTGGTAGAGGCAGGTTCAGTATTGTCACTTAAAGTAAAATTGGATAGGTCTATGGACAGGAAAGGAACGGAGGGTTATGGGCTGAGTGCAGGTCGGTGGGACAAGGTGAGAGTAAGCATTTGGCACAGACTGGAAGGGCCGAGATGGCCTGTTTCCATGCTGTAATTGTTATATGGTTATAAAGAACATTAAAGGTGAATATGTCCCAAGGGCCTGATGGGATCTACTCTGGGTTATTGTGAATGGCAAGTGGGGAGATTGGATGTTGTAGTCATAGACTTTCGTAAAGCTTTTGACAAGGTCTTCCATGGAAGGTAGACTCATATGGAGCCAGTGATCATTAATGGAGAATGTGTGGAGCAGGTTAAGACCTACAAGTATCTGGGAGTACAGTTAGACGAGAAGCTAGACTGGACTGCCAACACAGATGCCTTGTGCAGGAAGGCACAGAGGCGACTGTACTTCCTAAGAAGGTTGGCGTCATTCAATGTCTGTGGTGAGATGCTGAAGATGTTCTATAGGTCAGTTGTGGAGAGCGCCCTCTTCTTTGTGGTGGCGTGTTGGGGAGGAAGCATTAAGAAGAGGGACGCCTCACGTCTTAATAAGCTGGTAAGGAAGGCGGGCTCTGTCGTGGGCAAAGTACTGGAGAGTTTAACATCGGTAGCTGAGCGAAGGGCACTGAGTAGGCTACGGTCAATTATGGATAACTCTGAACATCCTCTACATAGCACCATCCAGAGACAGAGAAGCAGTTTCAGCGACAGGTTACTATCGATGCAATGCTCCTCAGACAGGATGAAGAGGTCAATACTCCCCAATGCCATTAGGCTTTACAATTCTACCGCCAGGACTTAAGAACTTTTTAAAAGCTATTATTAATGCTTTTGAGATAGTGATTTAGATGCATATCATATTTTTTTTTACTGAGTTAAGTATTGTATGTAATTAGTTTTGCTACAACAAGTGTATGGGACATTGGAAAAAAGTTGGAATTTCCCCATGGGGATGAATAAAGTATCTATCTATCTATCTATCTATCTCAGAGGTGAAGGCAAATGGAAATCTTGAAGACTTCATGGATTTGATTTCAAACTGGCTGGGCAATAGAAGACATGGGCTATTAGTGAAGGAATGTTATTCTGACTTGAGATCTGAGACTAATGGTGTTCCAGAGAGTTCGGGACCAGGACCTTCTTTTTGGCTGGTGAAATATATGCCTGATTTGGAAAATAAGTCGGCTGGCTGATTAGAAAGTTTGCAGGTGGGACAAAAATTGATGGTTTGTGGATATTGAGGATGGTAGTTAAATTATTCAACAGAATGTGGACCAGTTGGAAATGTAGATGTAGAAATGGAAGATGTAATCTATTCTGGGCAAGTATAAGGTACTGCACTTCATGAGGTGAAATGTAAAAAGAAAGTATACAGTAAGAGGCAGGGCCCTTAGCATTGAGGTGTTAGAGTGCAAACCATAGCTCCCTGAAAGAGGCAATAAAAGTTAGATAGGGTGGTAAGGAAGGTTTATGGCATTCTTGCCTTCATTGGTCATAGAGTTGATTATAAAAATTAGGAAGTCCTGTTTCTGCTGTATAAAACTGTAATTAGGCCTGATATGGAGTATTGTGTGCAGTTTTGGTCAACACATAACCGGAAAGATGTGAGGGCTTTGGAGAGAGTGCAGAAGAGCTTCAGGATGTTGCCTAGGTCAGAGGTTATTTACACTAAGGAGAGGTTGGACAAATATAGAATGTTTTCTTTGGAGCATCAGAGGCTGAAGGACAATCTAACATACAGTAAAACTATGAAAGACATGGATAAAATGGATTGCCTTTGTCCACAGGGTGAAAATGCCTAAAATAAGAGAGCATAGGATTGAGGAGGAGGAAGGGGAAAATTTAAAGGAGATTTGCAAGGCAGGGTTTTTTTTTAAAGTGCAGAAAGTCATAGATGTATGAAATTATAAATTAATGTCAGTCTTCAATTAAATTATTGGAAGATATTCTAAGGTACAGGATACTTAAGTATTTGTATAGACAGAAACAAACGAGAAAACTGCAGATGCTGGAAATCCGAGCAATACACAGAAAATGCTGGAGGAACTCGGCAGGCCAGACAGCATCTAGGGGAAGAGTACTGTTGACATTTTGGGTCAAAACACTTCGGCAGGACTTGTTTGTGTATTGGTTGTATAGACAGGGATGATTATGGATAGTCAATATGATATTGTGCGTGGTAGGACATTTCTGATCAATCTTATAGAGATTGTCGAGAAGGGTACCAAGAAAGTTGGTGATGGAAAGACAGTGGACATTGTCTATTTGGCCTTTGGCAAAATTCTGCATGGGTGGTAACTCCGGTAGGTTCAGTCACTTAGCATCAGGATGAAGGAATCAATTGGATTCAACACTGGCTTAGTGGGAGAAGCCAGAGGATGGTAATAGATGGTTGTCTCTTTGACTGGAGCCCTGTGACTAGTGGTGCACCACAGGGATCGGCGCAGGGTCTGTTGTTGTTTATTATCTGTATTAATGATATAAATGACAATGCGGTAAACTGGATCAGCAAAATTGCAGATGACGCCAACACTGCGGACATAGAGGACAGTGAGGAGTGCCATCAAAGCTTGCAGCATGATCTCTACCAGCTAGGAAAATGGCAAATTGAATTAAATGCAGATAAACCTGAGGTGTTGTACTTTGGAAGGAGAAACCTTAGCAAGTGAATGGTAGGGCACTGAGGAGTGCGGTAAAGCAAAGAAACCTGGGAATACAGATCCATAATTCATTGAAAGTGGCAACAAAGATAGGATCATAAAGAGAGCTTTTGGCACATTGGCCTTCTTTAAGCGGGGCATTAAGTACCTGAGAGTTGGATGTTATGTTGAAGTTGTATAAGATATTGGTGAGGCCAAATTTGGAGTATACTGTGTAGTTCTGGTTACCTATCGACAGGAATGATATCAATAAGCTTGAAAGAGTGCAGAAAAAATTTACAAGGGTCTTGCCTGGACTTGAGGTTTTGAGTTATATGGAACAGTTGAATAGCTTAGGACTTTATTTCCTGGAGCATAGGAGATTGTGGGGAGATTTGACAGTGGCACACAAAATTATGAGGGGTATAGACAAGGTTTTTCCACTGAGGTTGGGTGAGACTAGAACTAGAGGTCATGGGTTAAGGGTAAAAAATTAAATATTTAAATAGCACCTGGATGAGATTGGCAGAAGACACAGACCAGGTGGGTCAAAGGGCCTATTTCTGTGCTGTAGAGTTCTATGATTCTATAATGATGGGAAGTAATTAAGCAGATACTACAGCTAGCTTGAAGAGTTGTGTAAACGGGCACATGAACAGGAGCTGTTGGAGGTATAGACATGATGTAGAGGCAGATGGGATCACTTTCGAGTGGTATCCTGGTGGGTGCAGATGTTGCGGCCGAAGGGCATATTCCTGTGCTCTCCTGTTCTTCATTCTAAATGTATGTTTGCTCTGGGTAGAGCAGCAATCATTTGTTGCTCTCCTCCCTCGCCCTGCAAATGATTCTCCCTCAAGTGCTCATCCAATTTCCTTTTGAATGCGCTGAATAATTCTCTTTGTACTGCCATTAGAGGTAGTGCATTATGGATCCTAACCACCTGAGAGTAAACATGGTATTCCTTACATTTTCCTGGTGGCTTTTACCCAAAAATTTAAATTAATTTTACCTGGTCGTGGCACATAGAGGGAAACTGTTCCCATATCTAAATCAGACATAATCATACACACTTCAACCCTGTAGCACACCTTAACCTGAACCATTTCATTTTACCCACTTCAATAGACCTATCAACCACAACAACATCTTGCACTAGTTCAATTTCAGTATACATGGAAATGCTTAGATGCACTCCTCAACCTAATGGTGTAATTTCCCCCTCCCCCCCCCGCCCCCGCTATTGGGAGAATCTTTTACAATGAATGATCATCTTAATATGAGTGAATGACCAGATAGGAACAAAATCAGGAAGTACTATTGGCCACAAAGGATTTTGCAAATTTTTCAGGCTGTGGATACTGAGTCAACTTTCAAGACTCAGGCAGACAGTCTTTGATTAATTTAGGCTATCAGGAGAAAGCAATAAAGGTGGTTAAACAGAGCTGAGATACACATCGCTGAAGATAAATATAAGTTTGAGGGTCTGAATGACAACTTCTCTTAAGTATTAATGTGAAACACAATTTGGAAGTAATAGTTAAATGAAAGATAGATTTTAAATAAATGTACAGATACTTAAAGTTAATGAAATGTAGAAGTGAGGCAATATTAAATTTAGACCAGACTCTTGTTAAAGCCACAGTTGGGATAACGTGTTCGTCTTTGTCACCCCGTTAGAAGTGTGGATATTGGAGAAATGGAAATGATGCTATATTGAATCATTAGGATATCAGACACGAAGGGTTACTAATGAAAAGAAAAAATAGGTGTTTTTACCGACACAAATAGTAAAGTGCCGTCAGATCAAATCCCTCGTGGTGAAGGCACAGATTAAATTATTTGCTCCTCTAAAAAGCTTCTCTGCTGCAAGAGTTTACAATTCCTTGCAATGGTGAAATAATATCACCAACTGTGTACCTCTTCAGCAGTTGGTTGTAAAGTCTTGGAGCACAATTCCTTTAAGGATAACTCACCAACTGCATTCAACTAAGTTTTCACCTTAAATTATTTCCTGAAGTTGGATGGTGTTTGATATTTGTCCAGACATAATATACAGGCAGATATGGATGAAGTGCAGTAGTGACAACTAACTCTGAGTAGAATGAAACTCTGCTGGGTGGACACAGGGAAGAAGGGAGGAAGGGAGTACAGTACATGGAAGCATTTAAACCCATCATTGACATTCCAGGTCGCATGGAGTTATCTGGGAAATGGGTGGAAGCTGAAGGAAATAATTGAATGAAGAGTCTCCCACAGCTACATCAGTTCATGGTTGAGAGTAGAGGAGATAGAACATAGAATGGAACAGTATAGTACAGGCCCTTTGGGCCATGATATTCTATCGACCCTTTAACCTACTCCAAGATCAACCTATCCTTCTGTCCCACATGACCCACCATTTTTCTTTCATCCATGTGCCTATCGAGGAGTCTCTTAAATATACCAAATGTATTTGCCTCTACCACTACCCCCAACAGCATATTCCACTTACCTTCTGCTCTTTGTATGCTTCTTAGCTCTGACATCTCCCCCTATACTTTATTCCAAACGCCTTAAAACAATGTGCCCTCATATTAGGCATTTCCACCCTGGGGAAAATTTTCTGGCTGTTCACTCTATCTATGCACTTATCATCTTGTACACCTCAATCAGTTCACCTCTCATCCTCCTTGTCTCCAAAGAGAAAAGTTAAAGTTCATATTGAATTGTCATTCAACCGTACATGAATAGAGCCAAATGAAACAGCATTCCTCTGGGACCAACACCAACAGTCACACACAGCATGAGGCATACATAGCACATATAAGGCAGCAATTAAATATGGTCACACATAAAAAACATATAGTCCCAGGCCCTGAGTCCGTGAATGTTGCAGCAGTCTGCAACTGAGCACAATATATCTTGCCTTCTGCTGAGCAAACTCTGGAGGGCAGTAACAACTCCAGCATGGCCGCTGCACCACACCACTACAAGCAGTCTGGTGGAGCACAGCAGCTCCAACACCTCTCTCCTGGATGGCTGCAAACAGGTGACACTGCGGTTTGTGGCATAGTCCTCTTTACAACCAAGGCCACGCAGCTTCCCCGCCGTTCACCAATAAAACAGTGAATTGGACTTGCAGCAACCCAACAGGGACTGGCGATCACAAGAACAGCAACTAAGACGATCACTGTCTGAACACCACCTTAGTGCAGTGGTGCCTCTTCTGATGCAGTCAGCAGCACAATCCATACCAAGTTCAGATCCTTCAGTTTCTCCACCAACAAGCAACTTGCTGGTGGGGTAGACCTGCAGAACTTCAAGTTCTTAATGTCCAGCAGGGTCTTGCAATCGTAACAAATGTGTTTTTAAAAAAAAGGCATAACATCTTTGGTTGGCCCTGAAGATCACACTGCATATATGTGCACTGTTATCTTACTGGAAGGCAAGTCTGCTCAAACTATCCTTGTAAGTCATGCTCTCTAATCCAGGCAGCATCCTGGTAAACCTCTTCTGCAGCCTCTCTAATGCTTCCACATCCTACCTATAATGAAACACCAGAAATGAACACTATACTTCAGGTGTAGAAACATAGAAAACCTACAGCACAATATAGGCCCTTTGGCCCACAATGTTGTGCCAAACATGTATTTAGTTTAGAAATTACCTTGGGTTACCTATAGCCTTCTATTTTTCTAAGCTTCATGTACCTTAAATGACCCTATTGTATCCACCACCACCAGCAGCCCATTCCATGCACTCATCACTCTCTGCTTAAAAAAAACTTACCCCTGACATCTCCTCTGTACCTGCTTCCAAGCACCTTAAAACTTTGCCCTCTTGTGTTAGCCATTTCAGCCTTGGGAAAAAGCCTCTGACTATCCACACAATCAATGCCTCTCATCATCTTATACACCTCTATCAGGTCACCTCTCATCCTCCGTCGCTCCAAGGAGAAAAGGCCAAATTCACTCAAACTATTCTCATAAGGCATGCTCCCCAATCCAGGCAACATCCTTGTAAATCTCCTCTGCACCCTTTCTATAGTTTCCACATCCTTCCTGTAGTGAGGTGACCAGAACTGAGCACAGTACTCCCAAGTGCGGTCTAACACAGGCCCTATATAGCTGCAACATTACCTCTCGGCTCTTGAAAATAATCCCACAGTTGATGAAGGCCAATGCACCATATGCCTTCTTAACCACAGAGTCAACCTGCACAGCAGCTTTGGACGTCCTATGCTTGGACCCCAAAATCCCTCTGATCCTCCACACTGCCAAGAGTCTTACCATTAATACTATATTCTGTCATCATATTTGACCTACCAAAGTGAACCACCTCACACTTACCTGGGTTGAACTCCATCTGCCACTTCTCAGCCTAGTTTTGCATCCTATCAATGTCCCGCTGTAACTTCTGACAGCCCTCCACACTATCCATAACATCTCCAACCTTTGTGTTATGTTATCAGCGATTTTACTAACCCATCCCTCCACTTCCTCATCCAGGTCATTTATAAAAATCATGAAGACAAGGGGTCCCAGAACAGATCCCTGAGGCACACTACTGGTCACCGACCTCCATGCAGAATATGATCCGTCTACAACCACTCTTTGCCTTCTGTGGGCAAGCCAGTTCTGGATCTACAAAGCAATGTCCCCTTGGATCCCATGCCTCCTTACTTTCTCAACAAGCCTTGCAATGGGGTACCTTATCAAATGCCTTGTTGAAATCCATATAAACTACCTATACTGCTCTACCTTTATCAATGTGTTTAGGGACATCCTCAAAAAATTCAATCAGGCTCGTAAGACATACCTGCCTTTGACAAAGCTATGCTGCCAATTCCTAATCATATTATGCCTTTCCAAATGTTCATAAATCCTGTATCTCAGGATCTTTCCCATCAACTTACTAACCACTGAAGTAAGACTCACTGGTCTATAATTTCCTGGGCTATTTCTACAATTTCTTGAATAAGGGAGCAACATCTGCAACCCTCCAATCCTCAGGAACCTCTCCCATCCCCATTGATGATGCAAAGATCATTGCAAGAGGCTCAGCAATCTCTTCCCTCACCTTCCACAGTAGCCTGGGGTACATCTTGTCCAGTATTGGAGACTTAACCAACTAGATGCTTTCCATAAGCTCCAGCACATCCTCTTTCTTAATGTCTATATGCTCAAGCTTTTCATTCCACTGTACGTCTTCCCTACAATCATCAAGATCCTTTTCTGTAGTGAATACTGAAGCAAACTATTCATTAAGTACCCCTGCTATCTCCTTTGGTTTCATACACACTTTTCTGCTGTCACACTCGATTGGTCCTATTCTCTCACATCTTCTCCTCTTGCTCTTCACATACCTTCGGGTTTTCTTTAATCCTGCTTACCAAGGTCTTCTCATGACCCCTTCTGGCTCTCCTATTTTCATTCTTAAACTCCTTCCTGCTAGCCTTATAATCTTCTAGATCTCAATTGTTACTTAGTTTTTTTTTTAACCTTTTGTAAGCTTTTATTCTTGACTAGATTTTCAACAGCCTTTGTACACCACGGTTCCTATACCTACCATCCTTTCATTGGAACACACCTATGCAGAACTCCACACAAATATCCCCTGAAGATTTGCCACATTTCTGCCGTACTTTTCCCTGAAAACATCTGTTTCCAATTTATGCTTCCAAGTTCCTGCCTGATAGCTTCTTATTTCCCTTTACTCCAATTAATCCCTTTCCTAGCTTGTCTGTTCCTATCCCTCTCCAATGCTACGGTAAAGGAGATAAAGTGTTGTTAAACCAGGATTTTATAAAGTTGCAACATTACCTTACAGCTCTGGAACTCAATCCACTGACTAATTAAACACAATACACCACACATTTTCTTAATCACCCTATCAACTTGCCCTGCAGCCTTGAGGGTCCTATGTACATGAGCGCCAAGATCTCTGTGTTCCTCCACATTGTTAACAATCCTGCCATTAACCCAGTCTGAGATATACACTTATAGAAAAGAGCGGAAAGAAAAAACAAGCAAAAGGAAAAAACTATGTACAAGTAGGGAGTGTTTTATTTACAACATATTGATTTGTGAGAATAAAATCAGGCCTATGAGGCATTATGTAGTTAAACCATTTTCCCCAGTATGAATCAAATTGTTCCAGCTTATGATTAACAGATGCTGTTATCTTCTCCATTTTGTAAATGTCCATTGTAATTTCCATCCATGCATTTAAAGTTGGGCTCTCCTGTGATAACCATTTCCTAGTAAGAGTATTTTTACCAGCCACCAACAGTATATTCATTAAATATTTATCTCTTTTCAACCATTCTTGAGGTATATATCTGAAATATATGGTCTTACTCTCTAAGGGTATTTCACATTTAAAGATGTCACCGACCTTCATGTTACCTGCAAACTTAAATAATCAATTCTTCTACTTTCTCAACCAAATCATATATGAAATTCATGAAGTGAGGGAATCCCAGAACACTGCAGAAAGCTGGTCACTGACTTTTAAGTAGAATATATTCAATCTATT
Organism: Hemitrygon akajei; assembly: GCF_048418815.1. Classification (NCBI taxonomy): domain Eukaryota; kingdom Metazoa; phylum Chordata; class Chondrichthyes; order Myliobatiformes; family Dasyatidae; genus Hemitrygon; species Hemitrygon akajei. The sequence continues at coordinate 38,199,337 of NC_133130.1, forward strand.
CCCATCTTCTGTTTTCTGAATCCACACAGCCAAGTTTCCCTAGATCCCAAGCCTCCTGACTTCCTTAATGAGCATAATTGGCAGTGACTTACAACCGGGAGGAAGCTCCTCTGGCCGTTTGATTCACCAATGGTAGGGCAGGGGTAGAAATGATTTGAAAAAAAAATGTTGGTTGTACAAATTATCTTTAGCATAAATCATGAAACTACTCTTTCTTTTTTAATTGACATCAACTTGAAGAAAATCATTGTAACCGTGTAACCTTGGGCCACATTTCAGAACATGGTACATGCTTTTTGAGGCATTGTTGATGACATTTATTAATCAAGTGCAGAGGACAGTTTCAGATATTTTCTGACCCCGCACTCTCTCTTTCAACCTGGTGATGCCTGAACACTAATAGTATTTTCAATAGCTATAGGTTTTAACCCTAAAATATTTCATTTTTTGTCTAGTGCTTTTGTGCTTCAGCACCAGGTCACTGGTGCAGTCTGTTGCACTTCAAGACCATAAAACAGGAGCAGAATTAGATGATTTGGTCCCTCAAGCCTGCTCCTCCGTTCGATCACAGCTGATTTATTATCTCTCTCAGCCCCATTCTCCTTCTTTCTCTCCATAATCTTTGACACCCTGCCTAATCAAGAGCCTGTCAACGTCTGCTTAAAATATAAATTGAAATTAAATATAACATTAAAATGGGGGCTTCTCATCAACTTACTAATTACATAGTTATTTAGAGGAGTGCAATTATTCCAGAAAAGGTCATTTTCACCCCAATTAGGAATGTTAATATTTTTTCCTCTCTCTAGTTAGAAAACTCAAACAATGCCCTCAATATGATGTAAACAGCAGCTACTCATGATATGGTGGAAGGCCTCTGAAAGAATTGCATTGTGAGAAATAAAAAAATGGTTCTTTCCTTGTGTGGGTGGAGAAACACTTCCCAAACAAGCAGATTCCTCAGTCCAGCCAGGTGACAAAGAAACCCTCAGGAGTACTTGTCGCAGCCCGGAGTCCATTGGGCCCACCTGCTGGGTAAGCCATTGGCCAATGGATTAACTGTCCTTGTAACAGAGTGTTCAGCAATGTGAGTCATGTGGCTGAACAAACAAAACCAAGCTACCATTAATGCATGTTAATTCAGAATTTAATAAATCTGAAGTGACAACTCTAAATTAGTCAAACAAGAGAGTGGCTGTTGAAACACTGCAGAACTCTTCCGAAGTAAGTGTCAAATTCCAGTTCAGAAATCTGTAATGCATCATTGGACTAAAGGCCTGCTTGTAGTTTACCCTTAAAGTTGGGAATTTGAGGGTGTTTTCACAAGTAGCTAGTCTCTCTGGATCTATCCGGCTTTAATTTTGTTATTTATTCTATAAATTTATTCAATGGAGTCTGAATGTATCATCCTTAGCTTGAAGAATGGTTTGCTTTATTATTTATCTCAGGAGTATTCACATGGGGTAGGTAAATCTTTTCAAAGAACCATTTTCTTTCAAAAAATGAACTAATTTTCAGTTTCCCTGTATAACTTATCTCATCACTTGTCTCCTTTTCTCTCCCTGGCCGTGATCCTACCCATTCCAGCAGCCCCCAGTTACCTTATCCAAATGACTGTTGCTTTTAGATGTGACCCTGGACTCTAAATATTAGTTCAATGTTAAACCAGAAACCATCTGTGTGTGTCACTCAGCTTGGTGATCAAGATAAGAGCCGTTTACGCTTGACCTGTTAATTTTGTGTGAGGCAATTTTATTTTCTAAAATCAATACATCAAAGTAATAAGATTTTAGAGTTTAGTATTCTGATACTTATCAAAAGACATACAAAACTTGATTGTGCTCTGATTATAATCACATATTGAAAAGGCATAAAACTGTGATTTAAGATGAAGATACTTGGAATCCTATACATGAACAGGAAGATATTGTTTAGTGCTAACTATAGTTAGCAAATAGATAACAACTTGCATTCCCTAACCACACAAAGGATGGCAATTTAAAGCAAGGTTGCAATTTTATTGCCTTTTCCCCCCAAAAATAAGTATCTGTTGCTGGTCCATTGCAGTTGGATCTGGATGAATTAGGATGTGCATTTCTAATGAGGTTTAGGTTGTGTTTGTATTACAGAGCTTGTCAGAAAGGGAATTGGTTCTGCAGGGTGTCTATTCATATCGAATTCACACCATTTATCTTAGGAGTGAATTCCACAGCAGTGACAGCAACAGATAAGCAAACATGCATGGGCACTCATCTGAGAGGTGTGATTTGTACCTTTATTTTCTAACTAACTACTGGACCATCCCGAGGGTTGGGGAGGACGTGCAGACTAACAACTGGAATGCTGTAAACTGGTCCCAAGCAGGCTGACTGCTGAGCTGCTCAAGTCAGGGGACTGTGCAGTAAAACGATTTCCTTGTTTCCCAGAGAGCTGGCAACCATTATTTGCTTATGTTTTGACTGCTGGTCTACTGCTTCTAGTGCTGCAAAAGTCAGGCCCAGTTATTCCAGCTGAATTTGAACTGAGCCACAGCGACTTGTGCAGTAAAATAATTTCCTCCTTTCCTTGCCCTCCTGAAACCAATGATGAAGCATCATGAAGAACATATATAAATATATATACTTCTATTTTTTATTTAGAGATACAGCATGGTAACAGGACCTTCCGACCCAACAAGACCATGTCACCCAATTACACCCATGTGACCAATTAACCTTCTAACCTGTGCGGCTTTGGAACGTGGGCGGATACTGAGCACCTGGAGGAAACACGCGGAAAATGTGCAAACTCCGTCCAGGCAGCGACAGGAATTGAACCTGGGCTGCTGACACCGTAAAAATGTTATGCTAAGTGCTATGCCACTGTTTTTTTATTAACTGCCTATTATGCCACCGGCATTTAAGGCAGCAATGAAGGTCTTTCCTCTCCCGTGGTGTTCAGGGCTTCCTTCAATGTCAGTAGCTTTCTCTTAGTTTTCACTACTGTAAGTCATGCAAGTACCGATGGGAGCCCCAGGAATACTGTTGCACTCAGATATAGAAGGACTCTTCATTGCTGTTTCCGTAACAGTTTTGTTAGCCCTGAGGTGAGCCTCTCAACTTGGAGGGCTGTGCTGCCTTCAAAAGGTGTAACATGTGGTCACTTTAACGTAAAGTCAGCAACCCTTCACTTCTTTCTGGGGATTTTACAATACTGTAGCCTATCTAAGAAGGATCATTGGACATATTGTATTAAGATCTTTGGGACAATGCATCAGGAGCCCAAGGAGGCCTATGCATGTGGCAGGGGAGCACATCATGTCACAGACAATGGCGCCTGTCTGCCCCATCAGACTCCTGGAGAGACTGCAGTTCCTACATTGGCTTCACTAGCCACTCAGAGCCGGACAAAATTTGTCCCAGCCACGGGAACAGATATGCAGACGATGATCAGACAGCAGGTGGTTTTGAGGAGCATCTTGAAGGAAGGGAGAAAAGTAGGGATACTTAGGGAGGAACTTCAGAGTCCAAAGTAGATCAAGGCATGGTTACCAATGGAATAATCAGAGTGCACAAGAGACTCTTTGCCACAATGAAACAAAATTGTTTGGTGTTTGGAAATTGTTTGATTTAAAAATACTGGTGGAAGACTGAAATAGTGTCATTTTGACTAATTGGTAGATATTGACAATGAATAGACTTCCTTGAATGGGAGTGCTGTCATGGGATGCCCTACCCCATTTTGGTGGTATGGATAGCTATCTCACAACCCAGCGTGCAGTAAACTAATACTGAAATTCCAGGGGAGTTGTCCCAAGTATATGTTTGATAACTTTGGTTGAAAGAATCTTGGAAGTCTCTGAGCAACGATGTAAATCTACGAGTACCGGTATTACAGTCAGAAGACCCTCAAAAAGCTTAAATTCCAAAAACTTAAGACAAAGAAAAAAATGGAGGTGGCTAGTGGAATGAAAACATCAGCAGATAAATGAGTTCATGGCCTCTAAAGAATCATTTAAAAATGCTTTGAATTCAATCAGCTTTTGTCAAGAAAAGGACATTTTCTTCTCTTTTTCTAACCATTCCCCATCCCTGCATCCTTTAGCTATTCTTCCTGACCAGTTTCCCTCTGTCTTTTCCCCTCCATTTCGTTACTGCACAGTTTACTTTTGTTGGATTCCCTCGCCCGATGCCCTTCTATTCACAGATCTTTACTCAATTCTCTCCCGCCCAGGGGGTCCAAGCCCATAATTCCCTGAAAGTGACAACGCAGGTTGATATGGTGGCAAAGAGAGCATATGGCATCTCTGCCTGGATGAGTTGAGATGTTATGTTGAAACTTCACAAAACACCACTCAGGCTGCACTTGGAGCATCACGAGCAGGTTTAATTGCTGCACCATAGAACGGACGTGATTGTACTGGAGAGAGTGTGGAGGAAATGTACTGGTATTTTGACTGGATTGGTGGACTTCAGTTATAATTGAATAGCTGGACTTCATTTCCCTGCAGTGAAGGAGACTGAGCAATAATCTGATAGAAGTATAACATTATGAAAAGATGTATAGGGGAGATGGCCACAACCTTCCTTCAGTGGTAAGGTATCAAAAAGATATGGGAATAGTTTTAAGGTGAAAGATAGAAGCCTTAAAGGGAATCTTATGGGTAATATTTTAAATACTATATTTGATATTTGGATTGAATTAAAGAGGAGGTGGTGGAATCAAATACAATTACAATGTTTAAGAAGCAACTAGACAGTGACTGAAATAGCTAAGGATAGAAGGATACAATCCTAATGCAGGCATATGGGATTAGCATAGGTAGGCAGTAAGGTTGATGAGGATGTGTTAGGCTGAATTTCTGTTTCTGTGTTGTATAACTAAGACTTTATCCCTCCCTTTTGCTTTTGCTTTCTCCTCCTCCAGCTCTCCTCCCACTTGCCTCATCGTTTCCTCCCTCCACAACTGAACATATTACACAGAGCTAGACTGGACTCAATTGAGCTGAACTGGTTTGATGATTTGTAGTTCGCTGTTTTAAATTTTGAGTTTTTTGCTTTCTTTGTCTTTGCCATTTGCGTGAAGTGTTCTGTTTTTGTGTGTTGGCGGTTTGATGTTTTTCTTTGAGCGGATTCCATGGTTTTCTTTCTTTGTTTCGTAGCTGTCCATGGGAAGAGGAATCTCACAGTTGTATACTGCATACATACTTTGAGAATAAGTGTGCTTTGAATTTTCAAATTTATATGTAAACTGCAAATAACCTTTCCACTGCATTCTTGAGGATTTTAGCTGCTACTGCAACGAGGTTTCACAGGTACATTGACCTCCTAGTCTAGGAATGTCACAAAGCAATTCGGCTACAGAGAGTAACCTAGTTAAGTTACAAGAAAGTAAAGCAGAGGTGTGCCCTTTGCTCTATCAGGCCTGTTATTATTGCACCATTCAGTAAGTTGAGCTGATCCTGTGCCTCATTTCGTTCACCCATCTAATCCCTGTATCCCCTGATTTCCTCCTCATCCAAAAATCTATCACTCAGCATTAGAATATGTATGGCACCCAGGTAAATTCCGAAGTACCACAAGCATTTCCTTAAAAATGGTTCTCATCTCAGTTTTATTCTGAGACCATTTCTCATATTTCCTCACAAAATAGCAGCAATTTCATTCCCCCACTCCCTGAATGTATTCTCTCATATGTGCCCATCAACATTTCCTGATTCTCCTGCCATCCAATTACACTGAGATTAATCAACCCTTCCATATTGCAGATCCTTGGCATATGGGAGGAAACTGAAGCGCTGAAAAGAAATCCATGCTGTAACAGAGAGTACGTAAAGCTCCACACAGACAGCACCAGATGTCAGAATTGAACCTAGATCACTGAAGCTGTGTTACCTACTGTGTCACTGTGCCATTCTTTTGTCCCCTAATTTCAGACTCAACCACTAGGGGGTGCTCATCTTCCTCTATCTTCTCAAAATCTTGTTCTGTGTGTTCCAATGAGATCACTACATTTTTCTCAGCCTCACTGGCAACAGACTAACCTTGCACAATCTCTTGTGCACCGGAAGTTCAGATGTAGGATATTATCAGTGCTGGAAATCTGAAATGACTAATATACTCAGGAGGACAATCAGCAGCTGCAGTGAAGTGCACCGGGTTTGTGATGAAAGATATCAACCTGAAATATTATTTTTTTGTCTGCCTCATCTACTGGTCTGAAAAAATCACTAAGCAACTACTGTCAACAGATCACTTGCAAGACCCAGGTAAACAACACTCTGGACCATTGCTACACCACCATCAAGAATGCCTATCGTGCTATTCCACACCCTCACTTCGGGAAGTCTGATCACCTGGCTGCACTTCTACTCCCTGAGTACAGGCAGAGACTGAAGACCGCAGCACCAGCAGTGCGGACCAAGAAGGTTTGGACAAGGGAAGCACAGGAGCGCCTACAGGACTGCTTTGAATTAGTGGAGTGGACTGTATTCAGAGATTCATCTTCGAACCTGGATGAGTATGCTGCGTTTGTTACTGACTTCATTAAAACTTGTGCGGATGAGTGTGTGCTCACAAAGACTTACTGTACATTCCCAAACCAAAAGTTGTGGATGAACCAGGAGGTACGTCAATGCTGAAGGCTAGATCTGTGCCATTCAATTCTGGCGACCCAGGCCTGTACCAGAAAACCAGGTATGATTTGAGGAGGGCTATTTCAAGGGCAAAGAGACAATTTTCAACGAGGTTGGAGGCAACATCAGATGTATGGCAACTCTGGCAGGGTCTGCAAGACATTACTTCCTAAAAAGTGAAACCCAATAGCATGAATGGCAGCGATGCTTCACTACCAGATGAACTCAACACCTTCTATGCACACTCTGAATGAGAGAACACAACTACAGCTGTGAAGATCCCTGCTGCACCTGATGACCCTGTGATCTCCGTCTCAGAGGCCAATATTAGACTGTCTTTAAAGAGAGTGAATCCTCGCAAGGGAGAAGGTCCCAAATGGGTACCTTGTAAAGCTCTGAAAACCTGTGTCAACCAACTAGCGGGAGTATTCAAGGACATTTTCAACCTCTCACTGCTACAGGTGGAAGTTCCCACTTGCTTCAAAAAGGCAACAATTATACCAGCGCCTAAGAAGAATAATGTGAGCTACCTTAATGACTATCACCAGTAGCACTCACATCGACAATGATGAAATGGTTTGAGAGGTTGGTCATGACTAGACCGAACTCCTGCCTCAGCATGGACCTAGACCCATTCCAATTTGCCTATTGCCACAATGGGTCAACAGCAGACACAATCTCAATGGCTCTCCACAGGACCTTAGACCACCTGGACAACACAAACACCTACATCAGGATGCTGTTCATCGACTATAGCTCAGCATTTAATACCATCATTCCTACCATCCTGATTGAGAAGTTGCAGAACCTGGGCCTCTGTACCTCCCTCTGCAATTGGATTCTCGACTTCCTAACTGGAAGACTACAATCTGTGCGGATTGGTAATAATATCTCCTCCTCGCTGATGATCAACACTGGTGCACCTCAGTGGTGTGTGCTTAGCTCACTGCTCTACTCTCTATATACCCATGACTGTGTGGCCAGGCATAGCTCAAATACCACCTACAAATTTGCATATGATACAACCACTGTTGATAGAATCTCAGGTGGTGACAAGAGGGCCTACAGGAGTGAGATACGCCAACTAATGAAGTGGTGCCGCAGCAACAACCTGCAACTCAACATCTGTAAGACGAAAGAGCTGATTGTGGACTTCAGGAAGGGTAAGACGAAGGAACACATACCAATCCTCATAGAGGGATCAGAAGTAGAGAGAGTGAGCAGCTTCAAGTTCCTGGGTGTCTAGATCTCTGAGGACCTAACCTGGTCCCAACATATCGATGTACTGTAGTTATAAAGAAGGTAAGACAGCGCTTATACTTTATTGGGAATTTGAGGAAATTTGACATGTCAACAAATATACTCAAAAATTTCTATGGTTGTAATGTGGAGAGCATTCTGATAGGCTGTATCACTGTCTGGTATGGGGGAGCTACTGCACAGGACTGAAAGAAGTTGCAGAAGGTTGTAAATCTAGTCAGCTCCATCTTGGGCACTAGCCTACAAAGTACTCAAGACATCTTCAGGAAGTGGTGTCTCAGAAAGGCAGTGTCCATTATTAAGGACCTTCAGCACCCAGGGCATGCCCTTTTCTCACTGTTACCATCAGGTAGGAGATACAGAAGCTTGAAGGCACACACTCAGCAATTCAGGAACAGCTTCTTCCCCTCTGCCATCCGATTCCTAAATGGACATTGAAGCTTTGGGCACTACCTCACTTTTTTTTAATATACAGTATTTCTGTTTTTGCACATTTTAAAATCTATTCAATATACATAATTGATTTACTTGATAATTTATTATTTTTTTCTCTCTGCTAGATCATATATTGCATTGAGCTGCTGCTGCTAGTTTAACAAGTTTCACGTCACATGCCAGTGATAATAAACCTGATTCTGGTGTTTTCTGTTCCTATTTTATACACTGGGTGTTGGTCTTCAGTGCAGGGTCAGTTTGTGTGTGTGCCTTGCCCAAGTAAGATAGCAACATGGCGAGCCATCATCTCCCTCCCCCCGTACCAGCTGGGAACAGCCGCCTCAGTGTATGATGACTGACCCCTCCTACATTTCACCCTGTTTGTATAGCAAATGAAAGCACTGGAGCAGCAGAAACTCTTGGACCAGCTTTAATTACCAATTGCTTCATGCAAGTCATTTCAGGAAATATTTCACATTTCTTTGCGAAAGTATTCAGTGTCAGGCACTTCTTTGGTTAAGGCTCTGACCTTTCTGTGGCATGTGAAACAATCACACTGATGAGTATTCTTTTAAAAGTTCCCTTTTCACAAACCACTGGTTAAACTAATACTCACCTACTGGGCATCCTGCCGTGCTGATCTACCTTTGCGACGATGAGGTTTGTGCTTAGCCGAGCTTGATTAATTCCCTGCAAGCCCAAAATTAGCACATAACAATTACACCTGTTTATCAAGTCAGTTCACTTCCCTTCCTCTGTCCCACAGTGAAAAGGAGCATTAATTAAAACAGTAAATAAATGAACTCCCATTCTAAGTCAAACCTGCAGGCGAAGAGGAGATAAACTCGAGCTCTTGAGAAGAGAAATTTCAGTTAATTTCCAGACCCCACTGTCACTGTAAGGCAGGAGAAGCTCATCTGTCTGGGAAATTGAAAAAAGACAGGTTTTGCCTGGATGCAAAAAAGAAAGCAAAATACTTCATTTGTTTTTCTCTCCCTTTCATTTGTCTGTTGATTGTGTATAGTTGAGGCTGTCATGCTCTTTTGCAATTGTGAGCAGAATTCTACTTTCCTGTCATATTCTTCATATTCAAAAAGAATTATAGGATGATGAGCTGTAAAAACCTGTGTGATTAAACAAGTATCCCCCGTCTTGCTTGTTAGGTCTGTGCGATATTGAGATGAGGTAGGCTGCATCGTAAATTATATAAATGCTAGTTTTTTTCATTTAAATTTAATTCTTACAGAGAGTTTTGAAGTCATATAATCATTTCTTCAAACTGAGCTGCTGAAAATAACAGAAAAACATTAATGCCTTGTACATATTTATGAGAAAAAATTTGTCTCTCCATATGACATATCAAGCATAGTTGCATTGACAAATAAATTGTACAGAATTAGTGGTACATTAAAGGTTTACAATTTTATTATGCAGCAGACTGTCATAAAATGACATAAAATTGTAGGAAATAAATGTAAATTATTTCTGGTAATAATAAGCAGAAAGTCAAACTGACAACTTTGGATTACTCCCACACCACTCCACCAACCCCACCAAAACATGTAGTACTGGCCCAGCCCCAACGCAATCATCAACCCCCCTCTCCCACCCACCTTACCCTATCCCCCCCCCATGTTAATGTTCCCTGAGTAATGTTTGGGAAAAAACAATTTACAGGTGCTGAAGCATCCAAAATCAAGTGGGCCGCTGTCCATTCCTAACCAGATCATTCTGGGATGTATTAATGTGATCCAAGTCCTGCTGCCTCTCAATCAGCTTTCAACAGACTTGAATTTTTTTTATATATCATTGGCGATGTTGCAGCTTACTTGACATCTGGACTGACAAAGCTTTTCCTTTTTAAAGCCCTGAACTAGAAAGAATTCCACTAGATGTTTTTTTAAAGTTTATATATCAGTTTGCAAGAGGTGGTGTTCAACTTTGCCTTAATCCTCTGAGCATAATAAAATTGGACACTATTGTACTAGGCTATATAACGACAACAGAACTTAAAAAAATTAAGTCTTTGCTGTGTTGAAACGGTCCTTTATGATAAAATCCTGGTCTAAGAATCTCTTGAGAAGCACAGCCCTTAAACTCACAGGATATTTCTGTGCACCACTGTGCAAGATAATTACAAGGAGCCCGTACCATGGTAAGAAGGAATTCCGTACCTGCAGCAAAAGATGCATAAAATATGAGGAGCCAGGGGTGCTGGAAAGGAGCTGAACCATGTTGTGAATGCAAGGAAATCCCTGGGTTCAAACCCACAATCCCTGCGCATGCTGAGAGTCTAATCACCAGGCCATTCTTGGCACTGTTGTCAAATCAGTTCCTGAATAGCAAAGGCTCACAATACAGACTATGAATTAGAGGGGGAATAAATGTGCACATAGACTTCTTTTTTTGCAACAAAACCTAACTGGGCCATTCAGATGAAGTAACCAAAGGACAAAGGAACGACGGAAATTGGAGTAACTTTTTTTTTGGGAAGCTTTGCAATTTTATCAATGATTGCAGCTCTATAATAGGTTTGCTGTCTCACATTGTTTAAGGGATCAATTGTTCACCCCTAAAAGTCACGAAAACCGAATATTTTTTTTACTGCTGTATTGTCTGAAAATGCATTAGTTTACCCTGAATAAAAGCCAGAAGTGTTTGTTCACTACCCTCATGCACATTGTGGACACACTTACACTTTAGTCCTTGGCACAGTCGTTATACTTTATAACGGCAGAAGCTTGTTGAGCAGCAGCAATTTCGCTTGTCTGCTTTATATATCACTTTATTCTTGACTGTTTAATCATCAGAAAAGAAGTCATTACTTTGTCTCATTCAGCAAAGCAATTCAATTTTTCAAAGATGTTTTCTTTTATTAGAGATTAAAAGCGAAATCTTACCTGAAGGTTATGTAACCATTATCGCTAAGTGAAACTTCAAATTCTTAGCATTGTAAAAAATAAAATTTATATTCATGACCATGTGAAATGCTATTTCGCATTCTTATTCCTTTCTTGTAGAATATCATTCAAGCAAGCTACGATATGCTGCTGTAATTAAAAGGAGTACTCCATGTTACAAAGACTCATAGAATACCTGAATTGATATTTTTATGAAACGTACTGTTTTTATGTACCATGGCTCCAAAATCAGCTGAGCTGTTTGCTGTAAGGTTTCCATTCTCTTCACAAATCACAGAAACACATTTCTAATGATTTTTGGCAAACCAGAGCATAACTAGGAATATTGTGGGTAATGTAATTTTTATTGGCTCACAGCTTTGCTCCTGTTACACTTCTATTGAGTGTTTTCTTAGAAACAAGCCTACATAGACAGTGAATCTCTTTTATAATAAGCTTAAACAGGAGCCTTTGTTGTGCTTGATATTCGCCATTCTGAAAAATTAGTCTGGATCTTTCTAACTGCCAGCTCAAGTGGTTCATTACTGCAGTTTCTCCCTCCAGTCCCTGGTCTGACCATTCCCAGTACTCGAGGTCTGTAACTTCCTCAGAAAGGAAGAAGGAAAACATGGCACACAAAGGTCTTGTTAGCACTTCCTATGTGAAATTAGCAGCTTTATAAAAGGTACAACTCCAATTACCTCACATTGTGGAGACGCGCACAAATGCAACAATGAGGCTCGTCAGCAAGTGACATTCTGTCTTTCTGGAGTTACTTCCCTAATTAAAAATGAAGAAGCTATTTTCTTGCGAGTGCATCTATTTATGGTGCCTCACAATGCTTTAACTTGAGCATCCTTCCTAAAGGAGGAGCGTTATGCACAAGTGCTCTTTTAGCAGAGCTGTCTTTAGGGAAGCAGTACATTCCAAACTGCTACGCCCTGGAAAAAAAAGTGTATTGCTCTGCATTATTGTTCACACTTCAGAATTCAGCTTTTGATAATAAAAGCCCGGCCTAGCAAGCTCTGGGAATGATGGGAGACAAAGGAGAGACATTCCGCAGAGTCTAATGATGGAAAATAAAGAAAAACATTTATTGGCTTTGACATTTTCACAAGACACACAAAAAAAATTCTCCTCGTGACTCCAGTTTCCAAACCTTTAGGATAAAAGATGTCTTAACGTAAACTGAAACAGCCAAGCTCTTTTGTTAGCAGCTTGGAGAGCAGGTTCAAACTCAGAAACTGAAGTACAGATTAGTTATGAGAAAATTGGTGGCATTGGACTAATGTAAATGCAGGTGTACTTGTGTGTCCATTGGCACTAGTTAAATTCCATTTTATTGGATGAATAAAAATCAGATGGTGATGTGTGGTTAATGGTTATAACAATTAAACTGGACACCATTGTTCCCTGTTTAAATATCCATTACTAATGAGATTCTAAACAATCTTGAGGTCATGTAATGTGCTTTTAAATGCCTGTAGATCGAAATTGAGGTAAAGGTGATGTGCATTTGTAAATCTACCCGCCAAATTGTGTAAGTTATTATTATATACATCAGATTTCAAGGTATGTAGGATTTCTGATCAGCTGCTCAATGTATCATAGCATATGTAGTGAGCTATGGAGACTGAGTTCATCAGTTTTAAAGCTGTGAAGCAGCATTGGCAGAATCTTATCTAAATTCTGGAGGGAAAATTGTCTCATTTGAGGTGCCCATTAATTTAAAGGAAGTTGATTTTTTATGAGGTATTAATCATATGTATGAATGGGTAATTGACTGAGATTTAAAAAGCATAAACTTAAAAACATGATGTTAAAATGAAGAATTGAAGTGCTGTGTGTTTATCTCATTCCTATATCCAGGCGATTCACTTCATACCTGGAGCTATGATGCTTCAAGCTGATGTTCAACTTTTCATTGCCGACGACCACTGCAGCTTTCAAATAACGTTTGAAGTTTTCATATCCAGCTGCACTTCTACTGTTTACCAGTATTCAAATTCGAAGTAAGTTTATTATTAAAGTATGTTTCTATACCAAATACTACCTTGAGATTAATTTTCTTGTAGACACTTACAGTAGAACAAAGAAATAAAATAGAATCAATGAAAAACTACACATAAGCAAAGACTAACGATCAGCCAATGTGCAAAAGAAGAAAAACTGTACAATACAAAAAGAACAAGTAATAATAATAAATAAACAACACGGACAATATGATCTGCAGAGTCCTTGAAAGTGAGTCCACAGATTGTGTTCTGTGATCAGTTCAGTGTTGAGGTGAGTGAGGTTCAGGAGTCTTGTGGTTGAGGTGTAATATCTGTTTCTGAACCTGGTGGTATAGGACCTAAGGCTCCTGTACCTCTTCCCAATGGTAGTAGCGTGAAGAGAGCATGGCCTGGATGGTGGGGGTCCTTGATGATCGACGCTGCTGTCTTGTGGCACTGCCCTTTGTAAATGTGCTCACTGATGGGGAGGGCTTTTGCTGTGATGAACTGTGATATATCCACAGCTTTTTATAGGCTTTTCCATTCCTGGGCACTGATGTTTCCAGACCGGGCAGTGATTCAACCAGTCAGGATACTCTTCACTGTTCATGTACAGAGCTTTGTCAAAGTTTTAGTTGAAATGCTGAATTTGTGCAAAACTTCTAAAAAGTAGAGGTGCCGCCACGCTTTCTTTGGAATGATGTTTACAGCTGGTCCCAGGACTGATCATTTGATATGATAGCGCCCAGAAAATTAAAGTTACTGACCGTATCCACCTCCAATCCCTTAATGAGCTCTGTCTCATGGACTGCCATGACCCTGTTGATCTTAGCTCCATCTTCCTTCCTCCCTCTCTATCACCTGGTCAATCTTGGATGAAAGTTAAGCTGAGGGAGGGTGAGGTACTGCAGTGATGTGAGATCATTTTCCGGAGAAGAATCAGCTAGGGCTATTGTTTATTTTACAACTTAAAAACTTAACTTAAGATTGACATAATAAAAGACATCCATCCATCACCTTGCAAAACCCCCAAAATCTTTCCATTGCCTAAAAGGAAATTACTTTTGGAGGTGTAGTTTTTCTTTGTCTGTATGAAACAGGAAGACACATTTTTGACACATGGTCCCACAAACAAGAGGGTACTTGACTAGAAATTGTGTTTTCCTTACACACAAAACTGCTTGTCCCAGTAATGATCTGGTATTTGGGGATGAAGCCAGTAAAAATTGCCAGAATGGTTTTTACTCTAATCCTTTCAGTAAAGCTCTGCTCTTGTAGCTTCCGATGGCAGCTACCTATAGAGATCATAGCTTTCACAACCTTGCCATTAGGAATGATGGGATGTTGTCTAGACTGTTACAAATACTTTATCCATGGCAACCATCTGTTGAAAAGACTGATACAAAGGTTAGGGAAAATGCAGGTGGAGGGGTGTAAGGTTGGGAGGGCTTTGGTTTGGATCGATGGCTTCATGAGGTTATTTGGTCACCAATCCATCAACCCTACCCCTAAGTTCATCTGATCTCTTTGCTGCAAGTGGCTCCACACCATTAGATGTGCCATTGCTGGTCAATCTCAGCGGTAAATCCGAGAGAAATTCAGAAATAGTTCAGAGACCCAGCAGTACAATGACAAAATTCAAGGCAATGTAAGCCGAGATAAGCAAATGCAGAGGTCAGTGTGTTTTGGAAGGGTGGGAACTTTTTAATCACTGCCATTTTGCAGACTTGCAGTGGGGATTTCTGCCTGTTTTATTCTGCAAGAAAATGTAGATTTTACCTTTAACAGTTGATTTCTGTTGATAAAGACGGATATCCTGCTCTGCACAGGATGATATCGTTAGATCTGTGCAGACACGTTGAGGAAGTGGCTCATCCTAATCCCAGAATAACATTAGACATGACACAACGTAGGGTGAGCAAAATGGATTTTACTTGCAAATTCAGAGTAACAAACATGTGAAGATGGATGCGATTTCAGTGAAATTGATTGAGGGGTAATGGGTAATGAGCCCGGCCAAGCGACTGACTTTTCAGTTGGAGAACAGTCAGGGAACAGTCATCACAACTCCTTAAGCTTTAAGACAGCTATAGATAAGGATAAGAATGGACCATGTGGGAAAGTATTAAATTAGAGCAGGGCAAATTATGGGAGCATTCAGCCGGAACAAGGGAGTGTTAATTTGGGCAAACTCATATCTGATGTGAACGATGTTTAAGGATTGAGAAAGGAAGGACAAGGTTGGCAAAATAAGGGAATCTTGGATGTTGAGAGAGCTGGTGAATTTAGTCAAAAAGGAAACATGCAACACACACAAAAAGCTGGAGGCCAGCAGGTCAGGCAGCATCTGTGGACATTAATAAACAGTCGATGTTTCGGGTTAAGACACTTCTTCAGGACTGAAAAGGAAGGGGGGAGATGCCAGAATAAAAAGGAAGAGGGAAGGGAAGGATGATCGTTAGTAGGTGATATGTCAAGCTCGGTGCTGGGAAAGGTAAGTGGCTGGAGAGGAAGGAAACTGATAGGAGTGAAGAGTGGACCATAGGAGAAAGGGAAGGAGGATGGACAGCAGGAGGAGATGATAAGCTGATGAAAAGAGGTAGCAGGCCATAGAAGAAATGGGGACGGGGAGGGAAATTTTTTTTTTACCGGAAGAAGAAATCGATATTCATGCCTTTAGGTTGGATGCTACCCAAAGGTAATATAAAATGTTGCACCTCCATCTTGAGGGTGGCTTCATTGTGGCACAAGAGGAGACCATGGACTGACATATCGGAGCATGAATTAAGGTGTTGAGCCACCGAGAAGTTCTGCTTGTGTTGGGTGGAGCAGAGTTGCAGTCCCCCAATTTATGACCGGGGTCTCATCGATGTAGAGGAGGCCACATCAGGAGCACCAGATACAATAAAAGGCCCCAGTAGATTCGCAGGTGAAGTGTTGCCTCAGCTGGAAGGACTGTTCGGGGCCCTGAATGGAGGTGAGGGACGAGGTCAATGGGTCAGTGCAGCACTTCGGCCGTTTGAAGGGATAAGAGTCAGAAGAGAGATTAGATTAGTGGGGAGAGTAGAATGGACAAGAGAGTCACGGAGGGAGCGATCCCTGTGGAAAGTAGAGTGTAGGGTGGGGGAAATAAAGGTGTGCTTTATGATAGGACCCCTTTGGACATGGCCACATCTGCATAGAACGATGTGTTGGATGCAGACAGAGGCTCATGAGGTACTAGGTAAGAATGAGGAGCTGTATGACTGTTATTATTGAGAAAGAAGTGGAGAAATTTAAGTCTTTCTTAATGGGGGATAGAAGAGTACAGGGAAAGGACAGTCTTGTTCTGGGAACAGACACAGCAGAGACAAAGGAACTGAGAAAAGGGAATAATATTTTATAGGAGACGGTGGGAAGAGGTATATTTAAGCTAGCCACGGGAATTGGTAGGTTTATAAAAGATGTCAGTTGATAGTTTGTCTCCAGAGATGGAGACAGATCATGCAAAGGGAGTGAGGTGTCTGAAAAGAACCAGGTGAACTGAAAGGCAAGGTGGATGTTGGAGGCAAAGCTGATGAAATTGACGAGCTCAACATAGGTGCATGAAACAGCACTAATGCAGTCGTCAATGTAGTAGAGGAAGAGTTGGGGAGCATTATCAGGGAAGGCTTAGAACATGGACTGTTCTACATGGCCAAAGAAAAGGCAGGCAAAGCTGGAGCCCATGACTACCCCTAGAGTCTTGAGAAATGGGAGATGCCAAAGGAAAAATTGTTAAGGCTGAAGAGCAGTTCTGCCAGACCGAGGAGTGTGGTAGTGGAGGGGAATATGTTTGTTCTATTACAGAGAAAGAAGTGGAGAAATTTAAAGTTTTCTTAATTGGTGTTAGAAAGCTATAGGGACTGGAGATCCATGGCGAAAATTAGGGATTCAGGGCCAGGAAATTGAAATTTTCTTGTAAGGTTTAGGAAGTTAATGCTTGGGAATTATAAAGAAGCCAGGGAAGAACTCTAAAAGGGAATTGGGAAAGCTAGGAGGGACTATGAAATGTCTTTAGCGAGTAAGATTACAGAGAATCACACGGCATTTTATGCATACAGTATATGGGGAGTAAGAGCATAACTAGGGAGTGGGTAAGACCACTGAAAGATAAAGGAGGGAACATATGCTTGAAGGTGGAGAATGTGGATGAGGATTACCAAGGAGAAGGATGCAGAGGAGAGGGAGATCAGTTGTCGAGTATTTATATTTGCTAGGACACTTTGAGATAAGGTAGCTGGCAGTGTGGGTCTCTTAAAGAACAGCAAGGTATTTCATCTCCAAGCCTTGATGGGATATACCTCAGGTTGCTGAGAATGATAAGAGATGAGAGTTCTGGAGCCTTGACAAATATCTTTGTATCCTCTCCAGCCACAGGTGAGGACCTTGAGGACCGGTGAGTGGCTAATCCTCCATTATTCAAGAAGGGAAACAATAGACCAGGGAGTTGCACATCTGTAATAGGGAAGTTAGTAAAGAGCCTCTTGGGAATATGACTTAAGAACAATTGGAAAACCATAACCTAATTAGCAGTCAGCATGGCTTTGTACGGGACAGGTTATGCCTTGCTAAATTGATGGGGTTTTTTTGAATCGTTGACAAAGGTGATTGATGAAGGTAGAAATATAGAAAGTGTCTGCATGGATTTTAGTAAGGTGCTTGATAATGTCCCTCATGGGAGGCTCATTCAGAAGAGTAAGGTGCATGGGATCCACAGTGAAATACCAGTTTGAATTCAGAATTGATTTGCCTGTGGAAGACAGAGGGTATTCTGGCTGGAGGTCTGTGATTGGTGGTGTTCCACAGGAATCCGTACTGGGGCCTCTGCTGTTTGTGATATGTATAAGTGGCCTGGATGAAGTACAAAGATTGGCAGTGCTGTGGATAGAGTAGAAAAATGGCAAAGGATATGACAGGATACAGATCAATTGCAGATATGGGTAGAGAAATGGCCAGTGGAGTTTAAACTACCCAAACACGAAGTGTTGCACATTGGGACTTCAAATATAAGGAGACAGAACAACATTAATGGCAGGACCCTTAACAATGTTAATTTGCAGAAGGATCTCGGAATCCAAGCCCATAGTTTCCTTAAAGTGTCTGTAAATACTGCATATGTGTCGACACTCTCAGGAAGCATACCATAAGGCATGCTGACCGTTATTAATTGAGGAATTGAGTTCATGAGTCAGGAAGTTATGTTGCAGCTTTATAAAATTCTAGTTAAAATTTGAGTATGGCTGGAGACAATTTCTACCAAAACCATTTAGGAGCTCCATGTGGTGGAGTTGGAAGAGACAAGGAGCTCAGGGTTGTCTTCAGCAGCTGATTCACTCTCTCAGTCTGGCTGTTAGATTGGGGGGTGGAAACCTATTGAGAGTCTAGCTGTGGCTGCCAAAAGAGAACAGAAAGTCTGCCAAACATGGGACATGAACTGTGGTCCATGATCAGACACTATGTTCTGAGGAAAGCCCTGCATCCTGAACAACTGTGAGAGTGGCCATTTCTCAAGCTGACGGGAGCTTGGGAAGAGCAGTGACTGGGGCTGATTTAGAGAACCGGTCCACATCTGCTAGAATGGTAATGTTCCCATCTGACAGAGGCAGAACACTGAAGAAATCCACTGAGTGGTGGGACCAGGGGTGGTGAGGAAGAGGAGTGGGCAGAGCAGACCAGTAAGGTGCTGATGTGGTGTCTTGTTCTGGGCACACATGGGACAGGCAGAGATGAAGTTGCAGACACCTTGGGACATAGACGGCAACCAAAATTGTCTCTTTACAAACTCCAGGCTCCGTAGGTCCTCAGGTGGCCAACCAGATGGGAAAAGTGATCCCACACCATCACACAGGGTGCACAGGGGTAGGGGCAAGCGGCCAGTTGGGAGGTCCCCAGCCTGGGCTAAAGAGCAAACTACTGGGCAGCCTTCATATCTGTTTCTATTCACCAAATCACCAGAGCAGCTCTGCATGTGCAGGGAAGGATGGGCTCTGAATTGGCACTGTCCTCAGAGATCTCATACTGGTGGGAGAAAGCATCAGCTTTGGTATTCTTGCTGCCAGGATGGTAGGGAATGAAATTAAACTGGGTAAGGAAGAGAGCCCAATGAGCTTGATGGGAGTTGAGTCTTTTGGTGTTATAAATGTGGGAGAGGTTTAATGATTGGTCCATATCAGAAAGTGGTGCTCCGGTTTTTCCAGCCAGTGTTGTCATGTCTCCAGGTCCTCCTTGACAGCCAGGGGTTCTCGGTTCCTGACACCATAGATACACTCTGCAAGAGCCAAGTGATGAGAAAGAAAAGCACAGCGGTGCATCCGATTATCCACTGAAGAGTGCTGGGTGAGTACAGATACCATGCTAATATCAGATGCATTATCCTGAAAAATGAATGGATGGGATGGGTCTGGATGTTGCAGCACTGGAGCAGTGGTGAAGCATTTCTTCAGCGGTCTGCTTCACTTGTCCGGTGGAATTCTGCAGATGTCTTTCTGGTGAGTGCAATTATGAGAGTCGTGATAGAACCGAAATTTCCGATGAAGTGGCGAGAAAAGTTTGCAAACCCCATGAAGCGTCTCACCTGTTTGACTGTCGATGGTTTGGGCCGCTCTGTAACTGCCTGATCGATACATGGGTCCATTTGAACACTGGAACAACTGAGGATGTAGCCCAAGCATGATAACTGCTCTTTGTGAAACTTGCACTTCTCTGGCTTGGCATAAAGGTTGTTCTCAAGCAGCCATCTCATGTCAAGTCACTTTTTATTGTCATTTCGACCATAACTGCTGGCACCGTACACAGTAAAACTGAGATGTTTTTCAGGACCGTGGTGCTACCCAAAACAATACAAAAACTACGCCAGACTACAGACCTAGGACTGCATAAAGTGCACAAAATTGTGAAGGCATTACAGTAAATAATAAACAAGACAATAGGCACAGTAAGTTGCAGTAAATTGGTGTCAGTCCAGGGTCTGGGTATTGAGGAGTCTGCTGACATGGGGGAAGAAACTGTTACATAGTCTGGTCGTGAGAGCCCGAATGCTTCGGTGCCTTTTCCCAGATGGCAGGAGGGAGAAGAGCTTGTATGAGGAGTGCGTGGGGTCCTTCATAATGCTGTTTGATTTGCGGATGCAGCGTATAGTGTAAGTGTCAGTGATGGCGGGAAGAGAGACCCCGGTGATCTTCTCAGCTGACCTCACTATCTGCTGCAGAGTCTTGCGATCCAAGATGGTGCAATTTCTGAACCAGGCAGTGATGCAGCTGCTCAGGATGCTCTCAATACAACCCCTGTAGAATGTAATGAGGATGGGGGGTGGGAGATGGACTTTCCTTGGCCTTCGCAGAAAGTACGGACGCTGCTGGGCTTTCTTTGCTATGGAGCTGATGTTGAGGGACCAGGTGAGATTCTCCGCCAGGTGAACACCAAGAAATTTGATGCTCTTAATGATCTCTACCGAGGACCCGTCGATGTTCAGTGGAGAGTGGTCACCCTGTGCCCTCCTGAAGTCAACGACCATCTCTTTTGTTTTGTTCACACTCAGAGACAGGTTGTTGGCTCTGCACCAGTCCGTTAGCTGCTGCACCTCCTCTCTGTATGCTGACTCGTCGTTCTTGCTGATGAGACCCACCACGGTTTCTGAGAACAATCCGGACATGCTGGACATGTTGTGTCTGTGCACAACTACATATCAATTGAATAAAAGCATGTACACGGAAGATGTCTTTATCTGGTGTATTCACATTGCAACGAGAGTAAGAGAGAGAGAGGCAGCACAAACAATGTGCATGCATGGACGACAGCACATGCTCAGACAATGGATCAATATGTTGCAATGGGGGCATTGCTCTAAAAGAAATAGATCCATACATTACACTTCCTCCTCCCCTTTAGATTAATGCTACATAAAAATGTATATATACAAAACATACAATTTCCAATTCATAAACCCATGTTCCAAATAAACATGCTTTCATAATAACAGTCCATAACTAACTTCAGATTTCTAAAGATTCAGTCTTTTAAGTGGCACTCTGTTGCTTTCAGCATAGAGCCTCTGGACCTGTGGAGTGGCATCAGCTTTGGTAGGTGTCTTGTCTAAGACAACGTTCTTGGTTTCCATTGTCATGTTGCTGTCAGTGACATGATCATCTCTGAGAAGTAAGTCCAGTGACTGTAATGTGTCCGTCTTGTTGAATGCAGTCGACTCAGGTGTGTTATTCAGTGGAGCATCCAGTATCTGGTCCACATAATGTCTCCATGTCTGATCTCCAACATCCACTGTGTACATCAGTGGTTCAGTTTTTGTAGCTGGGTGTCCATTTGTCTTTTCGGTTATCATGCACTAGGACTTCCTGTCCAATCTCGAAGCTCCTGGTTGGTTCTTCTTGGTTCTTGGTCCTCAAAAATATTCCGCATGGAATTTAAACTGGAGATATCACTTTGCTTTGCATCTGGTCGAACTGTTTACTCTGTACTTCTGTACATGTCACTGACCAGCATGGCTTACAGAAGTCACAAGAGAAGATTGAAGCAGTGCTATAGGAGCCCAAATCAGAAAATGTGTCGCAACTCATGTCATACTTGGGCCTTGTAAACTGCTACCACCGGTGCTGCATCCATTGAATGCACTGTTACAGACAGGAGCAAAGGGGTAAAATCAGAAAGATGTGAAAAAGCATTCAAGGAAACAAAGAGACTAACAACACGTGATGAACTGCTCACCCATCATGACCCATCCCTGCCCATCAGACTGATTTGCAATGCATCCCCTTATGGCATTGGAGCTGTTTCGTCACGCACTATGAAACATTGATCTGAATGCCTGATTGTGTTTGCCTCAAGATCACTGACAAACGCAGGTGCAACTACGCACAGATCGACTGAGCGGCCCTTCGTCTAGTAAGGGGAATGAAGAAGTTTCACCACTGCCTCTACGGACAAAAGTTTACTCTGGTGACAGATCAGCAGCCCCTTGTGTCCACTCTCAATCCCAGGAAGGGAATTCCAGTGATGACTGTCACCCGGTTATAATTTCAGGCACTATTCCTAGGAACCCACTCATGATATAGAGTACAAGGTTGCCAGACAACACAGCAACACTGATAGTTTGTCGCATATTCCACTATTGGCAAATAATGAAGAAAATTCTTCATACTGTGGCCTAGCTGAAGTGTTCCACACTGCAATAGTGGACCGGTTGCTGGTAACAAATTCTGAAATACAAAGGGAAGCAACATTGTCAAAAGTCTGTGAAATCACCATACGAGGATGATAACCTTACGTTTCCGGAGTTGTCAGTGAGACGAGATCAACCGTCGGTATGTGTGGATCTCAGGTTGTGGTTCCCTCTTTGCTATGACAGAAGGGATGAATGTAGTTGGACATTTGATTTACCAGTTTAATTTGTTCAGCACGGTATTTTGGGCTGAAGGCCCTGTTCCAGAGCCATTTTGTTCTATGTTCAATAAATAAAAGGGAAAATATTTGACTATGTAACATTAGCTCCCCTGAGCATTATGCCAAGTGTTCTTTTCTATCTACAGAGGGGTCTTATGATGTCTATCTGAAAGTTGAAAGGATACAATGTATTTTAAAAAATCATACATTTTAGGAAATATTGATTAAACCCTTTCCAAAATCACTATAAAATCAGTACTGTATGTATAATGGAATATAAAATGTGAATCTGCACATTAACATTGAGTTACCTCATTTGCACACAATTTATGTAGCTTTTACAGAATTCAACAGAAAATGCACAACAAACTGGTAGAACATAAGCCAAAAATTAGGGTTTAATTTTATGGATGATGGAAAATCCTTCAGCCCAAAATGCTGTGCTGAACTAATTAAATTAGGAAATCAAAGGTCCAACTACACTAATCCCTTCTGGCATGGCTACGCTCTGAAAGGTGGTCAGTTAACACTGCTGTCTCTGCGTCCCTCCTAGACCTTGTGATCACTCCAGTTCATGGTCACGGTCCAGGGAGAGTGTAGAAGCTCCCCCTCAAATTCCCCTTAGAAGGTTCACCTTTCACCCTAAGCTTATGCCTTCTAGTTCTAGACTCATCCAACCTCGGGGGAGGGGGGAGCCTGCATTTATTCTCCCTATGTATACCTTCATTATTTCTATACCTCCGTTAGATATGCCCTCATTTTCTAGCTCCAGGGAACAGAGTCTTACCTTTTTCTATAACTCAGATCCTCAAGTCCCAATAACATCTGCACTCTTTCAAGTTAACCTGGACATCAGAAGTTTGGAGTGGAGGAGACTTCAATCAGCTCAGCTGTCTGAGGTTAAAAGACAGCAGTGGGTCATGGCAGTGAAAAAGAGCTTTGACCAGCTGCCAATGTGGACATCAGAAGTTTGGAGAGAAGAGGACTTCAATCAGGCCCACTACCAGAGGATAAAAGGCGGCAACTCTAACTCCTCCCAGCCTGGTTCCTGTAAAAATCCCATTCCCTTTTCTTAGTTACTTCGTCTCCACCGCAGCTGTTCCTAAGATGAGGCTTTTCTCTCCAAGACATCAGAGATGTCCTCCTTCATCAAAGAAAGCAGTTTTCCTTCCTCCACCATTGATGCTGCCCTCACCTGCATCACCTTCATTTCCTGGACATCCATACTCATCCCATCTTCCCATTCCCTTAACAGGGATAGAGCTCCTCTTGTCCTTACCAACCACCCCATGAGCCTCCACATCAAACACATCATTCTCCACAACTTCTGTTATCTTCAATGGGATCCTACCACCAAACACAGCTTTACCTCTCACCCACTCTCTGCATTATACAGAGATCACTCCCTCCTTAATTCCTATGTCCATTCATCCCTCCTCGCTAATCTCCCTCAAGGCACTTATCCCAGCAAGCAGAAGTGTTACAGCTTCCCATTCACTTCCTCCCTCACCTCCATTCAGGGCCCCAAACAGTCCTTCCAGGTGTGGCACACTTCACCTGTAAATCTGTTGGGGCCGTCTACTGCATCTGGTAATCCTGGTGTGCCCTTCTCCACATTGGAGAGACCCAAGGTAGACTAAGGGACCACTTTGTTGAGCACCTGTACTCCATCCACAAAGAGCAGGATTTCCTGGTTGCCAACCATTTTAATTCTATTCTCCATTCTCATTCCTACATGTAGGTCCATGGCCTCCTATTTTGCCATGATGAAGCCACTCTCAGGTTGGAGGAGCACAACTCATATTCCGTCTAGGTGGCCTCCGAGGTGATGACATGATCACCGATCTCTCCAATATCGGGTAAATCTAACCCCCTCACTCTCCTCTTCTTCAATTTCCCAATCTGGCCCCCACCTTACTTCTTTTCACCTGTCCATCACCTTTCCTAGTGCTCCTCCTCCTTCCCTTCTCCTGTGATCCACTCTCCTCTCCTATCAGATTCCATCTTCTCCAGCCCTTTATCTTTCCACTCATCATCTCCCAGTTTCTTACTTCCACCCTCCCTCACCTACGCACTTAGATTTACCTATCATCTTCAAGATTGTACTCCTTCCCCCACCCCACCTTCATATTCTGACATCTTCCCCCTTCCTTTCCAGTCCTGATGAAGGGTCTTGGTGCAAAATTTTGACTGTTTATTCCTCTCCATAGGTGTTGCTTAACCTGCTGAATTCATTCAGTATTTTGTGTGTGTTGCCCTGGATTTCGAATATCTGCAAAATCTCTTGCGTTTGGAAAAGGCACTTAAAGCTTTCTTACTTATGGTATTAGTTCTGAAGAAAAAAGTTTTATTTGCCATTTGGGATTTGGGCATTACTGACACGGACATTAATGATGCAATACTGGAGTTTGGAAAAATGAGTTGGGGGGATCTCATTGAAACCTACTGAGTGTTGAAAGGCCAAGATAGACTGGAGGTGGAGAGGATGTTTCCAATAGTGGCAGAATCTAGGACCAGAGGGCACTACCTCAGAATAGAAGGACATACCTTTAGAACAGATCTGAGGAGGTATTTCTTTAGTTTGGGAATGATGAATCTGTGGAACTCGTTGTCATGGATGACTGTGGAGGCCAAGTCATTGGGTGTATTTGTTCTTGATTGGTGGGAGTGCTGTGGTTGTGGGAAGGTGGGGCAGGACAGTGGGACTAAGAGGGAGAATAGATCGGCTGTGGTCGAGGGGCAGAGTGGACTTGATGGGCAGAATGGCCTGGTTATTCTCCTATGTCTTTTGATTCCCTTCTCTGCTTGGAATTCCAATTGGGCAGCAAATTTTTTCTATGTGCCATGTGATTAGCCTGAAGGACAACAGTTATTACAAAATCCAGTGGCCATTTCCACACAAGACGTGAAACTGCTTCACTAGTGTACGTGAGTTTGACAGGAATACGTATAGAAGCTTCCGTGTATTTCTCCTTCTCCTTTGGAAGTACCCACTGATCGAGGATGATTTACTTCAATTTTTGTTTTGTGGGTTCCGAGGTGACTCAAGTTACAATATGGGAACCAGTGTTTTGTGCACCGATAAAGCAGGTGGTGGATGGTGGGCTGGGAAGTGGGTCATCTGTGAAATGATCTGCTCTTCCTGTCACTTACACGGGCTCTCTACGTGTTCTGAATGGTCCATCACCTCTTTGAGAGTTCCTGGGCCCAAGTCTTGCAGGAGTCAGTGAGGATGTTGCATTTCTTCAAAGGAGGCGTTGAGCACATCCTTAAATCTTTTCCTCTGTTCACAGGTAGTCCCTTCCCGAGACAGAATGGGGATCAGAGTGCTTTGTGCACTCCAGCGATGTCTGTTTACATCATTCAAGCCTTATCGCTGCTCTGGCACTGAAGTGGTAACACGCACTAAAGACTTTCCAAGAGCATGTGGAGGCCCCTTCAAACATAGATTAACGGCTCTGAGTCGAGCTTCGTCAGAGATCCATTGAAACTTCACCAACAGACCATCTAAGGTAAGGTTGCCTCTTTTCTTTGATGGGTGGACCCAACTGCTCCAGTGCTTCCCCCGAGGTCTCCATCCTTGACACAAGATTGTCTATCAAAGAGGCAGCTGACTTCTCCTGACCTTATCCCATTTGGGTACTCCATTTCTGCTCCATTACTTGACACCACCAATTCCTATTGAGAACAGGCACTTGTTAATGAAATGATATTACAGGCCAGTGACCTGGTTCAATTCCACCACTGTCTGTAAGCAGTTTGTACCTTCTCCACATCACCATTTGGGTTCCAGTTTCCTCTCACATTCCCAAGATGTACAGGTTCATAGGTTAATTGGTCACATGGGTGTAATTGGATGGCACAAGATCATCTCTAAATAAATAAATATTTGGAATCAATTGATTATTAAATATTAAAGGAATGGAGGGATGTGGGTTCAGCACCAAAGTAAAAGATTAGTCATAATTCGACCAAGTGGTGGAGCAGATGCAAGAAAAGAAAGGAGCACTCACTTTCTTAAAGAACTCCTGCCATGGCAGGAATTGAAACTGTCAGCTGTTTTAATGCATAACTTCACTGGAGATTTGGGATTCACAACGGATGCAGACTTGGCTGCTTCCATGCCGTGCGTGCATGAAACCGCTTCTGTATTGCCCTGCAAAAAAAAAAGGTGAAACACCAGCGCACAGACAGAGGTATTTATTTTACATTGCTGTCTCAAATGACTCTCGTTTATCAAATACAATATTACATCACAATTACTTTGGGGTTTTCACATTTTAAATGATAATTAGTTCAACATTGTGATAATTGGTAGGAGTGAGAATTGGAACTGGTTTATTATTTTCATATGTGCTGAGCTGTGTCCACAAAAGTAGTGGTTCATTTGCTAAGTTAATGTTTAAGAAAGTATTTTGATTGAGCAGTAACTGGAACTGGAATTGGTTTATTAATGTCACATGTATTGGGATACAATGAAAACCTTGTCTTGCGTATTGTTTATATGGACCAAATCATTAGACAGTGCATTATGGTAGAACAAGGTAAAATAATAACAGAATCCAAAATAAAGTTTAACAACAACAAAGTAAGTGCAGTGCAAGTAAACAATAAGGTGCAAGATCATAGCAAGATGGATTGTGAGGTCAAGAGTCCATTTTATTGAACTGGGAAACCATCCAATAATCTTATAACAGCAGGGTAGAAGCTGTCTCCCAGCCAGATGGTATGTGTTTTTAAGCTTTTGTATCTTCTGCCCTATGGGAGGCTGGAGAAGAGAGAAATGTCCAGGGTGGGTAGGACCATTGGTTTATTTTCTCTGTTTTACTGAGACAGTAAGAAGTACAGACAGAGTCAATGGAGATGAGGCTGTATTCTGTGATATGCTGAGTTGCATCCACAACGTTATAGTTTCTCGTGGTCGTGTGCAGAGCGGATGCCATACCAAGTAATTATGCATCCAGAAAGGATGCTTTTTATGAATCAATGCATCAATGAAAATTGGTTACAGTTGACAAGGACATGCCAAGTTTCTTTCACCTCCTAAGGAAGCAGAGGTGTTGATAAGCTTTCTTGCCTGCAATGTCTTTGTGGTTGTACCAGGACAGATTATTGATGATATTCACTCCAAGGGACTTGAAGCTCTCAGACCTGTCCACCTCAACACCACTGATGTGCACTTTCCCCTTCTTGAAGTCAATGACCAGCTCCTTTGTTTTGCTGACATTGAGGGTAAGGTTGTTGTCATGCAATCATGTCACTAAGCTCTCTATCTCCTTCCTGTACTCCAACTCATTGTTATTTGTGATATGGCCCACTTTGGTGGTATCATCTGCAAACTTGTAAATGAAGTTAAAGCATTATCTGTCCATGCAATCATGAGAACAAAGGATGTAGAGCAAGGACTGAGGACACAACCTTATGAAGTGCCAGTGTTTAGAATAATTGTGGCGGGGTTTTTGCTGCCTATGCTTATTGATTGTGGTATATTAGTCAGGGAGTCAAAGATCCAGTTGCAGAGGGAGGCATTGAGTCCCAGGGTCTGGAGTTTGCTGATGAGTTTGAATTGAATGATAATATTGAAGGCAGAGCTGTAGTCAAAGAGTAAGTGACAACATGGTAGTGTAGTGGTTAGCATAATACTATTACAGGGCCAGTGACCTGGGTTCAGTTCCAGTGCTGTGGTGTTGAATTGGCATGTTCTCCTTGTGACAGCATGGGATTCCTCCAGATGCTCCAGTTTCCTCCCACATTACAAATATTAGTAAGCTAATTGGTCACATGGATGTAAATAGGTGCCACTGGCTCATTGAGCTGGAAGGGCCTGTTACTGTGCTGCATCTCTAAATAAAATAAGAAAAATAGTCGTATGTATGTGTATGTGTTTGTATGTGTTTCTACTGCCCAGATACTCCAGAGATGAAATTAAGAAATATACCTTTGAACTGTTTAAATAAACTAGTGATTTTGCGATTTCCTGAAGAATTCGGTGAACTTGACTCTTGGAGTTCAGGTTTAGCTATCACCATGGTGGCATTGCTGGAGAGGACTTCAGGCCAGATTAAAGCCAAGTCATGTAGGTTGAGGTTGTCTAGACAGTTGGAGTTAATGTGTGCCATGACCAAACTCTCAAAGACAATGACCACTGCTGAAAATGGAGAAACAAGTCAAGAGGACCATCAATCACTCCGTGGCCTAATGTGGAAATCCCTACAGTATGCTATAGGATGGTTTCAACTGGACTAACTGGTAGATGTTCAAAGAGGCCACCACAAACGGAGAAAACACAGACCCCAAGGAATATGCCTCATATGTCATTGGCTACTTCTGCAAGTGTGTAGACAATGTTGGTACCTCAAGAATGGTCATATCATGGTCCAATCAGAAGCACTAGCTGAACACAGAGGTGCAATCACTGCTAAAGGCCTGGGATGCTGCCTTCAAGTGTAGTGACAGAACAGCTCTCAGAGCGGCCAGGAGAAATGTCATCTGAGGCAGCAAGAGAGCAAAGGCTGGCCACGCACAAATAATTCTGGAACACCTGTCTGATAATGATCCTCATTGTATGTGGCTGGGCATCCAGAGTACTACGAAGTATGCAAGAAAAGAAACCAATGACTGTACCAGTGATGCCTCCCTCCTTGACACTCTAAGTGATTTTTATGCACAATTTGAGACATGTAACACAATGCCGGCCACCAAAAGCT
This sequence comes from Hemitrygon akajei, assembly GCF_048418815.1. Classification (NCBI taxonomy): domain Eukaryota; kingdom Metazoa; phylum Chordata; class Chondrichthyes; order Myliobatiformes; family Dasyatidae; genus Hemitrygon; species Hemitrygon akajei. Next base: position 38,228,660 of record NC_133130.1, read on the forward strand.
ACCCTCTCCCAGGTGAGTAGTCACTGTGTATAACGGCAGCCGACACGAGAAGGACCCTGCAGAGAAGCAAGCCCCAAATGGCCACCAGCCCAGACAATATTTCAGATCAAGTGCTCAGGAAGTGTGAACATCGACTTTCTGATGTCTTCATGGAAATCCAGGCTGCTGTCCCCACATGCTTTAAATCAGCCACTATCATCCCTGTACCAAAGAACTCTACATCTTCATGGTAGCACTGATGCTAATCATCACTGAGTGTTTTGAACAGCTGATAATGGAACATAGCAAAAACACAATTCCTGCCACATTGGAGTTTCACGGATATGCTTACCATCTGAACCTCTCTATGAGAGATGCCATTGCATGCAACTGGCCCCAACACATCCAGAAAACAAGGATGCTTATGTCAAAATACTATTTCTGGATTTCAGTTTAGCATTGAACACTATTGTCCCACAGAGTTTGGTTAACAATCTCCTACTCCTCGGTCTAAATACACCAAACTACATCTGGGTGTTGGACTTCCTAATGAACAAACTTCAAATAGATAGATAGATAGATACTTTATTCATCCCCATGGGGAAATTCAACTTTTTTTCCAATGTCCCATACACTTGTTGTAGCAAAACTAATTACATACAATACTTAACTCAGTAAAAAATATGATATGCATCTAAATCACTATCTCAAAAAGCATTAATAATAGCTTTTAAAAAGTTCTTAAGTCCTGGCGGTTGAATTGTAAAGCCTAATGGCATTGGGGAGTATTGACCTCTTCATCCTGTCTGAGGAGCATTGCATCGATAGTAACCTGTCGCTGAAACTGCTTCTCTGTCTCTGGATGGTGCTATGTAGAGGATGTTCAGAGTTTTCCATAATTGACCGTAGCCTACTCAGCGCCCTTCGCTCAGCTACCGATGTTAAACTCTCCAGTACTTTGCCCACGACAGAGCCCGCCTTCCTTACCAGCTTATTAAGACGTGAGGCGTCCCTCTTCTTAATGCTTCCTCCCCAACACGCCACCACAAAGAAGAGGGCGCTCTCCACAACTGACCTATAGAACATCTTCAGCATCTCACTACAGACATTGAATGACGCCAACCTTCTAAGGAAGTACAACAAATAGTTGGGATGCACAACCACTCTTCCTTCCCTGTGTGCTAATCCCACTGTTGTACATTCTGTTTTCACTGGACTGCATGGCCAAACACTGGAGCAATCACATTGACAAGTTTGCTAATGACATGACAGTGGCAGGGCCCTTCACCAATAACAATGAGACAATTCACAGAAAGGAGGTGGAAGAGCTTGAAGCCTGGTGCCAGGCAAATTACCTCTTTCTTAATGTCACCAAGACAATGCAGGTGGTTATCAACTTCAGGAGAACTCACACCATTCACACACCACTTTATCTTGGTGGCCCAGCAGTGGAACCTGCAAGCAATTTCAAACTCCTGGGAGTGCACATCACACACAACCTCTTACGGTCCCTGAACATCCTACACAGTCAGAATGCTTATTAAAGCCTCTACTTTCTGAGAAGGCTGAAGAGAGCTAAATTTTGCACATCAGTACTTACATCATTCTGCATATTTTGTAGTAGAGAGCATCCTGACAGGCTGCATCACTGATTGGTATGGAAACTGCACTCTGTCAGACAGGAAAGGTCTACAACAGGCAGTCAAAACTGCCCAAAACATCACCTGTAGCAGCCTACCTGCCTTCGTGGACATATATAGAAAAAGGAACTGGTAAAGGGCCAGTAACTTCAGAAGGATCCCACCCATCCTGCTCATGGACTGTTTGTTCCACTCCCATCAATGAGGAGGCTACATAGCATCCACACCAGGACCACCAGACACACAAACTTTTCTCAAGCAGTAAGGCTGATCAACACCTCCACCCACTAACTCCACTGCTAGTTTATTATTTCCTGTCAGCACCTTATTTACAACCTAGGGTCACTTTATGGACCTACACTAAATCTATGTACATACGCTATCTTATGCATTTATATTTATTGTCTTTTATTATATATGTTTCCTTTATCTTTGGTGTTTTTCTTTGGTGCTGCATCTGATCTGGATTAACAATTATTTCATTCTCCTTTACACTTGTGCACAGGAAATTATGTCAGCCAATCCTGAATATTGCACCTTGAATCTTGAAAAGCTCTCCATGAGAGCAGCTGTCAGAAATAGTGAGCAAAAGCATGTTTTCTTGTACTGTATTTTTTAGGCACCAGGGTGATCCTGGTATCCATAAAACAGGTGGGAACCACAGATTGAGACATTTAGAGGTTATAAGTGTCTGTTAGTACACCCACCAGCTGATCTAAACAGGATCTAAGGCCAAAATCTCTCAAATGCCTCCAATAACTATGTTCACTCTCCAGTAGACTGATTTTATGTTCCATTAGAGATATAATAGAGGTGGGCTTTTGTGGTTCTGGAAGCCAATGGCTGAGAGTTTGCAGTTATAACGATGACAAAACTAACATAATTTGCTGCCATTGCACTATAAAACTAATAGCAACACCTGCACTGCACAGGGGTCACTGCGTACACTGTAGTGGCCTTGGTCCCATTTGATGACGATGATACACAATTCAAATGCACCATTATCTGGAAGAACAGCCAGTTTGGAAGTGAACTTAAGGGTCATAGGAAACCCCACTCAGCACCAGACAAAAGGTTGCCATGACATTGTACAATTACAGAGTTTTAAAGGCACTTGAACAGGTATTTGGGTTGGAAAGTGTAGGGAGAGATGCATCTAATATGGAAAATGGAATTCATGTAGTAGGTATCATGGTCATCATGGTCAAGGAAGGACAAAAGAGCCTGTTTCTGCACTGAATGTTTCTATGATTCAATGAAACCTTTTGCAGTAGAGAGCGCGACATTAAGGTTCGGCCAATCTTAGACGAAAGGGCAGTGGTGGTGCGAGGTGAGGTTGGTGGGACACACTCATAAATTCCAATCACTTCCCTGGATGTCTCATTATCTGTCAGTGATGCAAGGTGCCTCTTCCTGCCTTTAAACTGCAAGAAAAATTAAGTTTGATCCACCTCAGTACTTCAAGGGACAGTTCTCAGTGAGAAATTGAGTGTTTTAGAACTCTGGACATTGGAAGTCCACTTTCAAATTTAAATTTTTCGTACAAATTTTCAAAGAAAAGCTTGGTTCCTGTTTATGAGTGAATTGGCAGCACTGGATTCGCAACTCACATGCAGAGACAGTCTTTCATAAACTGTTTTCATTTGTAATACTGATGCACCCTAAAATGCTTGTGTGAAAGGGAAATTAATATTTGAAGGCATATTATGTCATAATTTACTGCTTAGCAAACTGTCAGCTCCTAAAAGAGGTACCTTCATAGATTTGTATTCCCTCACATAAATATTTCATTCAAATTCTGCATGAGTTTAGGACATTTCGGGTTCTCCCCCATATTGTCCTATTTATGTTCCAATTGTTATTTCTTGTGCTCTGTAAATTTTAAAGAATTTATTCCGAGTATTTTTTTTCCTTCCTGATTTGCTGCCTTTGAGAAATATAGCCAGTTAGAAGGTATTACTGCTGGAATCTTTCAGGACTGAATCTTGACAGCACCCATTGTTCAGTAAAGTAGGAGACCACAACAGAACCTTGTGGTCTGTTTTCCCCACAGTCAACTCCAAATACCTTCTTTCTGCTGCAGTATCTAGGCCAATGAGACTGAGCAGCAGATATTACAGAGTCATGTCATATAAATCCCACAAGCTGTCTTTAATTCTGAATGGGGATGAATGTGAAAACCTGTCATTAGAACATCTGCATTGTACTGGAGTATAAGTACCTCCTTTGTTTTACATTCTTTTTGTTGGAAACAACATCCAGCTCCACAGCCTTTTGCAAAGTGAGGTTATGTTTACTTTGCAATGCGCATATAATAAGCTAGAAAGTAGGTCATAGCTAATAATTTAAATACTGTTGAAATCAGAACAAACAACTGTTACATTTCATTTTGTTTGTATAATACTAATCTTTAAACCTTGTCTTAATGCACACTGATTCCAAATATTATGCAAGTATAAAACAAAATTAAATATTTCTATCAAATAAAAGCCACCTGTAATTTATCTCAAGACCACTTGAGCAAATCTATGAAACTGATTGTTGTATTATGATTCTTTTCACAATTTCCATTTAATATTAGTTAATGTTTTGGCAACAATTATTGTTGCCTTGTGGAATTGTAACGTATGTAAGGTAACTACTGTTTGTGTGCGCACACAATCACGGTGCTCGTGACCATGTGTGTGTGCATGTGATTACTCTTTGAGAATGATCCTCGTGTGTCATTCATCACTGTGTAGCTGCAGCTGTTCAGCTATTCAGCTACTACTTATTCTCAATTGCAAACCCACACCCTACGCCCATCAACCCCACCCCCCATTCCTGATTCTTATACCTGGTACCTCGCCCACTAGCTGAGAAACATTTGTGCCCTATGCTCAATTTCAGTCTACAGGAAGTCCCAGGTAACTCTACATTTGAACTGTGGCAGGAATGTAGGAATTAAGCTGCCCAACAAAATGCCAATCACCAGACAATCTCTCTATTTGATGGAGAGATATTGCTCCCAAGATATTGTGGAGAAATGTATTGCTTGCCATCAAAATATGTCATGAGAAGTTTCACAACATCTTAGAATGCGTATAGATCTTCAATATAACACCTCATCCAACAATTGTCTCCTTTAATGGTGGCAGCACTAGAGGAGACTAGGTTCATAGAAATTACACTCCCACTCTCTGACTCACCATTGAAACATTAAGAAGACATTTGGAAGAAGGCCTTTCAATGCATGAGGTACATGTTAGCCTCTGGGCTAAGTTCCTGACATGACTGACCTGTAGAGGAGAATTAAAACACCAGGAGGAAGCAAGGGCAGGCACAGGAAAACATGAAAACCCTGTACAGATAGTGCTAAAGTCAGGATTGGACCTGAGTCCCTGGAACTGTGAGGTAGCACCACCACAGCATGAAGTCACTGGACTTTGCTAGTCACTCAAAAAAACTACAAATGCCAGAGGTACTTAGGTTGTGTTACTTTAGCAATCTAATAATTGTAAAATTCTGCCATCCAGTTCTCAGACACAGAAAATTATCTGATACACAAATAGACTCTAAATCCTTCAGTGATCACTTGTAGTTGAAAAATATTACAATGTGTAATGTAAAATTACTTCTTATTTATTCCTTACTTATTCTTCCATTTTTACACCCCCAATTTAACATTGAAATTTAACTTTGCCTTTTTTTTAGTTATTTGCTATTTTTTTCTGGGATCTGTCATTGCTAGGATGGTCAGCAGTTACTGCCCATCCCTCATTGTTCTTCAGAAGTTTGTGGTGAGCCATTTCCTTCAATTGGATCAGTCCTTCTGGTCTGAAGATATAAAGCTCCAGGATTTAGATCTGTTTAGAAATATCAGTAGTTAATAAAATTCTGGCTGATATCAATGTAACCTCAATTCTGCATTTCTGTCCACAGTAGCATTCTTTTAATTTGCCTCCTATCAAATACTTGTTTATCACTGCTTTACGGATATTCAAAGATCCTGCCTCTACTGCTCTTTGAAAAAGAGTTCAAGGGACTTATAGCCCTTTGAAAGAAGAAAAATTGCATCATCCAAAGTTCAAAGTAAATTTATATTCTAAGTACATATATGTCATCATATATGTGCCTGAGATTCATTTTCTTGTGGGCATACTCAGTAAATCCACAATTGAATAACAACCGTAATAGAATCAATGACTGTTTTAAATAGGAAATTCCATGCTTTTAAACAACAACCCCGAGTTCAAGATCCACCCACAACACAAAACATCCACTTTATACCTTCCTTGTCAAGACCCCTGCTGATCTATCATGTTTCAATCATATCCCCTCCTAGACTCCAGCAGATACAAGCCTAACCTGCCAAATCTTTCCATGTAGATACTTCAGTCCAGTAAACATTTACTTATCTGCTTCCAATGAATTAACAATTATCCTTAAATAAATAGGCCAATACTGTAATCAATAATCCAGATGTGATTTGAACAATAGTTAAAATAATTAAGTTATGGTTTCACAGAATTCTATTCAATTTTCCTCAGAATAAATTATGATACCTAATTACCAGCTGGACTTGCAAAGTAGGCTTCTGCAAATCATGCACTAGGGCACACAAGTTCCTTTCCTTCTCTGTTCTGGACGAACTAATGCAAACACTTATAGATGACTGGCCTCAGAAAACTGTGTCCCATTGCTTTATAATGAACTGTAAAAGGTACAAGGGGCTTTGAGATTTCACTCTGGGCTCAAGATATTGCTATCTCATTCCTGCTTTGTGAAGAAGAGAAGGCATAATCGGTGGAAATTTGTGTGAATTATTCCATATCTATCTATCGTGACCTTTTCCATTATGGGGAGTCACACACAGATACAATGAATTAAAATGAAAGTATATTAGTAATAAAATTAATAACAATATTTAATGATACATTAAATTATTTTAAAATTATCTGTTGGATGAAGGAAAGGATGATATCTGCTGTGTTTGTGGTTGAATCTTTGGCTGCCAATTGTTTTTACCAATCTGAATAATTTTGCAACAATTTAATTCATTAGGATTCGGCTTTATTGTCAAACCCTTTATTCTTCAAAGTTAACATTATCAAAGAAAAGCCAAATTAATTGGCAAAGAATACAGTTTATGGCTGCCCTGATAAATTGCACATAAATGCTATTACTCAGGCTTTTGAAATCAACTAGCCTGATTCTTTGTTTGTAGATTACTGAAAGAGATTAGAAGGTATTTTAAATCCGAATGGAACTGAATGATTTCAGGAAATAATTAGAACAAAAAGCAAGTACCGGTAGTTGCAGCCCAAAATGGAACCCATAATTCCAAGTCTGTTTACATCTGATTTGGGTTCAGAGGAGCTTGATTTTTTTTTAAAGTAGCATATTATTTTTGAATGATTTTTAAATAAAATGTAGACTAGAGACATTTAGTCTACTATTTGTTTCCTCTAATTCTAGGGAGACCAAAATGAATTACTAATTGCAAAAGATTATTGGAATATAAAAATATTTTACTGTTCAGTGTTCTCTCATGTTCGATAGTAATTTGTGATTTCCTTTTCTCTACACAACCTTGCCTCCAGATTTCAATTGCTGGGTGAAGATATTGGACACATGCATAAATGGCCATTTTGAAATTCCTACACCCACTGATTTGAAAATCTTGTCCCTTTTTTTTAAACAAATGTCTGCATAGCTTTAATTCACCCAACCTTTGGCCTGTTCAATAGACCAAAGCACATTGCATCTTTTGTGTTTCTCGTTTTCTATGTATTCTTTGCTTGCACTGTTGGTGTTGGAAGAGTGATCGAGCATCATTCCACTGTGTGCTGCGTTTGTCTTCCTAACCTCTGTGATCCCTGCCACTTCTCTTTCCACCATCAAAAGTCTTCTCAAAACCTGCCTTTCATCACTAAACTAACACTTATCTTTGCTCTGGTTGGTGTCAAATATTTTTTATGAAGCTTCTTTGAAAGTTTGCAGTACTCAAAGTGTTTTATAAGTGCAAGTTGTGGTTAATGTAGTTGCAGTAAAAATAAATCAATGAATGGGAGCGGACTGAGGTCTTACACGGCTTTCAGCTGCCATTAGATTGTTCCTGATGCATGCACTGATATCTGCCCAGTGGTTCAGTGACTGGTGAATGGGACCTCATGAGCTACCACTTCTCAGGAAAGTAACTTGTGTTTTTGCACTTACAGTTCCGCCCAACTAACATCTCTGAAGTTATCTTAGTCCATCAGTTTTTTTGGTTTACAGCAGCAGCCAACCATACCACTGAATATTGGCTTTACCGTGCATCTATGAACAGTGCCAGAACAGGATAGGGAAAACCTGGGGCGTTGTGTATTTAATCTTTCAATAATATTTGAGTAATCTTGTACATATATTGATTGATTAAGCATTCCTGTTCGTTTAAGCAATTATATGTTATCTGCATATGTCGTCATACTATCATGTGATAACTCGCTTAAAGTAAACTTGAAGTTACTCTTGCATTTTGGACTCCCATATCTTCCTTTGAATTAATTTAATGTTTTGAAGTTACAAAACATAACATGGAGGGCTTTGCAGGAGGGAAGTGTTAATTTGATCTTCAAGTGGGTCACCACAACATCATGAGCCAAAAGATCTGTACTGTGCTGTATGTTCTTAAGGCTTACACTGACAGCCAGTGTAAGTACAATGTGTGAAAGGAACTGAATGTTGATTTTTGAATTCATTGTAATAAAAAATGTGCACTTATGGCAGTGTCATTTATTCATGGAGATAACATACATATAGGAAAGGTTGTATCTTTACTCTGTTGTTTATTATTGTTTGGACTTGTATGAGATGTTCTGACTTGGGTAATTTGTAATTTGTGTGAAGTAGACAATGTTGATAAGCAAAGCAGTATCATCCACTCCTCAAGGGCAAATCTTCTTCCTGAGACCCATTCCACACTTTTGAGTAAAGATGGGGGGCAGACATGTTACAGTATAACTGTTGGAGATGTCATTCATTGCATACAATATTAAGGCAAGGCCCTATCAGCTGAAAATAAATTATTCTTACCAATTTTATCCTTCAAACAATATTGAGGAGTTATTAGCTCAATACTGTCTGTGGGTTCTTGAATATTTTACTTAATTAATTTATTTAAAGATGTAGCGTAAAACAGGACCTGCCCAAACTTCTCTTAAATGTTGAAACTGAGCTCATATGCATCACTTGTGCTGGCAGCTCATTTCATATTCCCCTGACTCTTCTGAGTGAAGAAGTTACCCCGCATGATCCCCTTACACTTTTCACCTTTCACCCTTAACCCATGACTTCTGGTTGTAGTCTCATCCAACCTCAGTGGAAAAAGCCTGCTTGCATTTACCCTATCTATACCCCTCATAATTTTGTATACCTCTATCAAATTTCCTCTTGATCTAAAAAAATAGAGGCGTTACCTATTAAATATTTACATATAACTTAGGTCTTCTAGACCTGACAACAACCTTGTAAATGTACTCTGCACTCTTTCAAACTAACTTACTTCTTTCCTGTAGGGAGGTGACCAAAACTATACACAATACTCCAAATTAGACCTCAACAAGGTCTTATATAACTTCAACACCCCATGTTCTGTACTCAGCATATTGATTTATGAAGGCCAATATGCCAAAAGCTTTCTTTTATAACCCTATCTACTTGTGATTCGATTTTCAATGAATTATGGACATGTATTCCCAGTCCAAGGCCAGTCAGTCTCTTGAATTTGTTTTGCTGTGCAATTAGTTTACATTGACATGTTGCCCAGTTCATTCACCCACCTGTTGCACCAGAAACTCAATCACCATGAACCAACCATTGAAAATGAACTGGATGACAGAGAATTAAAGCCCAATCTCCATTGCCCTTTGCGTGAAAGAAAACATTTAACTCTGATCAGAAAGTTCATTGTCAATTGACACCTTTCCCCTAGCAGAGGCAATAGTTTCTCTTTTGACCAATAGCGTATCCCTTCATAATTTCAAGCAAGTGTCAGTTGTACTGAATATATCGGGATTTAAACTCATGATCCAAAGTTCAAGTTCAAAATACATTTATTATCAAAGTATGTATACTGTATACAAACTTGAGATTTGTTTTCTTGCAGGCAGCCACAAAACAAAGAAACACAACAGAACCCACAAAAAGTCACACACACACACACACACAAAGACAGTCAAACAGCCAAAAAATAGCAAATCATGCAAACAATAAAAAAGCAAGATAATAACACACAGAATGTTAACCGCCAGGGAAGTGAGTGAAGCCATTCCAGGAGTTCGGTGGCTGCACGCCAGTTCAGCACTGAGGTGACTGCCAATGGTTGCAGGCCACAGCTGCAGGGTCCGTTCAGCGCTGAAGCGGGTACACCTGGCAGAGTAGTGAACTGAACGCCAGTTCGTCCTTTACCCTCAGCCTTGATGCCTTGATCAAATCGTGCAAGTAGTAAAATTAATAAACAAAAGCACATGGAACTGCAGAGTGCCCGAAAGTGAGTGCTGTACTGTAACCGGGATGTAATGCACCTGATGTTGATGTGGTACACACTTCTTTTACTTGGCCGTTAGTGACTGCAGCCCAATATTTAATATCTTTATCATTTGTCATTCATAGTAATTATGAGAAGGACCTAAAATGCAATAGACTTTTGTTACTGTGAAGTGGCAATTCCTAAACTCCTAAAAATACCAAAGAGTCAAATTATCCCTATTATCATCATGTACTACATAAAATATCACACACACTATTCACTCACATTTTATGCAAGACTGAATTCTCATTTATATAGAGTCATAGAGAAGTACAGCATAGAAGCAGGCACTTCAGCCCATCTAGTCTATGCTGAAACCATTTAAGCTGCCTACTCCCATCAACCTGCATTGGGACCATAGGCCTCCATATCCCTTCTATCCAAGTATCTATTCAAGCTTCTCTTCAAGTCAAGTCAAGTCGCTTTCATTGTCATTTCAACCATAACTGCTGGTATAGTACACAGTAAAAATGAAACAACGTTCCTCCAGGACCATGGTGCTACATGAAACAACACAAAACTACATTAGACTTCAGACCTACACGGGACTACATAAAGTGCACAAAACAGTGCAAGACAATACAATAATTAATAAACAAGACAATAGGCACAGTAAAGGGCAAATTACAATATAATAATAAATTATGTAAATGCAAACAATGTTTTAGCAGGAATTGGGAAAGAAATGAGCAAAAATTGCAAAGGGAGTGGAGTGATGTTTGGGGGGGAGTGTGTGTGTGTATATATATAGACTCTGGGAATTGAGGAGCCTAAGGAGTATAATAGCTTGGGGGAAGAAACTGTTACACAGTCTGGTCGTGAGAGCCCGAATGCTCCGGTACCTTTTGCCAGATGGCAGGAGGGAGAAACTTTGAAACCAAGCTCTCATGTCCCACCTATGCTGATAGCTCATTCCACACTCTCATGACTCTCTGAATGAAGAAGTTTCCCCTCATGTTCCCCTTAAACTACTCACCTTTCACCCTTAACCCATGACCCTTGGTTGTAGTCCTGCCAAAGTCACAGGTACTGTTCATGAAATATCTTCCTATGTCAATATAATTGTAATATTAATATAAGTTGGTGAACAATCCCAAGACATGAATTAATTGGATAACTGTCAATAGGTTTTCACCCAAAAGTTGAGTTACCTCTATATATTACTAATCACTAATTAACTTTATGATTTCTCTATTTGAAAGTCAAGATGGTTGTCTTTCACGTTGTAAATTTATGTAATTTATGATTTTGAAGTTCTCATTGACATAAAATGATAGAGAATTATTTTACACTATATTATTAGATTACACTGGACAACGAAGATTTTGCTTCCTGATTACTTTTGGGTCTATCTTAAGGAGTTTGAGCAGCTGATCATGAAAATCACCATGAATTTTCCTTATTATGCACCATTTTCAAATATCAGCTATATTTGTTATTTGATGTTATAATTCAAGTCAATTAAAATGTTGCCCAAAATGAAAGCTGAAAAGTTTTCTGTCTTGTCCTGGCATGCCTGGGCATGCTTAGCCAGGGCAGATGCTGCACAACAAGACAGGTTTCAGAGAGGCTATACGTTTCCATGAAGGATTTTGATATTTGAGACAGATGTTTCCAAGAATAAGTGATGCCACAATTAAGGAAGGCGTATTTGTCGGTCCACGAATCAAGCAGGTCATCAATGACAGGCAATTTGAAGAACTTCCAGTGGGACTGGAGAAAGGTGTTTGGAAGTCATTCAACGATGTTGTTGGAAATTTTCTTGGCAACTACAGAGCACCAAAATACATGCAGCTAGTTGCAACATGCTTCAATCACACAAAACCATGAAGTGCAAGATGTCACTAAAGATTCATTTTCTGCATTCCCATTTAGACTTCTTCCCTGCAAATCTTGGAGCTGTCAGTGACGAGCATGGTGAAAGGGTTCACCTGGACATTGCGGTCATGGAGAAACAGTATTAAGGCAACTGCAATCCATCAAGCATAGCTGATTATTGTTGGACATTTAAGTGAGCTGCCTCAGACACTGAGTAAAAATGAGAGTAATTAACAAAACATTTTTAGCTTGGTTGAACTATTGCAAAGCATCAGCACCATTATCCAATTAAACACATCATATAAAGTTAATTTCTTGTTTCTCCACAATTCCTACCTGATGCAAGTTCAGCTTTGAGCAGTCTATTGTAAAGAAAAAAAGTTCTGAGAAACCAAGAGGTATGAAAAAATTTGTTGTCCAGTGTTACCAACCAGTCATTTGTACAAAACCTAGAAACTACATCACCTAGATATTGGATTGCAACCCATTTTGATGCTAAAACATAGTATCAATGCCCTATTGGGCTCTTCACCAAATAGTATCATAGAATTGTCCAACTTTATTTTGAAACAGCATTATTGTGGTTTCTACCCAAGCACCATGCTGAAACAGGATCCTTGTGATTCCCGCTGAGATCTCACCTAATTCTGTGCATCTTTTACATTTTGCTGAGAAGCATTTCAAAGATGGCATTAGCTTGTAAAGGCACAATCTCCAGGACAACCTTGAGGCTGCAGGGGATACAAAAACAGTTAGCACATTCATTAAAAGGAACATGCAAAAAGGAATATCAATCAGATATACTGCAGAGGTTAGTTGTATTGGAGGACCAGGAGAGCTTGGTGGGGAGTCTACAGTAGTCATTTCATCTCCTTTCCATCATGTGATCATATCCACAAAATAGAACAGCGCTAAAGAAATTTCGTGATCTCACAAGATCTATTAATGTTGATGTCTATCACTGTTTAAGTTCCTTTAGCAAGGTTATAGCCATCCAGAAATAGAGGTGCTGTCGAAAACGGTTAAAGTAACTGAATCTGGGATTCATTTATTAGTGAGTTTCATTCAGTGCAGCTAGCCTGCCGAGCCAGATGTGAAGGGATTTTTAGTGTCATCTTGGCTCTCTCAGCTAACCATTAGCCCATTGTGTTGCTTGTTAAAATTTGGACTGATGTGCTAAAGGGGAACTTCACAATGCAGGTTTCTGATGAGAGTCACCTCTTTGTTCAGGAACAAGAGAAAATCTGCAGATGCCGGGATTCAGCCTGAGACATTGACGGTACTCTTTTCCATAGATGCTGCCTGGCCTGCTGAGTTCCTCCAGCATTTTGTGTGTGTTGCTCTTAGTTTGCGAGCTACTTGCACACCATGCAACTGATGCTTTTGTCACTCTCTCGTGTAAGAAATGGGGCTGTGGACACTGAACTGGGTTAGATGTGGTAGTCCTCTCCCTTCTCTTGCTCCTGCTGTACATTTGCCCTGACTTGTAACCACATCTCCAGCATTTATTGTTTTCCTTTCTTTTGCACCAGCTGTTCTCAACATTTGGAAATATAGTGCAGTGTATAGAGAAATGAAATCATCACCGCATCTGCTCAGCATGTACTGCATGGCATCCCACGACTGAGGCAGGCAGCAAAATACCATCATGAGAAGACCACTGTGCATTTTCCACTGTGATCCCGGAGCTCTGGTGAAACTGAAGTCAATGAGCTTCAAAGGGAGAAAAGTCATGATTGTTCAGGGGCCGATAACCTTCACCACAGGACATTGCTGAAAGAGTCCTTCAGCACAATGTTCCAGGCCTAACCGTTTTCAGCTGCTTGATCAATGTCTTTCCTTCTGTCAGAAATGGGAATGTTCACTGATGATTGCATTATGCTCAATTCAACTTACAGCTCCTCAACAAATGCAGTTAATGCCTGCCAGCAGCAAGGCCTAAACAACTTTCAGGCATGGGCCACAAGCAACTTGGTGTCAGGCAATGGTTATCTTCATCATTTATAACCAGCTAAAAGGCTACCAACATAAAGTGATCCACATTAATATTTATTAGCAATACAGCTCAGAGTAGGCCCTTTCGAACCTTTGAGCCATGCCACCCAGAAACCCTGACAAACCTGATTAACCCTAACCTAATCACAGAAAAACTTACAATGACCAATTAACCTACTCGGTGGGTCTTTGGTCTTTGGAGGAAACAGGAGGAAAAGCCAAACATTCCACAGGGAGGACATTCAGACTCCTTACAGATGGCGCCAGAACTAAACTCTAAACTCTAGAAAGACCCAAGCTATAATAATGTTACGCTAGCTTTACACTATCATGGCGCTGGGGTTTTGGGGGGGTTATATTGATCACAAACTCAATTGGGCCAGTCATGCAAAAATGGTGGCTATGAAGGCAAGTCAGGCACTCATTTCTTTTGATGTCCAGTCGGCTCTCTACCAATAACAAGGCACAAGGCAGAAGCATGATGGAATATTATCCACTTACCTGGAGTGTATGGTGTGTGGCATTTAGCTTAAGCTATCACAACGCCAACAACGGTTCAATTCCAGCATTGCCTGTAAGGAGATTGAATGTTCTCCCCATGACCGTGTGGATTTTCTTTGGGTGCTCTGGCTTCCTCCGATGATGTGTACAGGTCAGTAGGTTAATTGGTCACATAGGTATAATTGGGCTCTTTGGCCAGAAGGGCCTGTTACCATGATGTCTCTCTAAATAAAATAAGTAAGAGCTCCAAAAATTCTCAAGAAGCTTTGCAACATTGAGGTCAAAGTGGTCCATTTAATGGAAACCCCATCCACAACTCAAAACATTCGCACACTCCGCAGTTATCGGCCTGGGTTAGGCCCTACTGCATCTCCCAACTCTGCACCTTCACTGTCAAGAGTGTCATAGGCGCGTGGACCACCAGCACCTACTGGTTCTTATTCTAAGTTTCACACCATCACGAAAGTATAGTATTTTATTCAGTGATATGGCATCATACAAAATGTGACAAATAAATATCTACTATTTGATAAGTATGAGGATGTGTCTAGTGGAATGCATTGCGCCTGTATTCTAATGAGTAAAATATAGAAGGCACATTGTCATTCTGTGACTATGTAGCCGGAAAGGTCGATCTTTGTTGTTACCTTTGGAGTGAAAATTTGTTATTTCTCTTCTGTTCCTCAATGGTTACTGGGCACAGATTTCTATATTGTTGCTAATGGGTTAATTATACTCCTCCTTGGTGCTGCTAAATCACATCAGGATCACTAATTGTGCCATTAATGTTATTTAGTGTCAAGATAATGGGATTTAAAATTCTGAGAAGTTATCACAGTCAATGGGGTAGTTTTTGTAAGCTACGTTCCTGAGGAGTTGAGTTAAGGGATCAAGGTCAGTACTAGAGGTCCCCATTAAGGTTAGAAAGAGGAAAAGAGCAAGGAAGATATATTAATATAAATCAAGAAATAATGCGATGGATTATAACTTTAACATATAGGTTGTAGTGGGATAGCTAAAACTGGAAGATTGATTAAAGATTAAATATTAGCTGTATTTGTCAGACATACAGTACATCAAATCACCAAAAACTAACGGTGAGATGTGTTGTTTGTGTCAATGACCAACACAGTCCGAATATGTGCTGGGAGCAGCCCACGAGTGTTGCCATATGTCTGGTGCCAACGTAGCACGCCCACAGTTTAATAACCATTACTAATCCATATGTCTTTGGAATGGGGGACAAAAACAGAGCACCCAAAGGAAACCCACTCCTAAGAGTCTGTAGCAGGAATTGAACCCTGACTGCTGGCACTGTGAAGCATTATGCTCTCTGCTACACTACCATGTCTCCCACTGAATTGAAACATCGCTTCCTGAGGGAGAATTCAATCTTACTGAGTATGAGTATGCTACACCTCTGAAGCAGGGTCATGCAAATTTAGTCTTTGATTTCAACACATACTTAGTATATAGAGTGAATCAAATATGTAGAACAGGGCGTAAGGAACAAACAGATGATTTCAAGAATGCCAACAAGTATAAACAAAACAGTGCAATCAGGCAAAAGGAATCTATCTGACTTGTAACTTAGTGTGGTCTGAATTTCCCTATTTTAATACAGCTTCAATGACAGGTAGGGATAAATCTGTTTACATTGACAGTTTTGCAGTAGCAGAATTTGTTGCAATGATGTATGTCACAGCATGATGCATCACAATGGGAACAAATAAGAAGATTTTTCTGCTTTGTCAGCTAAAAAAGAAATTGGGATATAATCTATATCTTAAAATCAAACTTGTGTTAACCTAAATACAAAAGCACCATTCTTTAACCTCTATTGTAATTTGCAGTGAAGTAGAATTGGGAGGAATTTTCACCTGAGCAGCTGCTAGAATGCTGGATATTCAGGCAGTTACAGTTCATTGAATCATTCATCCTTACTTGCTGAGAACTGGCAGGTTCTAGCACTAGCTGTTTTCCAGAGGACCAGACCAAACCTGATGGATCTATTATTGAACTTGAATAGCCATGTACACAATGTGGCGACAAGAGCAGATCAGATACTGGGAATCCTGTGACAAATACAGTAACTCTTCTCCAGACTCCCCAAAGCCTATCCACCATCTACAAGGTTCAAGTCAGGAGTGTGCTGAAATATTGTCCACTTGTCTGAATGACTGCATCTTTGACGATACTCTAGAATCTCAATACCATATGGGACACAATAGCATTGTGCAAAACTCTTAAGCACGTATATAGGTGGCCTAAGACCGTTGCATAGTACTCTACTTGTCAATAAAAGCTTGTCAGGATGGTGCCCCAATGACACCACCAGGAGTTAATGGCGTTCTTCTCTTTCTTCTACTTGTCAATATGGAGCGAGTTTGTAAATCTGGCGGGAGCAAAGGATGTTGGGAAGGACAAGGGTGGAGTGTTGCAGGAGAGGGGCACATGTGGCAGAAAAGGAATGCCAGGGTCGGTGGATGTGTTGGTGCGGACACACCCAGCCCTGAAACGCAAGGCAAGGTCATTTGATTCCAAACAGCTGTTTATTGATCACTACAGAATGTCTCTCTGGTGCTTCCCACTCCCTCCCATCTCCCTTCTGCTTTTCCCAACCATAATTCCCTATTTTCAGTCCACAGTAGAGACCCATATCAGAATCAGTTGTGTCATCACTTATCATCAATCACACACAGTATGTCATGAATTTAGTTTTGCAGCAGCAGAACAGAGCAATGCATAAAATTACTGTACAAAAGTCATGGGCACCTGAACTATATATATGTAATGCCTGGTTAAGATTTATGCTGCTATGCTGTGAGGTATTTTATTTTAGCAGCTTTCTGTAAAAGTAGAGTGTCCTGCTGGTAAGAGTGTTTTGTCTTTGGCTAAGGATAAGGAGCCAATTGTCCAACTTAGGAATGTTGTGTCAGCCTATCAAGAGTGGAATGACATGGAACAGTCTCACAAGCTGGGTGGGAACAGTTGTTGTAAAGGGCAGTAGTCCAGTTTGGGGGCTTCTTGGCGGGAGCTGTTAAGCGGGCAGAAGGGAAGATGTCGTTGAATGACGTTCAAAGGAGAGACCTAGCCATAAGAAGGGCTTTATGCAGATGAATGGTTCCAAGGACGAAGTGCCAATACTCCTGAGAGAGCCAGTCTGTTTGATATGGTCTTCAAAGGAAGTTCAAACTATGGTTGGTGATGAGAATTCAGCACTGTGAGTAAAGCCATGCACCCAGCTACTACAGAAATACACCCCAATGTTTATGTGCACATTTAGACTGTTTTAACTGTAATGGGCCCTTTATTCTTTCTTTTCCTTTCTTTGATAACTGTTTGATAAAGTTCAAAATTGGTAAATATACTTTATTTATAACTTTTTGCTGGTATGCGACCTGTCATTTCTGGGCTACTGACAGTACTTACACAACATTCCCTCAAATCAAAGTTCCTTTAATTGGAATATCCCAATGTTCCTGTTTGATTGAACCCCAAATCATACTGACCATAAACTTATATTGTTTATGAAAAGTGGCTTTCTCACCGCCGAGTCACGTGGCTGTTAGCAGAATTAGCTAACCAGCCAAAATGGTGTATGAGCCCCGGTGTGGGGGCTCGTCCAGGATTTTGGATGCTGTGTGAATGCTGTTTATAGATTGCTCCGAAACTGGTTCTATTGGGCTTGGATGAAGTCTGAGGTTGAAGGGTGCTGTAAGTCTGCATCCGATGTAGTCAGAGGAAGACACTGCCTACGAGATTTGCTTCATTATCTCACTTACATATTATGGGACCACTTGATTTAGTGTGTCTAGATTTTCTCTCCATAGAGCCTGATTCCAGTAACATTCCAAATGCCGTGGTCACCACGGATCGCTGTACCAGGTATGCTCAAGCCTTCCCCACAAAGGCTCAGAAAGCATCCGCAGTTGCCACGGTATTCTGGGAGAAGCATTCTGTTCATTATGGCCTCCCAAGAAGGATACACAGTCATCAGAGAAGGGATTTTGAGAGTCGGCTCATACACAAGTTACTGAGCATGCTTGGAGTTGAGAAGTCAAGGATAATGCCATATCACCCTCAGGATGATTGTGGAACAAGTTCAGTCAGCATATTGGGCATTTGGCACACTGCTACAACTGCACACAGAATGAAACTACTGGTTACTCACCAACCTATTTGATGTCCTGACACAAAACAAGATTGCCTGTAGATCTCTGTCTGGAACCGATGGTGAAGACTTGCCGCAGAAGATATATCTCAAGTATATGTCTGACATGAGGAAAGAACTGCAAAAAGCTTATGAGCTAGCAGCAGTTTCTGCTACTAAGTAGAATGAAGGAAACAAGCGATATGATCAAAAGATTAGGTTTAGTCAACTGATGCTTGGAGACGGGGAATTAATAAGGAATTTGGGGCCACCAAGGAATCATAAGTTGGCTGACTGATCGGTGTCTATGCCTTACATAGTGGAGTGCCGGATGCCAAATTTGCCAGTTTTCTGGATGAAGCCAGAGGATGGGAATGGTCCTGTCAAAATTCTCCACCAGAAACACCTTCTATTCCCAGGGCAGGAAATGCATGCTAACGCAGAGCCTGACACGGAACCTACACCTAGATCTCTGCCCAGAAGGAGAACAGAAAGGCAACCAGCTGACAACAGCGTGACTTCAGTGGAAAGACCTGAAGGGGGATCAGCCACTGAGTACTGTACAGAAGCAGAGGATGAGAAAATGGGCCTGTGGTATGCTTTACCTTATGTAAATTCCCCAAGAATTAATGAAGAGATTACTGAATCTCCCAGCCCTGACTCGGTGTAACAGGGAGGACTACCAGTGGACAGGCAGATGTGATAAAAGACAGTGAGGAGAAACTGAGCTCCAGTATAATTGGGGTTGAAGTTGAGTTCAGTCAGGTGGCCAGGGGACCTGAGGCGAAAGGAAGATACGAGTGATAGCCAGAGGGAGTCATCCCCAAGTAAACAGGAACAGTTGCACAAAGTACCTGAGGCTGAAGAAGCCGAATATGAGCTAAGAGGCTTCAGAGAGTCAGGAAACCCCCGGATATGCTGGCATATGATGTGTAGGGGAAACGGAGTGTTGCTTCCATCCCAGTAGTGAGAGATGTTACTGCCATTTACAAATGGATTGGAGGTCCTGAAATCACAAAATTCATTTGGATACTGCGTTATTAATAATGGTTTAGTAAGTTCCAAATCATGAGGACATAACTATTTTTAGTAGGAGAAGAATGTAAATCAGGTTAAGATTTCTACTACTATGCTGTGAGGTATTTTATTTTTGCAGCTTTCTGTAAAAGCAGTATGTCCTACTGGTAAGAGTATTCTAGTTTTGGCTAAAGATAAGGGGCCAGTTCTCCAACTTAGGAATGTTGTGTCAGCCGATCGGAAATGAGATGGCATGGAGCATTCTCAAGAGCTGTGCAGGAAGAGTTTTTGTGAAGGACAGTAGTCCGGCTTGGGGGCATTTTGGTGGGAGCTGCTGAGTGGACAGAAGGGAAGATGTTGCAGATGCTGTTCGAAGGGGAGTCCCCATTGTAAGAAATGCTTTGAGCAGATGAGTGGCTGCAAGGAGGAAGTGCCAATATTCCTGAGAGAGAGCCAGTCCATTTGAGATGGTCTTTGAGGGAAATTTGAACTGTGGTTGGTGATGAGAATTCAGCGTAAGTGAGAAAAGTGATATGCCCAGCTACTACAGAAATGAACTCCAACATTTATATGCACATTTAGACTGGTTAACTGTAATGGGCCTTTTAGTTTTTTTCTCTGTTAACTGTTTGATAAAGTTCAAAATTGGTAAATATACTACCTATATAACTTTATGCTGGTATGCAATCTGTCATTTCTGGGCTACCAATAATTGTATGGACAATATTTATACAGCATTCACTTACATCAAGGTTCCTCAAATTGGAACATCCCAATTTTCCTGTTTGTTTGAACCCCAAGTCATACCACCCTAGACGTATATTGTTTATGAAAAGTGGCCTTCTAACCACTGAGTCTTGTGGCTGTTAGCAGAGTTAGCTAACAAGTCAAGTTGTTGTACAAGCCCCGGTGAGATGGTTGCATATACTGTATGTGCCTAAGACAGTTTCACAGTACTGTAAGAGCCTGCTTAATAGGCACTCCATCCTCAAGAATTTATAATGCCACTACCGAGTCACAGTAGCAGTAGTTTGTACCATCCACTCACCAGCAACTTATGAAGACCCTTTAGACAGCATCTTCCAAACCAATGATCTCTACCAGGAAGAAGATCAAAGGCTGCAAAAGGGTGTGCACTGGAACACCATCACCTGGAGACTGCCCTCCAAGACACAAACCTTCCCAGCATGGAAATATATTGTCGTTCCTTCAGTGTCATTGGCACAAGGTCCTGGAATTCTCATGCTGTAACAATATTGTGGGTATACTCGCACATCCAGGACTGGAGCAGTTCAGAATCAGAATTAGAATGAAATTTAATGTCACTGGCATATGTTGTGAAATTTGTTAACTTAGTGGCAGCAGTACAATGCAATACATGATTATAAGAAAAAAAGGTAATTGCAGTAAGTATATATATATTAAATAGTTAAAATAAAAATAGTGCAAAAACAGAAATAATGCAAGTGAGGTAGTGTTCATGGGTTTGATGTCCATTTAGGAATTGGATGGCAGAGGGGAAGAATCACTGTATGTGTGCCTTAGGGTTTCTGTACTTCCTTCCTGATGCTAACAATGAGAAAATGGCACACCCTGGGTAACAGGGGTCCTTAATGATGGGCACTGCCTTTCTGAGGCACCGCTCCATGAAGGTGTGTTGGATACTATGGAGCAATGCCCACATCCTCGAATGAATATTTCAAAAGAAAAGAAGTCGTGGTGTGATGTCAACAGAATCCCATTACAATTTATACCAAGTGACCTGAAAGCTATGTAAAATTGTATCAGGACAAAGAGATCATGTTCCTTGTGAATCCGGATGAGCTTGCGTCATTCAATGGATCAAAGAACGCCTAGGTGCTCCCTGCCACCATTTTGTTTTCTGTGGTGAGACAAAGCTGTTTGACGTTGCCATCCACCTGCTGTTGTTGCTCTCTCTCAGTGAAGGGAATAGGAACTAATAAAAGCTGTTAAGCATGATTGAAATGAAGCCTAAGCATTAGTTTGGTTTCCCTCTGGATTAACAAGTAATCCAGTCCAATATAGCCCTTTATGGTGATTTCTAAAACTAACAACCTTTATCACACGGCCAACTAACTACATTGAAAGGTGGCAAGTGGCATGCAGTGTAGGAAATTAATGGATGTGACTACAGAGATACTGGATGAATTGGTTGTTATCTACCAAAAATCCTTGGATTCTGGGGTGGTTCCAAATGATTGGAAAATTGCAAATGTAACAACAGTATTGAAGAAAGGAGGGTGACAGAGAACATGAAACTACGTATAAGACATTTAGACTTACATCTGCTCTTTGGAAAATGCTGGAATCCTTCATTAATGAAGTGGGTAGTATTTGATCTCCTTGGAGAGAAGGAAGTTGATAAAGCTGCATAAAATTATAAGTGGCATGGATAGTATAGATTGTCAGAATCTTTTTTCCTACCATGAGAGAAAGATTCTATCTATACAATCTATATAGGTTGTATATAGATAATCTTCTGAGCTTAAAAGTATGCCCTCTTCAAAAACAAGATGGCATACGTATAAGATGAGAGGATGAAGTTTTAAGTAAACAAAATAAGGATGGATATAGACCTTGTAAGGGCAAATGTAGGATAGGACCAGTGAAAATATACTAGAAGGTTATTATGTAATCAGTGAGCTGGAGGGCCTGTTTTGTGCTGTATAGATTTATGAGGTAGTTGCAGGACATTAAGAAATTCATAAGAACATCAAGCAGTCTCAACTATAAAGGAAATCTTCTGGGAACTTTTGAGGGTGCCTAACAAAGTGGATAGAGGGGAACAAGGAGAGGAAGTGTATTTGGATTTCCAGATATCAGTTGAAAAGTTGCCATGTGCTTTTAAATTCGTTGGGAAACTAATAAAAACACGGTAGCATCGGGGTTAGCACAATGCTCTACAGTACGGGTGACGGGGGTTCAGTTCCTGCTACCGCCTTTAAGGAGTTGGTGCATTCTCCCACGGCTACGTGGGTTTCTTCTGGGTGCTCCAGTTTCCTCCCACAGTCCAAAGATGTACCAGTTGGTAGGTTAATTGTTCATTGTAAGTTGTCCCAAGATTAGGCTAAGGTTAAATCAGGGGTTGCTGGGCAGCACAGCTCAAAGGGACTGAAGAGCTTATTCCGCACTGTATCTCAATTAAAAAAATAAAAACACGTTCACCAGTGGGTGCCAAAGGAATCAGAGGGCCTCAACTATTTATAGTCTACTTTAGCTAAAGGGTTCAAATGTACTGTAGATGTTAGAATGAAGAGAAGACACTAAAAGGGAAGTTTTGAATCATCTGTAGAGGTTACTGAAGAGATTGCACTTGGACTTCTGAGTATAGTTTTGTCTCCATATTTAAGACATTGTATTCTTATGTTGGAGGTATCGCAGACAAGGTTAACCTTTTTGATTCCTGAGATAAGGGAGTTGACTTATGAAAAAAAGTTCAGCAGGTTGGGTGGATACTAACTGGTGTTTTCAAGAATGAGAGGTGATCTTTTTTGAGACATCTAAACTTCCAAAGGGCATTGACAGGATGAATGTTGACAGGATGTTTCCTCTGGTGGGATATCTATAACTATTGTTTCAGAATAAGGGTTCGCAAAGATCGCAGGAAAGTGGAGATGAGGCCAGGACATGTTCAGCCATGATCTTACAGAGTGACAGCATAGGCTTGAAGATCTGATATGCACTTTTTAAAAAAAATGTTATTTTTCTTTTGCTCAGCGTAACAAAACTTTCAATTTCCAGATACATTTACATTTCTTCCCCTCACAGATATCAGCTATCAGAACACTTCCATCAAAATACAGACATCACCACAACATCCTATATAAAAGCCCTTATTAGTATAGCAGACATGTTTACATCTACATTTAAAAAGGTGATTTGGGAAGCACTTTGGCATAGCTTATCAAACTGCTGCTGCATTGCTCTGGGGATCGACAGTAAGTTCCACACTGACCTTCAATGCTGCATGTGTAGCGTTTGCACAATCTTCCCCGTCATTGCATGGGCTGGCACTTTAACTGGGCATTGTAAATTGCCCCTCGTGTGTGGGCAATTTGAGGAGAATATTTGGATTACTGTAGCATTAATGTGAATGGGACTTGGTGATTGGTACAAATTCAGATGGCTGAAGGCCTTGTTTCCATGTTCTGTGATTCCATGACTAATAGCGATCACAGACCCTGGGCTTTTCTCCACTTCTTGGTTGCTTTCCCCTCACAAATGCGGCTTTCCCTGTGTGTGGACATAGACAAGTAGATTTACACAGACTCTTTTGCCCAAAAGTTTATGTTACCTAGCATTGGCCTAGACTTGGGTGCATCCACATCTGGCAGGTCCTCACAGATGTCCAATGGTCTAAAATACTTTAAACTTGGTGCTACTTATTTCAGATCCCGGCTGGATCTACAGAGTTAGATTTAGTCACGGCTACAAAACCTAGACCTGGATGGGATCTGATTTACAGATGCCTGGTTCTTAGAATCCAAATTAAGATTACATCAATGTGAATGCAGCATGTGTGAGTATACGTATGTATGTGTCAAACAATAGTGATGGGGGGGGGGAGGGGAGGAGGGGAATTGCTGTTTTGTTTAGCTCACTGATGTCACAACTAATTAAATGGCATTGTAATTTCCCACAAATGGTCACTTCTAGGTTAAAGCTGAGAGTAGTCTTTTGGTATGGAGAACAATTTTCTATCCAAAGCATTGGCAGGGTTTTATTGAAGCTTGGGGCAAGAGAGGATTGTAACTAAGCCTGAGTAATACATTGCTGGGCTTGTTTTTCCTGTGTTTTCCTTTATGTAAGTAGTTTTTCTCACACCCAGCAGGTGTCCAATTCAATTAAATAGGATAGGGTCTGCTCCTGGATTAGTCAGCCAATAGCTAACATGGCCATAGGTACTATTGGAGGCTGAATGTTACCAAAAATAAGTCCAGGAAACAGAACCTTTCACTGAATTAAACAGTCACCCTTGCACTTTTTAAAAGTCATCATCGTGACTAGTTTAAAGCACGAAATTTCCGTGCAGGGTCTGTCTCCTGGGTTCAATAGTTTCCTTCCTTAAACAGTTTATTTCAGTCTTGAAGGTGACTTCAGTGCTTCTGCTGTTGTAAAATTTTACTCATATTATTATAAAATAATAACATTAAAAGGGCATTGTTATGGTCAGGTATTGATCTACAATGTTCATACAATGAAGGGAAATGAGTGCTTGCACATGAGAACTTACACACATGGTCACATGTTCACAGGCCACAGGTTATATGGTGCTTACTTTTTCATGATGTCAGGAATTAACAAAACAATCAGCATTTAATAATATTAAAAAAAGATAAAAGGTTTCGTTGACTCCATATTAGAACTTCCCATCTGAGTTCCAAATGAAGATTTTATTATTGGGTATAGCTGTAACCTGTGCTCTCTAATCCAAAATTCCGTACTTTAATCAGATCAATAAAATAACCAGGTGACAGATGCTTTGCCAAATAGACAGTACCCAATGGCTAAAGCTTGGAAGAATTTTCTGCATCAAGATTGGGTGCCACAGTCGTCAGCTAGGGGCATTGGAGTTCAGAGTTCAGTCCTGGTGTCCTCTGTATGTCCTCCCCGTGGAATGTGTGGGTTTTCTCCTGGTCCTCTGGTTTCCTGTCACAGTCCAAAAAAGTACTGAGCAGTTTAATTAGTCATTGCAAATTGTCCCATGATTAGGTTAGGGTTAAATCAGGGTCGCAGGGTGGTATGGCTTGAGGGGACAGAAGGGCCTATTCCACATTGTATTTCTAATTTAATAAAGCAAAGGTATAATGTGGTCCAAGGCATTTTACACATTACTTTCAGAATGTTCTGGACGGCTTCTGTTCTAACTATTTTAGTAATGTAGGAAATATAGCAGTCAAGTTGGGCTCAGCAAACTCTCATAAAATAATGACCAGATGGTCCACCTTATTAGTAATGTTGATTGTGGCGTAGATGGCAGCCAGTATGCTAGTGTTAACTCACTATTTCTTTTTTTTCCAAAACTGGTGCGATATGTCAAGTCAGCCTGAGAGAATAGTTGGAGCCTTGGTTTAATGCCCAATCTGCGGGTAGCATCTGCAATAGGGTAGCACACCCACAGCACTGCGCCGGAGTGTTCACCTACTCTGAGGCTCTGGAGTGGGATTTGAACCTGCAGCCCATTATCCAAAACGAGCCTGCAACTTTCCTGATTCTGATGCAAGAGGGGGTCACAATCTAATAAACAGCTGACACACAATATAAAATACTACATTTTATCCAAAAGCATTCACCACTGAAAAATGCAGACCTCTGACTTCTGATTATTTTTAATGTGCAAGTTAAAGATTGTCTGTAATAATAAACCATCACTCATGGGCGCCTGCAAAGAGAGCTAGCTTTTATGCTCATCCTAGAATATGTCGCACAGTGCAGAGGGTTGAGTAATAATTAAGCCTAGTTATTGTTTTTAATCTCACTGCAGGTAATTATCATGTTTCTGATCTGTGGCACAATCGCTACCATCCACAGAATGAGACAAATTAGTGTTTGCATATTAAATTGCATGCCATCATTTTTAAGTACTATATTTTCCATTTCAGTTCGACATACAGCATTGGAAAAAAATTAGATGTGATGCATTTCAGTTAGTAATATACAGACAATATTAATATTTCCACACAACTTCATTTTTAAAGTGTAATGTAATGCTTTTGACAGCTTTAGCATTTTTTTAGTAAATGAATGGAATGATGTGCAGCTTTGTATGATGAGATTGTTTCTCAGTCCCTTATGGAGGCCTTGCCCTAATGTTGGCATAAGCAACATTATTTAAAACTGTTTATGTTAATGCTGAATGCTATTTACCCATGCTGCAAATTGCTCTGTGTACAAAAAGACAACACATCCGATGTTCCTAAATTTAAATCACAACACTAGCCAGGCTCATTGCCAGGATGGGATAAGTGTTGCTGCCAGGGTTTGTGATTTGTTATCAGAACCTCTAATATGTTTTGTGGCTATGGTTTCCCATGTGGCAGGGTTGTAATCTCAGCCGTGCTTTACTTGGCAGGTGATGAGCAAAGGCCAGATGCATCCTCATAAAGAGAGGGAAAAGAAGTGTTGAGGCAACTATGTGCAAACTAGGTTACTCTTGCACAACTCTTTGCAGGCTATATTTATATTCAGGCAGGAGTTCTGGCTCACGTTGCTTGCTAAAACCTGGGGCTCCAAGGTGAATTGTGACTCTGCTGCCTTCCACTTGTCTGAAACCAGCCAACTTTAGCTCCGATCAGGCATACTGCTATGAGTGGTCAGTAACATCCAGGATGCACATTCACCATAACAGGTGCTGAAGAAGTCCTTTCACGGTTTGTTAAATAGTTATGTTTACAATCCTAATATAAAACACAATAAATTACTTAGATATTTAATTACTGTGTGCCGTTAACATGTACATATCTGGATTTCTTTTAATGCCATTTTAAAAATATATTTTGCTTTAGTAACATAATACTTTCTGCCCTAGTGGCCCACAAAGTATTTAGTTAGACCACACTGTAGATTTACAGCGTTGATGTCCCAGTATTTCTTCCCAAACGCTTAATGTCCTTGTTTCAGAATCCTGGGTTAGCAGTTTGATGAAGATAGGTCATATGCCAAACTTGGGCAATTTGCTGTACAAAATTATTGAAATAAGACTGAATTTACTTTTGAATGTAAACAACATTAGTTTGAGAGGAATAATTGAAAGGAATTAGTGGAATTCATTTGTCCTCAATATACGGTAATAGAAAGAGCAAGGAACAGAATAGTATGGCTTCAGTGAGACAGAGTGATTAAAAAAATGGATGTAATGTTTTAATTCATTAGTCTTCTGGATCTAGTGTAATTACCACAGTGTAAACCCCCTCCCCTCGGCCTGCTTATCACAACCAAATAATCCACTAGCCATCCCTACCCTTACCATTAGCTAATTTTAAAGCAGAAAGCATATAAACAGACCTGTATTTATATAACAATCTATTCTTATTGCAGGATGTCATACACATATACTGAGTGGTACATATTTCAGAATTAATAATATGCCTCCAGCTCTCTGCACAACATGCTAATTTTTTTAGCTATTTTAATATTACATATACATGAATACATTTTGTGTCATTTTAAATTAGACCTTTAGATGTGTTTTGCCAATTATTTTGACCAATTCAAACCTGTGGGATATAAGACTGATTGCGTGTGATTAGATTATGTTAAATTTGTGAAACAACTTTAGGCATTCCATTAAAAATGATGTACCTATGTAAAAATTAAATTCATATAGTTTTCACAAACTATTAAATTGCAGTGGTAGCTTATTAAGGTCCAGTTAGGAATGCTGCCTAAACCTCCTTTCAAATAACATTATTTTTCATTAAATCACGCAGTCAATCGCAATTAGATTTTCTTCCATTTTTATGAACGCATTAACAGCAGAAATTAGGGCTTGAAGTTGCTGCGGACGGAAAGCCATCAGAAGCCGTGAACGCATGCAGTGCGACTCTCCGCATTAGCAAAAGTCCTTTAAGAATCTACATTTTTTTTACCCAAAAAGAAAATCTAATATAATTCCTTGCATTATTTTTCTTCCATCTTCGTTCCCAAGCCTGTCGTCCAGTCATGCGTCCAACATTCTGATTCTGTTCTATCAACAACTTTCCCGTGTTGTGAACTCACGGTGGAAGCGCCGTTTACTTCAACACCCAGATCAAGTGGTCTAATGCTGTCTTTACTGTAGTAGGCGAAATGCCGGATAGTGTAAGGATGATTTAAAGATGCATGCAGAAACCTGGATGCCTTTTGGGTTTGTAGGTACTGTGACACCCGTATCCTGTACAATCTAGCCTGCAACCAATGTAGCACACGATACACATAGTTAAATCACCCTTCGCCGAGCATTATTCAGCGTGAAATTAAATCTTCCGGGAATCAACCATAATAAAAAGAAATTAATATTGTGCTGGTAAATAGATATCGGCGACTTCTTCCACTAGTGAAGAAATAATTTTAGACGCAATAGGAGCCAGGGATTCTCCAATGTTGTTTTTAATGTTCCGTTTATTAACTCACACCGTGCTGCGTTTATGTCTACGTATATAGATTATGTTGCAGTCTGCTTTGGATGAAAACAAATCTTTTGATATATTTGTTCAAATTACAATCCTTAAAACATGCTAGGTATTACTGAACAGCGACTGAAAGAGATTTACAGCCTTGTAATATTCTTCAACCTCTGTTGCCAACTTTTAAAGAGAAACGACACGATTCCGTCTGGGCGCAAACTTACAATTTTCACCACTAGCGCGGTCTTATTAATCATCACAAATAACCTGTAAAAAGACGGAAAGGGAGACGATAATTGGCTGCTTGGCAAAGATAATGTGAATCAAACTGTTGTATTTTTTTTCTAGTCTGTTCCATTTTTAAAGGTTGCTTAGTATCTGTGTCTTTGTAGATTCTATTTTTTGTTTTGTTTTTCTCCCCCAGCCTGTTTGTGCGCAGCAAAACAAAGAGGTGTTTTGGGCAATTTGATGCGTGTGCATGTAAATCTTCCTGAGTGTGACATAGATAGATATAGCTTCCAACATTGTTCTGATCCATACTTTAGGCCGGCAGCCAAAGCATTTTATCTTTTAATGCATTAGAGTGATCTTCCAATTAGCTGCAGTCTATAATACCCTGATTTTGGGACAGGGAGGGGGTGGGGGAAGGCTTGATAGTTCTGCTCGAGAGGCAAAATGAGGGGGCTTATTATGGAAAGTGCAGAGGTTGTGCAGTAGCTGGGCTCTGTTGTAAAGTTTGTAGATAAGAGGAAACTGGCCCTTGAGCATCCATTCTATTCTGTATATTAACACTTCTAATCTGCAGTGCTGATAAAACGCTAGCCGTTTGCATTTGGAGGAATTAATTCTTGAGTTACTGTTGTAACCAGGCGACAGTGATTAACCTCTAAACTGTCCAATATTCTCTGCAGAATTATGCTCCTGGATTATAAACTACTTAGTTTTGTCCAACTAAATTAACAGTTTTCTTTCCCCTCTGAGAAATGAGATCTGGAAGGTATGCTGCCTAATCGAAACACTACATCTTTTGTGGAATGTCAGTCAAAAATGCAATCCCCGTCAGGGCGGCCCTCATAAAAAAATTTAAATCATTTCCAATCCTTTCTTTGGCGTTATTCAAAAAGATCATAATAATTTTCTCGTGGCCAAAGCACAAGAAATCAATTATTTCCCCACAAAGACTTGAAAGCATTTAGCATATGCTGCAAGAAAAGCTCTGGGTTATAACAATTTGAAATTGCACTCATTACACGCAACACAATTAGTTACCACTAGTCTGGTTGGCGCTTTAATTCCGAATGGCATATCTATATTATTACAGAAACAAGCATGCAAACAGCATTGTTTGGGATTTACGGGAATCAATAGGATATCGTGTCTTGCATTCGGTAGGCAGTGTCACTCAATCTGCTGCGGATTAGAGATAACGTCTGCATACGAATTAATGAAGGCAACGTGAAAACATCACTAGTGACACATAAATAAAGGAGGAAATGTATACATGTTTTTTTTTGTACAGATTTGTTTCGTGTAATTTGCTGTAATAAAGCGCCTTATTGTTTCCCCCATATGTTGGCTTTATCGTTCAGATTTCCCTATAAGAGCGAAGTAAAGCTATTGGACGGGAGAAAAGTGTGATAAATAAATCTAAACTATTGCAGCAGCGTAATAATGTAATGTTTGCGACCTCAAACAGCGAATATTAAATATCATTCGTAATTTTGGAGTAGCGTTTAAAATGAGAGCGTGCTCTAAACTCGAACGCATGTTTTTTTTCTATTTTGGTGGCAGCTCAGACTACTTGGCTGCACAGTGCAGTATGATAATCAATATTTATTTTCAAAAGATATAATTTGAAAAAAAGGGGCAAATGCAAACCAGACACTGGGAAATATATTTTGATATTCACTGCATTGACTGCACTTCCACAATATTGCTGATACTATTCAAAATGTTCTCACAAGGTGAACAATGGCATCGGATATACTTATGCAATGGTAAATTTTTCTTCAGCCCTGCCTTTGTGTGTGTGTAGAGTTTTGCCATTAAAAGAACTTCAGCCGAGGATCTTTTCAAATGCGACACAATGCTTCTAAATAGGTCACGTTTTCTGTGCTTTAGACAGCACATTTGGGGCCTGTAAAATGTAATTCATACAAAGCAGACTAAAATGTTTGCTCATCAGTACAATAGAGTAACTGGAACTGAACTGTTCTAGAGCATCTCATGCTATCAGCTGTGGCCTGAGGCAGGGGAAGAATGAGGTAAGGTCAGTCAATTATGTGTGGTAATCACTGTAAGCATATTATCTGAGACCCAGATGTCTTTGCTGACCCCACATGACATAGCTATTAACCCCACAGCAATAGGAATGATGGGGGAGGGAGGGAGGAGGAGGTCCCAATACCCTAAGTAAACCAACCTTTTCACTCCAGGGTTGTGCATCTCTTTATAAGGGAGCAGGAGATGCCCACAGTCGCAGGCAAAGCCATCCAAACAGCATGACCTCACACTGTTCGAAGCTGTTTTGGTGGCTTGGCCTGTCTGTGGTCCTTTTCACTGGGTCCAGTCATGTGAGATAAAGAGCGACATCATGAAAGAATGCAGCTGACAAATAGGGCAATGTGATATGTGAAATGGGAAGGAAAGACAACTCAGTTGTAACGATTGGACTCACCGTGTAAGATTAGCCTTGGAATGTTCACCCCTACCAATGAAAGAGGAGCCTGGCCAGTACCAAAAAATACTGTATGTATGCAGTGCATTATACAGACTGTATTCATTCTGACTGTGGTGCCACAGAATGTCAGAGTTAATCAATTTATAGCAATCTGACGGGCACGGGAATGATCATAAATAACAAATCAAAATTAAACCTGTATTCTTTTGAAAGAGCTGCACATTGAAGTTAATGAGAAGCAAGAAGGTGTAAAGCTCTGATAAATGCCTTGCAACTGGATGTTTATATTTGTGCTGGGTTTTGAGACTATTTTCTACAACAGTATCAGTAACAAGGTTCGGATGGATGGTTGGTTGCAAGACAAAACAGCCCGTGAATCTCAAAAGAATGCATTCCAGCCCCAAATCAGAAATGGTGGCATAAGATAGGTATTAATTGGCATCCTTGCTCACCCAAAATCTCATATCTAATGGGATTTTGAGTGAAATTGTCCTTACTCAAAAAAGGTCAGTGCAGATGCTCACAGCAGGGCTGAGTGTTTAAAATCTGTAAACCTAAACAGTGTGAGTACATTGAGATCAAGCTGAGAACCAGGCACCTCAAGACCTGCTTGGAATGCATAAAATAGCAAGATATAAGAGATAGGAGCAGCAGAAGGCCTTTTGGCCCATTCAGCCTGGTCCAGAATTTGGTAAGATCATGACTAACGTTGTACAATCCAATTTTCCCTATATCTCCTGAAATCAATCAATCTCTCTCATTCTCTCTCTCTCCCTCCTGCCCCCTCTGTCTCTCTTGTATCTCCCTTGAACACAATTGACACTGAGCCGCTACTGCTTTCCAGTGTTGAGAATCATTATCACTCCCCAATGTCTGCCACAGCGATAGAGGTATACAAATTGTTAAAGAGGCATAGATTGTGTTGACAGCAGAGACTTTTTCCCAGGCTGAAAATGGCTAATATGAGGGAGCATAATTTTAAGGTGATTAGAGGAAAGCGTAGGTGGGATGTCAGAGGTAAAAGGTACACCTAGAGTGGTGGGTGCATAAAATGCCCTGCCAGGTGTGCTGGTGGAAGCAGATACATTAGGGGCATTTAGGAAACTCTAAGATGTGCATATGGACAATTAAAAAAAATTGAGGACTATGTAGGAGGGAAGGGTTACATTGATTTTAGAGGAGGTTAAAAGGTCAGCATAACATCATGAGTGAAGGCCCTGTACTGTTCTATCTCCTAGGAGGACATTTTTGTCATCTGA
Source organism: Hemitrygon akajei (assembly GCF_048418815.1). Taxonomy (NCBI): domain Eukaryota; kingdom Metazoa; phylum Chordata; class Chondrichthyes; order Myliobatiformes; family Dasyatidae; genus Hemitrygon; species Hemitrygon akajei. The sequence continues at coordinate 38,261,378 of NC_133130.1, forward strand.
CTCCAAACGTTGAGGCTGTAATACCTTGTGCCAGATTCACCAGCCAGGAGAAACAACCTCCCCATATCTAAGGAGACCAAAATAGTGAGCATTATTCCAGATGTGGTTTACCCTAATGGTCGTTAGTCATCTTTATTCTTATACGCAAATCTTCTCGCAATAAAAATTTACTTGCTTTCCTAATTGCTTATTGGATTTGTGCATTTAGATTTTACTGACTTTCTTCGCAAGAGCATACATGTCTCCTTAAACATAAACATTTCACAAACTCTTACCAAAAAAAATTCCACAATTCTGTTTCTGCAATTCCCAGCCACAGATTTTTTTCATGTTCTACTGTGTATGTGCCTCAACGTGGTCTATTAACTTATCTACTTCCCCTTGAAGCCTCTTTGCATTCTCCTCAGTGTTCACTTTCCCACTTAGTTTTGTAGTGTCAACAACTTGCAAAGATTACATTTCATCCCTCAGCAAAATCCTCACTAGTCACAGCCTGCCAATTGGAATGGATCTGTTCATTTCAAATCTTTGTTTTCTACCTGCTAACTAACGATTGGTCATGTGCTGTAACTTTGTTTATCAAGCTCCTATGTGGGACCTTATTTGAAGCCTTCTGAAAAATCCAGGTCTATTGGTTTCCCCTCATCTATACTACCATTCAAAAACTCAGTCAAACATAAATCTACTCAAATATGTCATTTTCTAATTATCTTGACATCATACCCTTTTATATAAATTCCAGTAATTTAGCAACGACCAGTCCTAGACCTACACATCAGTATATCTCTATTTTCTCTTTCATTCTTTTCTTGAACAGAGGATTCATCTTTGTTAGGGTCCCATCTACGTAAATCTTTACAGGATCAATTGAAGATGAAATCTAAAGCTCTGCAGCCTTCTCCTTCTTCAAAACTCTGAGATGCAGATAATCAGATCCTTAGATTCATTTGTCTTTAGGCTTACTAACTTCTCTAGTAGTTTTATTTATATACAAATACAAATTACTTCTTCTTCTTTTTGTGCTGGAATGTTGATTCTCCAGTGTCCTGGGAGGTTTATTATGGCTTCTTTTGGACACTTAGATGCTGCCTTTGTAAGGGACCCATATTTGTCCTCTAATCTTTACCCTTTCATATGTCTATAGAAACCCTAACAGTCCATTTTTATGCTTTTGCTTGCTTAGTTTCATATTCTGTTTTTGTCTTCTTTATCAAATTTTTCTCATCCTTACTGAGTCTAAAGAGGCTCCCTATCTATCTTCACCTTCAGCAGAAACGCAACAAAGATCTGTTGAAACCAGGTCCAACACCATTCCTGCCACCACAGACTTCTACAATGTCTCTAGCTTTATCTTTTGTGAGGACTGAGACTGAACTGAAGCTACATTTGTCATTAAAAGACCAATTCTTGTATTGTCACATATCATTCCTCAGTGCTGCTTCTGTCAGGGTGGTGCACATAGAAGTAGAGTGCTTTTGCAAGAGAGGGATCAGTGCCACCCTATTGCTGTCAACCAGTTAATATGTTAGTTTGAGCCAGACAGCTGTGACTGCTGTGTGAGAAAGAATGCGTATTGTGAATTGCCTTGGGGTCAGGGGGATGTAGTTCTATAAAATAAAAGACTAGAAATTACTCTTGCTGATATTAGTGGGAAAATACTTAATGCATTTATATGACATTCTTTTGTCCACTAATTTAACAGAGGTGTTAACCAGTTCATTTTAAGTGGGTTAATGCTTCTGTTAAAATAATAGAGAGAAAAATGTCATCTGAATGATGCATTAAGCATTTGTCTGCTAACATTGTCAGCCTCAGATTATTTCAGTTGTTTGCTTCCAGAAAATTGGCATAAATGGGACAAAGGTGTGTGTGCATGTTTGTCCGTGTGTGTGTGTGTGTGGGGGGGGGGGGGGGCGGGTAGGGAAATACGTTTATGTAAGATTTTAAATTCGTGACTTTGTATGGTGTAGTGCCCTTAGGAATAGTTTATTAAAACTTATTGTAGGATAAACTACTACCATCAGAAAAATAACTGTGTGCAAATCCCTGTAGACATCAACTGACATTTTATATATTATTAATATTAAAGCATCATGCCGTGTCATAATAACCTGTCCTCTTCTCTGCTAATACAAAAAGATAAAAACAATGGAGTTAATAAGACCTAGGAAGAGTGTTTTCACCCAGTTACTGGATATATAATATGCAGAATTTATTTCACCTTGCTGGGTTGCAATCAAGTGATGCTTGTTTTGGTATGGCTGATTGAAAATAAACTTTTCCATTGCTATTCATTCTTTAAGGACAAAGTAGCAGCCCAGTCGAGGCTGCTGCCATTTGCTGCAGGTAATTAAAAGCCCTCAGTCATTTTAAATTGTTGTGTTAAGGATGTTTTTTATAACAATCATTCAGGTGTTGGTACAGTGACTATAGAGAAATGACAGTATGATATTTCATTCATGACTCAGTAGCCAATTACTGATATTAACAGGAAGAAAATGTTAAGGATCTCGGCAGCTATTGTATTTTTGAAAGGTTATACTTAAGATCTGAACTTGCATGTTTTATATTGGATTAAATTTTGTCTCTGTGGTAAGGGATCCACTTTTGTTAATAGCGTTAATCTGTACTTTGACAAGCAATAGATAAGGAGAGGAATAAAAGTGAGGCATTGGGGAGCTGCCTAAGGGCAAGACATGGTCTGAAAGAACTTTCCACTCGCAGGCTTTCATTGGTTTTTCTAATTCCTGTTTTAGCAATGGAAATCCTGTAAAGTTCAGACTTCAAAATACTCACCTAACATGGCATAATTAATGTTTAAATTGGTGCAAGTTAAATAGTTATTACTGTATGCATTAAATATCATTGTGCAATGAAGATTGCTGGAATTGATTCATTTGAAGGGGTGTCACTGCATTGTGACATTTCCACAAAGTTTGCTTTTTTTGTATTTTGTTTTCTTCTGTGTCACATTTAACAAATTCCTGAATTTAGTATGGGGATAAAGGAAGGTAATAGTGAGAGGCTGACGACAACCCCAGATAGATGTCTCATATATTTCTTAATTTGCAAACACTGTCTGGAAATCCGTTGCCAGTCAGTTATGATGTGCACGTTATAGAGCAGCGAAATACATTTTCCTCTGCCCTGTAGAATTCATTTTGGAATAGAATGAATTTTGGCAGCTAAGTACTATTTCCTGATATGACTGGAACTCCTGTCTTTTTGACCACCCCTTGGCACTGAGTGTGACTTGCTTCCATTTATGTCCTATTGGTTATGAAGTGGCTGACGTAATGAGCCAGGAGATGCTTGAACTGGCAGATGGATGGGTTGTTTGAGAAGTTGTGTACTTCTCCTTGGCAGCTGTGTCTCCCAACAAAGGAATTCAAGACCCTCAATGCCATCTTGAATGCTTCTTCCCCTTTCTGTGTGGTCAATGGGTGAGGATTACGTGGGGACATTGCCATTTTCAAGGTTGTTCTGAGAAGATACCTGAAGTGCTTCCTCTGTGCATATGGGAATCTCGTGTTGTGATGGAGCTTGGGTTAGACCGTGTGTTTTGAGGTGACAGTCATTCAGATGACATGGCCTGCCTATCAGATCTGACGGAGCATAATTATGGAGATGCTAGTCTAATAGATGAAGCATTCTTTGGTCTGTATATCCTTTTAGAGGTTTTGGAGGAGTTTGCATCAGTGGTCTCTCTCTAGAGGTGAGGCCTTACAGTTTTCTGGTTGAAATCTGGTATTTTCAATTTGTTGCTGGTCAGGTGTGGCAGCAAGGCTGAACAGCTAGGAATGGAGTCAAGGATATTCAGGTCAAGTGCTTGTTCCAGTGGGAATTAAGTGCCTCTCTCCTAGATCAGTTTGCCTGACTGTAGATTCCATTTGACACTCTTTACCAGGGATTAAATTCTTCTGCATACGTGTTATTTTGCATCTCTTTATCACTTGCCTCTCAGTCAGTACCTATTTGTTTCATTGTCTGCCCATCCGGTTTTGAAATATTACTTTGCATCATCAGCAGCCTACCTTGGATACATTGTAAACCACAAACAATTGCACTGCTGTTACTTAATAGCAGCTCCCAAGGCTGCAAATATTACTACCAAGTCAGGTATGCATACCCTATCAGCTCCAGGTTCCCCTCCAAATTATTTACCTTCCTGCCCCATAAATACACTGCTGTTTCTTCACTGCCGCTAGATATAGATTGTGAAATTCCCTACCAAAGAGCATAATGGGAGTTCTTTCACCAAAAAGATTCCAGCATTTCAAGATGGCCAGCTCGCCATCTTTTTATCAGGAGGCAGGAGGCAAAGAGCTGGAATAAAGTGAGCTTATTCTGGTTGGCTGCCAGTGACTGTGTTGGGACTGATCATTTTTACACTTTATTTGTGTTCCATTTTTTTCTGTTTATTTATGATATTTCCTGTGGCCCTGAGAACCATGGAAGTGCAACATTGTCTTATTTTCTAGTCTTTGATTTTTTTCCTTGTATTCCAAGTATCTGTTCTAGGAAGCATTCTCCTTTGAAGATTCATTTACATTAATTTAACTTTTAATCACTTCACATTCTTCCATTTTGGACATCAGAGCCATCTTATTGAGTGACCTACTCAGAATTCTGTCATGAGATTTCACTGTTACTCCTTTCAGTTTAGTAATTTGGATGATTTACTTGTTAAAATTCTTATTATTCCAATAGAGAATGAGTGAAACCATCTTTCTGGTCCAAGAAACGATCTCATCACAACCTTGGCTTTCTTTTTTAGTATTTGTTTTTTGTTCAATTTTATTCTTCATGTTGTTCTATGTTCCTTAACCGGTGCAGCCTCACAAAGCATAACATTCTGCTTTCAATTTGAAAAGCCAAAAGAAGAAAACTTAAAAAAGATTTACTTCAGAATCACTCTATATTTAAAAGAAAGTTTTATGCTATTGACGTACATGCTTCAGTGTATAATACCTGAGCTGGAAGGTCTGAGTTATAGGAGGAGGTTGGCCATGCTGGATCTTTATCTCAAAGAGGAAGAAGTATTCTAAAGATGACACCACTGTGGCTAACAAGAGAAGTCAAAGCCAACATAAAAGCCAAAGAGGGGGCATATAATAGAACACAAATTAGTGGGAAGTTAGAGGATTGGGAAGCTTTTAAGAACCAACAGAAGACAACTAAAAAAGTCATTAAGAACGTAAAGATGGAATACAAAAGTAAGCTGGCCAATAGTATTAAAGAGGATACCAAAAGTTTCTTCAGATACATAACTTGCAAAGGAGAGGCGAGAGTGAATATCGGACCACTGGAAAACAATGCTGGAGAGGTAGTAATGGGGAACAATGAAATGGGAGATGAACTGCATAAGTATTTTGCATCAGTCTTCACTATGGGAGACACTAGCAGTATGATGGAAGTTCCAGGTATTGGGTCATGAAGTGCATGAAGTTACCATAACTAGGGAAAAAGTCCTTGGGAAGCTGAAATGTCTGAAGGTAGGTAAGTCACCTGGACCAGATGGTGTACACCCCAGGGTTCTGAAAGAGGAGGCTGAAGAGACTGTGAGGGCATCAGTAATGATGTTCCAAGAATCACTAGATTCTGGAATGGTTCCAGAAGACTGGAAAATTGCAAATGATACTCTACTCTTCAAGAAGGGAGAAAGGCAAAAGAAAGGAAACTACGGGCAAATGAGTCAACAGTTGGGAAGTTGTTGGAGTCGATTATTCAGGATGAGGTATCAGTACTTGGAGGTACGTGAAAAAATAGGCAGTTGTCAGCATGGTTTTCTCAAGCGAAAATCTTGCTTGACAAATCTGTTGGGATTCTTTGAAGAGCTAACAAGCAGGATAGACAAAGAAGGATTACTTGATGTTGTGTACTTGAATTTTTAGAAGGCCTTTGACAAGTTGCCACACATAGAAACATAGAAAACCTACAGCACAATACAGGCCCTTGGGCCCACAAAGCTGTGCCGAACATGTTCCAACCTTAGAAATTACTGGACTTACCCATAGCCCTCTATTTTTCTAAGCTCCATGTACCTATCCAAAAGTCTCTTAAAAGACCCTGTCATATCCACTTCCACCATCGTTGCCAGCAGCCCATTCCATGCACTCACCACTCTCTGAGTAAAAAACATACCCCTGACATCTCCTCTGTACCTACTCCCCAGCTCCTTAAACCTGTTCCTCTTGTGGCAACTATTTCAGCACTGGGAAAAAGCCTCTGACTATCCACACGATCAATGCCTCTCATTATCTTACCCATTACAACATTACCCCTCGGCTCCTAAATTCAATTCCACGATTGATGAAGGCCAATGCACCGTATGCCTTCTTAACCACAGAGTCAACCTGCGCAGCTGCTTTGAGCGTCCAATGGACTTGGACCCCAAGATCCTTCTGATCCTCCACACTACCAAGAGTCTTATCATTAATACTGTATTCTGCCATCATATTTGACCTACCAAAATGAACCGCTTCACACTTATCTGGATTGAACTCCATCTGCCACTTCCTAGCCCAGTTTTGCATCCTATCAATGTCCTGCTGTAACCTCTGACATCCCTCCACACAATCCACAACACCTCCAACCTTTGTGTAATCAACAAACTTACTAACCCATCCCTCCACTTCCTCATCCAAGTTATTTATAAAAATCACTAAGAGTAAGGGCCCCAGAACAGATCCCTGAGGCACACCACTGGTCACCGACCTCCATGCAGAATATGACCCATCTACAACCACTCTTTGCCTTTTGTGGGCAAGCCAGTTCTGGATCCACAAAGCAATGTCCCCTTGGATCCCATGCCTCCTTACTTTCTCAATAAGCCTTGCAAGGGGTACCTTATCAAGTGCCTTGCTGAAATCCATATACGCTACATCTACTGCTCTTCCTTCATCAATTTGTTTCGTCACATCCTCAAAAAATTCAATCAGGCTCATATGGCACAACCTGCCCTTGACAAAGCCATGCTGACTACTCCTAATCATATTATACCTCTCCAAATGTTCATAAATCCTGCCTCTCAGGATCTTTTCCATCAACTTACCAACCACTGAGGTCAGACTCACTGGTCTATAATTTCCTGGGATATTTCTACTCCCTTTCTTGAATATGGGAACAACATCTGCAACCCTCCAATCATCCGGAACCTCTCCCATCCCCATTTGATGATGCAAAGATCATCGTCAGAGGCTCAGCAATCTTTTCCTTCGCCTCCCACATTAGCCTGGGGTACATCTCATTCGGTCCCAGTGACTTATCCAACTTGATGCTTTCCAAAAGCTCCAGCACATCCTCTTTCTTAATATCTACATGCTCAAGCTTTTCAGTCTGCTGCAAGTCATCACTACAATCACCTTTTCCATAGTGAATACTGAAGTAAAGTATTCATTAAGTACCTCTGCTATTTCCTCCGGTTCCATACACACTTTCCCACTGTCACACTTGATAGGTCCTATTCTTTCATGTCTTATCCTCTTGCTCTTCACATACTTGTAGAATGCATTGGAGTTTTCCTTAATCCAGCCTGCCAAGGCCGACTCATGGCCCCTTCTGGCTCTCCTAATATCCTTCTTAAGCTCCTTCCTGTTAGCCTTATAATCTTCCAGATCTCTAACATTACCTAGCTCAATGAACCTTTTGTAAACTTTTCTTTTCTTGTTTTCCCACCTCATTGGAACATACCTATTCAGAACTCCACACAAATATCCCCTGAATATTTGCCACATTTCTTCTGTACTTTTCACTGAGAACATCTGTTTCCAATTTAAGCCTCCAATTTCCTGCCTGATAGCCTCACAATTCCCCTTACTCCAATTAAACGCTTTTCTAACTTGTCTGTTCCTATCGCTCTCCAATGCTATTGTAAAGGAGATAGAATTATGATCACTATCTCCAAAATGCTCTCCCACTGAGAGATCTGACACCTGACTATGTTCATTTCCCAATATCAAATCAAGTACAGCCTCTCCTCTTGTAGGCTTATCTACATATTGTGTCAAGAAACCTTCCTGAACACACCTAACAAACTCCACCCCATCTAAACCACTTGCTCTAGGGAGATGCCAGTCAATATTTGGGAAATTAAAATCTCCCATCCCGCCAACTCTGTTATTTTTACACTTTTCCAGGATCTGTTTCCCTATGTCCTCCTCGATATCCCTGTTACTATTGGGCGGCCTATAAAAAAACACCCAGTAAAGTTATCAACCGCTTCCTGTTCCTAACCTCCACCCACAGAGACTCCGTAGACAATCCCTCCATGGCGTCCACTTTTTCTGCAGCTGTGACACTATCTCTGATCAACAGTTCCACGCCCCCACCTCTTTTGCCACCCTCCCTGCCTTTTCAGAAACATCTAAAACCCGGCACTTGAAGTAACCATTCCTGTCTCTGAGCCATCCAAGTCTCTGTAATGGCCACCACATCATATTTCCAAGTACTGATCCATGCTCTAAGCTCATCCACTTTGTTCACAATACTCCTTGCGTTAAACTAGACACATCTCAAACCTTCAGTCTGAGCATGTCTCTTCTCTATCTCCTGCCTATCCTCCTTCTCGCACTGTCTCCAAACTTTCTCTATTTGTGAGCCAACCTCCTCTTCCCCAATCTCTTCAGTTCGGTTCCCACCCCCCAACAATTCTAGTTTAAACACTCCCCAGTAGCCTTAGCAAACCGCCAGGATATTTGTCCCTGGGATTCAAGTGCAACCCATCCTTTTTGTACAGGTCACACCTGCCTCAAAAGAGGTCCCAATGATCAGAGGTCTGAATCCCTGCCTCCTGCTCCAATCCCTCAGCCACACATTTAACCTCTACCTCATTCTATTCCTATACACACTGCTGCGTGGCACAGGCAGTAATCCCGAGATTACTACCTTTGCGGTCCTGCTTCTCAACTTCCTTCCTAACTCACTGTAGTCTTTTTTGAGGACCTCTTCCCCTTTCCTACCTATGTCATTGGTACCAATATGTACAACAACCTCTGGCTGTTCTCCCTCCCACTGCAGGATATCGTGGACGCGATCTGAAACATCCCGGACCCTGGCACCTGGGAGGCAAACTACCATCCGAATTTCTTTCCTGTGTCCACAGAATCGCCTATCTGACCCCTTAACTATAGAGTCCCCTAACACTACTGCCTTCCTCTTCCTTACCTTACCCTTCTGAGCGATAGAGCAGACTCTGTGCCAGAGGCACGGCCACTGTCACTTCCCCAGGTGGGCTGTCCCCCCAACGGTACTCAAACAGGAGTACTTATTTTCAAGGGGTATAGCCACAGGGGTACTCTCTAGTACCTGACTCTTCCCCTTCCCCCTCCTGACTGTGACCCACTTGTCTGTCTCTCATGGCCCTGGTGTGACCACCTGGCTATAACTCCTTTCTATCACCTCCTCACTCTCCCTGACCAGATGAAGGTCATCGAGCTGCATCTCCAGTTCCCTAACTCGGTCCCTTAGGAGCTGCAGCTCGAAACACCTGGTGCAGATATGGCCATCCGGGAGGCTGGGAGTCTCCAGAACCCCCACATCTGACACCGAGCACAGAAAACTGGCCTCCCACACATACTACTTCCTTTCCACAATTAACACAGTTAAACCTACCTCGCCTCATCCTTGTACCACCTAAGCCTGTTGAGCCAAAGCCTTATCACTCTGCCATCTCTCACTCCACTGCCTGCTCCGAACGCTGCCCGCTGCTTAACAAGCTATGAGCCCATGGCACTACAGGAAAGATTCCAGCATGGATAAAGCAGTGGCTGATTGGAAGGAGGCAAAGAGTAGGAACAAAGAGAGCCTTTTCTGCCTGGCTGCTGATAACTAGTGGTGTCCCACAAGAGTCTGTGTTGGGAATGATTCTTTTTATGTTATACATCAATGATTTGGATGATAGAACTGATGGCTTTGTTGCAAAGTTTGCAGACAGTATGAAGATAGGTGGAGTGCGAGGTAGTTTTGATGAGATTGAGAGGCTGCAGAAGCACTTAGGTTGATTAGGAGAATGGGCAAAGAAGTGTCAGATGGAATACAGTGTTGGGATGTGTAAAATGAAAGGGTTGACTATTTTCTAAATGGAGGGAAAATACAAATATCTGAGGTGCAAAGGGACTTGAGAATTCTTGTGCGGGATTCCCTAAAGGTTAATTTGCAGGTTGAGCCTGTGGTGAGGAAGGCACATGCGATGTTAGTGTTCATTTGAAGAGGACTTGGTGATATAAGGTCTGTCGTGGGCAAAGTACTGGAGAGTTTAACATCGGTAGCTGAGCGAAGGGCGCTGAGTAGGCTACGGTCAATTATGGAAAACCCTGAACATCCTCTACATAGCACCATCCAGAGACAGAGAAGCAGTTTCAGCGACAGGTTACTGTCGATGCAATGCTCCTCAGACAGGATGAAGAGGTCAATACTCCCCAATGCCATTAGGCTTTACAATTCAACTGCCAGGACTTAAGAACTTTTTTTAAAGCTATTATTAATGCTTTTTGAGTTAGTGATTTAGATGCATATCATATTATTACTGAGTTAAGTATTGTATGTAATGAGTTTTTGCTACAACAAGTGTATGGGACATTGGAAAAAATGTTGAATTTCCCCATGGGGATGAATAAAGTATCTATCTATCTATCTATCTATAAAAGCAAGAATGCATAAAGTGCTGGTGAGACCTCGCTGTGAGTGATTCGGGCCCCTTATCTTAGAAAGGATGTGCTGAACTGGAGAGGATTCAAAGGAGGATCATGAAAATGATTCCAGGATTGTCATATGAAGAGCATTTGATGGCTGTGGGCCTGTATTCGCGAGAATTCAGAAGAATCAGGGGTGACCTCATTGAAGCCTATTGAATGGTGAGAGTGGATGTGGAGAGGACGTTTCCTATGGTGGGAAAGTCTGACTAGAGGACACAACCTCAGAAAAGCATCCTTTTGGAACGGAGAAGAGGAAGAACTTCTTTAGCCAGAGAGTGGTGAATCTGTGGAATTCATTGCCACAGGTAGCAATGGAGGCTAAGGCTTTATGTATATTTAAGGCAAAGTTATAGATTCTTGATTTGTCAGGGCTTGTAGGGAAACGGAAGGGAAGGCAGGAGATTGGGGCTGAGAGTATACTGTCGCTTTATAGCACATTACATATGTCAGATTAAACTCTACCTGCAGTATATCTGAAACTGATCTATATCCAATTTAATAGACCCTCTGTCTATACATACTTACATATACGTGTGTGTGTGTGTGTGTGTGTGTGTATAGACAGAGGGTAGTGGTTAATGGGACATTTTTATTCTGGCTGGAGATCTACAACTAGTTGTTTTCCAGTGGAATGTCTGCTCGTTCTATCTAACCAAGATAAGCCAGAATAATGAGGTGTTAGGGGCAAAAAAAATGTCATCCAAATGTTGTCAATCTTGTCCATGAAATCAACTGGTTACTCAGTCCTCAACAAGACTGTTGTCCAGATTATTCCTTGCATGACATTATTCCATGAATGGAGAGTGATACCATAATTGAAAGTACTGCCATCATTTTTGGATTTCCCATCACTGGAACATTAGTTTTTCAGTAACTTGTTAGATCTTTTGGATTTTCTGAGCCTCTAGGGAGAAGCATAAGGCAATCTTAGGCTGCCTAGCAGCATGGAGCTGTTTATTCATCCCTTGAGTTAACTCATGTGAAAACATCCTTTACTGAAAGACTCTGTCTCATCTTTGTTAAACACTTATTTCGGAGAGTGGCCATATTCTTTGGTGACTTACTTTAATAACTTTGGAAATTTTTTTGTCGCTATGGTACCTACACTAGCTACTTCAACCCACAATACAAATATTATGCAGTTCTACACATTTCTTGAAATGTTCAAACTGGACATGACTGGCCTTGAATTTATCCACATGTTTAAAAGATCCATTACTCTGTTGATGATCTTTCAATACATGCTGCTACAACCTTGATGGTTTTTAGACTACATCAAACTCAGAGGCCCCTGCCATTGATTCTCATCTTCTAAACATCTCTTAATCCATTTTTTCCTTTTTACTGTAATGCATTATCTTCTCTTCATTGCTCATGTGGTACTTCCAGATGTAGCACTGAGAGCACCAGCTTTTATTTATTGTTCTCTTGCTAAGGGCTGTTTACATTGTCAACACTGCAAAATGAAATGAATGGCAATGTTTAACAAATGTTCATCTTTTTCACTTATATTGATTATATTCTCCTTAGTATAAATGATTAGAACATGTTGTGATTTCTTTGGGGATGTGCATTCTCTAGAAATGCAGGGGCATTTTGAAACTACCTTGAAAGGTGCATAGAATAAATTGTGATAGTTCACTGTCACCTTCAGGACAACATGAGAGGAAGTGTGAATTGCCTAGTGGGTGGAAATGGCACACTTTTAATTATGACAACAAAGAGTTGCATAAATCAGTGGTGTTAAAGCAAAAATTTGTAAAGTGAACATCTGTTAATCTAGATTTTCAGTATTCCTTTGTATTGCCTAAGCATTGCGTTGATTATCACTGCAATCAGGCAAGCAACAGTGTTCTTCTTTATCAAGCTCAAGTTTAATTGTCATTCAACCACACATGAATATAGCCAAATGAAACAGATTTCCTCCGGGGCCAAGGTACAAAACATATTACCAACAGCACATAGCACATGCAAAATTGAACCATGTTCTCATTTAGTTAATATCATCAAGCAAAGTGTTTGGATCAAAGCACTTAAAATTTATGCCCCAATAATCCGCCACTTATTTTGCCATTGAATTTTGATAGGCACTTCTTACATCTTCTTTCATCCCATGGTTTTCCAATGGAAATATTGAAGTGCATTCAGTTTTAAAAAACGATGGAGATCAAATTCTGCTCTAATCTACTAATCTAACACTAGTCTTTGATATAAATCCCATTTCTGTCTAGACTTTAGCTCAGCAAGCTACATCCTTCAACTTTGGAGCAAAACACAAATTGCTGGAGAAAATCAGTAGGCTGAGCACAACTAGGCCGAAGCACAGTGGATGAAGAGAGGATGTTTTCAATAGTGGATGTCATATATGGATCTTTTTTTTAGGGCTTGATTTGTTGTCTGCGTCTGCGCTGTTGTCTATGAATGCACATTTTCTCTCTCTCTGGCTGCAATATGAATACACCAGTTAAAGCATCTCACAGGTATGTGCTTTTATTTAATTGATAAGTAGTTGCACAGACACAACAAATGGTGACGAGTATGAACCTGTATGTCAGAAAATATCACAGACTTTACCGACAGTTACGGCATGATTTTGGGACAAACCAGCAAGGGCTAAACAGTACAGAGGTAATCTTGGATGCTAACAAAGGTGTGACGAAAGTGCATAGTAACAGTGAAAGATGCACTGAATTTAAAGTGAAAATAACATGGTGATGGCTCAGTCGGGAAAGTTGGTGAATTTGATAGTGCTAATGAGGGCTGGGAGTCGTATGTCAAGAGAGTTGAACTGTATTGTAATGATAGCAATGTGGAGGAGCAAAAGAAAGTCCCTCCATTCTGAGCTTAATGGGTACAAGGACGTACAGTCTCTTATGCAACCTAGTAACCTCTGAAAAGTCAGCAAACTAGATGTCCAATAAAATTATTATAATTGTACAAGATCACTGGAGCTCTAAACCACTGGCATTAGCTGAGAGAATTAGATTTTACAAAAGGAACCAGTCAAAAAATGAAAGCATTTTTGAATACATCGCAGAACTGTGCAGACTTTCCCAGTACTGTAACTTTAAAGATGGACTTTCTGATGCATTAAGAGACAGGCTTGTATGTGGGATGCAGAGTCAAAGCACTCAAATGAGGCTATTATCTGAAAGAGGCCTAAACTTGGAACAGGCATTGATCATTGCAATATCGTTAGAGATTGCAGCAAAGGATACAGCAGAACTACAGAAAAGGAAGTTAGAATGTGAAATGCACAAAATGTACCTGAATAGTGCAAAATCCAAAGATGTTATCAATGTGGTAAATCCTCTCATGATGGAAATGACTGGTGGTTCAAAGAAAAAGTTCGCAGAAAGTGTCACAGACAAGGTCACATAGAGAGAGAGTGCAGGACAGACAAAAAGCACAACCGAGTGAAAAGTCTCAAACACAAAACTAAGCAAATGCATAAAGATAGTGAATGTAAAACAGAATCAGACAACACAGAATCTGACAAAGGTGAACTGCCATGCCCAGAACTACATAGTACAACTGAAGCAGATCACATAATCACAATAGATGTGTTTGGTATAAAACGGAAAATGGAGCTGGATACAGGTTCAGCTTTGTCCGTAATTCCAGAGGCTGAATATGATAGACTAAGAGACCATTAGAGAAGACCTCAGTGCTGCTAAAGACTTACACAAGTGGAAGTGTGTCTCCCAAAGGCAAATTGAAAGTAAATGTGACCTGTGGAGGCCAAATACAACAGTACGAGCTTTATTTATTGAAAAGTGGAGGACCAGTACTTTTCGGATGTGAATGGTTGAAAAAATCCAACTAGACTGGCACTCAGTCAAAGCTCTCAGTGTGACATCAACAGGAAAAAGCAGCCCAAATGGTAGCACTAACCAGAGACTGTCACAGCTGCTTAATGCCAATGAGAAGGCGTTTGAGAGGGAACTGGTAAACTCAAAGGCATGAAGGCCAGAATTGAACTGGATGAAACAGCAACCCCAAGATTCCATAAAGTGCGTCCAATGCCTTACACACTATGTCCTAAAGTGGATGGTGAACTGCAGAGCTTGGAAGCATTTGGAATTCTCTCAAAGGAAGAGTGGAGCAAAAAGGAAAGTCAGAGCCGTTTGCATATGCGGGGATTTCAAGGTGAGCATCAACCCAGTGCTGTGTACCATGCAGTATCCCTTGCCACAAGTAGAATATTTTTTTCCTTCTTTAACTATTTGAGAATTCAATAAAAAAAAGCAGAAGATGCTTTTGCATCTTTGGCAGGTGGGGAGAGGATTTCAAAGATTAACTTATCACAAGCCTATCTGCAAATGGAGATTGAAGAGTCAAGCTGGAAGTTCCTCACAATCAACACTCACAAGGGACTGTTCCAGTATAATTTGCTCGTGGTTAGTCTTGCATCAGCTCCAGCCATTTGGCAAAGAGCCATGGACCAAGTGCTCCAAGATATCTGAGGAACACAGTGTTTCTTGCTGACATCATTGTGACTACTAAAAAAGATGAAAAGCACCTCCAGAAGCTTGGTAAAGTACTTACCAGGTTGAGTGAGTATGGTCTGTGCTCAAAGAGAGATAAATGTGTGTTTTTCAAGAATGAAATCTCATATTGTGGAAATGTCATTGACAAGCATAGCTTACATAAGTCACAAGAGAAGATTGAGGCAGTGCCAGCAGCACCCAAACCAGAAAATGAGTTGCAACTCATGTCATACTTGGGCCTTGTAAGCTACTACCACTGGTACTTCATTCATTGAACACACTGTTACAGACAGGAGAAAAGGGGAATGGTCAGAAAGATGTGAAAAAACATTTAAGGAAATGAAGAGACTAATAACATCTGATGAACTGCTCCCCATTGTGACCCATCCCTGGCCACCAGACTGGCATGCAATGCATCCCTTTATGGCATTGGAGCTGTTTAGTTGCACATTATGAAAGATGGATCTGAATAACTGATTGCATTTGCTTCAAGATCACTGATGAGTGTAGGTTGCAACTATGCACAGATTGACCAAGAAGCCCTTAGTCTAGTGTGGAAAATAAAGAAGTTTCTCCACTACCTCAGTAGACAAGCGTTTACACTAATGACTGATCACCAGTCCCTTGTGTCCATTTTCAATCCCAGGAAGGGAATTGCAGAGATTACTTCTGCCCCAGTTACAATGTTGGGCACTGTTCCAAGGAGCCCACTCTAATGACGTGGAGTTCAAGAGTACCAAACAACACAGCAAAGCTGACGGCTTGTCACATCTTTCACTACTGGCAACTGAAGAAGGAAAGTCTTCATACTGTGACCCAGCAGAAGTGTTCTACTGCACTGCATTGGTGGACCAGTTGTTGGTAACAAATTCTGAAATACAAAGAGAAACAAAGAATGACCTAACATTGTCAGAAGTTTATGAAATCACCATTTGAGGATGGACAACTCATGGTAATCCTATGCTTCCAGAGTTCTCAGCAAGATGAGAAGTACTGTCAGTATGTCAAGAACACTGATGTGTGGATCTTGTGTTGTGGTTCCCTCTAAGCTGTGCACCAGACTGTTAGAACATCTGCATGAAGGACGCTCGGGTACAGTCGAGATGAAGAGTCCCACCCGGCACGATGTGTGGTGGGCAGGAACAGATAAAGCAGATTAACGATTTGACCAAAAGCTGTTTGGGATGCCAAAAGTTTCAAAATGCACCCCTGCAGGCTTCGTTACATCCATGGGAGTGGCGTCATCACCATGGCGAAGAGTACATATTGATTTTGCTGGGCCATTCATGGACTCCCTGTTTCTGATCACTGTGGATGCTCGTTTAAAGTGGCTGGAGGTTATACCAATGAAGTCAACCACCTCAGCAAAGACTGTCTCTGCCCTGAGGACTAGGACCTGATTGCATAGGCTCAGAATAGAAGGACAGAGATAAGGAGGAATTTATTTAGCCAGAGGGTGGTGAAACTGTGGAATTCACAGCCACAGGCAGCCATGGAGACCAAGTCATTGAGTATATTTAAAGCTGAAGTTGACAGATTCTTAACTAGCAGGAGGGACAAAAATTATGGGCAGGAGAATGGGGTTAAGCAGGAAAATAAATCAACCATGATCAAATGGTGACTGAATGCAGAATTCTACCCCTAACACTTATGATCTTATGGTCTAACTGTGGGAAGAAAGAAAATGCTGTCATTTTGAGTTAGGACTTTGCATCAGTCCTTTTGCGATTTCTCTCCCCTCCCTCAACCCCCACAGATGCTGCTTAACATTTTGAGCTCATCCAGCGGTTTATTTGTAGCTCTAGATTTCAGCAAACATTGTCTTTTGTGTCTATTGAACTTTAGAATGTAAAATTATGAAACAATTCCATCACTTCCATCAATTTATATTTTCTTGTGGAAGATTAGCCCAATGTCCCTTTGTGTCATCAAAAGAGATGCTAGAAAAGGTTTCTTGAAACTCAACCAAACAATTGGGTTTTCAAGAAGAGCTTAAAGAAGGAGCTAGTGGTGCAGTGGCAAGAAGTTCCAGGGAATAGAGGACAATGTGGTTAAAGTTGAGCTTAGAAAAATGGGGATGCATGAGAAGCCAGAATAAGAAAGAGGTGGAGTAGATAAAAGGAATAAAGAAGATGTAGGGCAGGAAGTTTGGTGCAAAGTTCAAAGGCATCTCTGGGCTATGAAAGGTTTGATTTGTGCTGAGCTACATGACCAAGGTGAGGAGTGGAATAGCGTGGGAGGAGGAGCCTGGGCTAATAGCAAACTCATGATTTTGCTGGGTTTGCCCAGCAGTTCAAGACATTGAAGCAAAAACAGCTGAATGCAGAATTGCCCATCTTAATGCCAAGTTTCTTCTTGAGAGTATTATTACTACATCACTGATGATGAGAAGGCCAAGATTAAACTAAGTGATTTTGAGGCTCAGATATCACACCATGAATAATGCACGATGATTTTTACTGAGTCCTGCATTGTCTGCTGGTCATGACTTACAGTTAAATATTTCAACTTCTGAAATACTTGGAAAGAATATCGAAACTTATTTTTCTTTAAAAATCTTTATTCCCCTTGCCTTTTGTTATAAGGTGCTGATCCAACATTATAAAAGTGTGAATTAATCTCAGGTCATTTTTTTTGGAGATTTTGTTCCACACTTTCTTTACTAAAATTGTTATTGCAAACTTTCTCAAGATGTGAGAGTTTTAAACATGCATCTTCTTTTCTGCCTCTTTCTCTCTTTCTCTTTCTTTCTCTGACCTTCTCTCTATTTCTCTTTCTCTCTCTCTCTCTTTCTCTTTCTCCCTTTCTTATAGTCCTGGAATGCAGATCTGCACAGGTAATTTTATGTTTTAATGGAAAATAGAATAGTACAGCCCTTCAGTATGATGTTGTGCCAACCATTTAACCGATATCACAATCAATCTTACCCGTCTGTCATTCATAGCCCATTGCCCTCCATTTTTCCCATTCATATATCCATCTAAAAGTCTATTAAAGGTCCCTAATGTACCATCCCTGGCAGCGCATTCCAGATACTTAGCACGCTCTGTCTTATAAAGCCGCCTCTGACATCTCCCTAAACTTTCCTCCAATGAGTTTAAAAGGATCTCCTCTGGTATTAATCTTTGCTGCCCTGGCTGTCTGTCTATGCCTCTTTAATCATCTTACAAACCTCAATCAAGTCAACTTTCAATGTCCTTCACTCCAAAGAGGAAAGCCTTGGCTCACTCAACCTTTCCAAATAAGACATGTTCTGTAATCCAGGCAGCATCCAAGTAAATCTCTTCTGGCCCTTCTCCAAACCTTCCACATCCTTCCTATGATGAGGTGACCAGAAATGAACACGATATTCCATGTGTGGTCTAACCAGGTACAAGATTACCTGGCAACTCTTGAGCTCAGCCCCCTGACTAATGAAGGCCAACATACCATATGCCTTCTTAACCACCCTATCAACTTGCACAGCAACCTTGAGGGATCTATGGCCTTGCACCTCAAGATCCTTCTGTTGCTCCACGCTGTTAAGAATCCTGACATTAATCCTGGACTCTGCCTTCCAAAATGTGTCACTTCACACTTTTCTGGATTGAACTCCATCTGACACTTGTCAGCCCAACTCTGCATCCTGCACTTTCCTTTTTAAGGAAAAAAATCATTCATATTTATTCATCTCAAATATCTGGAAAGAAAAAAATATAACTGGGAAAATTCATGGGATTTTAAGAATAAAATATAAGATCACGTTGTAACACTCTATAGATGCAAATCAAGTAAGTCATGAAGCAAGGTGGGACTGAACATAAACCCAGAAAAAATTGATTTACTTTAAAGTGATTCACAACATGATGAAAATCTATTCTTTATCTTGATTATTCAAAGCAATCATTATGGGTTTTCAAAATTTACAAAGACTGTACTGAAAGATATTTTATAATTGTTGGTTTGATTTTATTGTAATTACACTTTGCAAACACTATTGAAGCTGGAGTACTCTGCTGGAGACCAGTCTGAACTCTATTTCACAGTGTGTGGTGATGTTGTCATGGATCTGTTCTCAAATTGATGTGAATGACAAGATTGCCTTTAAATACCTCTGTATGTGCCACATGTAATCATCAGATTTCCTCTTCAGGTAGTTGTTAGGTGGATTGCCTGGCACAGGGCATAAATCACAGGTGTGCCCTGAGTCTGCTGATCTGAGCCAAGGTGAAAGGAGGGACACAAGGGAGGGGAAGACAATTATCCAGAGTACTTTCTCTTTTCTCCTCACTGCTAATCTATCCTGGCAGTCTATCTTAGTGTCAAAAATCTTCAGGATAGAGCTGTGATAATTGCACAGCAGAATAGCCTTCCAATAGAAGTTATGCACATTTGTGATCAATAGGTGTGTACAGAATTGTCCGTTGTCCCCCTTGCATTCATCAGCTTCAGTTGCGTACCCATAATGACTTCAATGTCTTGTCCTTGTAAAACTGAATTAAGAGGTGAGCTGGAAGTTAGTGCCAGCACACCTGGCCTCCCATTCTACCACTGGACTCAGCACTGTGTACTGACTATGCATCGAGTCCTCAACTCTGCACCAGAGAAGTCTGGTATAACTATCCCATGTGTTGTTTTGTGGGATCACTGACATTGAATAAGAATGCATCCTTTTATTTGCTTTATTTTATCTTTCATTAAAAAATGTTTAGCTCCTAAAAATCTTTTAATTATTGTTCGTTGCATTTCATATTTTTTTAAAGATTTAGTTAACCACAAGCACAATCTAGAGGAAGCACCTCAAGATCTATCACCTGAGGCCAAGTAACTACTCATAGTTCACTCTTCGTCCCAAGGACAGCTTCAATTTCATCATTATAGGATTAGGAACAGTCAGCATGGCTTTGTCAGAGGCAGGTCATGCTTTATGAGTCTGGTTGAATATTTTGTGGACATGTTGATGAAGGTAGAGCAGTAGATGTAGTGTATATGGATTTCAGCAAGGCATTTGATAAGGTACCCCATGCAAGGCTTATTGAGAAAGTGAGGAGGCATGGGATCCAAGGGGACCTTGCTTTGTGGATCCGTAATTAGCTTGCCCACAGAAGTCAAAGAGTGGTTGTAGACAGGTCATATTTTGCACCGAGGTCAGTGACCAGTGGTGTGCCTCAGGGATCTGTTCTGGGACCCCTTCTCTTTGTGATTTTTATAAATGACCTGGATGAGGAAGTGGAGGGGTGGGTTAGTAAATTTGCTGATGGCACAAAGATGGGGGTGTTGTGGATAGTGAGGAGGGCTGTCAGAGTTTACAACAGGACATCGATAGGATGCAAAACTGGGCTGAGAAGTGGCAGATGGAGTTCAACCCAGATAAGTGTGAGGTGGTTCAGTTTGGTAGGTCAAATATGATGGCAGAAAACAGTTATAGATAAGACTCTCGAAGTGTGGAGGATCAGAGGGATCTTGGGTTCTGAGTCCATAGGACACTCATAGCTGCTGTGCAGGTTGACTGTGTGGTTAAGAAGGCATACAGTGTATTGGCCTTCACCATTCGTGGGATTGAGTTTAAAAGCCGAGAGGTAATGTTGTAGCTATATAGAACCCTGGTTAGACCCCACTTGGAGTACTGTGCTCAGTTCTGATCACCTCACTACAGGACGGATGAGGAAACTATAAAAAGGGTGCACAGGAGATTTACAAGGATGTTGCCTAGATTGGGGAGCATGCCTTATGAGAATAGATTGAGTGAATTTGGCCTTTTCCCCTTGGAGCGACGGAGGATGAGAGCTGACCTGATAGAGGTGTATAAGATGATGAGAGGCATTGATCGTGTGGATACTCAGAGGCTTTTCCCAGGGATGAAATGGCTAATACGAGAGGGCACAGTTTTAAGGTGCTTGGAAGTAGGTACAGAGGATATGTCAGGGGTAAGTTTTTTATGCAGAGTTGTGACTGTATGGAATGGGCTGCCGGCAACGGTGGAGGAGACAGATATGATAGGGTCTTTTAAGAGACTGCTGGATAGGTACATGGAGCTTAGAAAAATAGAGGGCTATGGGTAACCCTAGGTAATTTCTAAAGTAAGTACATGTTCGGAACAGCATTCTGGGCTGAAGGACCTGTACTGTGCTGTAGCTTTTCTATGTTTCTATTATAAGATGATTGAATGGTTTCCAGTATAATAAAATGGATTATTGACCTCACAATCTACCTCAGCCTTGCTCTTTATTGTCCACCTGCCCTGCACTTTCTCTGTAATCTGTAACACTTTATTTATTCTGTATTCTGTTTTTGTTTTTCCTTGTGCTACCTCAATGCACTATTGTAATAACATTATCCATGTGGTTGGCATGCAGAACAAAGTTACTCACTGTACCTCAGTACATGTGACAATAATAAACCAATTTACTAACTTATCAATTTTATGAGCACTCAGATTTAGAGGGTCAGCTTGTCTGGCCACCTTGGGCTGGTGGGTGGGCAGCCTGAGTGGAAGATACAAGCAGATCCATTATGATCCAGCTGGTTGTCTGGAGACGCAGTTGATGAGGCCACAGGTTCCAGCTTAGAGGGGAGCATAAATGGAAATCAGTTATTTATCAAGAAGTCTGGATTTAAATCCAGGCTGGAAAGATAGGATGACATATTGTTGTCTCTGTCAGGGAAGAATACCCTGGATGATATAAGTTTGCAAAAGCTGAATTTGGCTCCTATTTCACATGGCTGGCAACACCGTTTGACACTAATTGCCATTCTCACTCTGGTTGGCCAGGGAATAGCATGTGAGGAAGAAGGAAATGTGTCACATTGGTGCAGTAGGGAGCATTCTTCTGAAGCTAGAATTAAAATACTGTACACAAAGAACTGTGGAAGTTTTACTTTGTATTTAACCAAGCTAGAACAGGCGCTCATGATGGGTCTCTGAAGGGGAACACTTTCAAGCATTAACGTTCTTCAACTTGCTGAGCATTAAATGAAGCTTAAAAAATCAATTTAACATAATTTAGTAATTTCCATCTTCCTGAAGATAACAACTGAACTGTACAACTACGATGCTAGATTTGGACATTACCTTCAACTGGATGGGAACAGGGGTGATATGGCTGAGGAAGGGGAAACAGAAATAAATCAAAGACAGCATACAACAGAGATTATAGAAAGAACAGGCAGGAGGTGAGGCTTAGTCAAGGCCAGTGGCATGAGTTACAGGGCAATAGAGGTGTGATGCAGTTAAAACAGAAAGCAACAAATACTGGGCTGAAAATGGTGTATTTGAATGCACGCAGCATAAGAAATAAAATGGATGATCTTGAAATTCAGCTACAGGTTGACAAGTATGATATTGTGGCCATCTCTGAAACTTGGCTAAAAGATGGCTGCCATTGGGAGCTGAACATGCAAGGAAATACAGTGTATTGGAAAGATAGGTTAGTAAGCAGATGGGGTGTTGTGGCCCTGTGTATAAGAGATAATATTAAATCATTAGAAAGGGATGACATAGGATCGGAAGGTAGGGACTAGGTAGAGACTCTATGGGTTGAGTTAAAAAATAGCAAGAGTAAAAGGACCCTAATGGCAGTTGTATACAGGCTTCCAAACAGCAGCCGGGATGTGGATTACAAATTACAGCAGGGGATAGAAAAGGCATGTCATATGGGCAATGTCATGATAATCATTGTGGATTTTAACATGAGATTGGAATGAGAAAACTAGGCCAGTACTGGACCTCAAGAGAGAGAATTCGTAGAATGTCTAAGGGATGGCTTTTTAGAACAGTTTGTTGTTGAGCCCACTAGGGGATTAGTTGTGCTGGATTGGGTGTTGTGCAATGATCCGGAGGTGACAAGAGAGCTTAAGGTTAAGGAACCCTTGGGAAACAGTGATCACAATATGATCGAGTTCACTTTGAAATTTGAGAAGGAGAAACTAAATTCCAATGTGTTGGTATTTCAGTGGAATAAAGGAAATTACAATGGCATGAGAGGGGAACTGGCCAAGGTTGACGGGAAAGAGACACTAGCAGGAGGGACAGCAGAGGGAAGTGCAAGACAGATATATTCCAAATAAGAAGAAATTTTTGAATGGAAGAAGGACACTACTGTGGCTGACAAGTGAAGTCAGAGCCAAAGTAAAAGCAAAAGAGAGGGCATACAAGGAAGCCAAAGCTAGTGGGAAGATAGAGGATTGGGAAGCTTTTAAAAACTTGAAGAAGGAAGCTAAGAAGGTCATTAGGAAGGAAGAGATGAATTATGAAAGGAAGCTGGCAACTAATATCAAAGAAGATATTAAAAGCTTTTATAAAGATAAGAGAAAGTTGAGGGTAGATATAGGACCAAAAGAAAATGATGTTAGAGATATTGTGATGAGAGATGCAGAGATACTGAATGCACATTTTGCATCAGTCTGCATAGTGGAAGACATCTGCAGTATACCGGACATTCAAGAGTGTCAGGGAAGTGATGTATGTGCAGTGAAAATTACAACTGAGAAGGTGCTCAGGAAGCTTAATGGTCTGAGGGTGGATATATCTCCTGGACCTGATGGAATGCACCTTCGGGTTCTGAAGGAAGTAACTGGAGACATTGCCGAAGCATTAATAATGATCTTTCAAGAATTGATAGATCCTGGCATTGTACCGGATGTCTGGAAAATTACAAATGTTACTCTGCTATTTAAGAAGGATGTGAGGCAGCAGAAAGGAAACTATAGACCTGTTAGCCTGACATCAGTGGTTGGGAAGTTGTTGGAATCTATTGTTAGGGATGAGATTACAAAGTACCTGGAGGCACATGACAAGATAGGCCAAAGCCAGCATGGTTTCCTGAAAGGAAAATCCTGCCTGACAAACCTACTGCATTTTTTTGAGGAAATTACAAGCAGGGTAGACAAAGGTGATGTAGTAGATGTGGTGTACTTGGATTTTCAGTAGGCCTTTGATGAAGTGCTGCACAAGAGGGTGCTTAGCAAGATAAGAGCCCATGGAATTACAGGGGAATTACTAGTACGGGTGGAGCATTGGCTGATCGGCAGAAAACAGAGAGTGGGAATAAAGGGGTCCTATTCTGGCTGGCTGCCAGTTACCAGTGGAGTTCCACAGGGGTCAGTGTTGGGACCACTGCTTTTAATAATGTATGTCAATGATTTGGACAACGGGATTAATGGATTTGTGGCTAAATTTGCCGATGATACAAAGATAGGTGGAGGAGTGGGTAGTGTTGAGGAAACAGAGCTTGCAGAGAGAGACTTAGATAGTTTAGGGGAATGAACAAAGAAGTGGCAAATGAAATACAATGTTGGAAAGTGTATGGTCATGCACTTTGGTGGAAGAAATAAACGGGCAGACTATTATTTGGATGGGGAGAGAATTCAAAATGCAGAGATGCAAAGGGGCTTGGGAGTCCTTGTGCAGGATACTCTAAAGGTTAACCTCCAGGTTGAGTCGGTGGTGAAGAAGGTGAATGCAATGTTGGCATTAATTTCTAGAGGTATAGAATATAAGAGCAGGGATGTGATGTTGAGGCTCTATATGGCACTTGTGAGACCACACTTAGAGTATTGTGTGCAGTTTTGGGCTCCTTATTTTAGAAAGGATATTCTGTACTGACATTGGAGAGGGTTCAGAAAAGATTCATGAGAATGATTCCAGGGATGAAACAGTTACCATACGAGGAACATCTGGCAGCTCTTGGGCTGTATTCCCTGGAGTTCAGGACAATGAGGGGGGATCTCATAGAAACATTCCAAATGTTAAAAGGTTAGATATGGCAAAGTTATTTCCCATGATAGGGGAGTCTAGGACAAAAGGGCATGACTTCAGCATTGAAAGACGTCTACTTAAAACAGAGATGCGGAGAAATTACTTTAGTCAGAGTGTGGTAAATCTTTGGAATTTGTTGCCACAAGCAGCTGTGGAGGCCAAGTCATTGGGTGCACTTAAGGCAGAGATAGATAGGTTCTTGATTAGCCAGGGCATCAAAGAGTATGGGGAGTGGGGATGACTGGAAGAATTGGATCAGCCCATGATTGAATGG
Organism: Hemitrygon akajei; assembly: GCF_048418815.1. NCBI lineage: Eukaryota > Metazoa > Chordata > Chondrichthyes > Myliobatiformes > Dasyatidae > Hemitrygon > Hemitrygon akajei. The sequence goes on from NC_133130.1 coordinate 38,286,572, forward strand.
CGGAGCAGATTCGATGGGCTGAATGGCCTACTTCTGCTCCTGTATCTTATGGTCCTATGGTCTTATAGACAACACCACTAAGTTCAGGAACAGTTATTACTCTGCAATGATAGGCATCTGAACCAGGATAACTTCATTCACCACTAGGCTGAACTGATTCCACAACCTACAGACTCACTTTCAAGGATTCTACAACTCATGTTCTTAGCATTATTATTCTTATTTGTAGAATTTGTCTTCTTTGCACATTGGTTGTTTGTCAGTCTTTGTTTATGCAGTTTTTCATAAAATCCTTTTCTTCCTGTAAGAAAATTAATCTCTGGGTAGTATATGGGAGCATAGATTATAAATTTACTTTGGACTTCGAACTTTGATGTAGGAGTGAACACTCCAAGCTGTTAGCTGGTGATTGATTTATGACTGTCACATGTACTGATAAACAGCAAAAAAGCTTTTGTTTGCATTCCATCCAGAAAGTCGTTTGGTTCTATTAGTACCAGAGAGAATAACATAATGCAGAATATGGTGCTATAGTTTCAGAGGAAGTGCGATGCAGATAGAGGAATGAAGTGTAAGGGCCACATTGAGGTAAACTGAGAGATACAGTTCACCTTTATTATATGAAAGGTCTGTTCAAGTGTTTTATAACAGTAGTATAGAAGCTGTCTTTGAGCCTGATGGTTCATATTCTCAAGCTTTTGGACCTTCTGCCTGATGGAAGGTTGTGGAGCTGGGGGAATAAAAGCGAATGACCTGGTGGGAGGAGTCTTTGATTATGTTGATTGCTTTCCCAAGGCAGCTAGAGTGTAGACAGGAACAATGGAAGAGAGGCTGGTTTTTATGACAGACTGGGCTCCATTCACAATTCTCTGCAATTCTTTTGCAGTCTTGGGCAGGGCAGGTATAATATCAAGCAGATTGTGGTGAACTACATATACCTGTCTGGACACGCCCCCCCCCCCCCCCCCCCTCCACTGACTGCTCCTGTGGCTCCTCCCACAGACCCCTGTATAAAGGCGAGTGGAGGCACTGCTCCTCCCTCAGTGTCCAGGATGTCGTATGGGGATCTCTTGCTGCTGACTGTTCCCTTCCAGCGAATAAAAGCCTATATCTCGCCTCACGTCTCCGAGAGTTATTGAAGGTGCATCACAGATAGGATGCTTTCTTTGGTGTGTCTGTTAAAATTAGAGAAGGTTGTTAGGGACATATGGAATTTCCTTAGCCGTTTATACACCCCAGGGATCTGAAATAGAGGTGCTGATATGCTCTCTGTGCCTTAGCATGGCACAGAACTATACTGTTAAACCAGAACTATACTGTATATTGGTAATACTTGACATTCGCAACCATTTTCACCTCAGTACCATTGATATATTCAGGGTTGAGTACTGTCCCCTGCTTCCTGAAGTCAATGACCACGCTTTGGTTTTGATGACGTTGAGTGAGAGGTTGTTATCTTGACACCATGTCACTGAGCTCTCTACCTCCTCCCCGTACTCCATCTCATTCCTGTTAAAGATCCGGACCACTGCAGTGGTGTCATCTGCAAAGAAGAAGATAGAGTGAAATCTAGCCTCACAATTATGAGTGTATAGCAAGTAAAATGAGGGCACCAATGTTCAGGATAATCTCACAAACAACAACATGATCCTGAGTTCTAATAATCTCCTTTCGGAATGTTAATTGAAGGATAGTATTGGTTGGCACACCACTGAACTTCTTTGAAATATACACCTGGTATTTTTCTCAACCACCTGGGTCTCCGTTTCACCTACCCTCCAAGTGAGAGCAGATCTGATGGTACAGCATTCCTTCAGTGCTGCACTGAACTGCACACTCATGTCTCCCGAGTCGGACGTAAACTCTGTTGGCCCACCCCTGTAACAATTCAGAGATGGGCTCAGTACTCAGAATCCTGGTCTGATAGTTTAAAGAGTGTACAAAATTTATAAATGGAAATAAAAAGCAAATGAAATGATACTTAAGATGTTCTGTGCGGGTTTCTACACTGGCATTCTGAATCTTTGTGCAGACGGCTGCTATCACAAAAATGGCTCTTCCAGTAAAAGTTGCAAGTCAGTTCTGCATTAAATGTTCTGACACAGGTTTCTTCCAAATCACCGTGGTAACGACTGAAAATTGAAATCTTCAATATCCTTAGATGCATCAAGTAGCAGAGGCTTTGTTTGTCAAGGACAACATGTTCATCAACTTCCCAAGTGAAATGAATAAGAATCCAGCAATCAGTTCCTTCTCATTTTCACTTACCACTCAGGTAGCAATGTGTGGAAAATGAAGATATAATCAAGGCTGTCCTTCATTGAACACTATTGCGCTGAGAAGATTGTGGTGGGCCTCAGACTGGCACACAAAATGCTCAGCTTCTGTCTAGCTGCAGCTACCAAGGTATTTATGTAACTAGTTTTCAGGTGGTTTATGTAGTTCATTTTCAGGTCAGTGCTGGCAAACCCCACAACATGTAGATGATGGGTGAATACAGTAATGGTATTGCCCTCTGATGGGGATTTACTAAATCAGATAGAATACTCTGTCTTATGTAAAAAAAAAAAGCCTCAAAGCTAAAAGTATGGATAATGCAGCGTATTTCAGGTAGTGTGGCTGGCTTGGTACAGGCCACTGGTGCTGAATTTGCATGTTCTCCCTGTGACTGTGTGATTTCCCCTTGCATCCCCAGGAAAAGTTTGAACGAAGGATTAATTGGATCCTGCACATTACCCCTTGTGGGAAAATATTGTAAATGAGCAAGTGAGGAGGAATGTTAGGAGCATTAATGTACAGAAGGACCTTGGGATACAAGACCATAGCTCCCCATAAGTGGCAACACAAGTGGACAAAGTGGTAAAGGTCTATGGCACACTTGCGTTCATCGGTTAGAGCAATGAGTACAAAAGCTATGTTGCATCTGAAGAAAACCTTGACTCGGCACATTTGAAGTATTATGTACAGATCTGGTCACCACACCGTAGGAAGAATGCGCTGTATGTCTGGAAGAGTTTTACCAGGAGAACATTAGCTATAAAAAGGGTTTGCACAAACTTCGATTGATTTCGCTAGGATGACTTGATAGATGTATATACAATTATGAGAGGCATAGACAGAGCAGATAGAATCTTTCTTCCCCAGGTAGCAATGTCAAATACTAGAGGTTGCATATTTAAGGTGAGATTGGAAGAGTTTAAAGAAGGTTTGAAAGAAAGTTTTATGCAGAGAGTGGTAGGTACCTGGAAGGTACTGCCTGTTGAGTTAGTAGAAGCAGAAAAGATTGCAGCATTTCAGAGGTATTTAGACTTATACATGAGAAGGCAGGGAATAAAGGGACATAGATCATGTGCATACAAATCGGGTCAGGTAGATTGGCCTTGTAGTTGACCTTGAGATCGTGGGTGATAAACACTACTCCTCTGCTGTAATACTCAAGGTTTGCTCTTTGTTCTACTAGGTTTAGCGAAATGACATTGTTTGAAAAGCTGACATTTACTTGCTGGGATAAACAGCCTCCGTCTATCTGGTAAGGAAATGTGTAATAATTAATTCCATTGTAGTTTCCTGAAAGCATCAGTTGGATAAAAATGCATTCACCTCCTCTTCATTTGTTCCAGTCTATGCAGGAGAGTATGATACCTTCTTTTCTCTGGGGTCAACTTCCTTCTACTTCCACACTCAAAAATGCTGATTTATTTTTGATTTCTTTTCATTTCCACAAGGACTCAAATTTGTCATTTTTTCCTCTTTTTTGGGCTTCACAGTGGAATGAAGGTTCACGGAGACTCTTTAATTGCTCTACAAAGAACAGTCAAATAAAGCACTGGAGCGCAAGACCTATTGAAATATCCCCTGACCTTGGACTAAAACTCATAACATGTGAATGGATTTCAATCGTCAAGAATCAGCCACTTCTATTATAACTGAATAGTCAACATAACAATTAGTATATTCAGCCTTTGCATTAAGATCTGGTTACGTTACTTGTTATTTTTGAATGTTTTCTTGCTATTTTGAATGTTTTGCACCTTGGCCCCAAAGGAACACTGTCTCGTTCAGCTGTATCTCTGTATGGTTTGAATGATAATTAAACTTCATTCGATTTGTTTTTGATTTGATTAGTGTAAATGTCTTAAACTGTACTCAAAGAGAACATTAAATCCCATCCTTATTCCATGTATTCAATCAGGCCATACTATTGAATTTGAATTTTAAATCAATTTGTAACGTGCCAATTAAATTGCACAATTTCAGAAAAAAATACTATTGATCCATTATAAATCATCGTCTTTAAAACTCACTGTTGGGGCTTTTAGGCTCGGATTTCGGGTCTCTCTGTTTGTGTGGAATGAAGAAAAGAACATTTATTTTTCTTATTGACCCTTTGAGAATTAATGCCCTGGCAAGCATTAGTCTGTCTCGCTCTCATTGTGTGTGTGTTGCTCAGAGGAATGCAAGAGCTCTTCAGCCAATCATTTCCTAAGTAGAGGTAGAGGCACCCAATCATCTACGTTCTGCTAGTAAAGGATCTGGCAATTCTGGAAAGAAAAACATTTCCTCTTAATGGATGAGAGATGTTCTAAGTGTAAAATTTCTCATGTATTAGTGAGGGCAGCACAGTCATGTAGTAGCATAATGCTTTTACAGTCAGACACCTAGGTTCAATTCTGTAAGGAGATTTTACTTTTTCCTCATGACTGCATGGGTTTTCTCTGGGTGCTCTGGTTTCTTCCCACTGTCCAAAAATGTATCAGGTTAATTTGTCAGATGGGTGTAATTGGGTCCATGGATTCATTGTTACTCTGTTGTATCTCTAATAAAATTAAATAATAATATTAGTAATGATGATCAGTTAATACCATCATATTTTGATGTGCTCTAGGAGAGGAGACCTACCATGCTGAACTCATTAGGCCTAAAATGAGGTCTGAAGGTAGTAAAGTCACCTGGACCAGATGGTATACTCCCCAGGAATCTGAAAGAGGTGGCTGAAGAAATTGTGGAGACATTAGTAATGATCATTCAAGAATCAATTGATTCTGGCATGGTTCTAGAGGACTGGAAAATTGCAAATGTCATTCCAAGAAGGGAGAGAGGCAGAAGAAAGGAAATTATAGGCCAGTTAGTCTGACCTCAGTGGTTGGGAAGACGTTTATTAAAGATATAGTTTCAGGGTATTTGGAGGCACATGATAAAATAGGCCATAGTCAACGTGGCTTCCTTAAGGGGAAAATTTTGCCTGACAAATCTATTGGAATACTTGGAAGAAATAACAAGCAGGATAGACAAGGAAGAATCAGTGGATGTTGTGTACTTGGATTTTAAGAAGGCCTTTGATAAGGTGCCACACATAAAGCTGCTCAACAAGTTAAGTGCCCGTGGTATTATTAGAAAGAGAGCATTGACTGATTAGCAGGATACAAAGAGTGGGAATAAAAGCTACTTTTCTGATAGGCTGCTGGTGACGAGTAGTCTTCCACAGGGGGTCTGTGTTGGGACTGATTCTCTTTACATTGTATGCCAATGATTTTGATGATGGAATTGATGGCTTTGTGGCCAAGTTTACGGATGATACAAAGATGAGTGGATAGTTTCGAGGAAGCAGAGAGGCTCCCGAAGGACTTGGACAGATTAGGTGAATGGGCAAAGATGTGGCCAATGAAATACAGTGTCGGGAAATGTATGCTCATGCACTTTGGTAGAAGAAAGGAAGGAGCTGACTATTTTCTAAGTGCAGAAAAAATACAAAAAAAACTGAGGGGCAAATGGGCTTGGGAGTCCTTGTGCAGAATACCCTAAAGGTTATTTTGCAGGTTGAGTCGGTGGTGAGGAAGGCAAATACAATGTTAGCATTCATTTTGAGATAGAATATGAAAGCAAGAATGTAATAGTAATAATTTATAAAACACTGGTGAGGCCTCACTTGAGGTATAGTGAGCAATTTTGGGCCCTTTATCTTAGAAAGGATGTGCTGAAACCGAAGAGAGTACAAAGGAGGTTCACGAAAGTGATTCCAGGATTGAAATGTTTGTCATATGAAAGCTTTTTAATGGCTCGGCACCTCTACTCACTTGAATTCAGAAGAATGAGGGGTGACGTCATTGAAACCTATCAAATTTTGATAGAGTGGATGTGGAGAGGATGTTCCCTATGACAGGGGAGTCTAAGACCAGAGGGCATAGCCTCAGAATAGTGGGACGTTCTTTTAGAACGGAGACAAGGAGTAACTTCTTTGGCCAGAGAGTAGTGAATCTGTAGAATTTGTTGCCACAGGCTGCTGTGGAGGCCAGTTCTTTGGATATATTTAAGTCAGACATTTATAGGTTCTTGATTAGTCAGGGCATGAAGAGATATGGGGAGAAGGCAGGAGAATGGGGCTGAGAGGGGAAATGGATCAGTCACGATGAAATGGTGGAGCTGACTCGATGGGCCAAGTGGCCTAATTCTGCTCCTATATCTGATGGCCTTATGGTCTTAAAGGTGAATCCAGCAAACCGATTGATCTTTAAAAGCCTCTGCAACATCCTAACAAATCACTCTGTCCACAGGCAATTTGTGATGGGCAAAAAATACATAGTAGTCAGTGGGAATGTCCACATACCCTGAGCAATGAAACAAATGACTAAGATTGAATTTTTCAGGTAGTGTGTGACTAAAAACACAGTAAGAAGGAAGAGCAGGTGGCACAGTGACATAGCCTGTAAAGCAACTTAAAGCACCAGCTGGAAAAATGGAATTTAATGCAGATAAGTATGAAGTATTGCACTTTGGGAGGGCCAACCAGGGTAGGACATATGGTGAGTGAATGGGTACTGAGGAGTGCAGTAGAGTATTGGGATCTGGGAATCATCCTTTGAAAGTGGCATCACCGCTGAAGATATTGGTGAAGCCTATTTTGGTGTATTGTGTGCAGTTCTGGTCAGCAACCTATAGGAAGGAAGTCAATATAATTGAAAGAGTGCAGAGAAAATTTACAAGGATATTGCTAGAACTTGAGGACTTGAGATATAGGGATAGGTTGAATGGGTTAAGACTTTATTCCCTAGAGAGCTGGAGAATGAGGGAGATTTGATTGAGGTATGCAAAATGATGAGGGGTATGGATAGGGTAAATGTAAACAGGCTTTTTCCACCAAGGTTTGGTGAGACTAGAACGAGGCGTCATGGTTTAAGTGTGTCAGGTGAGCTGTTTAAGGGGAACATCTTCATTCAGTCGTTGGTGAGAATGTAAAATGGGCCGCCAGTGGAAGTGCTGGATGTGGGTTCGATTTCAACAGTTAAGAGAATTTCGGATAACATGGATGTGCAGAGTTTGGAGGGCTATGGTCTAGGTGCCGGTTGATGGAACTGGACAGACTGATAGGGCCGAAGGTCCTTGTTCTGTGCTGTAGAGTGCAATGACTCGATGACTCAGAGACCAAGGTTCAATCCTGACCATGGATACTGTTTGTGTCATGTTTGTTCTTCATCATTTTCATTAAAATTGATCATGAATTTTTTTGAGGATGTGACTAAACACGTTGATGAAGGTAGAGCAGTAGGTGTAGGGTATATAGATTTCAGCAAGGCACTTGATAAGATACCCCATACAAGGCTTACTGAGAAAGTAAGGAGGTATGGGATCCAAGGGGATATTGCATTGTGGATCCAGAATTGGCTTGGCCACAGGAGGTAAAGCGTGGTTGTAGATGGGTCATATTCTGCATGGAGGTCGGTGACCAGTGGTGTGTCTCAGGGATCTGTTCTGGGACCCCTACTCTTCATGATTTTTATAAATGACCTGGATGAGGAAGTGGACGGATGGGTTAGTAAATTTGCTGTTGGCACAAAGGTTGGGGGTATTGTGGATAGTGTGGAGGGCTGTCAGAGGTTATAATGGGACATCGATAGGATGCAAAACCAGGCTGAGAAGTGACAGATGGAGTTCAACCCAGATAAGCATGAAGAGATTCATTTTGGTAGGTCAAATATGATGGCATAATATAGTATTAATGGTAAGTCTTCTGGCAGTGTGGAGGATCAGAGGGATCTTGGGGTCGAGTCTATAGGACACTCAAAGCTGCTGTGTAGGTTGACACTGTGGTTAGGAAGGTGCGTTGGCCTTCATCAACCGTGGGATTGATTTTAAGAGCCAAGAGGTAATGTTGCAGCTATATAGGACCCTATTCAGACCCCACTTGGAGTACTGTACTCAAATCTGGTCACCTCACTACAGAAACTTTGAGGAAACTACAGAAAATGTGCAGAGGAGATTTACAAGGATGTTGCCTGGGTTAGGGAGCATGCCTTATGAGAATAGATTGAGTTAACTCGGCTTTTTCTCCTTGGAGCAACGGAGGATGAGAGGTGACTTGATAGAGGTATATAAGATGATGAGAGGCATTGATCATGTGGATAGTCAGAGGCTTTTTCCCAGGGTTGAAATGGCTACCATGAGATGACACAGTTTTAAGGTGCTTGGAAGTAAGTATAGAGGAGACGTCAGGGCTAAGTTTTTTATGCAGAGTGGTGAGTGTGTGGAATGGGCTGCCGGCAATGGTAGTGGAGGCAGATATGATAGGGTATTTTAAGAGACTCCTGGATAGGTACATGGAGCTTAGAAAAATAGAGAGCTATGGGTAACCCTAGGTAATTTCTAAAGAACATGTTTGGCACAGCCTTGTGGGCCAAAGGGCCTGTATTGTGCTGTAGGTTTTCTATGTTTCTATGAGTAAAATGGCAAATCATTTCAAAAGCAACAGGAGTTGTTTTTATGGATATAGAAGTAAGATGATCATGAGGATAAGTGTGTGATCTCTGGAGGGTGAGACTGGGGAATTAATACATGGGAAATAAGGAAATGACAGTTTCAAATATGAGGGAATATCTTACAATAAAATAAATTAGGGATGTCTAACTCTGGGATGAGACTGTTGCCTTATCATAAGTGACTTAAACATTTGGACCCATTTCCTTATGAATTTAGAAGAATGCGGATTGATCTAATTGAACCATTTAACATCCTAATGGGACATGGCAGTGTAGATTTTGATATGTTTTCATGAGTAAGAAGTCACAAATCAGAGGATATGTTTACAGGTTACGTGAGGTAGGCATCATGGGTTACCGGGAGAAGGTCGGGAACTGGGGTTGAGGAGAAGATAGAAAAAAGATCAGCTATGACTGAATGGCGGAGCAGACTCGATGGGCTAGATGGCCTAATTCTGCTCCTAGGTCCTTTGGTCTTATATCTGACCTGCTTATATTTTGTTGAGTGTGTGAGGTCATTATAGTCAAGGGAGAAAGAACACATTTTGTCCTTTAGCAATGATAGATTAATTGAAGATGTATTTGCGTTGGTAATCAGTAAAATACTGAGAGCTGGAAGTACAGATGTAGGGTAACGAAATTGGGAGAGATGAACATAATTCACAACCACCGATATTGAGTTGGGGTTTTGCTTTAAGAGACTGGTCAGACAAGATGACTTTGTTATGTTAGGATTTTTAGTGCATTTTTGGTTTAGTTTTTTTTTGAAGTTCAATTAAATGTGTTACAGGTTTCATTAAACATAAAACACCTCACTTTGTGTATTTTGTGAAAACCTGCACAGAGCTGTTCCAAAGCAGTCTGCTTAATGCTGACTTTCTCTTGATCTGTTTGCTGAGTCCTAGTTTCACCTTCTTCAGCTTTCCTCCCCACATTGGGGTGATCATAAATGGGGAATCTAATTCATCATAGCTGCTAAATTTAATCCCCATCTTTCAAACTTTGTACGCATGCTTTCCAAGAGTCAGCTTTTAGTGTAATTGTTGGGGCAGACTCATTTTCAATTAATCTATCAGTGTCAGTGATAAGCAGCAGGAACTCAGTAGATTACCTGATTGCAAATCCACAGTGCAAGGTAAAAGTACAGGCCTCAGTGCCTAAGTAGACTGACTCAGCCTTCGTGCTCATGACTGATTCAGAGGAACTATTATCATCTGACATTCAGGTGGTCAAAGCAGATAATTGTATAAGGATTAACAGATTCCTTCACTTTGAGCACTATTTTTGTAAATCAGGCATTAAATTATCATGTGCTCTCAATGACTGGTAGTCCCACTCTGATACATTTTTGGACAACAATTATCTAAGGTTTAAAGCTCCCCACAGGTTTTGCAGATCTCTGTGTAGTGTCTTTCAAAAAGGCATTGTGTGCCTTGTACAATTCCTTTCCATTGGCTTTGAAGTTGTATTATTGAAAGTTCAGTCTATGAGTTTTAAATGTCTTGTCTGACTTCAGGTGGAGATGGATTGGGGAACTTTTTTAACAACATGGACAAGGTGAGCTGAATGGCCTACTGTGTCATCTATTTCTACTAAATCTGTGCCTCTGTGGATTTAAGTACATTGTGGAAGGAGATGGGAGATGTTAATTTTTCTTCAATCTTCCTCAAGAGTTACGTACCATGTCAGTCAGGTAGCTGGTGTTGATTGGAGGCTCCATTGCTGTTCTGCATTGCTGAATTCAATTTGACAACAACACATTGAGTGTGCTGACTCTTGGTTCATGTCAGTAGTGATTGACACTCCTATTACTGATGGTAATACTATCCAAACATATCATACCAGTTTCTGGACTAAATTGCTTTTGTCTAAATGCCCACCTTATTGAACAAATTATTGAAAGTTATTGTGGGGTCCAGCTTCATTATAAAACCATAAGACATAGGAGCAGAATTTGGCCGTTTGGCCCATCGAGTCTGTTCCATTATTCCATCATGGCTAATTTATTATCCCTGCCTTCTCCCTGTAACCTTTGAAGCCCTTACTAATCAAGATCCTATCAACCTCCATTTTTAATATACCCAATGACTTGGTCTCCACAGTCGTTTGCTGCAACGAATTCTACAGATTCACCACCATCAGGCTAAAAAATTCTTCTGCACCTCTGTTCTAAAGGGATGTCCTAATATTCTGAAACTGTGTCCTCTGGTCTTGGATTCCTTCGCTATAGGAAACATCCTCCCTAAGTCCACCCTACCTAGGCCTTTCAATATTCAATAGATTTGATTGAGACCCATCTTCATTCTTCTAATCTCCAGTGAGTACAGGTTCAATGCCAGTAAATGCTCCTCATAATGTATGTTACCACTTGCAATCTTGGGATCATTCTCATGAACCTCATCTGGACCATCTCCTATCCCAGCTCATCTTTTATTAGATAAGGGGCTAAAACTGCTCCAATATTATGGATCAGAGTGGTGACATTTGGCAAATTATTATCATAGAATTCATTTTATTTATGTATCTTACTGTTTCTAGTATTAAGATGAACATTAAGATACTATTGTGCTGTGAGGATTGCTCTGAATTTCCACTTCCAGAAAATTTCCTCCCTGTTGTTTAGGATCCCATTGAAGGTAGACATAATGCTGAAGGTGGCTGTTTGCATGTCATCCTCACATGGAAGTCTACACAATATTAAGGAATATCAGTACTAGTATTTGGCTTTGTTGGAGGTCATTGCTGAGATGTGACTTAACCCAGCTGGACCAAGTTAACTATTGCTATGTATCATCCATAGAGAGGAGATGGTTTTTTGAGACTGTGGGTGATCCTTGCAATCTTCAGCATCAGAACTTAGACTGTGTTGCTAATCAGTGTCAGATATAGGGAGGCCATGCATATCTTCAGTTTCTTCTGGAAGCCGACATCTATGTTCATTGCAAGTTCCACAATCAGGTCACTAATGTGTTTAGGGTTAGGTTGCCTGATTGCTCTGCAGAAAGCATTGTCTCAAAAAAGCTGTATTTTTTTCTGGGGTCTGATGTGTGCCAGGAGTTCATAGATGGCATGAAAAATCATATATCTTGCTAGATTGACAGGCAGTTTAATGATGGTTATGATCAGCAGCTTCTGCCATGTTTTTGGGATGCAATCATGACTATTGGTGTTGAAATTTAAATTTATCCATTGGAATTCTTTGGGAATAGGAGATATTCCAAGCAGACCCCAAAGAATTCCAATAGATAAAATTTTACTTCAAAATCAATAGTCATGATTGCATCGCAAAAACATGGCAGAAGCTGCTACTACTTCCCCCTTATCATTCAGAAATCCTCATTTATTAAGTTGTGATGGCAGTGAGATCTTTCAGAGGGTTATAGTTATTGCCAGTTTGAATGATGATAGATCTCTGTTATGCCAACCTTGTAACCTTCTCCAACGTCAACCTAACATTCCGTCATAGCCCTCATTTTTCTTTCATGCATGTGTCTATCCGGGAGTCCATTAAATATCTCCGAAGTATCATCTTCTACCACTGACCCTGACAATATATTCACATACCCACCACTCTTGTGTAAAAAAAAACTACCTCTAGCATCCCCCCCCCCCCCCCCATACTTCATCCAATCACCTTAAAATTGTACTCTCGCATTTCCACCCTGGAAAAAAGGCATTGGCTCCCCAGTCTATCAATGACTCTTATCATCTTGTACACCTCTATCGTCACCTTTCATCCTCCTTCGCTCCAATGAGAAAAAGCCCTAGCTCCCACGAGCTGTTGCTATCATCTTCTATATTCTGACCACTCTTTACACAACTAAGATTTTTTTTTCAGAATTCCTTATGGGATTTTCAAATTTCATTTCAAGCACATTGATTATAATGACCTCATCATAAAATGCAGCATCTACGTAAAACCTACTCTATCAAACCTTTGCAAAATCATGAAGATCCTTATCAAGTTATCCCTTAGCCTTGACTTTTCTAGAGATTGTTCAGTCTTATTAAAAACACAACACTGCAGTAGTTCTGACAGTATTTGTGGAAAGCGAAATGGATCTATTGAGTTTGAGCTGAAAGGGCTGCTATATTCCCTGTAATTACAGCTTCAGATTTTATTATATGACAAAATATTTCACTGTAAATTTGAAAGGAAGCAACATGTTTTTTTTTCCCCTATCCGTACTTTGTGCAGGAATTGTGGATAATTTATTGTAAGCATCTTGAAGGAGCAATTTAACCGAATTACTGCACAAACCTCAGCTTGACTGTGTATTGTGAGAAATTTATAGCCAGCAATAAGCTAAATATAGAACAGCTAGATTAGTTAATTCCAGGTTCCTGGAAAGATTTAGTATGTCAAGGCTGTTGGGTCATCAATTTCAGTAAGACTTGACACTTGTTTGATTACCTTACAGCTGGCTGTGTGTCAGTTGTGCTTTGAAAGAGTGCAACATCAATGAGAAAGCATCTTTAAATCTCTAGCTGTCTCTGAAGCCACTTTCATATTAAGTTCCACACTTTCATACAGTGAAGGAGTCATTTCACTCTGAAGGAGGCCACTCTGCCAATTGTAATCACATTGCCTTTTGGTAGAGCTATCCAATTGGTTTACTTCCCATGCTCAAATCTGTAATTTTGCACATTTATTTCCCTCAAGTGTCTGCCCCTACCGCAATTCCTTTTGAATTCATTGACTGTCTCTGCAGTGTGTTCCAAATCATCACACAAAATGCTGGAGGAACTCAGCAGGACAGGCAGGATCTGTGGAAAAGAGCACAGCCAACATTTCGGGCTGAAACCCTTCATCAGGGCTGGAGAAAAAAAGATGAGAAGTCAGAGTAGGAAGATGGGGGTAGGGGAGGAAGAAGTACAAAGTATTAGGCGATAGTTGAAACCAGGAGAGGGGAAGGGGTGAAGTAAAGAACTGGGATACCAATCGACTAAATGGATGAACCCTTTTCTTTAACCAGGACCCTAAGTTGTACATTCACCTATTAAAAAGAAACATCTTCCTACCCTAATATGACACCTCCAGATTCTATAACATTTAAAATGCAAGTATAATACAAGAAATACAGTTGTAAGTTATTCATTACACTTGTGCATAAACGTACAGATACATATGACAATAAACTCCATTTTGACTTTGACTTCGGGTCAGATGGAAAGGTCTGGGTGTTGAGGCCGGCGGCGAGGGCAGTTCACTGCTCTGCAAGCTTTACCTGTCTCTGTGTTATGTCCTGCAACTAACGGGCTCCTGGATCAGCTGCAGTGATGACTGGCTTCATGGCACTGGACTCACTTTTGTGAATTTCAATTCTGAATGTAATTTGCTTACTTTTATTGTTAGGAAGATTTTTTTTCTGCACACTAGATATTTGATGGTCTTTTTTTAATGGACTCTATTAGGTTTCTTTGCTTTGTGGCTGCCTGTAAAGAGACAAGTCTCAAGGTTTTATATTGTATACATAAGACCCCAAGCCATTCAGCCCATCGAGTCTGCTCCGCCATTACTTCACGGCTGATTCTGGATCCCACTCAGCCCCGTACACTTGCCTTCTTGCCATATCCTTTGATGCCCTGACAATAAATGTACTTTGAGCTTTTGAACTTTGAAAAATATTCAAAGGCTCAGCTTTCAATATACTTTGAGGAAAAGAGTTCTAACAGGACCCTAATTTGTACATTCACCCATTAAAAAGAAACATCTTCTTACCCGGATATGACACCTCCAGATTCTGTAACATTTTAAAAAATTCTTCTCATATAATAGAACCCGCCTCTCAGGATTCAGCTTTGTCACAGAAAGAGATCGCCAAGTGGTCAGAGGAGAAGATTCAAGGAAGTGCTCGAGCCTCCTTGAAGAGATGCAACACCACCACTGTCTCCTGGGAATCTCTGGTCCATGATCACTTCACGTGGTGAAGAATTTTCAGGATGAGATTGAAAACCTGAAATTCATGCAGAAGGAGTACATTGTGTCCAGATGAAGGGTTTGCGACCTGAACTATTGCCTGTCCATTTCCCTCCACAGTTAGTACCTGAGCCACTGAATTCCTCCAGCAATTTTGTTTTCTTTCTTGCTCCAGAAGAAATATAACACCTCTGAAGTTACCCATCCACCCAAAGATCTTTTGCTCTATCTGTGGCTGTGCTCTGCATTGGCTTCGTCAGCCACCCCAAAATCCACAGTGGATGAGAAAGTGAGGCTCGAAATTAAACTTTACAAAATGAGACATCAATGCACATAGTTTGGGCCATCGTTAAAATAAATGGTTTAAATTAATTTGGATGTATTTGGGTAAATATACTACTGAATATTCCCCTTACATGCAAAGTTTTTGGATGTTCTCTCAGGATGTTTCTGTTCATGGCTTTATAACAGAGAATGTAATGTTAAGATGGTTGCCTGTTGTTTTGTGAGATTAGCTTTGGAGCTCAGGAGAGATTTCACAGAGTTTTGGCAGCAAACCTCAATCCTTTTGCTTCCAAGTTTTTTGCCATTGTTGTCTATGTCATTTGTAGAGAAAGGATCACATATTTGTAGTTTCTATAACTGCTTAAGGTTATTTATTTCTTAGGTCTAATTGAGCAGAGTCGCTCTTAAAGTAAGTTCAGTGAAGACTCACTAATGGTTGGCTTTGTTATGCACGGAGAGGCAGCTTCCCTGTGGTTGGACTCCACTGACTGAAATTCTAAAGGATCGGAAGTTAAGTCTTTTGCTGAAATCTAAACACATTTCACAGAAACTGATGCAAAATTCAACAGGACCCAAACTGGAGAAATCATTAACTCGGTTAATTTCTAAGCTTTATGTTCATGCAAGATGCTTTTTATTTCCATCCAAGCTGTCTCATTTGTTGGTGATGCTGTATTTTCCCTATTTTTATGTGATATTGTTTAGCGCAGAAATTTTATTGCAAAATGTTTTTTTAAATTTATGTACAGATTACATGTAGATCAAGGTAACCCAAGGTTTTACAGGATTCAGTTCTTGGTCCCTTGCTTTTCATGGTATAGATAAATAATTTTGACTTAAACATAGTTCACAGATCAAAGTTCAAAGTAAATTTGTTATCAAAGGACGTATGCATTACCATACACTACCATGAGATTTATTTTCTTCTGCTATTCACAGTAGAACACAGAAATACAATATAATCAATGAAAAGCTATGGACAAAGATGGGCCAACGACCAATGTACATAAGAAGATAATCTGTTAAATTATAAAAAATAAATAAATAAGTAATATTCAGAACAGGAGCTGTAGATTCCTTGACAGTGAGTCCATAGGTTGTGGAATAGTTCAGTGTTGAGGTGAGTGAAGTTATCCATGCTGGTTCTGGAGCCTGATGTTTGAAGGATTATAACTGATATAATATATTAGACCACAAGACCATAAGATATAGGAGCAGAGTCAGGCCATTTGGTCCATTGAGTCTGCTCCGCTATCTCATCATGGCTGATTCAACTTTCCTCTGAGCCTCGATCTCCTGCCTTCCCCTCCCCCCATCCTTTCATGACCTGACCAATCAAGAATCTATCAGCCTCTGCCTTAAATGTACATAAAGACGTGGCCTCCACAGTTGCCTGTGGCAAAGAATTCCACAGATTCACCACTTTCTGGCTGAAGAAATTCCTTCTCATCTCCATTCTGAAAGGACAGCCTGCTATTCTGAGGCTGTGTCCTCTGGTCTTAGACTCTCCCAGCATAGGAAACATTCTCTCAAGGCCTTTCACCATTCAGTAGGTTTCAATTAGGTTACTCCTTGTTCTTCTGGGTTCCCGTGAAGTCCAGTTTATGAGACCAAGTTGGCAAGATTCAAGATTCCAACACAAGAGAAATACGTGCATTAAAACTAGCAACAAAGTTTGTATTATGTGCTTCCTGGAAACACGGGTACATACACTCTTCTGATGATTCATATCAAAGTGGACAAAGAGCAAATTGTAAGTTGTTTTGTTGTGGAAAATATCTGTGTCATTAATGGGATTCCTCATAAATCCATGAATGAGATCAATGGCTGCCTGCACTATTGGAAAGTCAACAGTATTAGCACATCTTAATGCCTGAGATGTCAACTGTTCCTCACTGAAATAAACAAAATTATTTCTTGCTTGGATAACCTCTCTGATGTTGCAGGCTCTAGCAGTTTGGAACACAAGGCAGATATTTGATGTGATTTCTTGGAATGGCCCTCAGGCAATGAAATTGACCTTAGCAGAGAGAGCAGTCTGGACACTAGAGAGTGTCCAAAGGTCTTTCCACTGCATTTCACATCTCTAATTCTCCTGTGTTGAAAAACCATGGAAAACCTCAGCAGTTCAGAACAGCTTCTTCCCCTCTGCCATCTGCTTTCGAAATGGATATTGAACCCATGAACACTACCTCACTACCTTTTAAAAAAAATCCTGTTTTTTGCACTACTGATCTTAATTTAATGATTTAATATACATATGTATACTTAATATAATTCAGTTTTTCTGTTCATTTATCATGCATTGCATTGTACTGTTGTCACAATTAAGTGAACAAATTTCACAACACATAATGGTGATATTAAACCCGATTCTTTTTTTAATATATTTTTTATTAAATTTTTAAGAGAATTACATACAATGAATAGAATAATAAAGTATTACTTTACTACATTAAACCTGATTCTGATTCTGATTCTGGACCCAAGTCTGAGAATAAACTATTCAGAAGTCAGTAGGATGTGGTGTCTCCAAAATGCTAGGAGAAGGCTGAGTAACACTCAAAATGCTGGAGGAACTCAGCAGGTCAGACATCATCTATGGAAAGGAATAAACAGTGGATGTTTCAAACCAAGGCCCTTCATCAGGACTGCTGAATAGGACAGCTGCTCAAAATCCACCTGTTTATCATATGTTCCCTTCCTTGTCCCACCCTGAATGCTTTACTTCGCATTGTTCTGATTTAATTCCATTTGGTACATTTCTCCCCAATTGACCAAATCATCCATATCTCCCTGTATCTCAAATGATTCCTCCTCATTCTCAAACAATGGCAATTTTGATATCATCTATATTCTGATATCATTTTATATGTTAGAAGAGTATAGAATATAAAAGCAAGGATGTAATGTTGAGATTTTATAAAGCACTGGCGTGGCCTCACTTAGAGTATTGTGAGCAGGTGTGGACCCCTTAGACAGGATGTGCTGAAACTGGAGAGGGTTCAAAGGAGATTCACGAAAATGATTCCAGGATTGAATGGCTTGTCATATGAGGAGCGTTTGATGGCTCTGGGCCTGTACTCACTGGAATTCAGAAGAATGAGAGGTGACCTCATTGAAACATGTTGAACGGTGAAAGGCCTTGATAGAGTGGATGCGGAGAGCTTCTTTCCTATGGTGGGAGAGTCTAAGACCGGGGACACATCCTCAGAATAGGGGCTGTCCTTTTAGAATGGAGATGAGGAGACACTTATTTAGCCAGAGAGGGAAAATGGATCAGCCATGATGAAAAGGTGGAGCAGACTCGATGGATCAATTAGCCCAGTTCTGCTCCAGTATCTTGTCTGCTCCAATTAGCCCAGTTCTGCTCCAGTATCAGTATATGGTCTAATAAACAACTGATCAGTATAATCTCAAAAAAGTGGAGATAACAAACAAAAAACTTCCCTTCTCAAATGCGTCATTTGTTCATTGACACCTTTACTTGCCATGTCACCGCCTTCTTCTCCTTAACCAGAGCCTCAATAGACTCATGAGCAGTATAAGAAATACAAGAGGGAAATTAGGACAGCTAAAAGAAGGCATGAATTTGCTGTGTTAGATAAGTTTCAGGAGAATCTCAATGTCTTCTACAAATATGTTAAGAGGAAAAGGATAGCAAGAGACAAAATTGGTCCACTTGAAAATCAGTGTAGTCTTCTGTGCGTGGAGCTAGATCAGATGGAAGAGATTTTAAATGGAGTTTTTGCATCTCTACTGTTCAACACAGAATGATCTGGGAATACAGATTCAGAACTCCTCAAAAATGGCATCACAGGTAGATACCGATGTTATGTTCAAGTCATATAAGATGTTGGTGAGGCCAGATTTGGAGTATTGTGTGCAGATATGGTCACCTGCCTACAGAAAAGATATCAATGAATTTGAAAGAGCACAGTGAAAACTTACAAGCATGTTGCCGAGACTTGAGGAGTTGAATTATAGGGAAAGGTTGAATCGATTGGGACTGTATTCCCTGGAGTGTAGGAGAGTGAGGTGAGATTTGATTGAGGTATATGGAATTATGAGTGGTATAGATAGGGTAAATGCAAGATGGCTTTTTCCACTGAGGTTTGGTGAGACTAAAACTGGAGGTCATAGGTTAAGGGTGAAAGCTGAAATATTAAAGATAGATAGATAGATAGATACTTTATTCATCCCCATGGGGAAATTCAACTTTTTTTTCCAATGTCCCATACACTTGTTGTAGCAAAACTAATTACATACAATACTTAACTCAGTAAAAAATATGATATGCATCTAAATCACTATCTCAAAAAGCATTAATAATAGCTTTTAAAAAGTTCTTAAGTCCTGGCGGTTGAATTGTAAAGCCTAATGGCATTGGGGAGTATTGACCTCTTCATCCTGTCTGAGGAGCATTGCATCGATAGTAACCTGTCGCTGAAACTGCTTCTCTGTCTCTGGATGGTGCTATGTAGAGGATGTTCAGAGTTTTCCATAATTGACCGTAGCCTACTCAGCGCCCTTCGCTCAGCTACCGATGTTAAACTCTCCAGTACTTTGCCCACGACAGAGCCCGCCTTCCTTACCAGCTTATTAAGACGTGAGGCGTCCCTCTTCTTAATGCTTCCTCCCCAACACGCCACCACAAAGAAGAAGGCGCTCTCCACAACTGACCTATAGAACATCTTCAGCATCTCACTACAGACATTGAATGACGCCAACCTTCTAAGGAAGTACAGTCGACTCTGTGCCTTCCTGCACAAGGCATCTGTGTTGGCAGTCCAGTCTAGCTTCTCGTCTAACTGTACTCCCAGATACTTGTAGGTCTTAACCTGCTCCACACATTCTCCATTAATGATCACTGGCTCCATATGAGGCCTAGATCTCCTAAAGTCCACCACCATCTCCTTGGTCTTGGTGATATTGAGACGCAGGTAGTTTGAGTCGCACCATATCACAAAGTCCTGTATCAGTTTCCTATACTCCTCCTCCTGTCCATTCCTGACACACCCCACTATGGCCGTGTCATCAGCGAACTTCTGCACATGGCAGGACTCCGAGTTATATTGGAAGTCTGATGTGTACAGGGTGAACAGGACCGGAGAGAGTACGGTTCCCTGCGGCGCTCCTGTGCTGCTGACCACCGTGTCAGACCTACAGTCTCCCAACCGCACATACTGAGGTCTATCTGTCAAGTAGTCCACTATCCAATCCACCATGTGAGAGTCTACTCCCATCTCCGTTAGTTTGTGCCTTAAGATCTTGGGCTGGATGGTGTTAAAGGCACTAGAGAAGTCAAGGAATGTAATCCTCACAGCACAACTGACCCCATCTAGGTGAGAGAGTGATTTGTGCAGCAAATACGCGATAGCATCCTCCACTCCCACCTTCTCCTTATACGCAAACTGAAGAGGATCCTGGGCGTGCCTGGTTTGTGGCCTCAGATTCTGTATTATCAGCCGCTCCATGGTCTTCATCACGTGCGACGTCAAGGCAACAGGTCTGAAGTCATTCAACTCCTTTGGTTGTGGTTTCTTCGGTACCGGGACAATACAGGATGTTTTCCACTGTCTGGGTACTCTTCTCTGCTCCAGGCTCATGTTGAAGATGCGCTGTAGTGGTTCTCCCAGCTCAGTCGCACAGGCCCTCAGTAATCGTGGGGAAACTCCATCCGGTCCAGCCGCCTTGCTGGTACAGATCTTCCTCAGTTGACCTTCCACCTGTGCAGCCGTAATCCTGGGCGTGGGCAAGGTCTCCTGTGAGTGGCTATTTTCCTGTGAGGGAAGTAAGCCTGGTGTGGATTTCTGCGGTGAGGATGAGATTGAGCTGTCGAACCTGTTGAAGAAGTTGTTCAGCTGGTTCGCTTTCTCCACATCTCCACTTATGTTCGCCCCCCGCTTTGCACCGCATCCGGTGATGATCTTCATCCCATCCCACACCTCCTTCATGCTTTTTTTCTGCAGCTTTTGTTCTAGCTTCCTCCTATACTGCTCCTTTGCCCCCCTTATCTGTACTCTGAGTTCCTTCTGAACTCTTTTAAGCTGGGAACCTTTTAAGGGGAACCTGGGGAGGAACTTCTTCACTGAGAGAGTGCTGTGAGTGTGGAATGAGCTGCCAGCAGAAATGGTTGATATGGGCTTATTTGCAACACTTAAGTGAAATTTGGATACGTTTGTGGATTGGAGGCGTATGGAGAGCTATGGCCCAGGTATGGTTTGATGGGACTTGGCAGAATAATAGTTCACCATGGACTAGAACATAGAACAGTATACTACAGGAAGAGGACATTTGGCACACATTGTTGTGCCAAACCATCTAAAAAGGACATCAAAAACACCCAAACACCAATTCCTCCCCCCTTTCTCCCTCCCTCTCTCTCCCTCACTCCCCCACTCTCCTCCCCCCGCAATCATATACTTCCATCTTCTTTACATCCATGTGCCCATCCCAACGTCTCTTAAAAGGCTTCAATGTATTTGCCTCTACCACCACACCAGGTCATGCATTCCAGGCGTCCATGACTCTCTGAGTAAAAAACTTACCTCTCACATCCTCCTTGAGTCTATCTCCTGTCGCCTTTGATGCATGCCCTCTGGTATTAGACATTTCAACCCTGGGAAACAAATACTCTCTGTCCACGCTATCTATGCCTCTCATCACCTTGTAAACCTCTATCAGATCTCCCCTCAGACGTCGATGCTCCAGAGAAAAAAATCAGTTTATTCAGCCTCTCGTTTGAGCACTAAACCAGGCAGCATCCTGGTAAACCTCTTCTGCACCTTCTCCAAAGCCTCCGCATCCTTCCTATAGTGGAGTGACCAGAACTGCATGCAATACTCCAGGTGTGGCCTCACCAGAATTCTATAAATTTGCAGCATAACCATCTGACTTTTGAACGCAATGCCTTGACTAATAAAAGCAAACATCCCATAAGCCTTCTTAACCATCTTATCGACTTGTGTAGCCACTTTCAAGGAGCTATGAACTTGGAACCTAAGATCTCTCTGCTCAGCAACACTGTTAAAGACCTTGCCCAGAACAGTGTACTGTCTCCTTGCAATTGCTCTACTGAGGTGCAACACCTCATATTTAACTGGGTTAAACTCCATCTGCCACTTCTCAGCCCATATCGGCGACTGATCTCACTCATGCTCTATTCATTTCCAGTCTCCTCCACTACCCACAACTCCACCAAATTTGGTATCATCTGCAAATTTACTAATCCACCTATCTGCATTTTCGTCCAGGTCATTTATGTACATCACAGACTGCAGAAGTCCCATCACAGATCCCTGTGGAACTCCACTAATTCAGACCTCCAACTCGAATAAGTCCCTTCAACCATTACCCTCTGTCTTCTATGTGCAAGCCAGTTCTGAATCCAAACAGCCAGATCTCTGTGGATTGGCCCCCATATGTGTCAAATGCCACACTAAAATCTATGTAGACAACATCCACTGCCTTACTTTCGGCAGTCTCTCTCGACACCTTGTCAAAAAACTGAATCAAGTTGGTAAGGCACGACATGCCATGCTGGCTGTCCCTAATTAGGCTGTGGGTTTCTAAATGCTTAGATAGCGTGTCCCTAAGAACTGACGTGAGTCTCACTGGTCCATAGTTCCCAGGAGTTTCTCTTGTTCTCTTCTTAAACAGTGATACAACATTGAAAGGTCAGTCACCTGGCCAGGCTCATTACACAACTCCAGGTCCAGTATGGCCCCTCCTGTTGTGGACCATCCACACATTGATTTAAAATACTTCCTGGATATGCTTTAAAAATTCTGTACTTTCTAAGTGTCTTACCTTAAGAAGGTCCCAGTTTACGTTAGAAGTTGAAATCCCCATGCCAACAGCCCTATTATTGTTATATATTTCCTTAATCTGAGTAGACATCTGCTCCTCAATGTCCTGCCATTAGAGGGTGTGTAGTACAATCCATCAGTGTGATTGCACCCGTCCTATTCCTGGGTTCCACCCAAACGGACTCAGTGTCTGACCCCTCCATTATGTCTCCCCTGAGTGCAGCTGTGGTATTGTCCCTGAACAATAGCACAACTCCGCCCCCTCACCTTTTACCTCCTCTGTTTTTTCTAAAACTTCAAAAACCTGGTACGTTATTCACCCATTCCTGCCCCTGTCTCAAAGTCTACGTGGGCCAATGAGCCTGTTTGGTGCTCTAGTGCTCTACAACACAATGTCTAGGGGGACATGATCTGATGGTGGGGATCTTTGATGATAGGTGCTGCTTTCTTGTGGCAGCACTCCCAAGTAAATGTGCTCAGTGGTGGGGAGGGGCTTGCCTGGGAAGACTGGTGTGTATCCTTCACTTCCTGTTGATGTTTGTGCCTCAGAGCACTGGTGTTTCCATCAGTCAGGAAACTATCCGCTGTCCGTCTATAGAAGTTTGTTAAGGTGCTTGGTGATATACTAAATTATGTAAACTTCTAAGAAAGTGGGGGCTTTGCTTTCTTTGTGATAACACTTACGTGCTGGTCATAGGAAAGGTTCTCTGATATGTTAATGCCGAGGAACTTAAAGCTACTGACCCTCTCCACTCCTGTTCCCCTAATCAGGATTGGCTCATGGAAGAACTCACACAAAATGCTGGAGGAACTCAGCAGGCCAGGCATCATATATGGAAAAGAGTACAGTCAATGTTTCGGGCCGAGACCCTTATGCAGGACTGGAGAAATAAAGGTGAGGAGTAGATTTAAAAGGTCGGGGAGGGGAGAGTGAAACACAAGATGGTAAGTGAAACTGGGTGGGGGAGGGGTGACGTAAGGAGCTGCGAAGTTGATTGGTGATAGAGATACAGGGCTGGAGAAGGCCTGCTGAAGGGTCTGGCTCAAAACGTCGACTGTACTTTTTTCCACAGATGCTGCCTGGCCTGCTGAGTTCCTCCAGCATTTTGTGTGTGTGGCTTGGATTTCCAGCATCTGCAGGTTTTCTCTTGTTTGTGATTGGCTCAAAGACCGCTGGCTTCTCCTTCTTGTAGTCGATAATTAGCTCTTTGGTTTTGCTGATGTTGAGTAAAAGGTTGCTGTGGCATGATTCAACCAGATGTTCAATCTCCCTTCTGTATACTGATTCATCACTACCTTTGATTTGACCAACAACAGTGGTGCTGCCAGGAAACACAAAACCGGCATTGGAGCTGTACTTTGCCACACAATCAGGTCAGTAACTATAATTTGAAGGCACATGTAAGTTGCTGTAAAAGACTGTAACTTGCTTTTGAATACTCTGTCATTATAAATATGAGTCCTTTTTTTGTCTGGAGTAAAACGTTAGTTGAAATGAAGTGTTTGTCAGAAAGAGCAAATAAAGTTGCTGCTATGTAAACGGTCAGATCTATTCAGCAGCACTTGTCAAATAAATTTGTTAATAAAATCATAGTTTCATTAAAACCTTAAAAACTCCAGCCATTCATTGTGAGGATGACATGCAAAAGCCAAATCAACAAATCAGCACTGTGCCTGCATTATATTGGTGAGCAGTGCTATGGAGCGGAAAGTAGGGCAAAGGTCATGGAATTTGGCATAGGAGCAATGCGAATATTTTACTCGTTACTTGTGCTTGAGGTGACTGACTATAGAGGCTTTCAGGGTGAAAATCTTTTCACTGCCAAACCCTAATGTAACTGTTTATCATATATTGAATATTATATCAAGGATCTATAATGCCAATAAAAATATGAAGTTTGTGTTCTGAATTTGTTGAAGTTCATTAGGATATTTTTATTTTGTAGTAATATTTTTATAGAAATAGTGATGGATAACTGACAAATTTGAGGAATTTGACAAATAACCTGACATCAAACTGGCAGCTGATGAAGTATCGGCTAGTGTAGAGTATGATAGTTAAGGCAGTGTAATAGTCGCCAGAGTTTGACCTAGAGATATCAACCATTCACCATGATAGCTGTGGGACTAACTTCAAGAGAGTAAATAAATCTGGAATTGAAAAAGCTATTCTCAATAACTATAAGCTAGAAACTGATGAATTGTTATGCAAAAAAAACAATCTGTTTCACTAATATCCTTGACAGGAGAAAATTTACCGATCTTTCTTGTCTAGCCTATATCTGACACCAGCCCAACCAAGTTGAGACAGTTTCAATAACTCAGGGACAATTACAGATGAACAACAATAAATGCCAGCATTTCCAGTGACACCTACATGCTGTGAATAAGTAACAAAAATGAAATCATGAGAAAGAAAATCTGTACAGAACATCAGGTTCAATGCTTCAGGACAGGAACGAATGATTCAACTAATAAACTTTGTTCATGTTAGTTGAGCATTATTTGCTGCCGATATTTTGCTAAAAAAACTAGATTAAACTTTTCTATTTTCTCTAGTTTTAAAGAACAATCATTTTTATTCATTCGCAGTATATGGACATAATGGCAACCCCAATATTTGTCAGTTGCCTCTAATATTCCCTCCAACCACATAGAAGGATCTGGGGGATGTGTCACAATTAAATCAGGACAGGCAAGGGTGGACAAATTTCCTTACCTGAAGGATGATAATGAATCAGACAGATGCTTGTTGGCAATTCCATAATTACCATTGCTGGTAAGTATTTTTCCAATACCAGATTTACCTCATTGATTTTAAGATCTCTGTCTGCTGGAATGGGATTCAAACTCTCGTCTCTGGATCAGAAGCCCTCCCACCTCCTCTGCACACTGGAGTAGTAATTTAACCATCATTGTATTAGGTAATTTACTAGTTAACTATCACTGTGTGCAAGAATTAAAGTTTGCTTAAAAAATAAGTCCAACAATAAGCTATGTTCTATGAATGCAAAAACATGGTATTAAATAAAGTAGGGTCTAATCACTTCATTCACTTTGTTGATTGAGAAAAACACATTTCAGCTATTTAAGTGATATTTTAAATGACAATAGATGTCCATGGGATATTTGGACAAGGCTTAGTAAAAAATAGTTGGATTGTAATTCTGTATGTCACTGAGAGACAGAAAACTAGTTGTGATTTGCAGTGAGCTCCCAGGATTTAATACCACCATTGTCCTGCAGATGGTTGACATGCCTCATTATTTAGAGAGTTGATCATGCAGCTAAACATTGTGGAACTAGTCAATGAACCATCCCAGTTCTGACATTATGATGGAGAAAAATTTAGTCAACTGAAAAGATCTATGTTAGTTTTCGCAAAAGCCTTTGGAGTAAGGTTTTAGTGTCATGATAACTGAGCTCCAATCTTGTGATCAGCTTCATTTCTACAACTCCCAAATCCAGTCATTTGAAGGTTTTATCTTTGACTCTAAGTGACTCCAGAAGGTATATCCCTAACAAATTCTGCAAAATCCTGTCCTTATGTGGTGTTAGTTGTTGTCACTTTTCCTCTGGCAGTTATTTCTTGCAATCTGGATTAGGCCAAACCTAAGAATGGTTCTAAACTGAGCATGGGCAGAGTCTGGGCAGCGCCCACTTAGAAAGTTTCAAATCAATGCAAAAATCTAATTAA
The DNA here is from genome assembly GCF_048418815.1 of Hemitrygon akajei. Taxonomy (NCBI): domain Eukaryota; kingdom Metazoa; phylum Chordata; class Chondrichthyes; order Myliobatiformes; family Dasyatidae; genus Hemitrygon; species Hemitrygon akajei. Next base: position 38,313,035 of record NC_133130.1, read on the forward strand.
CAACTTACAAGTTTTTTTCTGTATTTTATAGCTATGCGGAGAAGATGATTTCAGAGTTGTAATCTGCGTACATACTTTGATAATAAAATGAACCTTTGAATCTTTAACTGATTGACTGCAGTATCTTTTATTGTGATTTCTAGAAACATTTAATGAAGTGATAATTGTAGAGAATCATAATGCAACCCCGCAGCATCACAGATGCCTTTCCTCTCTTGTTTTATGTCTTGCTTTTGCGCCTCAGCTTGTGCTATTTTGTCCTTATTTCTTTTTTTCTCGCTCTTCATAGGACTTAGGGCTAAAATTATACTTAAGCATGGTTTAGGAAACCATTAAGTAAAAAACTAATTAAGCAAAGGATTTATTTGGTAATGGGCCAAACATTACAAATTATACATTAGAGCCATGTACTCTTGTGGCTTACTAATTATTACATTTATTGATGCACAAAGTAGTCTGGGCTACTGAAAGTAAACATGCAGACAAATGGCATGTTGGTCTTCATTGCAAGATGTTACAAATACAGGAGCAAGAATGTGTTACCATAGTTATTCAGGACCTTGGTGGGCTCACCTGGAATACTGGGTACAGTTTTTGTTTCCACACCAAGGAAAGGATGAATGGAACACAAATATAGTGCAACACATTACCCAATCCCTTGGATAGCCAGAGGAGAGATTGGGTTGATTAGTCCTGCATTCAAAGGATGTGGGGAGGACACATTGAAACATATAGACTTTGAACAGGGTTTGAAAGGCTAGGTATGGGGTAGATAATTTCTCTTGATTGAAGGATCTAAAACAAAGTATCACCATCTGAGGAATTCACTACCACAGAAAACTGTGGCAGTCAAGTTGCTGAAGAAGGAGATAGTTAGATTCCTGGGCAAAAGGTATCAAGTGGTGTGGGGAAGAGGGTGGTTATGGAGGATCAGCTGTGATAGTAGTGGATGGAAGAGACTGGAAGGGCTGAATGGCTTACTTCTGTGTCTATACCATTGGTTCTACGGTGATGCAAGCATGCCTCTATGCTGGTAAAGTAAGGTAGGAACAAAACTAAAACACTCTCAGAACGTTAATTAAAAAAACATCATCTGTGAAGAGAATAGTCAGGATTGAATTGAGTTGAATTGACTTTATTACATCTTTCATATACGTGAGGAGTAAAAATCTTTACGTTACGTCTCTGTCCAAATGTGCAATGTGCAATTTATAGAAATTTGTAATAACTAGTATGTACAACAGGAGAGTCAATATAACATAGAAATACAATTGTATCAGCATGAATCAATCAGTCTGATGGCCTGGTGGAAGAAGCTGTCCTGGAGCCACATTGTGTCCCTATTCTATTTGAGACTCACATAAAATGTTTTTGGAGGGTGGGTGAGAAGTAGGATGGGAGTGGGGTTGGAAGGAAGAGTAGACCTCAAGGGACACACAATGCGGCAAAAGGAACTAATCTGATAAAGTTATTTTGAGATAATTGGAAATTGAGCCACTGACATTTTGGTTTGAACAAAGCTACTGTTCCAAGTCTAGACCACATTTCGGGAAATCCGATCACCTGGCTGTCCTTCTCCTACCTGCATACAGGCAGAGGCTAAAGAGCAAAGCTCCAGAAGTAAGGACAACAAAGAGGTGGTTGTGGGAGACAGAGGAGTGACTACGAGATTGCCTTGAGTCTGTGGACTCATCAGAGGATCTGAATGAATACAACATGGTTGTCATGAACTTTATAATAACAGTCCTAGAGGAGTGTGGCTCCACAAAATCATTCAGAATCTGCCCCAACCTGAAGCCCTGGATGAACCATGAGATCTGCAATTTACTGAGGGCTAGGTCAGTGGTATCAGATCTTGCAACCAGGTAACATGCAAGAGCACACACAAAATGCTGGTGGAACACAGCAGGCCAGGCAGCATCAATAGGGAGAAGCACTGTTGACGTTTCGGGCCGAGACCCTTCATCAGGACTAACTGAAAAGATAGTAAGAGATTTGAAAGTAGGAGGGGGAGGGGAAATGTGAAATGATAGGAGAAGACTGGAGGGAGCTGAGAGCCGGAAAGGTGATTGGCAAAAGGGATACAGAGCTGGAGAAGGGAAAGGATCATGGGACGAGAGGCCTAGAGAGAAAGAAAGGGGGAGGGGAGCACCAGAGGGAGATGGAGAACAGGCAGAGTGATGGGCAGAGAGAGAGAAAAAAAGAGGAGGGGGAAAAAACCAAATATATCAGGGATGAGGTAAGAAGAGGAGGAGGGGCATTAACGGAAGTTAGAGAAGTCAATGTTCATGCCATCAAGTTGGAGGCTGCCCAGCTACCCAGGTATATAAGGTGTTGTTCCTCCAACCTGAGTGTGGGTTCATCTTAACAGTAGAAGAACAATCAAGAGGTCCAGTTATGATCTCCGGTAAGCCATCTCAGATTCAGATTCAGTTTATTGTCATTTAGAAACCACAAATGCAATGCCATTAAAAAATGAGACAACGTTCCCCCTGAATGATATCACAAAAGCATATGACAAAACAGACTACACCAGAAAATCTACATAACGTTTGGCAATCCCCAATCCAGAGTCCAGAGAGGCTGCTGCGTATTAATATCGCGCTACTGTCTAGCGCGTTCCCTGGAAAGGAGCTCCAAATCCACCAGACAAAAACAAGACCAAAAACTAAAGCTACAAGACCTGCACAAAACCATATAGTTACAACAGTGCAAACAATAGCATAATTGATAAAAAAAAACAGACCATGGGCACAGTAAAAATAATCCAAGATGTTAAAGGACTGTAAGTTCAAAAGAAATCACCACAGTTTCCACAAGTCCCCAGGGTCCCGACAGACTTGCCATCCCACGCTGGCGGCAGAAGGGAGTACCCCCACTATGGACTTCCACGGCGCCGCCCGACTCAGCCTCACAGACGCAGCACACACCGAAAGTGACCTGAGCCCGTCGAAAGGACTCCGAGTCCGTCAAACCTCCGAGCCGACGACCATATCCTCCGGCACAGCTTCTCCGAGCACCATCCTCTGCCGAGCGTATTAAGACGGCCCCGCCAATGGCCATCAGCAACGTGACCCTGAGGACTGGGGGCCTGTTCTTCCCAGCAGAGTCCTGGACCTCACAACAGCAGCAGCAACGAAGAAGGTCTTCCTGGAATTTCCCGATGTTTCTCCGTGCTTCCACGTCCGTTTTCAATTGATTATGATTGCGCACGGCGCCCCACTTCACAAATAACAGACAATCAGTTCCGGAGTGGCCGCTGCAAGCTGCGTCGCGCCGTCATCTTGGTTCTCACGTGCGAAGTGGCAATTCCAGAACAAGCCTGGATCACAGAAGGATGCTTGACAGATGTGGAAAGACTTGAATGTTATTACCTCTTACAAAGTGAAACCAAGTGACATAGGTGACAACAGGGCTTCGCTCCCAGATGAGATCAATGCCTTCTGTGCTTGCTTTGACTGTCAAGGCATGCAGGAATGATCACAAACTCCTACAGCCTCCAATGTAGGAGGTCCTGTGATTTCAGTCTCTGAGGCCGACATGAGAGCATCTTTCAGGAGTGTGAACCCACGGAAAGCATCCAGCCAAGAAATAAAGACGTGTGCTGATCACGGGTATCTTTAACCTCTGGCTTTGGTAGTCTGAAGTATCCACCTTCATCAAACAGGCTTCAATTCTACCAATACCTAAGAAGACATTGCACTTATGTCCAGTAGCATATACATCCACTGTGATGAAGTGCTTCGATAGGTTGGTGATAAAACAGATCAACTCCTGCCTGAGAAGCGACTTGGATCTGTTCCAATTTACCATCACAATAGATCTGCAGCAGATGCCATTTCATCAGATCTTCACTCAACCCTGGAACATCTGGACAGCAAAAATGCATACATCAGGATACACATTATCAACTACAGCTCAGCATTCAATACCATCGTCCCCTCAAAACTAATCAATAAGCTTCAAGAACTTGGCCTCAAAACCTCCTTGTGCAATTGGATCCTCAATTTCTTCACTTGCAGACCTCAGTCTGTTTGGCTTGGCAACAGCATCTCCTCTACGATTTCCGTCAGCACAGGTGCACCACAAGGCTGTGTGGTTAGCCCCCTGCTCTTCCCGATTTATACTTATGACTGTGACAACTCCAAAATGCCATAATTAAGTTTGGTGATGACACCATTCGAGTTGGCCGAATCAAAGGTGGTGATGAATCAGGATATGTGGGGAGATTTGAAAACCTGGCTGAGTGGGGCCACAACAACAACCTCTCATTAAATGTCAACAAGCCCAAGGAACTGATTATTGACTTCAGGAGAAGGAAACTGAAGATCCATGAGCCAGTTCTCAACTGGGGGGTGGGGGGGAGGGGAGTGGAATCAGTGATGGATGAGGGTCTGCACCTTTAAATTCCTCAGTGTTATTATTTCAGTCCTGGGCCCTGCACGTAAATGCAATTACAAAGAAAGCATGGCAACACGTCTACTTCCTTAGAAGTTTGCGAAGATTCCGCATGGCATCTAAAACTTTGACAGATTTCTATAATATAATTGTGTGGTGGAGAGTATATTGACTGTTTGCATCAGAGCCTGGAGTGGAAACACCAACGCCCTTAAATGGAAAATCCTACAATGTAGTGGATATGGCTCCATCTATCACAGGTAAAGCTCTCCCTACCATTGAGCTCATCTATATGGTGCACTGTTGCAGGAAAGTAGCATCCATTATCTAGGATCTCACCACACAGGCCATGCTCTCTTCTCACTGTTGCTATCAGGAAGAAGGTACAGGAGCCTCAGGACCCACACCACCCAGTTCAGGAACAGCTATTACCCCTCAAGCATCAGACTCTTGAACCGTGGGGGTAACTTCATTATAATGCACTTGCCCCATCACTGAACTGTTCCAACAACCTATGGACTCATTTTCAAGGACTCTTAATCTCATGTTTTTGATATTTGTTGTTTATTTATTTATTATTATTATTTCTTTTTTTTCTTCTGTATTTGCACAGTTTGTTGTTTTTTGCACATTAGTTCTTTGTCTGTCTTGTTGGGCGTGGTCATTCATTCATTCTGTTTCTTGGATTTAACTGTGTATGCCACAAAAAATTGAATCTCAAGGTTGTATATGGTGACTATTACAATGATTTTGAAGTTTAGCACATTTACATTTAACAAATGACTTTGGCCACCAGTCTTCGGGTCTGAGTATAATTTGTGGATTTAATTTGCAGTGTAGCTCTGTACAATGGGCTCCTAAAAGCCCTGAATCCCAGACCAGCCAAAGTTGATTAAAATTCATTTGGATGTCTGTGGTGTGGGTGCAAATTGGGAGGTGTGAAGTATGTGTGTAGTTTCAAAGAAAGCATTGTAGATAGATTGTAAATATGGAATTGTCCTTTGGTGTTCAGCACATAAAATATCAAGCCCCATACTGGGCTAGCCAGACCTTCCGACCGAAAGCAACTCCATACAATGCCTGCTGTATCGTGTTTTGTTGAATAAAGAAGCTGCTTCGTATCCACCGGTACTTTTCTCCAGTGACTTCATTCACACAAAAAAAAAGTGACGTATATGTACTTTAATTATAAATTTACTTTGTACTTTCAAGTTTAGTTAATTCCTGGCAGCAAAAGTCAGAATTCTTATTTTTGTCATCTAGGACTTAATACTACATAATGTAACGTTACCCCTCCCCCATTCCGTACTCATGCCAGAAATTCATCCACATTAGGCAGCGCATGTCTTCTCTGCATTGTGGATTCCTTGACGTTGTATGGTTCTTAAAAGCTCTTCTTTGATAACAGTGCAACATGAAATTCAGACTACTGGACACCTTTGCAGTGGTTTGATTGGGGATTTTGTGATGCTACTGGTTTCTGAATGCCACATTTCTATTATTATTATGATGAATGAAAAAAGACTTGATTCCGAACTAGGTACTTCCCCTGAATATTTGACCAAGTCAGCCTGGTTTAGCTGGGAACTGCAAAGCTGATTGTTACTGAAATTGAAAACACTGCAATGATTAAACTGAATAATAAGATATCAAGAGTGATAAATTGGAATTAATTCAACATCTGGAGAATAATAGTTGCTGAGAAATAAATTAACTGAAAACATAGCAAAAATTTTAAATAATGGCAATTACTTGGTGGGTAATGAATTCTCAGTAGTAATTACTTGGAGAACAATGCATGCACAATAGCTGGGATTTTCCTTCACGGTACCAGTGCTGGAAGTATGTTGGGTGGGTCTTCTCCCCACCTGGGTGACCGGTCATTGACCCCAACAAAGTTTCCAGCTCAGATTGTTTTCACTCTGTGCATTGGCTGGGTCCCAGTAGGTTTTTTGCCTACATTACAATAAATGTACTGTGGATGCTAGGGTCTGGTCATTTCAAACAGGCTTCTTAAATCTAAACAAAAACTTCCTGTGACCATGTGAAGTTGCATTTTCTGGTAAACTCCGCTGCATATGTAAATTTCCCAGTATGGTCAAGAAAAATAAATTTATTTGTTTCCTAATCTTACAGTGATAGCTACGGTGATTTTGCTTCCAGACTAACTTCTCCCTGTTGCACCCTTGTAAAAGTTGTTACTTCACTGTCTGTTTGATCCTTTAACAATAGGAATGTGTAAGCTTTTATTCATAATTATTCAAATGAAGTTTCTGGTCTGTAGGAATAGGTGAGGCATCATATTGGACCACTCTGTTATTCTTCAGAAATGGAAACTTTGAGCTGTTATGACTGTTCATGAAGCATAGCCACAAAGACATTTCTTACAGAAAAATGCGTATTACAACCCATGTTCCCTCTAAGTTGTGTGTGTGTGCGTGCACATGTTTTTCAACCAGTGCACAAAGCAAATTAATGTGTGCACAAAAGGTTAGTTACCTAAAATAATGTAACAATTAATAATTATACTTATTGAAAATATGAGGGGTGATTGATAAGTTCATGGCCTAAGTTAGAAGGAGTCAATTTTAGAAAACCTAGCACATTTATTTTTCAAGATAGTCCCCTCCTACATTTACACACTTAGTCCAGTGGTCATGGAGCATATGGATCCTTTCTTTGTAGAATTGGTCCACAGCAGGGGTGATTGATAAGTTTATGGCCTAAGGAAGAAGGAGATGAGTTATTAACTTCAAACTTTCTGCATAATCACTCAAAGAGCTGAACTGCATGTGCATGTAACAAAAGCGTCTTGGACCTTCAGGTGGTCCACAGATAGGTGATTGATAAGTTAGTGGCCTAAGGTAGAAGGAGAAGAGTTATACAGCTCTTGTTACACGCACGTGCACTTCAACTCTTTGAGTGAAAATGCAGAAAGTTTGAAGTTAATAACTCATCTCCTGCTACTGTAGGCCATGAACTTATCAACCACCCCATGCTGTGGACCACTTCTGGAGGTCCAAGACACCGACTTCTACAAAGAAGGGATCCGTATGCTCCACAACCGCTGGACTAAGTGTGTAAATGTAGGAAAAATAAATGTGCTAGGTTTTCTAAAATTGACTGCTTCTACCTTAGGCCACGAACTTATCAATCACCCCTCGTAATCTTTTAGCTAAGTGCCTCTGTTAACTAGTAGTCGGTTTTTCAAATACCACAATGCACGTCAATAATTTACGTCACCTCGCCTTTCCTGTTCCGGTTTGTACAGCTGCATCACGGCAGCAGCCATCTTTGGTGGACAGTGTTCATTGTAAAGTTTACAAAGATCTGTTTCAAATCCTGTAGATAGCTTACTAAGTTTTTATTGAAAAAATATTGATTCACTATGTTGAATTCAAAAGAAGCGAAAGGGGTGAAGCGCAAAAGAACTGCAAATTTGTTTAAAGTTGAATGGCTTAACAAAATATTAGAAACTGCTACACCGAAAGCTCATGAGGTCATGAACGTTCAGCTATGAGAAATATTTATGTATGATTCGGAAACTGGAGTTATCTGTTTGTATTGTCGTGATGCGGAAGTTTCTGGAGAATTTGCTAGTGGAAAGAAGTGGAATGGTATCTGGAAACTTGACTTTTTGAAGCGCCATTTGGCAAGTAAATCGCACTTGGATGGTGTACAAAAGCTCAGGCAACAGAACCCATCATTACCCGTTACAGGAGTGCTACACGGGTTACAGTTGAGTGCAGGTGAGCGAGAGCGAAAACGATCAAACCCAGAGGAGTTCAAAGTTCCTATCGACAGTGTGTTGTTAGCTGTTAAAATGAATAACCTCTTTACATTCAGTTCAACACATTAAAATAAGAAAGCAGTATCTGGGAGACAATGTTTCGTGGAGTGACAAAATTAAAGTTTTGCTAAGCCAACAACGTGAAGAAAACGTCACACCAGATACAAAATCGCTGTTGACTTTTATAAATGGTCCTTGTGTTCATTTAGAAGAAAGGTTTCCTGAAGATGAGGTGCAAGAATGGTCAGCTTTTGATTTCTCCGCAATTGCAGATTGTGACTTCACATTTGGCGATGAACAAGTTAATGCTTTATGTCTAAAATAGCATGATTTTCTAGCTGAAAATACTGTAATAATTAGTTTAATGATTTCAAATTATCTATGCAAGAAAAAATTAAATTGGAACTGATTTCAAACTTAGCTCAAATGATGGCATTTCTACTTCAAAATGAACAGTTTTATGACCTTGCACAGTTGATGGACATTGGGGAACCTTTCTTGCATCTAGTGCGGACTGTGAGTGAGGTTTTAGCCTAATGAATCAACTCAAAAGCAAGCTGGATATGTTAATGAGAATCAAAAGCTTTCAATTGGATGGAGGTTCTATTAGCCTAGATGGAGTTTACAAAGAATGGGTAAATGCCAAAGACAGGAGAGAGAAAAAATAACTGAGTGACTTCAAATTGTATGTTATTTTGTTGATATTCTGTGCAGTTTTATGTCAAATATTTTGTAAACCTACATAAACTGTGCCATGCGTGCATTCAGTGCGCACATACTTTTGTCACAGGAAAAAAATTTGCACAGCATAAGATTTTTGTGCGCACTGACTACTAAAAATTAGAGGGAACATTGATTACAGCCAAGGATTTTGATCAATTTTACTGAGAATTTTACTTGCGAATCAAATGCTCCTTTTTCACAGCAGAGCCCAAAAAGCAGGGAAAATTGTAAAGCATGAAAAATTAAAATTTCAAAAACTGAAATGTCAGCGGCTCAAAAGTATTCATCTCCCTCTTTGCTCTCTAGTTAGTTGAGCCACTTCTTGTAGCTATCACAGCCAGTAGTCATTTTGGATACGTCTCCATTAGCTTTGCACAATGCGATGGATCGAGACTTGCCATTCCTCCTTGTAAAATTGCTCAAATTGTGACAGGTTAGTTGCAGAGCAGTGGTGGATAGCAGTCTGGAGCATTTGCTAGAGATGTTCGATCAGGTTAAAGTCAGGGCTCTGAATGGGCCACTCAGGGACATCAATTTTCCTCAATTGAGGCCACCCCATGGTTGCTCTAGCAATGTGCTTTGGATCATTTTCTTGCCGAAAGATGAACTCCCCCCCCCCACCCCCCAGTTTAAGCATTCTGGTAGAGGCCAACAGGTTTTTATCCAGGACCTCTCTGTAGTTAGCCTCATTCATCTTCCATCTATCCTGACCAGATTTCCAGTTCCTGCTGCTGAAAGCTTTTGTTTTGATGTTGTTGCTTGTTTGCTGTTGCCCATGTGTTGTTCTGCTGAATCTTGTGGGTATGCACTGCTGGCGCCAGACACAACCTCGGTTTGTGTTGGTTGTTAATGCAAACAACACATTACACTGTATGTTCCATGTTTGTGTGTTTAATAAATAAATATAAGACTATAAGATCATAAGGTATAGGAGCAGAATTAGGCCCTGTAGCCCATCGAGTCTGCTCTGCTATTTCATCATGGCTGATCCAATTTTCCTCTCAGCCCCAGTCTCCTGCTTTCTCCCCGTATCCCTTCATACCCTGACCAATCACGAAACTATCAACTTCAACTTTCAATATACATGAAGTCTTGGCCTCCACAGCTGCCTGTAGCAAAGAATTCCACAGAATCACCCCTCTCTGGCTTAAGAAATTCCTCCTTATCTCTAACAATAGAAAATCTGCAGATGCTGGAAATCTAAGCAACTCACACAAAATGCTGGAGGAACTCAGTCGGTCAGGCAGCATCTATGGAAAAGAGTATAGTCGACTTTTTGGGCGGAGACCCTTCTTCAGGACAGATCCTGTCTGGCCTGCTGAGTACCTCCAGCACTTTGTGTGTGTTCTTCCTTATCTCTGTTCTAGAATGATGCCCCTCTAGTATGAGGTTGTGTCCTGTGGTCTTAAACTCTCCCACCATTGGGAACATCCTCTCCGCATTCACTCTATCAAGACCTTTCACCATTTGATAGGTTTCAATGAGATCACCCCTCATTCTTTTGAATTCCAGTGAATACAAGCCCAGAGCCATCAAACGCCCTTCATATGACAAGACATTCAATCCTGGAATCATTTTCGTGAACCTCCTTTGAACTTTCTCCAGTTTCAACACATCCTTTCTAAAATAAAGGCCCAAAACTGCTCACATTACATCAAGTGAGGCCTCACTACTGCTTTATAAAGTCTCGACATTACATCCTTGCTTTTAATATATAAATGTATTTAATAAATAAACCCAGTTTGCTCATGTTACATTCCTCTCTCATCCCATAATCCTTGTTGCACAAGATGCAGATAATGCAAGCTTACACTTCCGTTTTTTTCACCATTAACCAAACCCTTACACAACCGTGAAGTCGCACCTGACAAAGGTGAGTGAGTCTCTTGAACTATTACAAAACAAATGTCTAGGCAACATACCATTAGTTAACATAACATCTGCAGCCACTAGATCAGATGTCAGTTCTTCCTGGGATTTCAACGATATCTCAAAACTGAGGCACACAGAAGCCAGATATAAAATGGGGATGGGGGGTGCAGGGGGAAAGTGGCAGAGTAGCATTATGGTTAGCACAGTGCTTTCCAGTACCAGTGACCAAGGTTCAATTCCCGCCGCTCCCTGTAAGGCATTTGTATGTTTTCCCCGTGACCATGTAGGTGTTCTCCCTCAGTCCCAAGATGTGTTGGCTGGTAGGTTGATTGTACATGGTCATGTGATTAGGCTAAGGTCAAATTGGGCATTGCTGGGTGGCGTGGCTTGAAGGGCCGTTTGGGCCTACCCCACGCTTAATTTAATAACTATATAAATAAATAAATTGAACACAGGCTACACTCCTTTATTGATAGAAGAAAATATAGAAATATTATGGAAAGTAACTGGCCTTTTATGTTCTCCGTGCAATATAGTAATTCATTGGTATGCCATATTTTGACAACAGCTTTGTATAATGGTTTATGTTGCATATATCCAACTTATACCATAAGAAATAAGAGACGTAGGCCCCTTCGCACCTTGAGATTGCTCCACTTCTCCTAAGATAATGGTTGATGTATTTGTTGACCTCAGCACTTCCCTTCTGTTAACCATTACCTTTGATTCCCCTAAAGTCCAAAATGCTGCTTCAGCATTCAATAATTTTCCAGCGTCCTCAGCTACTTTCAAATACTGATATTCTTCTGGGAGAAGAAGCCTTTAGTTGAAGTGGTACCTCTGTGTTTCCCAATCAGAGGAGGGGTCCTCACAATAGTTACCCTGTCAACGGTAGAGAGAGATTACCTTTAAACTCCAGACAATATAAATCCAACGTACTAAATCTCAAACTTTCCCCAGAAGACACCCAAATTCATCCCAGGAATCAAATAGCTCCAAGGCAAATATATCCTTCCACAAATAAAGAGACTAAAATTATATTCTTACCAAAGTTCTACAGGGTTGTAGCAAGACTTGCTTACTCACATATTCCACAATAAAGTCCAATAGACCATTTGTTTTCCAAAGTATTTTCTGTATTTGCATGCTAACTTAATGTTTCTGTATGAAAAGATGATCATTCAAATAATATTATGATTTGTAAAATTTTTTCTACCCTGCATGATGACTTTATACTTCCCACAATATATCTACATGTCACTTTTTTGACCACCCACTTCCTGTATCTCTCTCTTTGCTGACACATAGAATCTCCACAACTTTGCTCTGTCGATGCAAACTTTGACATAATATACTCTGCCCCCATCCCATCTCAGCTGTATCTACATAGGATCCTATCATTTATTGTACAACGGCAGGAGGATTGGTTCTTGTCCATGGAAGCTTTGTCAAGGCAGTGCCCAGTGTCAGAATGGCCATAAAACTATAAGACTATAAGCTAAAGAAGCAGAATTAGGCCATTTGGCCCATCAAGTCTGCTCCACATAGCTGATCCATTTTTCCTCTCAGCCGCAATCTCCTGCCTCCCCCCTCCCCATATCCCTTTGTTCCCTGACCAATTAAATTTTTTATCAACCTCTGCCTTAAAAATACACACAGACTTAGCCTGCATAGCTGCCTGTGGCAACAAATTCCACAGATTCACCATTCCCTGGCTAATGAAATTCCTCCTTCCTGCTTTCTAAATGGACCCTCCTCTATTCTGAGGCTGCGTCCCCTAGTCTTAGACTCTCCCACCATAGGAAATATCCTCTCCACATTCACTCTATCAAGGCCTTTAACCATTCAATAGGTTTCAATTAGGTCACACCTCATTCTTCTGAATTCCAGTGAGTACAGGCCCAGAGCCATCAAATTCTCTGCAAATGACAAGCTATTCAATCTTGGGATAATTTTCATGAACGTCCTTTGAACCCTCTCCAGTTTCAGCACATCCTTTCTAAGATGAGGGGCCCATAACTGCTCACAATACTCCAAGTAGGGTCTCCCCAGTGCTTTATAAAGTCTCAACATTACATCCTTGTGTTTATATTCTAGTTCTCTTGAAATGAATGCTAACATTACATTTGCCTTCCTCACCACAGACTCAACCTGCTAATTAACCTTAAGAGGATCCTGCACAAGGACTCCCAAGTCCCTTTGCACTTGAGATTTTGGTGTTTTCTCTCCATTTAGAAAATAGTCAACCCTTTCATTTCTTCTTCTAAAGTGCACAATCATACACTTCCTGACACAATATTCCATCTGCCACTTCTTTGCCCATTCTCCTAATCTGTCTTTCTGTAACGTCTCTACTTCCTGAAAACTACCTGCCCTGCCACCAATCTTCATATCATCTGCAAATTTTGCAACAAAGCCATCAATTTCATCAAACAAATCATTGACATACAACGTAAAATTGGTCCCAACACAGACCCCTGTTGAACACCCCTAGTCACCTGCAGCCAACTAGAAAAGACTCCCTTTATTCTTACCCTTTGCCTCCTGCCAATCAGCCACTGCTTTATCCTGCTAGAATTTGTCTTGTAATACGCTAAGCTCATAGTTTGTGAAGCAGGCTCATGTGTAGCACCTTGTCAATGGCCTTCTGAAGATCCAAGTTTACAACATCCACTGATTCTCATTTGTCTATCCTGCTTGTTATTTCTTCAAAAAATTCCAACAGATTTGTCACGCAAGATTCTCCCCTGAGGAGACCATTCTGATTACGGTCTATTTTATTATGTGCCTCCAAGTACTCCAAAACCACATCCTTAACAATTGACTTCAACATCTTCCCAACCACTGAGTTCAAATTGACTGGCCTTTCTTCTGCCTCCCTCCCTTCCTGAAGAGTGGAATGACATTTGCAATTTTCCAGTCTTCTGGAACCATTCCAGAATCTAGTGATTCTTGAAAGATCATTACTAATGGCTCCACAATCTCTTCAGCCACCTCCTTCAGAACCCTGGGATGTACAGCATCTGGTCCAGGTGACTTATCTACCTTCAGACCTTTCAGTTTCCCAAGAATCTTCATCCTAGTAATGGTAACTTCACGCACTTCATGACCTCTGACACTTGGAACTTCTACCATACTGCTAGTGTCTTCCACAGTGAAGATGGATGCAAAATACTTATTCAGTTTGTCTGCCATTTCCTTGTCCTCCATTACTACCTCTCCAGCATCATCTTGGGGTACAATATCCACCTTGCCTCAAATCCTGGACCTCTGTACACTTGGTCACTGACGACCCTTTGCACTAGAAGACAAGTGATTCTTTTGGCAGACTGAAGGATGTCTTTCACTGAATTGACAGTCCTCCAGCGGCAGCTGAGATATGACTCTGTGTGTGTCCCTGTGAATAGCTTGTACAGCACAGACTCCTGCATTATGCAGTGAGTTGTTATTTTTGATTGTAATGGCCCTGGTAGTTGAACAGTTGCTGATCCTGTGTGAAAGCACAAGATTTTTGTCAGATGCTACAGTGCAGACCCTTTGGTGAAGAAGAGCGGAGGTGAAAAGTTGGGAAACTTGAAGTGTTCTGTTTCAGGTAAAAAAAACAAAATAAAATAAACTGAACTTTAGGCTGGGGTCATACAAAGACAGCACAAATTGGATTTTTAATTTCTTACAGCCCATTTGACCAGAGTTCTGATTTGTTATTTAAATAATCAGTCACCTTACTTAAAAACCCTACTCATGCAGTTAGTAATTACACAGTTAACGATATATAACTTAATATAGTCTGACTGAATTGAAGATAAGAAGCCTGTGTGTATTCCATTTGCCTCTTGCTTGGAAGGTAAAATCCTTTATCTTATCTCCATCTCCACACAACAACTAGGCTCTCTCCAATTCAGCCCTAATCTCCTTAGTAAATAATACTGATATTTTTCACCACAACCAAAAGGGGCCTGCCAGATCCCTGTGATAACACCTCTCATTTACAAACCATTCTCTGTCAGACTTGGGGTGATTTCTGTTAATCTCTCTAACTCATCAGAAAGGAGATTTTTATTTAATATTTTCATGACAGGTTTGTCATTGCCAAATAGAAAGAGAAAAAAAATTGCAATCCCCTTTAACACTAACAATTTCTTTCAGAAGATAACCCACAGAAAATGGAGGATATCTGTTCAATTAGACTGCAGTTCCACAGCAGCAAGAGAAAAAAGTCGTCTCTGATTTGTATACATTTATTGACAGATATTCTTTCAGTTGCCTCACAAAAATCTGGCTCCTTGCGTGATAAACGGTGTAGAATGTATAGCCATCATCAAGCCAGCATTTTGTGGGCTACTCTGAGGTTAAATTAGGTTCCAAAACTCTTCGTCCAGTTCATGCAAATTGAGAATGTATTTGTAAAGTGGCTGAAGCAGCTTTCATTTTCTCACCTCCAAAACTAATCTACCCCTCCCATCCAGCAGTAACAGAGTAACTGGATGGTTATAATGCTGGCATTTCCAATGCCACTTTAATTGCCCAGCTTTAGACACCGCTGAGTCCACTGGGCAGAATCAGGCACAGGGCCTCAGTAATATTTAATTATTATCAATAGGCAGCAAACAATGAAACATCCCTGTGGTATAGGCAGAGCAGACAGATAGAGCACAGCTTTCTGCCGATAATTGTGTGCTCCTCATTTTGCAATAATGGCAACAATGTGCCTTTAAGAACCCTTGTGCAGGCCAGAACCCAGGACACCAGTTCATTCAACTTTCATGGCCAAGGGTGATGGTTTGGTAAATATGAAATTTAATGAACAGCTGTAAAAGGGATTTATTAGAATATGCACTGTTGTGATGCACTGTCTGCTCATGCTGAGTGAGTGTATGACAGCTCAGTAGAATTCGAGTATCAACACCCTTGGTATTATAGTTAGCCACGTGGACCCAACATTGACAAACAAGCATAACATTTGTGATTTCAGTGCTCTACTACAATTTCGTATAATGCTGATGATATAATTGCGACTACTATTACATCACACAATTTCACTCTCTTTTTGCCAAAAGTTACAATAAATAAATGTGTGGGCATTGAAATTATTGTCCCAGAGATTGCTGTGCTGAATCCTACAGTTCCTGAATTGTTTCTTCCTCTCTGCCTTACTCTGTCAACTTACATTTTGCCAGGCAGATCAATTGCCATTAACAAGTATACATCACTTTCTCTGAGGTGCACCCACCCCGTTTGTGTCACTAGGACAACCTTGGTCTCTACCCCATCACACCCTTGTGTTCCACAAATAATCTGCAAGAAGAACTCAGCAGGGTTAGGCAGGGCATAAACAGAAGAGATTCTGCAGATGCTGGAAATCCAGAGCAACCCACGTAAAAATCTAGAGCAACTCGCAGGTCAGGCGGCATCAATGGAGAGGAATAAACAGTTGACATTTTGATCTGAGACCCTTCATAGGGTCAAGCAGAACCTGTGGAGGGACAGAAATTGTTGGTGTTTTGAATTGAAACCCCACCCCCCACCGTTCCCCACAGATGTTACTCCACCCTCTGAATTCCTCCAGCAGACTCTACGTTGCTCCAGATTCGATGATCTGCAGTTTCTTGTGTCTTCATTCCTTTTGTTCTCTCTGCCTACCCCCTACTCCACTCTCACTTTTCTCGTTCTAATGAATGGCCATTGATCCACAATGTTAACTCTCTTTCACTCTCCACAGATGCTATCTGACCTGCTGAATATTTTCCAGATTTTCTTTAAGGCTCAGAGTCAGCTTGTTTCGTGAGGAGAAAGCCAGAAAATGCTGAATTGTCAAATGCTCAGTTGGTTAAATTCAAAACAACCCAATTGATTACAGATCATTTGCAGGGAATTTTCAGTGCACTCATGCTGTCAGAATGGATCTTACATTGCACTAACCAGATTTATATTAAGAGATTAGCTTTATTTTTCACATGTACATCAAAACATACAATTAAATGTGTTTTTGCTTCAAATCCAATCAGCGAGGCAACCCGCAAGTGTCCCCATGCTTCCGTGCCAACGTACCGTGCCCACAACTCACTAATCCTAAACATAATCATACGTCTCTGGAAAGTAGGAGGAAATCAGAGCATTTGGAGGAAACCCACACAGTAACAGGGACAACATTACAGACAGTGGCAGGAATCAAACCCTGACTGGTTATCACTGGTGCTGTGTAAAGTGATTGCACTAACTACTTTTATAATACCACACACCTTGGTATTATAATCAAGATCTCACGTACATGAAGCACCTGGGAACTAATGAGATCACAAAATAACTCTCCTTTCAAAGAAGAGAAAATCTGTAGATGCTGGAAATCAGAGCAAATGACACAAAGTGCTGAAGGAACTCAGCGAGCCAGGCAACATCTATGGATAAGAGTAAACAGTCAACGTTTTGGGCTGAGACCCTTCATCGGGACTCATGAATGAAGGACCCCGATGAAGGGTTTCGGCCCAAAATGTCCACTGTTGCCCAGCCTGCTGAGTTCCTCCAGCATTTTGTGTATGTTGCTCTCCTTTTGAAGGTTCTTTTTAGTTATTTCTATTCATGAAAGTCATGAATGTGTCTACTGAGAGAAATGATGGTACTAATTTATTCAGTGAATAACGATAGCAGGATCGGCAATGAGAAGGATTCCCAGAGCTGTGACACAAATGCTGTTACTGTGGCCCCCTTTGAGATGTGCAAGCTAGCTTTAATCATCACTGATTAGCTCTAGCTGCTGTTTGTTGCAAATGAAACTGGTGCCTGATGTTAAGCTCGGACAATAAAAAGGGTACATATTCCTCTTTTTGTTCCTGAATTCATGTTAGTATGGTTGTAGCACAAGTTCCTTGTGTAATGTCACCCAAGATTGTAGCACCTTTTTTTCCCAATTGGATAACTGTTCAGCAAAAATAGAAATGTAAATGGTTAAAATCAATGAAGTTATTGCCAACTTTGGAGTTTGTTGGAATCTTGTCCTGACTAGTTAACCAGGTCTCTTGTCCAAAGTTAACAGAACTTACATACTTAAAACCAACTTAGTCACAAGATGAGGTGCTGGAGGATTGAATGATAGCAAATGTTGCTCCATTTTTAGGAAAGGCTCTAAGAATAAGCCAGGAAATTGTAGGCTGACAAGCCTGACATCAGTAGTTGGAAAGTTATTGGAAGGTATTCTGAGGGATCAGATATACTGTGTAAGTATTTGGATAGACAGAGACTGATTAGGGATAGTCAACATGGCTTTGTGCATGGTAAATCATGTCTATCTAATCTTACAGTTTTTCGAGGAAGCTACCATGAAAGTTCATGAAGGCAAGGCAGTAGATAATGTCTGCATGGACTTTAGCAAGGCCTTTGGCAAGGTTCTGCATGGGAGGTTGGTCAAGAAGGTTCAGTTCCTAAGCTTTCAAGATTGGATTAGACATTGGCTTTGCAGAAGAAGCCAGAGAGTGGTGGTAGACTGTTGCCTCTCCGACTGGAAGCCTGTGCCTAGTGGTGTGCCTCAGAGATGGGTGCTGCATCCTTTGTTGTTTTTCATCTATATCAATGATCTGGATACTAATGTGGTTAACTGGATCAGCAAATCTTTTGGATGACAGCAAGTTAGGGGCTGTAATGGATAGCAAGGAAGACTATCAAAGCTTGTAGTGGGATCTGGACCAGCTGGAAAAATAGACTGAAAAACGGCAGATGGAATTTAATGCAGCCTGCACTTTGAGAGGACCAGCCAGGGTAGGTCTTACATGGTGAGCAGTAAGGCACTGAGGAATGTGGTAGAACAGAGGGATCTGGGAATACAGATCATTAATTCTTTGAAAGTGTTGTCACGGGTAGATAAGGTCATAAAGAATGCTTTTGGCACATTGACCTTCATATATCACTGTATTTAGTTTAGGAGGTGGGATGTTAGGGTTGAAATTGTATAAGGCATTGGTGGGGCCTAATTTAGAGTATTTGGTGCAGCTTGGGCCACCTATGTACAGGAAAGATGTAAATTAGATAGAAAGAGTAAAGATGAAATTTACCAGATGTTGCCAGGACCTGCAGACCTGAGTTATAGGGGGAGGCTGAATAGGTTAGGATTTTATTCCCTGGAACATAGAAGACTGAGAGGAGATTTGATAGAGGTTTGATTATGAGGGCTTTAGACAGAGTAAATTTAAGCAGGCTTTTTCCACTGAGATTGGGTGAGACTACAACTGGAGGTCATGGGTTAAGGGTGAAAAGTGAGATGTTTCAGGGGAAATTCTTCACTCTGAGGGTGGTGAGAGTGTGGACCTAGCTGTCAGCGCAAGTGGTGGATGTGGGGTCGATTTCAACAAGAGAAATTTGGATTGGTACATTGATGAGAGGTGGGTGTGTGGTGGGCTTTGATCCAGGTGCAGATAGATGGGACTAGGCAGATTAATGGTTTGGCACAGACTAGATGCGACTCTATGACACTTCTTAACATAGGTGCTGAGGCCTCAATAATGTCCCCAAATGCAAGTCATACTTGGACACACAAGAGACTGCAGATGCTAGAATCTGGATGAAATAAATAAACTCCTGGATCTCAGTGAGCCAGGCAGTATCTGTTTGCTGTTGTGTGCTGAGGGTAGCAGACACCAACAGAATCAACAAACTCATTCGTAAGGCCAGTGATGTTGTGGGGGTGGAACTGGACTCTCTGACGGTGGTGTCGGAAAAGAGGATGCTGTCCAAGTTGCATGCCATCTTGGACAATGTCTCCCATCCACTTCATAATGTACTGGTTAGGCACAGGAGTACGTTCAGCCAGAGACTCATTCCACCGAGATGCAACACTGAGCGTCATAGGAAGTCATTCCTGCCTGTGGCCATCAAACTTTACAACTCCTCCCTCGGAGTGTCAGACACCCTGAGCCAATAGGCTGGTCCTGGACTTATTTCCACTTGGAATAATTTACTTATTATTATTTAATTATTTATGGTTTTATATTGCTATATTTCTACACTATTTGGTTGGTGCGACTAACGAAACCCAATTTCTCTTGGGATCAATAAAGTATGTCTGAGTCTGATTCTGATTTTGAAATGGACAGTATATATTTTGGATTGAGATCCTTCATGGGAAACAGAAGCTTTGAAAATCCATTTCCCTTCACAGATGCTGGTTGAGATCCTTCACTGGGACAGTAAGCTTTGAAAATCCAGTTTCCTTCACAGATGCTGCTTGACGCATTGAGTTCCTCCTGCTGTTTTTTTAAACAGTTCTTACTTAAAATGCAGATTAAGAAGCAGCAGTGTGTTAAAGACAGACTGATCCAGAGGGACTGGGACAGAAACCATCAATATACCTGTTATATTTTCACTTTATTTTGAGGTGTGTTCCTTCAAAACTCACAAAAATCTTGGGCATCTTCTGATGTAAACACAGTGTTAGAGAAAACACTATCCTCTTGTATGACACAACTCTGAAATAAATGGGGGGGCAATTTATTTGAATGTGAGATGTGTTTGTTGAGGCACAAAAGGTGGGACAAGACAGAGATAGATAGAGAGGAATTTGTTTAAGTATGGTGGTTTATACATCAGTATAAAACAACTAGTATAAATAGGTACTAGATTACTGGCTGTATGACTCTAATGTTCTCCAAAGAATAATTTTTACTTGCACTGTGATTCTTGCTTTATTACTGTTGCCGTCTTAACCAGAACAAGAAACTCTGAACAGCTTTGTTGCTGTGTTATCTGCTTCTGATCTCATTACAGATCTGAATCTTCTATTATTTCATACAGTAAATTGTAATTTGAAACTGCTTGTAAGTACTAACAGATAAGGCAATTAGGACATTATTTATACATACTGTAACACTGTGTGATATTAAAAGCATTCACTTTCACTGCAATAAAACATTAATACTGAGGGGAAAAATGCAGAAATGTTAAAAGTAATCAAAACTATTGTGGCCCTGAAAGAAACTATAAATTTATGATCATAACTGATAAATGTTTGAATCCTGTAAAGGCTGAAAGTGAATCAAGTAGGTTACACAGAGAGTTAGAAATTGTTATTATTTAAACGCAAGCTTTGAAGGAGGAAAAATATTAAGTTAAGGATCTTTTATTCCTTCACAATATGAGTTAAAACATAGATCTAACATGAATATTTAATTAGGCTTTGCTTCACAGTACACCCAGTTTAGCCCTCTGACCCTAATTAGACATACTATTGAATTACGCTGGTAGCTCCAACAGTGTGACAAGACTGAATGCGTTCATGAAAATAGCTATGAAGCTCTATAACAATGCCATAGTGAACAGTTGGGAGATGACTGACAATTTCTGGGCGAGCACCCCTAATTTATAAGCTTTCATTTTCTCCATGAATGAATTTCATTATGGCCAGAGATCTCTCTTGGATGGATGCTTCACGTTAGAATGTTTTCTTGCAATTCATCTACTCCGATGTGCCGTCAGCCTAAAATAAAATGCAACTTTGCTCACAGGCCCTGTTTGCTAAACAGCTTCTTCACAATGTTTTGGGGGAGGTAGGGGTGTGAGGACAGGAAGAGAGAATGTTAATATTTTAACCCATACTGAACCAGTCACTTTCATCAATTATGTTTTTGTTTTGATTTGATATATTACCTCAGATGTGTTTATCTGCCTTCCATATAATTTTTATGACAATATCTTAAGCAGAATAATCTAATAGGTCTGGAGACATGAGCTCAACCACTATCGGAACAGCTGAGGGAATTTAAGTTCAATTAATTAAGACTAGTGTTAGAGTAGTGGTTACCTTGAAACAATTGGATTTTAGATTTTGGTTCACTAACACCCTTCATAAGAAGAAGTTCACTGTTCGTATCCAGGCTTATATGACCTTGATATGATTCTAGATCAACACCTATATGACTTGTATTTAACTGCTCTCTGAAATAACTAGTTATCATTCAATTCAATTGCAGTTAGGGGTGGGTGATTAATGCTGACCGTGCAAGCAGCTCCCACAAATTGTGCGGAATTTGAACGTCAAGTGAATAGTTAAAACTGTCAGTGGTTCCCATGTAAGCAGTGCATGATACACACAGTGGTATCATAATTGTTGTCATCATTCACCCTCTTCATACAGGGAAGGATATAGTAAGTGACTGGGCACTTGGATCTTATGGTGCAAGTCCATTGCTCCCTGAAGGTGGCAAACACCATTAAATGAGGTGGTATAAAGGTTAGGGATAGTCAGGAAGTCAGAGCCTTTTGCCCAGTTTAAAGGGTATAGCCGTGGCTTCCCCTATCACCTGCTAACTACCCTCCTTCTCCCCCCAGCACCTTTTTATTCTGGCACCTACCCCCCCCCCCCCACCTTCCTATTCAGTCCTGAAGAAGGGTCTTGGCCTGTACTGTTGACTGTTCGTACATTTTCATAGATCCTGCTGAGTTCCTCTAGCATTTTGTGTGTGTTGATATGGGTCATGCACTGGCAGAAGAGATTAGTTGAATTTGATATTGTGGATGGCATAGGGATTTTGGACCACGGGACCAAAGCCCACGATTCCTGATCTACACTGCTCTGTGTTTGATGTTCTGTGTCTCGTTTCAAGCTCTTTGCACAACAAAGTAATGTAGAATTGCAGCGTGGGAATACAGGAGACTTCTGAGGGCTGAACTACAGCTAAGCTGCAGACCTGTCCAGGAAACAAAACAATTGCTTCAGGAAACCAGTTATGCACTTGATGAGCTGGCACGGAAGAGCGATGGTGAACTGTTCTTTGCCTTTATGGGCCACAAATTGATTGAAAAATCACCTGTTGTAACATTTATGGGTCTGAGGTAAAGAGATTATGGGCAGAGATGACTTTCACTAATCCAGGGAAAAGCACTCAGAAGTGGATCTCGCTATTGTAAGCCGTTGGACTCTTTAGTCTATAAATCTTCTGGGTCCCCTAGTTTATGGTCTCCTGAGAGGCTCCAGTGCTGCTCCTTGAGGTCTCTTTATTCTACTGCTGCCTCCATTTCTTCTGTTTATGCAACCAAACTGAAACACAAAGGATTAAAGCCAAAAAACATCAAATAGGCAGTCACTGAACAAGCAATCTAAGTGTTTCTATCAATGGTAGAGAGACACAAGTTCAAATCTCGCTTTGGCTGTTAGGAAATTTTAATTCATCTAATTAAATAATTTAGAAGTTGGCATCAGTAAAGACATTGCAGTAAAAATCCAGCTTGTTCAGTAAAAGAAGGGAAATGTGCTATTCTTACTGACTTCCAATGTAATGGAAAACAGAAAATGCTGGCAGTATGGAGAAAGTCAAACAGCATCCACAGGAAGAGAAACAGCTGTTTCAGGATAGGTGGGAAATACTGGCCTTGCACACATTCTGTGAATGAATAAAAAGAAGTTCTGTGTTTGTTGTGAATGATAAAACAGGAACTAACATAGAAAACAGAAAACTCAGAGTCAACTTTCCTGCACCGACTGAAAACTCTCTGTGAGTTAAAATTACAAAGGTACTCTAACAGGGTTAGATTTTCAAGTACTGAGATACTTGTAAGTATATTGAAGAAAATTGTACAGTTATTAATGATGGCCCACCAAATTTAAGCCTCTACTGATCTATTTTAGTTAGAAGGGGAGTTAATATTTTCAATTTTAGACCCTGCAACTGTTCTTCATTCAGTATAGCGATGTCAAATTCTTGGAAAGGATGCAGGCAGGAGAAACTGTTTTATTTTTAATATAGTTGGCAATCCTCTTACATCTAATCTTGATCTCCCTTACATGCAGTCACAGCCTTTCTGGTGTTCCTATATTTTATCAACATTACAATGCTTAGTGATTCACTAATCTTTCCTCTTCTGTTCCTTTCACTGTGCTCTCCCAGCACGCTCATTGTATTGAAATCAAAATGATGCTGTGATCTGTTACTACAAGGAGTGTGTCATGAAAATCAGAGCCTGTGTGTCTGCTGCTTCCTGAGATTCACCTCTTGCAAGTGCCGCCCCCCACTGGGAGCAATGGTTCATAGAGTCACCTCTTCAGACCCGCTGGTCTGCTTCTTATTCAAACTCGTTATATCCCAGGGCCTCAGAGACTGTGAAACCTCCTACTTCTCTCAGTTTTTCTTTTCTCCTGCAATCTGTGTGCTTTTAAAATCAGCAATTGGCACCATATAGCCACTGCTTCTGAACTTATTTCCTACACTTTTAAACCTAAGTCAAAGTCTAAGCTATTAGGATTGACCTTTCACTCACGCTTCCAATTAAGTAAAAAAAATCAAATATAACCTAAAAAGGGAGGATTACGTTTTCTTTTGAGAATTCAATTGTAACATTGAATTATGAAGAAGAAAAGATGCCTTTGTGTCTCCTTACTTTATTCATCCTGTTTCCCTTCATTATGTTTGCTAAGCAGTGACTATTGACAATAACACCAGGGAACTGCTGTAGAAAAGTTATTGAGCCTACAGCGAGGTGAAGTTGATCAACAGGCATAAATTATTTGTTACAGTCACTGCCAAATAATGAAGTTAATGCTATTCTGCTGATAGCACTTGAACCTCCTCCAGATATCAATATATTCACAATTTGTTTCTAATTCTTTCCTTTTCTCTTCTTACGTGTCCTGTGCATAATTTCTCCAGATGATTATTGCCTCTTTCACCTTACAAGTTTGTAAAATGCATGAAGTGTGACCCCAAGTGATGACAGATGAAGAACCATTGGTCTGAAATCCTTCCACATATACTGCCTGACCTCTTGAATTCTTCCAGCACTTTTTTTGTGTCAGCAAACTGTTTGGCCCTGGAGAGAGTCAGAATCAGTTTTATGGTCACTGATGTATCTCATGAAATGTGTTGTATTGTGGCAGCAGCACAGTGCAATACATAAAAAATCACTATAATTTAAAATAAAATTAAATAAAAGACCATTAATGAGGTAGTGTTCATGAATTGATGGGCTGTTCAGAAATCTGATGGCAGAGGGAATGAAGTTGTTCCTAAACTGCTGAGTGTGGGTCTTCAGGCTCCCGCACATCCTCCCTGGTGGTAGTATTGAGAAAAGGGCATGTCTCAGATGGTGAGCACCCTGAACGATGGACCCTGCCTTCTTGAGACACTGCCTCGTGAAGATGTCCTCATGACTGTGATGGAACTGACTGAGTCTGGGAACCTCAGCGGCCTCTTTTAATCCTATGCAATTGAGCCTCCATAACATTATGAGCCATAACATTAATGATAACCCATGTTCTGAGGTCCAGTGAAAAACTTTGTGTTAACTGCCAACCATACAGATCACTTTGTCCCATCAGTACATTGAGGTCGTACTAGTAAAAAGACAGCAACAGAAAGAAAAACAAAGTGTTACAGTTACAAAGTGCAGTGGATGTAGACAATAAGGTATAAAGCCTTGATGTGGTGGGTCATGTGGTCAAGAGTCCATCTCATTGTAGCAGGGGACAGTTGAACAGTTTTATGACAGTGGAACAGAAGCTGTCCTTGAGCCTGGTTGTACATATTTTCAGGCTTTTATATCTCCTGTCGAGTGGGTGGTGGGGGGGGGGGGTAGTGAAGAGTCCAAGGTGCTAGGGTCTTTAATCATGTTGGCTGCTTTACTGATATAGCAAGGAGTGTTGGCAGAGTCCATGGATGGGAAACTGTTTTCATGGTGTGCTGAGCTGTGCCCACAACTCTCTGCAGTTTCTTGCAGTGCTAGGAAGTCATGGTGCTCCTGGATAGGATGTTTTCTATAGTGCATCTACTGCACATAAATTGTTGAGGGTCAATGGGACATCCTGAATTTGTTTAGCTTCCTGAGGAAATGTAGGCAAGAAAAATAAGAGAAAAATAAAGCATATTTTTATTCCAAATGCATACAAGTTCATGTTCCAGTTTGAGTCACAATATTGCGAATAAAAGTATTGAATTTCATATGACATATATCGTAGGACCAGAAATGAACCATTCTCCACTATCACAATTACTTTCCCCAACCTGCCACTTCACAACCTCCCAATTTCCAATAAGTGGAGGATGTCAAGCAAACAATATAGAAACATAGAAAATAGGTGCAGGAGTAGGCCATTCAGCCCTTCGAGCCTGCACCGCCATTCAGTATGATCATGGCTGATCATCCAACTCAGAACCCTGTACCTGCATTCTCTCCATACCCCCTGATCCCTTTAGCCACAAGGGCCATATCTAACTTCCTCTTAAATATAGCCAATGAACCGGCCTCAACTGTTTCCCGTGGCAGAGAATTCCACAGATTCACCACTCTCTGTGTGAAGAAGTTTTTCCTCATCTCGGTCCTAAAAGGCTTCCCTTTATCCTTAAACTGTGACCCCTCGTTCTGGAATATCCCAGTAACAAATGTGAAACAGCTCCTTGTGCTCTCGTTTGATTGCTGCCTTTTAAACCCAGCACAATGCATAAGAATTATTTTTAAATTGCTACCCATTTCAAACTTCTTTTCAAAACATGTGTTGTCAAATTTGTTGTATTGTCTCTCTGGTAACAGATTCTAACGGAAGCCTAGCTTACAATTTTCAAAGGTAAACTGACTGAGTTTGTAATTAACACAATTATGATTATAACAACCTATTATTTTGTGAACTTCAGTTGAGTCTTTGTGCCAGATCAATAGTTACAGTAACTGCCAAACCACCAATTGTCTTCAGAGTACCATTAAATGAACAACTGAGATCTTCTTTGAGAAGTAAGCTGCTCTCATAGCTCAATGAGGAAGAAGGAGGACAAAACAGAGTGTTTCAGAGGTGCAGACTTTCACTTAGACTCTTCAGCACTTTCTGCTTTTCCCTTTTGGAGGTGGCAGCATAATTTCCAATGCAAGTAGAGTCACGTGCAAAGATACTGTATACAGCTAGGGTGCCTAAGATTTTTGCACAGTATGGTATTTGTTAACATTGAGCGGAGAAGGAGTTTGAAAATCTGGCAGGAGCAAAGGATGTTGGGAATGCTGAGGGAGAGGTGCCACAGGAGGGCTGTGGGACAGGTGGCGGAGAAGGAGAGCCGTGGCGAGGTGTGGCGCAGTCGCAGAACCACCCAGCACTGAGAGACCAGGCAAGGTAATTTGTTTCCAAACAATTGGTTTATTGATCTTTACAGTATGTCTCTCTGATGCTTCCTGCTCCCTTCCCCTTTCCCCAACCATGATTCCCGTCTTCCTGCCCCCTTCTCACTCTCATTCCGCAATAGAGACCCATATCAGAATCAGGTTTGTCATTACTCACCTATGTCATGATTCTTTTTACGACAGCGGTACACTGCAATACATAAAATTACTACAGTACTGTGCAAAGGTCTTCAGCTCCCTAGCTATATATATGTCCCTAAGACTTTTGTACAGTGCTGTATATATGTGTATAATGTGTCGAAAATTCACTTGTTCACTGTTCAGCTAATAAATATGCTTCATTTTTGAAAGATTATTTCAAAGTTGATCAAGAAGTCATACTTCCCACTCAGTGCCATTCTAGAATTGATATCTTTAGGCAGAAAAATAACAGATCAATGATGTATATGAAAAATACACCATGAATCAGAATGATTGGGTGGGTAATGGGCATTTTTCTTTAATAACGGTGGGAATGGTGGGTGATATTAAAACGATGGTTGGTAAAACACATGGTATCTTTGGGTTATAAGAAAGGGGACATATACAAAAGCAAAAAGGTTGTGTTGAAACTTAGTAAAACATTGATAAGTTCAGTAATGAATTCTTGCATCCAATTCTTTTCAACATATGATGGATGTTAAGGTCCTAGAATAGGTGCAGAAAGGATTTAGTCGTATTTTCCAGGAATAAGGGATTTTGACTATAAAACCAGATCTCCTAGGAGAAAAGAAGTTTGAACAGAGATTTGATAAAGGTAAATAGGATTGTGATGGGTTTGGATAAGGTGGGGTGAAGAGAGAGGGAAAGAGAGAGAGGGAGAGAGAGATATTGTCTTTGTTATAAGAAGTTTCAAAGCCCAGGTTACTGTACACTGAGTAATAGTGATGAGCATAAGATATTGGGTAGGGGGAAGAATATGGGACTAACCCTATTAAAGCAGAAAATGTCACGTCTGGAAGTCACAGTTTTTAAGACTGGTAAAAACAGCCACTCAAAGTCTTCAAAAATGTATTTTATGAGACATGAGGCAAAATAGTTTGACAGGCTACAGCAGGTGGTGGGTGTTGGTAGATTGAATGGCTTTGCTAAAGAACTGGAATAAATCTGATGGGAAAATGGCCTCCCTCTGTACAATAAAATTTCTATTATTCTATCATACATTGAATTCAGCTGATCTAGGTCGTGGCAGAGATGGTTTATTGTGGTTTTGGCTCAGGATCAAATCTGTTATTTGCTGTTCTGTACATAGAGATCAGTAGCAGGTATTATATTAGATCACTATGCCATTGTGCACCACTTGAGGTTGGAAAAAACAAACATAGGATTGGAAATTACTCCAAAATCTTTCTAACTTTTACTTTTGATTTAGGTCTGAATACTGATCTAAACTACACTGTGACTGAATTAAAGTTTTTTTGGTCATTTAAATCTCTTTTTTCATTATTAGTATAGAATGTTGTCAGCTCAGACTCGACTTTGGTAAACTCAGTATTTAGTCACAGTTACACTTAAATCCAAAACGGAAGGAGATGCCACCTGTAAAATGAAACATTAATTCAAGGTCCTCTCTACCTGAATGCCAAACAACCCATAGCTTCATTTTGAAGAAGAATGGGTGAGCTCTCCTGGAAAATGTTTACTTCTGATACAAAACCTTTAGCAAATGATATTGTTGTTATTTGTGGAAGGTTGGATTGGACTGAATTTTTTCAAAATTACTGTCACATATACTGAAGTACAGCAAAAAGCTTGCCTTCCAAGCTGTTTCAACAGATCTTTTCAATACACAGTGCATTGATGCAGAGCAAGGTAAAACAATAACAGATAGAAAACTAAGTGTAGCAGCTACTGAGAAAGTGCAGGTGCAAAATCACAACGAGGTAGTTTGTGAGGCCAGGAACCATTCAAAAGCAGGGTTGAAGCCGACCGTAAGCTTGGTGGTGCATGTTTTTCTTCCCTTCATCACATCCGTAACAATGCTACAAAGATTCTTTATTGCCTGTGAATCTTGTTAAGGTGCCCTGAGATTATGAAGGGCACTCCACAAGTGTAAATGGAGAATCTGGTAGTGTAGCTGTTAGCATGACACTACTACAGCTCGGGGGGTTCAATTCCATTAACCTGTGTAAGGAGGTTTGTATGTCCTTCCTATGTGCAGCGTGGGTTTCCTCCCACAGTCCAAACACTTGCCAGTTAGTAGGTTAATTGGTCATTATAAATTTCCTGTGATTAGGCTAGGGTTAAATAGGTGGGTTGCTGGGCGGTGTGGCTCGTTGGGCGGGAAGGGCCTATTCCACATGGTAGCTCTAAAATTATATGTAATTTTCATATATTAATATATATAGAATTTTAACCTAAGTATGCATAAACCTATTTTTGTGTGTGAAATAAATTTGACCCTTAAAGAACGTTAGCACTTCTGCATCATATTTTGCTGGATTAATTTTCAGCTGGAATATATTTGCAGTGGGGTATGCTGATTTTAAATTAAGTTGATGTTATATCAAGCCGACTTTAATTTTTGAATGTCAACCCAATGCACATCTCTCCTCAATTACTCCCTTTTAAGAACCCAGACATTCTCAAATGTGAGTTGGTTTGAACAAACTGTAAATACTCGTGCAGTTCCTAAAGTGTTAATTTTCTAACACCAATAGCACTAAAGGCTGTGATATTATTAGCTCCTGGATTGCCCATTTTTAAGTATGTACCTCAGTAGCTGAAACTCATGCATTATAGCCATTTACCACTATTACTATGACATTTCTTGGCATACTGTGACCTTTGATAAAAAATGTATTGCTGATGGCTTCCTTTCCAATAAAACATCTCTTCACTGTAACACAGTGATTAGCAATGCTGTCCAAAGACAGTCTTGTTGAGAGCTTTCTGTCTATTTCTGACACCAACATTTTCTAATATCATCAGCAAAGGTATAAAAGTCAAATAAAAAATTATTAGAATATTTCACTAAGCCTCTTTAGAAAATAAAAATGAAAACCAACCGCACCTGTCTGTATTTCCTAAAATGATGTTGTAAATCATGTTGCAAATTTATATCCACATTCTGATTGTTGCTGTTATTTGCCTTTTTCCAAATGAAGCAAGGTTCCATTAGAAATTCTCTTAACCATGGAAAACATCAGATACATTTTCCTGTGGTTCCTCCTTCAGTAAGTGCACAGCCTAGAGTGGAACTAATCCAATCAGGGCAGCTTCAGTAAGGTTTCCATGTCACTAGTCCAGGTGACAGATGGTTTTAAGACATGCTCCATTAAATCATATTGAGGATATTTCAAGTCATCTTTAACCCTGTTCAGGTAAGCAACCTCTGACGGCCAGCCAATGTGTGTGATACAGGGTAAGGGCACGGTTAGGCTTGGCTGTGATGCCCACTGTAGTCGAATAGCCAGTCAATGCTTATTGCGTCGTTCACATGCGGGCAACGTTCATTTGGATCAGGTGCTGAGGTTTGCCAGTCTCCGTGGAACTGTAAGTCATCAGAAGAGAAAGCAAAAACAAAAGATGGAAACAATATAAAAAGAGCCGCGTTCTTTCAATGACGGTGCCAATGCACTCAGAAGACAGGCTACAATTGCCAATTTTATCAATTTAGCCAGACTGGAAAATGTAGAAGCAGCATAATTAGAGGAAATCCTTAAACAGAAAAAATCCTTGCTTGGAGCTGGTATTATACAGGAAAATGTCAAATACATTAGTAGGCTGATAGTTTTCCTTCTATATATTTTTTCTCTCTGGAAAGACTCTTCAGAGTTGCAGGTGATGGCACAATAGGATTTGATGTGAAGATGTGACACCTCATCTTAAATTCCTTCCCCATGTTGCTTAAGTTGACAGGGATGACATGAAGTGTGGCTGATAAGGCTTTCCGTCCTCTCCAAGCTGACTGATCACACATGAAGTCTTGGCAAGAGATTACCAGGTTATAGCAGAGTCGGAATGACATCACATCAACTCAATTTCATATCCTGTACACACCAGTGCCTATCACCACTCCAGGTCGCTAACATCCTTGACACACAAACAGTATTTTCATTTTTGAATGTCCTCCCCACCCTGCTTTTACCCTATGCCTGTCACTCTGGGTAAATCAGAAGGCAAATTTGTCATTAGATGCAAAGCACCATTAATACACAGCATTCTGACAGTTGCAGGGTGATTTTCTTTAGGTCCAATTACTTGAAAATCTGTAGATCCTCTGCTATTTGCATAAAAACTTGCAATTTGAACTGACGATGAAGGACAGCAATGCCTGTCAAAAAAAAATCTCACGCAAAAATGAGTACGAAAAATAGACTCGGGGCCCTTTGAATATTGCTTCAAATCTTTGAGGGTTGTTCACTCTAATAATGAATTTCAAATAACTTATTCACTTCAGGAGTAAGTGGCTGGCACATGGTCCTTACAGCTGGTTTCTTGAGATAATTGATTTTCAAATAGTTTAAAGTATGGAAAAAGAGGCATATGACAACTGCAGCAGGTTCCAGGCGATTTCAAATACCATATCAGTTTAATTATTGCTGCAGCTTTTGCCTGACATAGGTTCCTTTCCTACTGGAATTAAAATATCCAGGAGACAAAAAAATGTAAGAATTATGAATTTTTCATGTTCTTCCTACCTAGTTTGTGTGTCCTACCTTAGGGCACTGTTGCCAGCACACTCCGAATTTTTCAATAGACAGTTAACATGACATACAAGACCAGTCTGCATGACACAGATAACTCGGGGGAATAACAACAAAGTAAATGAGATGCATTAGTCTCTTAAAGTGAGCCAAGAATGCACTCCCCAGAACTTTGGGCTTAATTTATGTGTTTTTAATTTTTTTTGTTCATGGTGTCGGCATTTTGATATTAGAATGCAAGAAATTAGATGTTTCCAATTCACATACAAATTTCAGATGCTAATATTCAAAGGAGAGGCAAATAGTTTACCAGAGGTAGCACACAACATTGCTTTGTTTCCTGTTAAGAAACTGCATCTTCTCACTTTGCACTCATGGGAATCATGACCTCTATAGCATAGACTAAGCAAGGCAAATAAAACCCTTTTTGTATTCTGCTTTAATCTTTAAATATTACCTAACAAATTTAAATTTACAACTGGTCTGTAAGAATTCTCTTTTATGTTGTAACTTTTATGTGGTGCTAAGCTTACATTTTCCTTCCTAATTAGTGCATTTTTCTGACTAATTTGTTTGCATTTTATATAAGATACGGTGAATGGGCTTTTGATTCTGTTAATCTCATTTCAACAAGGTCTTTCTAATTTGAATCTGGAGTGAAAAGTAAATATTTAATAACTAGTGATGACAGGTTCACAAAAACAATAGGAATAATATAATTGTATTAATAAGCATGCATCTGAGGTTCATGATTCAGAGTGCAATTAGAAATTTAACCATGTCAGTACTTTCTTCATGCTGGAGTTCTTGGCTGTTCCATAAAATTGCAAGATTTGGTGAACGATTAGGCCAAACATCAATGCGTACTTTAGGAGCAAAGTGAATGGTCTTGCTGTTTGTTTACCATCTCTGGAGATAATATTGTGGTGGGTGAGGAAGGGGGATGAAGTCTGAAGCCAGAAAGTGATAGTTTGAAAAGGTAAAGCCCTGAAGAAAGAATCTGATAGGAGAAGAGAGTGGACCATGGGAGAAAGGGAAAGAGGAGAGGCACCAGAAGGAGATGGATTGTTTATTCCTCTTTATGGATGCTGCCTGACCTGCTGAGTTCCTCTGGCATTTTGCTGTGTTGCTCTGGGTTTCCAGCAACTGCAGGTCCTCTTGTGTTTAAGATAAGGCAGGCATTCCCAAATGGTATACAGTAGCCCTCGCTGGAATGGCAAATGTACAGATATACGATGCAGAGTTACTGGATTGATTGCTGGTGTGCATGAGGATAAATTGACTGAACTAGGCCTGCATCCTGTTTAGAAGAATGTGAGGTGACTTCACAAAAAAAAGAGCTGGATATCGGGAACAAATTTCACTTCAGGAGTTATTTTCTCAAAATAAGGGTTTGTTATTTAGGTCTGATGAGGAGAAATTTCTTCAATTGGAGTATGGTGAAACTTTGGAATTCCTTGCCCTGCTGAGCTGTGGAGATTCACTGATTGAGTGCATTCAAAACCAGATAGATAGATTTCTGGATATTTAGGCAATTAAAAAATATAAAAGTGCACAGGAAACTGAAGCCGAGTTAGAGAATCAACTCTGAAATTGAGGAATGGTAGAGCAGACTCAAATGGACAACTGGCCCATTCCTACTCCTCTCTCTTAATTTCTTATGACTAGTTTATTTCTTTCAATTGATAGTTGTTGAGGAATAAATATTGACCATATCTGAAATGAACCATCTTCATTGGGATAGGAGTCTCTGAGTATTGAACTGGAGTGTCACCCTGAAGTTTAATACTCAGCCATCTGAATTAGAGCATAAATCCACAAGTCCTAACTCTGAGCCACTGCTGGCAGTAGTTGACAGAGCTCAGCTCATCGTGGAAACTAATCTCCACTCCATGGACTCTGTCTATACTTCTTGCTGCATCAGTAGAGCAGCCAGCGTAATTGAAGACCCCACCCACCCTGGACATTCTCCCTTTGTCCCTCTTCCATGGGGCAGAAAATACAACATCCTGAAAGCATACACCACTGCTCAAGATTAGCTTCTCTCCAGCTGTTAGAACACTATTAAGTAGCTCCCTGGTGTGGGTAGGAGAACCTGCAGGTGATATAGAAGCATTCTTGTGCAGAAACTCACTAAGCGTACTGTGCTACATTCCTGTGGTCTCTGCTATTGGGAAGATCAAATTTCTCACCATGCGGCAGAAATGTCTCAGTTCCTTCCACTTCCTTGTGTCAAAGTCCAGTAATTCCTGACTGATAACCATTCTGAGAGAATCATCAATGAGCTAAGAACTCCAAATACTACCTTCTCAAGATAGATACAACTGGGTATTGATGCAGTCTTGCCAGTATTGCCAACAGCCAAAGATAAATAAACAAAGATGGACTAGTCTCCCATTTTCTTAAACTCTTTCCTAGTTGTTTTAATAACACTTACCACACCCATACTTCTGATAAACCTTCCTTTTATTTTAACACTATTTACCGACAACTCACAAACACATTTGTTCCATTGCCTACACCTCTCTATTCTCAACCCTTCTCTATGCACCCTGGATAGAATAGGATTTTCTTTTTCCTCACCATCCTCTACACTTTTTGTTATGTGCACCACTCCACTTCCTGAAGTCAATGACCAGCTCTTTTGTTTTGCTGATATTGAGGGAAAGGCCACGTGGTCATGAGTGTACGGGGAGTAGAGTAGGGGAAATGCAACCTTGTGTTTACAATCATCGTGGCAGAGGTGTTGTTACCTATCCTTACTCATCACCCTTCATATTTTCTGCCATGTTCAGTATTATGCTACCACTAGGTATATCTTTCACTCCCTCTGTTTCAATCTTCTGAAAGCGTTTTGCTTTGTCTTTCCTGATGAGAAACCAAGGCAGGTAGGGTGACTGTGTGGCAAAATATCAGTCTGCAAAGATGACCCTAAGTCTCTTGTTCCCTGTCGTTATAATTTTTCATCCCACACACATTCTAACCTCTCTGTCTTGATCCCCATACCCTATTTCAATGAAGATTATTTTAAACATGGTAACAATATCTCACCTTCTCACATTACAGTTCTCAGGACTCAATTATGAATTTAATATTTCATACATCTAGCCTTTTCCGGTTTTTATGAGGACAGACCAATTCTAAGGAAAAGTCATCAATCTTACCTTAAATCTATGCCCTGTAGTTAGATGTCCCTACCGTGGGAAACAAGGTTAGCCTGTCTGTGCTTCTCATCATTTTACTCTATATCGCTGGATCACAACAGCCCTGAGTGTCCTTTGCTCCATGAAAATCAGACCCAGCCTATTCAATCTCTTCTTATAACAAAGGCCTACAATGCAGGAAATATGCTTGGAAATCTTTTCTGCAAACCCACCCCCCTCCCCCCCAGCTTAATCACATCGTTTCTCAAATATGGTGACCAGAACTACCACATAAACAGTACAGACTGACAATTAACCTTGAGCCATTTGGAGTTGCATGGTTTGGTTTTACATTGGACTTTCTAGGGCTCCATTTTCCGATGAGTGTACTACTTACATGTGGTTTCAATGCTTAGTCTACAAGTTGTATCATTAAAATCAGCCACTGTGCTATCTGATCTCACCTCCCCCCTCCCTGCCCTCAGCAAGGAGCATTTGATT
Organism: Hemitrygon akajei; assembly: GCF_048418815.1. Lineage (NCBI taxonomy): Eukaryota > Metazoa > Chordata > Chondrichthyes > Myliobatiformes > Dasyatidae > Hemitrygon > Hemitrygon akajei. The sequence continues at coordinate 38,348,227 of NC_133130.1, forward strand.
TCATCATAGGATTTTGTGATTATAGATTTTACACATTTCTGAACAATTTTCCGTCATGATCTAGCTGTTATTCTGTGATATGCTCCTTGATCGTCCCTTTACCATTCTCAGTTAATTTGCAGTACTAATCCTTCAGCAGCCCTTTGTGTGTTCTGGCTAGTCTCCTCACATTAAAGCTTCCATAGAGAAATGATGTATTATCATTGCACTTTATACCTCTCCCTTTCAGATATGCTTGTTGACATACCTTTGTAAAGAAAAATCTCTAAAATAATTTGGAGATATTAGTCTCAAATTTGAAGCTTATGTTCAGTTCTGGTAATGCCGGTGGTGATTAGCTTGAACGAACAACTTATTCAAAAAGTAATTTTAAGAACTTTACATTTTGATTTGCAAGATTCTTTACCTATCTCTACCTCTCCAGTTCTTTGTTCTTTTAGACATTTGTTTGAACATGGTCATTTACCAGATATCTCTGTATTCCTGTGAAACCCCTTGGATGTTTGCTCTGCTAAGGTGCTGTACAAATATAAAGGATATTTTTTTTACTGATCTCTGCTTTAAGCTTCAAGCAATTAGTGAATAAAATGCAGGAAAAAACAATTTGCTGAAAACCAGCATTGTGATAATCCAGTGATTTTTCTGATATTCAGCATATTTTCTGACACTGTCTCTGTAACTTGGAATTACGGAAATTTGCAGCAGAGGTGTCATTGTAAAGGGATGTGGAAGTTTCACATCTTTTCAGAATCCCTGCTCAGGTGTTTTATCCTTTGTTGTGCTGTGGTCAGAGCCGCTGATGGTTTAGAGGCAGGTTTGCTTCCAAGCCGCCACCTTCGCCAGACAGAACGTTACCCCTGCTTTCCCACTCAATTTGTTCCTTTGTTTCATTGTGTCAATCAGCATTCGTGTTCCACTTTTCAACCCATCATTCAGCGAAAGGCACGAAATATAAATATAACTATCAAAAGTCAGTTACTGACAGTGTTATTAGTTTGAGTGCAGACACAACTAAGTGCCGATAAATCTCCATCCAGATCTATATGTGTATCTACCTGTGTTTGTTTCAAGTTGGATTCTGCCATTCTGAATGCCAGCAAAGTTATTGATTCATTTCATTTGACAGGAGCTGCAATGAATTCAGTGGTAGAAGAAGCTGACTTGTTAATGTATGGATTGATGGGTTGTTTTAAAGCTAAGTCACAGCCTGAGGTTACACGTTTGTGTGGAATGGAGCCAACAGATAGAAGAGCTTCTGAATCTCTCATATCCTGACAAGTTGCAACCCGAAAGGCTACACTTAGCCCATTAAAGATTTGCAGAGTGACATTTCAATGCAGCTGCTGTAGTGTGCCTCACCTTGCCATTTACCATTTGTAGGGCATCAATTTTGTGAAGGGTGGCTGTTCAGAAGAAGGAAAAAAATAAAAATGAATTTCATTCACGGAGGTGAGCTCAGCTTGGTGCATCCATTGCTGATAAATGCAGTTCCTTGAATGTCAGCAAATGTCATTTGAGAAGCCATTTGCAGATGCCATAATAGCTCCACTAACCCACAAAGAGAAGGAAAACTGAGAAAAGAGACTGGGTGTGCACTCTTCCACATGAATAAGCAATCTGTAGACACAGACAGTATACAAGAAAGTTGTTAAACTTGATTATTGTCAGATAGAGTTGTTTATCTGTACTGATGCACAGCATAATACTTGTGGCATAAAATAATCTGATTAATTATATAATATGTTAAGGAGTGGTCACTCTAATATGCTTCTAATTCCATTTTTGCATTCTATATGTTAAACCCCATTTTCCTGTTTTGTTCATCTTATTTCATTTCTTATGACACAGAAGGAGGCCATTTGGGCCATTCAGTCTATGCTAGCATATAAACAGAAAACACCTGAAATACTCAACTGGTCAGGGGCAACAATGGAAAGAAAACTAGCTACCATTCAGGTTAGAACACCCTGAAGGCTCCCAGACAGTAACTATTTCTCTTCCTATGGATGCTGGGTGTTTCCAGCATTTTCTGTTTTTATTTCAGATTTCCACCATTTTCCTCTATATACTCCTTTAACCTTCACCCACTATTTATTTCCCCATAAACCATTCTTCCTCACATATCCGGTAAAAGGTAGGTAGCATTTTGGATTTGAAAATTAAAAGGCCACATATGGTTGCTACGTTTTACTTTCTATAATAAAAGTATCAAGCAAACAATACTCCCTTGCATCTGCTCAGTCAGTGATCTACCTCGACTGATAATTGCTCCAAAATTAATTTCAGGAAATCTTAGAAATCAAAGCAATGCAAACAAAAATCCAGCATTAACTGGGCTTTGCTGTTGTTTATGACATTGATGGTCAAACTGTCAAAGTTGTGCAGTGCTTCAGATGAAATTAATATGCAATAAGGGGCTAAATTCAACAGTCCTGTGCACTGCATAAACACAGGGATACCCAAAGGCACAATATGCAATTACACTGTGCTTGTTACATGATTGTGCTACTGCTTATTGCCTGGGATGTTCAATACGGATCCAGTGGCTAGCAGTGTTTAAAACTAGTCCGTCGTGCTTCAAGCTAGGTTATGCTTCTCAGAGGGATGCTGTTATTGGGACCAGCTTTGGAGTATGTAAAGAATGGCACAACGTGGTAGAGCACCTGAGTGGGCCAAACTGATTTTGGGCCTGCAGAAGGAAAGGAGTCCTGTACCCGCCAGGGCCAGAGTCCCATCTGCGTACCTGGTCAGAGAGCATTAGGACATTCCCTGAGTGCCGTAAGCATTCAATGACCATCAACATCTGTGAGTGCCAACTCACCAAGTTCAGATACTGCTGTATGCCCATGAAGTCTTTCAGTTATTCATTGTCTCAACCTCGGTGGTATGTTTCAATACTCTTACCCATATTCCTTAGCTTACGTGCACTGAAGGCAACTCTGGGAATTCAGGAGTATCACACAAACACATTCATGCTTTCACACCCTGTGCACAGCTGGAGAGTGCATGATGTAACTGGAGCAATATTAATCTAATGTCCTAATTCCCATAGTGTGGGGTTTATCGTCTTTCCACGAATTTATGTAATGTGAGCATTGCTGGTAAGGTCAGCAAAGATCCCTGATTGCCTTTAGGAAGTTGGGGGTGAGCCCAGATCCTGAACATCTGATCCCACAAGAATGTCCAGAATTTAGATGATGAAAGATAAAGAATATATTTTTAAATCAGAATGTTGTGTGAATTTAAGGGAAATTGTGTCAGTTGTATTTTGCCCTATACTTCCTGTTGGCAGAGTCTGAGTGAAATGCTGTTAAATAAGCTTCAGGAAGTAATACAGTGTATGTTGTAAGACCCACACACATTCGGCCACAGTTTAGGGCAACGCTGTAGTGCAGCTGGTAGAGAAGCAGAATCACAATCAGGTTTATCATCAGTGACGCATGATGTGAAATTTGTTGCTTGACTGTTTGCTGGACTGGTCAAAGAACACTGAGGCTGTCTCCAAGAAGGGTCAGAGCCATCTCTACTTCCTGAGGAGACTGAGGTCCTTTAGCATCTGCTGGACGATGCTGAGGATGTTCTACGAGTCTGTGGTGGCCAGTGCTGTCATGTTTGCTGTTGTGTGCTGGGGCAGCAGGCTGAGGGTAGCAGACACCAACAGAATCAACAAACTCATTCGTAAGGCCAGTGATGTTGTGGGGATGGAACTGGATTCTTTGACGGTGGTGTCTGAAAAGAGGATGCTGCCCAAGTTGCATGACATCTTGGACAATGTCTCCCATCCACTCCATAATGTACTGGTTAGACACAGGAGTACATTCAGCCAGAGACTCATTCCACCGAGATGTAACACTGAGCATCATAGGAAGTCATTCCTACCTGTGTCCATCAAACTTTACAACTCCTCCCTTGGAGTGTCAGACATCCTGAGCCAATAGGCTGGTCCTGGACTTATTTCCACTTGTCATAATTTTCTTCTTCTTCTTCTTTTATTATTTATGGTTTTATATTGCTATATCTCTACACTATTCTTGGTTGGTGCAACTGTAACGAAACGCAATTTCCCTCGGGATCAGTAAAGTATGTTTGTCTGTCTGTTTGTCTGTCTTTCTGACAGTAGTCCAGTGCAGAGACAGAAAAATCTATAAACAACAAAATAAGTAAATAGTTTTAATAAAGTGAATAATAAGGTGGTGTTCATGGGTTCATTCAGAAATATGTTGGGGGAAGGGAAGATGTTGTACGTAAGTTGATGAGTGTGAGTATTCAGAGACCTCTACCTCCTCTATGATGGTAGTTCTTCCTGTGACATAACTTTCTTTTGGTCTCAAATCACATCTGAAAGATGTGTTGGTTGGTTGGTGGGATCTGGAGGAAATTGATGAGAGACTGGTAAGAATAAAAAGAAGTATTAGTGTAAATGGGATGGTTGATGGTTTGTGTGGGCTTGATGGACTGAATGGCTAATTTCGGTTGTATCTCTTTCAGATCATGTGATAATGTGCTGCTGGTGGAAGAGCTGACTGTTGAAGGTGATGCATAGAAGTCAATCAAGCAATGTTCCAACTGTGGTTGAGCTTGTAGGGTACAGCTGGAGGCAAGTGAGGAATTTTCATCATACAGCTGACATATGCATTTTGGATGATTGAAAGAGCTTTGCCATTTACCACGGGATATCCACATTGTGCCTGCTCTAGTAACCACAGTATCTATTAATGTGAGCCAGTTGCATTTGAAGTCAATGAGGATATTCATTGTAAAGGACTTAATGACCGTAATACAGTTGAAAGCCAGAAATTCCCTGTTAGAGCTTCTTGTGGGGGTACAAATGTCATTTGCCTCATTGCAGTCCAAGACGAAATGTTCTCCCACGTTGGCCGCATACAGACCTGGGCTTTTCTTCTGATAGTAAGACTTGGGAAGCCCGGTTAGAGGTCATGGCTGCGGTTGAAAATACCTGACAAATATATGGATCAGGGTAAGAGTGGGGCAAGGATCCAATATGCTCACTTGAATTTGACATTAATGCTGATCAGATGAGGCATTGGGGACATGAGAGAGATTGTAAGTGAACTTGGGAGTTTGGTGTTTGACCACTGAAAGTAATTCTATAGTGGGGGAGCATGCAATACAGTTTACTAGGTTTGATGTCAGTTGAGGGCAGGTACTCCTGCTTTCCCAAGCATATAACAGCTTGTAATGGTAAATACCTCATAAACTTTAGCCCTACTCAACTACTGACAGGTTCCAGGATCCAGCAGGTGCAGTAAATCCAGGCGCCTAGCTTAAAAACTGAATCACGATCACAATGAAAGCTGGTAGAAACGTTACAATATTCAAATAATTATCTCACTTCCTCAGTGCTAATTGTCAGACCCCTCTTTGAAAATGTCCGTTAAAACCAGGTGAATGTATTTCATATTTCTTACAAGTTTTTTTAGCTTTAACTATGAGCACCTATCTAAAATGATGTACTCTTGGTAGTAAAGCTTCTGACTAGTTACACTGATCAGATCAGGGAGGATATACAGAGGGAAATAAACAGTCTAATTTTTAGGCCGAGACCTTTTATCAGGACTGAAAAAGAGGGAGGCGGAAGCAAGAGTAGGAGAAGGAGGAATACAAACTGACAGGTAATAAATGAGACCAGGTGAAGACCTCATGTTCTGTCAGGCAAGCCTCCAATTTGATTGCATGAACATCAGAATCAGAATCAGGTTTATTATCACCAGCGTGCATCGTGAAGTTTGTTAACTTAGCAGCAGCAGTTCAATGCAATACATAATATAGAAGAAGAAGAAGAAAAAATAATAATAATAAATAAGTGAATCAACTACAGTATATATATAGAATAGATAAAATATTGTGCAAAAATCAGAAATGATATATATTTAAAAAGTGAGGTAGTGTTCACAGATTCAATATCCATTTAGGAATCAGATGGCAGAGGGGAAGAAGCTGTTTCTGAATCACTGACTGTGTGCCTTCAGGTTTCTGTACCTCCTACCTGATGGTAACAGTGAGAAAAGGGCATGCCCTGGGTGCTGGAGGTCTTAAACAATGGATGCTGCATTTTTGAGACACCACTCCCTGAAGATGTCTTGGGTACTTTGTAGGCTAGTACCCAAGATGGAGCTGACTAAATTTACAACCCTCTGCAGCTTCTCTCAGTCCTGTACAGCAGCCCCCCCCCCCCCCCATACCGGACAGTGATGCAACCTGTCAGAATGCTCTACTCAGTACATCTGTAGAAGTTCTTGAGTGTATTTGTTGATATACCTAATCTCTTCAAACTCCTAATGAAGTATAGTCACTGTCTTGCCTTCCTTATAACTGCATCAATATGTAGGACCAGTTTATAGACTGGTCTGAGGACCAGTTTAGGTCCTCAGAGATCTTGGCATCCAGGAATTTGAAACTCTCTCCACTTCTGATCTCTCTATGAGGATTGGTATGTGTTCCTTTGAATTACCCTTCCTGAAGGCCACAATCAGCTCTTTTATCTTACTGACGTTGAGTGCCAGGTTGTTGCTGCGGCACCACTCCACTAGTAGGCATATCTCACTCCTGTATGCCTTCTCACCTCCATCTGAGATTCTACCAACAATGGTTGTATCATCAGCAAATTTATAGATGTTATTTGAGCTGTGCCTAACCACACAGGCATGGGTATATAGAGAGTAGAGCAGTGGGTTAAGTACGCAGCCCTGAGGTGCACCAGGGTTGCTTGTCAGTGAGGAGGAGATATTATCACCAATCCACACAGATTGTGGTTGTCTGGTTAGGAAGTTGACGATCCAGTTGCAGAGGAAGTTACAGAGGCCCAGGTTCCGTAACTTCTCAATTAGGATTGTGGGAATTATAGTGTTAAACACTGAACTATAGTCAATGACCAGCATTCTGACATAGGTGTTTGTAATTGTCCAGGTGGTCTAAGGTCATGTGAAGAGCCATTGAGGTTGCATCTGCCATTGACCTGTTGTGGCGATAGGCAATTTGCAATGGGTCCAGGTCCTTGCTGAGGCAGGAGTTCAGTCTAGTCATGACCAACCTCTCAAAGCATTTCATCACTGTAGATGTGAGTGCTACAGGGTGATAGTCATTAAGGCAGCTCACATTATTCTTCTTGGGCACTGGTAGAGTTGTTGCCTGTTGGGCTATTGCCCAATTTTTCTAACTTCTGGTAATTACCTCCCTTCACCTCCCTGGCTACCCTCTCACCCCTTCTCCTCCCCTGTGCTCATGACCTGCCCATCACCACTCCATGGCTCCCCTACTCCTTTTCATTATTCCATCATCCACTGTCCTCTCCTATTAGATTCCTTCTTCTTCAGCCCTTTACCTGAACCAGATATCACCTTCCAGTTTTGCATATCATCCCCTTCCCCCTCCCAACTGGCCTCATTTATCACTTGCTATTTTGTACATAGAACACAGAACATAGAAAACTTACAGCACGATATAGGCCCTTTGGCCCACAATGCTGTGCCGAACATGTACTTACTTTTTAAATTACGTAGGGTTACACATAGCCCTCTATTTTTCTAAGCTCCATGTACCTATCCAAGAGTCTCTTAAAAGACACTATCGTTTCCGCCTCCACCACCGTCACTTGCAGCCCATTCTACGCACTCACCACTCTCTGCGTAAACAACTTACCCCTGACATACCCTCTGTACCTACTTCCAAGCACCTTAAAACTGTGCCAACTCATGCTAGCCATTTCAGCCCTGGGAAAAAGCCTCTGACTATCCACATGATCAATGTCTCTCATCATCTTATACACCTCTATCAGGTCACCTCTTATCCTCCATCGCTCCAAGGAAAAAAGGCCAAGTTCACTCAATTTATCTCATAAGGCATGCTTCCCAATCCAGGCAACATCCTTGTAAATCTCCTCTGCACCCTTTCTATGGTTTCCACATCCTTCCTGTAGTGAGGTGACCAGAACTGAGCACAGTACTCCAAGTGGGGTCTGACCAGGGTCCTATATAGCTGTAACAATACCCCTTGGCTCTTGAACTTAATCCCACGGTTGATGAAGTCCAATACACCGTATGCCTTCTTAACCAGACTGTCAACCTGCACAACAGCTTTGAGTGTCCTACGGACTCAGACTCCAAGATCACTTTGAAACTCCACACTGCCCAGAGTCTTACCATTAATACTATATTCTGCCATCATATCTGACCTACCAAAAATGAACCACCTCACACTTATCTGGGTTGAATTCCATCTGCCACTTCTCAACCCAGTTTTGCGCCCTATTGATTTCCCGCTATAACTTCTGACAGCCCTCCACACTATCCACAACATCCACAACTTTTGTCTCATCAGCAAATTTACTAACTCATCCCTCCACTTCCTCATCCAGGTCATTTATAAAAATCATGAAGAGTAGGGGTCCCAGAACAGATCCCTGAGGCACCCCACTGGTCACTGACCTCCATGCAGAATATGACCCGTCTACAACCACTCTTTGCCTTCTGTGAGCAAGCCAATTCTGAATCCACAAAGCAAGGTCCCCTTGGACCCCATGCCTCCTTACTTTCTCAATAAGCCTTATCAAACACCTTTCTGAAATCCATACACACTATGTCAGAGTCAGGTTTATTATCACCGGCATGTGACATGAAATTTGTTAACTTTGAAGCAGTTCAATGCAATACATAATATAGAAGAGAAAAAAATAAATACAATTTTTAATAAAAAATCAATCAATCAATTACAGTATACATATATCAAATAAATTAAAAAACATGCAAAAATCAGAAATATTGTATATTTTAAAAAATAAGGTAGCGTCCAAGGGTTCGATGTCCACTTAGGAATTGGATGGCAGGGGGGGAAGAAGCTGTTCTTGAATCGCTGAGTGTGTGCCTTCAAGCTTCTGTACCTCCTACCTAATGGTAACAGTGAGCAAAGGGCATGTCCTGGGTGCTGGACATCTTTAATAATGGACACTGCCTATCTGAAACACCGCTCCCTGACGATGTCCTGGGTACTTTGTAGGCTGGTACCCAAGATGGAGCTGACTAAATTTACGAACCTCTGCAGCTTCTATTGGTCCTGTGCAGTAGCCCCACCCCCCCAGAACCAGAAGTGGTGCAGCCTGTCAGAAAGCTCTCCACAGCAATCTGTAGAAGTTTTTGAGTGTATTTGTTGACATGCCAAATCTCTTCAAACTTCTAATGAATTATAGCCACTGTCTTGCTTTCTTTATAACTACATCTATATGGTGGGACTCAGAGATCTTGACACCCAGGAACTTGAAATTGCTCACTCTCTCCACTTCAGATTGAGGATTGGCATGTGCCCCTTCGTCATCTACTGCTCTTCCTTCATCAATATGTTTAGTCACATCTTTAAAAATTCAATCAGGCTCGTAAGGCATGACCGACCTTTGACAAAACCATGCTGACTATTCCTAATCATATTATGCATCTCTAAATGTTCATAAATCCTGCCTCTCAGGATCTTCTCCATCAACTTACCAACCACTGAACTAAGACTCACTGGTCTATAATTTTCTGGGCTATCTCTACACCCTTTCGTGAACAAGGGATCAACATGTGCAACCCTCCAATCCTCTAGAACCTCTCCTGTCCCCATTGGTGATGTAAAGATCATTGCCAGAGGCTTATCAATCTCCTCCCTCGCCTCCCATGATAGCCTGGGATATATCTCGTCTGGTCCTGGTGTCTTAACCAACTTTTTGCTTTCCGAAAGCTCCAGCACATCCTCTTTCTTAATGTTTATATGCTCAAGCTTTTCAGTCCACTGTAAGTCATCCTTACAATTGCCAAGGTCCTTTTCCATAGTGAATACGGAAGCAAAGTATTCATTAAGTACCTCCGCTACCTCCTCCGGTTCCATACACACTTTTCCACTGTCACACTTGATTGGTCCTATTCTCTCACATCTTATCCTCTTGCTCTTCACATACTTGTAGAATTCCTTGGGGTTTTCCTTAATCCTGCTCACCAAGGCCTTCTCATGGCCCCTTCTGGCTCTCCTAATTTCATTTTTAAACTCCTTCCTGCTAGCCTTATAATTTTCTAGATCTCCATCATACCTAGTTTTTCAAACTTTTCGTAAGCTCTGATTTTCTTCTGACTAGATTTTCAACAGCCTTTGTACACCATGGTTCCAGTACCCTACCATCCCTTCCTGTCTCATTGGAAAGTACCTATGCAGAACTCCATGCAAATATCCCCTGAACATTTGCCACATTTCTGTCGTACATTTCCCTGAGAACATCTGCTCCCAAGTTATACTTTCAGGTTCCTGCCTGATAGCCTCATATTTCCCCTTACTCCAGTTAAAAGCTTTCCTAACTTGTCTGTTCCTATCCCTCTCCAATGCTATGGTAAAGGAGATAGAATTGTGATCACTATCTCCAAAATGCTCTCCCACTGAGAGACCTGACACCTGACCAGGTTCATTTCCCAATACCAGATCAAGTACAGCCTCTCCTCATGTAGGCTTATTACATATTCTGTCAGGAAACCTTCCTGAACATACCTAACAAACTCCATCCCATGTTAAACCCTTGCTGTAGGGAGATGCCATTCAATATTGGGGAAATTAAAATCTCCCACCATGACATCCCTGTTATTATTGCATCTTTCCAGAATCTGTCTCCCTATCTGCTCCTCGATGTCCCTGTTACTATTGGGTGGTCTATAAAAAACACCCAGTTGAGTTATTGACCCTTTCCTGTTTCTAACTTCAACCACCATGCCCCCCACCTCTTTTGCCCCCTTCCCTGTCCCTTCTGAAACACCTGAAGCCTGGCACTTGAAGTAGCCGTTCCTGCCCCTGAGCCATCCAGGTCTCTGTAATGGCCACAACATCAGAGTTCCAAGTACTCATCCACGCTCTAAGCTCATCCGCTTTGTTCATGATACTTCTTGCATTAAAGTAGACATAACTTAAACCATCTTTCCGAGTGCATCCCTTCTCTATCACCTGCCTACAAGTGTTCTCTATTTGCGAGCCAACCACGCCTTCCTCCATCTCTTCAGTTTGGTTCCTGCCCCCAGCAATTCTAGTTTAAACTCTCCCCAATAGCCTTAGCAAACCTCCTCGTCAGGATATTGGTCCCCCTCGGATTCAAGTGCAACCCATCCTTATTGTATAGGTCACACCTGCCCCAAAAGAGGTCCCAATGATCCAGAAATCTGAATCCCTGCCCCCTGCTCCAGTCTCTCAGCCACGCATTTATCCTCCACCTCACTCTATTCCTATACTCACTGTCACCTGGCACAGGCAGTAATCCCGAGATTACTACCCTTGTGGTCCTGCTTCTCAAATTCTTTCCTAACTCCCTGTAGTCTGTTTTCAGGACCTCCTCCCTTTTCCTTCCTATGTCATTTGTACCAATATGTACCACGACCTCTGGCTGTTCTCCTTCCCACTGCAGGATATCGTGGACGTGATCAGAAACATCCCGGACCCTGGCACCTGGGAGGCAAACTACCATCTGTGTTTTTTTCCTGCATCCATAGAATCTGACCCCCTAACTATAAAGTCCCCTATCACTGCTGCCATCCTCTTTCTTTCCCTACCTTTCTGAGCCACAGGGCCAGACTCTGCGCCAGAGGTGGGATCACTGTTGCTTCCACAAGTAGGTCACCCCCCCCCCAACTCAAACATTAGTACTTATTGTTCAGGGGGGCAGCCACAGGGGTATTCTCCAGTAACTGACTCTTGCCCTTCCCTTTCCTGACTGTTACCCACTTATCTGTCTCCCGAGGCCCCAGTGTGACTACGTGCCTATAGATCCTCTCGATCACCTCCTCACTCTCCCTGACCAGGCGAAGGTCACTGAGCTACATCTCCAGTTCCCCTAACGCTGTCCCTAAGGAGCTGCAGCTCGACGCACCTGGCGCAGATGTGGCTGTCTGGGAGGCTGGGAGTCTCCAGGACTTCCCGCATCTGACACTCCGTACAGAACACCGGCCTCACAGACAGACTTCCTATTCCTATTCTTCACAAGTAACTTACCTCGCCTCGACCCATTATTGCCGAAGCCCCATTGAGCCAAAGCTCTCCTACTCTGACTCCTTTCTACTTAGACACCACTCTATAAAGCTGTCTTCTTTTTAAATTCTTCCTGCTAGTCTAAGTCACTGACGTCCACGTGCCTGTGCAGTCGTGCCTCGATCAAACCACTGAAGAAAAATATCTCACAGGCTCAGCAGTCTCATGGAGAGAGGAGCCCCTGGAGTATCTGGGCCAGCATTTAAATTGTCCAAACCTCGCACTAGGAACTGAGTCCCACTGCGGCAAATCATTCCAGGCCTAGATTTTGCTGCCGGGGTAGCTGTTCTAAAGCTCTCCAAATTGGCTCGGCTCTTAGGGCAATCCATCCTTGCCTGTCTCTTGACCTGCCTTTCCAGTCTTTCTGGGCCAGCATTTAAATTGCCCAAACAGCCTATTGTACCTTGTATTAGGACTTGGGCCTTGCTGCAGCGAATCGCTCTGCACCTAGAACACATACTCAGTGATTCACTTTGGACCTGGAATTCAAGCAGTGAATATCAGCTGGTTATTCAAATGCTGAGAGTATCACAACTATGATGTTTGACATTCATAACTCTGCAGCTGTTTCCAATATTTCATGATTTTAACTTCAAATCCTGTCAACTTTTCCAATGCTATACACTTTAGAAGTTCAAAAGTTCAGTCCATGTACTAGGGGAAGCTTCACCTGGTTTGTTTTGCTCAGCGCATTCTACAGTAGCTTGACTAGATACAATTGATTTTTGCTTCTTGGTTTTTAGTACAGCACTTATCTTTTATTCTGGAAATTATGTTTTAATTCCTGTTTTATGAAGAGTACATTAAAATAATATTCCAATGTAAGTCTTCACAAAATGAAAATTATAATTAACATGTTATTTGCTTATTACATACAATGTTATAAGCAGAATAAACTTCTGCTTATTCTGCAGATGAGCAGAAGCAATCTGCTTCGCAGAGCCAGAAGAAGCAAGACTCAATGTAAATTAATGCCATCACTGTCAAGGTTGTCATGACTTGAAATATTTTCCTTTTTTCTAGTAACTGGGGTTCCCAGATTTCATCATTTACTTGACAGAGCCACACAAGGACCATATTTTAAATTCAAAATATAGATAAACCATCAAACCCAATAGAATTTATTGGACCCATGAGTGAAGAACTAAAAATGTTTGGAATACAAATGAAAATAAATAGGCATAGTAGCACATTGTGGGCAGCTTAGCATCAGAGCATAGAAGGGATGAATTGCAGAACTGGACAAATAATAGTAATTAGAGTGATCAGTTTGGGTAGGTGTAATATGGACAGACAGGTGTGCCGAGTATACAAAGGACCAAAGGAAAAATATGGAAAGCCCATACAATTAAAACAAGGATGGTTTAGTGGAGAGTGAGTGATCAGTTAGCTAGGTGCATGTTCATAAATATCAGAAGGTTATGAATAACTACATAAACCAACTAAGAATGGTGAATTAATAGTAAAGCATGGCATATTTAATCATCTACTAAGTCTCATGTGGAGCTTTCTTGGCGCCACACTTTGGGAAGACTATCAACGTAAAGGTTGAAAGGAGGCACCCGAAGATAATGCTGAGTTTGATACACCTGTTGTTTGAAGAAGAAGCAGAGAAGATGTTCTCTTTAACCTGTGCTGGAGAGTGTAATGCAGAATTTGGGAGTTCTGGGAGAACAAGTAGGGAGGAACTGTTCCCTTGGGCAAGTGGTTCAGTAACCAAACGTAGTACAGGTGCAGAGACGCAAGAAACTGCAGGATCAGGAGCAACAAACTATTTGCTGGAGGAACTCAATAGGTCAAAAGGTACCTTTTGGGGGAAGCAAATTGTCAACATTTCAGGTCACAATTCTGCGTCAGAATTCTGATGCAGGGTATCAGTCTAAAATTTTAACAGTTCCTCTCTCCTCTGCCCCCCCCTCCCACCCCCACCAGATGGTGATTGACCTGCTGAGCTCCTGCAGCAGACTGTTGTGCCAAATATATCTGTTGTCGTTGCTAGAATCGGGGGAGGTAAGACAACAAGAATCAGTCAGGTCTCAGCTGGCAGCACTCTTGCCTGTGAATTAGAAGGTCTGTATTGAAGCTCCAATCCAGTAATTTAAGAACAAAAGTCTAGGTTGACTCCATTGCTGTACAATTCTAGGAGAACTCTTTCAGATGAGATGTTAGGCTTAATATTTTTTCCTCTAAATTGGGCATAAAAGATCAAGCAGCACCGTGTGAAGGACAGCTGAATCTCCTGATGTCCTAGCCAACATTGACCTCTCAAGCACTATCACTAAAACAGATTAAGTTCCTACTTTACAACAGTAATTTTGCTTTCAGCATACTCCATCGGCTGTAAAGTGTTCTGGGAGGTTAATAGTCCTTGACGAGTGCCATGTTAAGGCAAGTCTTCCCATATTCATTAAGATCTAGAAAGCACAGCTTAACAGAGCATAACATTAGATTCTATTGGAACTTCAAGGAACATTATTGCTGTAACAAATTTACAGAAATTCAAGTCAAAAGCTAGTAGCGGACCAAAGTGGTCAGATAATTGAGAGATAATTGACCAAAAGTGCTCCTTCTCAGCTATAAGATTCTATGAAAGTCTGAAACCACTCATTCAACCTCAACTCTTCAATCAAAGTATAACCTAGTTTCTTTGGGACCTGACCACATTTCAGTTTATTTCCTTTTCCACTTCTTTTGGTTTAAGTTCCTTGATTTTATGCAATAATACAATGTATTATTAATTTTCTACTTTTTGGAAAATATTGTATGTTGCAAAGCAAAAGATGTCTGAATTGGTGATGGAACACGTCAAGCTTTGGAAATCTACATTAAGCTTCTTACAGCTAAACAGCTTACTCTGTTCTGATAATGTGCCTTCATTTTTTTTTCTTGATTCTGCACACATTTCCCATATCTGCCTTTCCTAAAATTTAACTGAATGAGAAGTCACCTTCAGTGCTAATTGATGCTCAGAAAGATGTTGTATGTAGGGCTACTGCTCGCCACAACCAAGTTGAAATCATTCAATTTACAAGCTTTAGTGATATAGAGATTTCCTCAACACCATGGACTTGACTTGGATTTGGGTCACTGTATCTCTCCTGTACATGCTCTGTGTTTTAAGAAATTGTCAGCAACTTAGGTTATCAACCAGTGGCATTTTATTCATAAGGCAATTTACATAGCCAGCATGTGTGATTATTGTTGCTTTCATTCCAAGTCCTTCTGGAATTTTCAGTCCTCAAACACTATTGCAGCACAACCTGCAGAAGGACACATATTGTGATTCCTAAAGAATGAGAACATTATAGGAATAATTATTGTGATTGTTGTCATCACATTTAACTTGTATATTATGTCCCATGTTAATATAAAAGGTAAATAAAAATAAAACAGTCTAAATAACTTCCAATGCCTTCATGTTTTGGCACAAATTCCTTGAGATACTTGTGTGTACACGCTCACCTTCCTGATCTATTGGTAATTGGCTGCCATAGTCTGGGGGTCTGCTGTTGAACTTGTGTGTTCTCAAACCTTGGACACTGCTAATGCATCTTCTGGTGTCTCCACCTTTGCTCAAACAAGCCTTCTTCATGGTCTCCCTAAGATGGAAGTTGTTACTTCAATTCAGGACATGCATTTCCATTATGACTTTGTGTGCTCTGGGATGTGAGGTGTCAAGTCGTCAATGCCTTCTGCCCTGTTTGGTGCTGGTCTGATGTGGGTTTCATTCTCAGAGTGTCTCCCACTTCTAGCAATAACAATTGTAATGGTGTGACTGGCTTATTTAGCCACATGTCTTCTTGCCCTCTGCATATTTGATTCCAGCAAATCTATTATTGGGCGTAAAGTCCTGTTTCATCAGTTTTTAGCATCTGTACAAGCCTCTTGTGCAGACAGATTTGAATAAGGCAGTATTAATGGTCTGTCTGATGATGCAGCTTTCTCCACATCCCTTCCAGAGCTTTCTCATCACCTCCAGTATGATGTAGGAAGTGAGGTGATGTTGTCCTGTGATTTGAAGACCTCATAATTTGTCAACAAAATAGAGAGAGTACAGAGAAGATTTAAAAGAATGTTACCTGGGTTTCAGCACCTAAGTTACAGAGAAAGGTTGAACAAGTTAGGTCTTTATTCTTTGGAGCGTAGAAGGTTGAGGGGGGACTTGATAGAGGTATTTAAAATTATGAGGGGGATAGATAGAGTTGACGTGGATATGCTTTTTCCATTGAGAGTAGGGGAGATTCAAACAAGAGGACATGAATTGAGAGGGGGCAAAAGTTTAGGGGTAACATGAAGGGGAATTTCTTTACTCAGAGGGTGGTAGCTGTGTGGAACAAACTTCCAGTAGAAGTGGTAGAGGCAGGTTCGGTATTATCATTTAAAGTAAAATTGGATAGGTATATGGACAGGAAAGGAATGGAGGGTTATGGGCTGAGTGCAGGTCGGTGGGACTAGGTGAGAGTAAGCATTAGGCATGGACTAGAAGGGCCAAGATGGCCTGCTTCCGTGCTGTAATTGTTATATGGTTTATATAAGGGTGCCTGCTATGAACTCCATATGTCCTCAAGCTTGCAAGTAACCATCAATGACTGTGTGTTCTCCAAGAAGCCTATCTCCCAGGAATTTGAAATATGACCTCTTGTCACCAAATACACTTTGCCAGTTCTGACACAATCCAATACATCTTTTGCTCAGGATGAGCCTGGACCTTGGTGAAAATGAAGCTTTCATTTTGGCTTGTCTTGCATTTCTCCACCCAGCTCCCCCATCTTCTCGCTCAGTTTTGGTTGGTGTGAAGAGGGTTTTGGAGATGGTGTCAAGATGATTTTGAGTGGTATATGACAACTGCACATACATGTTGTTGCTCTATTTTTGTACTGATGAGACAATGCCAAACCAAAGATTTCCTCAATTTATGTACACTGTGGCTCGGTATCTGTCAGAGCTCTGAGGCCCCCGCAAATTCATTGCTTCAAGCCTTTATCTGTGGTGGTAAACCAAAAACAACTGCAGAGTCTGGAAATATGATATAAAATACTGGAGATATTCAGGAGCTAAAGCAGCATCTGTGGAAGAAACAGAGTTAATATTTTAGGTCAAAAATTCTTAACCAGAAAACATGAAAACAAGGTAGAGATTCAAGAGATTGCTGATGCTGGAATCTGGAGAAATACGCAAAATGCTGGAAGAACTCAATGGGTCTGGTAGCTTCTGGAGGAAGACAGTTAATGTTTCTGGTCGAGACTATGCATCCAGACTTAGAAAGGGAATGAAAAAAGTTGAGGGAAAGGGCTGGTGCAAGAGCTGGTAAGTGGTCCTGGTGAGGAGAGGTGATAGGGTAGATGGAGGAGGAGAGAATGGAAAGAGAGACAGAGGCTAGGTGACGATAAATGGAGTTGACAAAAGGCTGAAGGTGATGAAATATGATGTGAAAGGAAGGTGGACTAAGTCAGGGCAGTGGGGAGGACTGTTGGGAACAATGGGGGAGAGTGTGTGGCAGACAGGTAGTTGGAGAGGGTGGAAGGAGTGGAAAGAAACAGGGTGTTGAGGGCTGGGTAGAAGGGCAAGATTGTAGTAAGAAATGGGTGGATCAGGAGTATAGAGAAAAAGGACATGGGTGGGGTGGGGGTGATTTACTGGAAGCCGGAGAATTCTATGTTCACGCCATCAGGTTGCCAAAGAACAAGGTGGTTTTAAGAAGGAGGGAGAAAAAGACAGGATGAAGGTAATATAGAACCATAGAACATTACAGCACAGAAACAGGCCTTTTGGCCCTTCTTGGCTGTGCCGAATCATTTTTCTGCCTAGTCCCACTGACCTGCACCTGGACCATATCCCTCCAAACCCCTCTCATCCATATACCTGTCCAAGTTTTTCTTAAATGTCAAAAGTGAGCCCGCATTCACCATTTCATCTGGCAGCTCATTCCTCACTCCCACCACTCTCTGCGTGAAGGAGCCCCCCCTAATGTTCCCTTTAAACTTTTCCCCCTTCACCCTTAACCCATGACCTCTGGGTTTTTTTTCTTCCCTAGCTTCAGTGGAAAAAGCCTGCTTGCATTCACTCTATCTATACCCATCATAATTTTATATACCTCTATCAAATCACCCCTCATTCTCCTACGCTCCAGGGAATAAAGTCCTAACCTATTCAACCTTTCTCTGTAACTCAGTTTCTCAAGTCCCAGCAACATCCTTGTAAACCTTCTCTGCACTCTTTCAACCTTATTAATATCCTTCCTGTAATTTGGTGACCAAAACTGCACACAATACTCCAAATTCAGTCTCACCAATGTCTTATACAATCTTACCATTACATTCCAACTCTTATACTCAATACTTTGAATTATAAAGGCCAATGTACCAAAAGCTCTCTTTACAACCCTATCTACTTGTGACGCCACTTTTAGGGAATTATGTATCTGTACTCCCCGATCCCTCCGTTCTACTGCACTCCTCAGTGTCCTACCATTTACCTTGTATGTTCTACCTTGGTTTGACCTTCTGAAGTGCAATACCTCACACTTGTCCACATTAAACTTCACCTGCCATTTTTCAGCCCATTCCTCCAACTGGTCCAAATCCCTCTGCAAGCTTTGAAAACCTTCCTCACTGTCCATTACACCTCCAATCTTTGTATCATCAGCAAATTTGCTGATCCAATTTGCCACATTATCATCCAGATTATTGATATAGATGACAAATAACAATGGACCCAGCACTGATCCCTGTGGCACACCACTAGTCACAGGCCTCCACTCAGAGAAGCAATCCTCCACTACCACTCTCTGACTTCTCCCACTGAGCCAATGTCTAATCCAATTTACTACCTCATCATGTATACCTAGCGACTGAATCTTCCTAACTAACCTCCCATGCGGGACCTTGTCAAAGGCCTTACTGAAGTCCATGTAGACAACATCCACTGCCTTCCCTTCATCCACTTCCCTTGTAACCTCCTCAAAAACTCTAATAGATTTGTTAAACATGACCTACCACACATAAAGCCGTGTTGACTCTCCCTAATAAATCCCTGTCTATCTAAATACTTGAAGATCCTATCTCTTAGTACTCCTTCCAATAATTTACCTACTACTGAATTTAGATTGGCAGGGTTGCCTGGAGTTCATTAGCGGTTGATGGGTTAGCAGCAGCAGTTTCAGTGCGAAAATGTTGACGAAGAAGTGTTAAATGTTGCAACATGCTGCCCAGCCTGCTGAGTGTTTCCAGCACTTCTTATTCTTACATCCTTCTTCAGAGGTGTCAGCTCTTTCTTGTCATCAAAGTACTGCAACACAGACTGCTGTGGCAGGCAATGTACCTGTATGCACCACCCTGTCCCTATTTAATTGTTGAGAGGCAATTTCCATATTTATTGTTAGTCTCTGTACAACTGAATAATTTTCTTTGATGACCTCATGAATAAAGGTGGTAGCAGTGTTGCAAATTGTACTTCTAACCTGCATTGAGTTTGTAGATCACAGATGGTGCTACAGGAACAAATTACAGCACCAGCTAGAACCCTAGCTCAATCCTGAACTGCGTTACAGATAATGAAGCACGTGAAATATAGTCATTGCAGGGAATTGTGGTAAATAAGCTTTATATACCAACTCTCATGAACCATGAGGTGATACGTAAGAGCAGCCAGTGGGCCTCATACCCTGGCCTGTGACATCAGCTCCTTTGGACAGGGCAAACAAGCTCGACGGTGAGATCCAACAACCAAGAAGGTGGTTCAGCAACACTTCGTGGAGAGGGAATGGCATGATAAGACACAGAAAGAGTCATGGTTCTTCACTGCAGCCAATGAAGAGCTCAGTTTGTGATGAATACTCGTATGACAGGATGCAAACTTCCAGGGAACTGTCCCAAAGCAACAACTTTTCCACTTTAAGAAAGTCTCCCATACAGGTTCCATGTCATCATCAGATATGCCAGACAACCAACACACTGCCATGTTCTTTTGATTGACTTTAAATGAACAGAATTAGCACAGCCACATAATGCAGACAATGGACTGCCTTCATACAATGTTTTCAGCAAGTGCATCATCCAAAAATCTTCATTTTCATTGTAACATTCAAGATGATTGTTAATTCCTTCAAATTCTTTGTAGTCCTAACTTGTCAGAAGTAGTGAAATCATTTCATTTTCACTCCCAGACATTTCTGGCATCTCCTGAAAGCTTGAAACCTCAGTGAGCAGTGTGTTTGTCTTACTGTTTATTTCTTGCCAACTATCAGTGACAAAAATTACTGTCTTTTTGAACACAAACACATGCAACTGATGCTATTTAAAAACTGTTTGTTCTAAGCACGGTGTAATGCCTCTGGGCCACAATTGTTCATGCAACTGCTAGGCAACAGTCTCCTGTCCCAATTAAGGGACATAGCATCCCAAATAAGTGAAGGGAATCCCAACTATCCCAATTAGTTTTTGTTCTTGAAGAGTTGTCTAAAGTAAGTGGCTGCTCCAATTAACTGACGGACCAACTAACTGGAATCCACTGTATATGTTAGCAATGTGACAGGGCAAACTCTTTTCAAAATAATGTTTTATTGGAGCTGCATTAGATAAATTTAGATCATGTTTTAATGTATCAGCTAAAATATGGCGCATATAACATTGCAGCACTCTTTTGTTACTCCATTGGGGTGTCAATACAGATTATGTGCTTAAATGCCTGGAGTGAAGTTGAATTCCCTGACTCAGGGATAAGAGTGCTACCACTGAGCCAAAGTTGTCATTGTGATGATATGTCAAAGCTGACAATGAAAAATGGCCACATGGTTAGACACCAGAGGATTGCCAGTAGACTTAAATTCCATACCATTGCCTTCAAGGGAAAAGCAAAGTAAATTGAAAGAAAGGAAAAAGAGATAGCTCAGATTATAGCAATATAGATTATAGAAATCTGTTATCAGATCAGCATTGGTGGGATAAAACCATTGTGATAAACTATTGCACAGCCAATTCCACAATAACAAAAATCCTCTCACTGTTTTCCTAAAAACCATCTTAATAATCAAAAGATAGTAGAAAATCAGTGATAGTGAGCAGAAGACAGTAAAGCTAATTATTTAAAATCCATAATGTTTTTCATCTGGTAAATTGGCAAGTATCCCATTTAAAAATAGGTGTTACGTAAAGTATTGAGGGCAGTAAAGCTGCATTTGATTATGAGTACATTGATTTTGTTTGCTGTTCTTATTGTACAAAAATATAGTGTTTAATATTAATTTGCAGATAAATGATTATATTTTATGGGCTGCACCTGGTAAATTGTCAGTTCACTCCCATATAACCATTGCCTTGTCTTTTCACATGTTGCTGTTGAATTCTAAAGGGCTTCTAGCATAATTATTTCAGTGCTAATGTGCCCCATTAATTCATTTGGTTCTGGGTCCAAAGAGGCAGTTAATGTCATATGCTGACAGTGACAGTCACTTGACATTCTGGTCAGTATATTTGCTTGTTTTTGTTTTTGCTGCTGTTAGCTTCTTGTTTACTCAAAATTTTAAAATTTTAAAATTTTAATAGCTAAAGAAGCTTGAATTAATAAAGGAGAGTCAATGTTGATTTGTTGACTAGGCCAACTGAATATGTTGTTGTGGTAATGTAGAAGATTGATGAAAGGAATGTGTTGGATGTTATTATGTACGTTTTTAGAAGTCTGACAAAGTCCTATTTTAAAGGTTGGTCAGCAGAATTGAACCCCGTTATTCCAGGGATAGGTTAAAAGAAAAGGATCAGTGGTGGCATGGAAATTGAAAACAGGGAGTTATGGTAAACACTTGTTTTGCAGATTAGAGAATTAGTGTTTCACAGAGGTCAGATTTTTTTACTTAATAGTGTGCGACTGAATTAGACAAGGGCATACAGAGTAAAATTTCCAAGTCTGTGAATGGAACACAGCTTGGGAGTTTAGTAAACAGGGAAGATAACAGCAAGCACAATATTTTTGCAGATGCTGGAAAATCTTGACCGACATGCACAGAATGCAGGAGGATCTCAGCAGATCAGGCAGTATCTGTGGAGGGGAATAAGCAGTTGACAATCTGGGCTAAGATCCTCCATCAGGACCAGAAAGGAAGTGGGCAGTAGCCAGAGTTATATTGATACTGAAATACAAAATTCTGAAATGCAGTGCAGTTCATGATTGAGCTGAAATAAAAAAGACCATTGAACTGAAGTGTTTTTCCCTCTGTCAATGCTGGCTGAGTGGCATTTTCTTTTTTTTAATGTTCCCAGTAATTTTCTTTATCTTTCCTCCAGTCACCCACTGCCTGTCCTTTACCCCTCCCCTTGCTTTATTTGCCCATCATCCTTCATCCTTCCTGCGTCCACCTATTGTCTCCTCTCATATCCTCTCATTTCTCTGTACTAATTATCTGCCTCTCCACTCTTTAGTCCTGTTGCAGGGCCTCAGCCCAAAATGTCAGCATCTTCTGTTTATTTCCCACCGATATTATGATCTGTTGATGGTTCTCTGTTGATATTTTCTCTTCCAGATCCTAGCATTTGTCCCATGGTTTTTTTCTGCCTTTTTAAGATAATAATGAACCTTTATCAAATGTTAGGCCAAACACGGATGCATGTTTTATTAAATTCCAGTTAACTCACAATCGGAAGTTGTGTGAAGGCTGAGAGAAGGTGCAAACAGATTTATTTGCATAATTCCAGGGCTACGTTAAAAGAATTGCAGGATCAAAAGGAAAGAATGGTTGTTTGGGACTAGATTGCTTCACAATGAACTGCCTAAATTGTATGGGTTGTGTGGGAGTTCTACAATTCAATATTTACCAATCAACAAAAGCTAATACTGATGTGGTCTCTTCAAAATATAATTCATTGTACTTCAAAGGCTACCTTGCAGAGTAACCACATAAATAACTTGCCCACCACAGCATTCAGAACTGAGTCAACGTAGTCCTAACCCTGTTCCAATAATATCATTCATTATTCTTTATAATTGTTGAATGTTGGTTTTTTGTTGTTGCATGTTGTGCTCTGACCAATACACCACAGTGAATTCCTAATACATGTAAATGTATATGGTGAATAAAGTTGATCCTTGATCAGTGACAGTAAGTTTCACCTAAAACATCATAATTGGGCGGAATACTGGATCACTGCCTATGGAACTTGACTCTCCATTGCCCCCGTTCCATTGTGTCAAGTAATTTTTACTGATTTTTATCAGAAAATGCTTGAGATTTTTCTAAATAAAGCTTTTTCCAATCAAGTCTGATTTTAAAGTGTGCTTAGTTGTCAATGGGTATCTTCTGATCATTATTCAGTCAGTGAGCTGGGATATACCGGGTATGATTTAAGCAGGCAGATTGTGTAGTCACACCCAAATCTGGAATTTGCTGTAATTCAACTTAATGTGTTTGATTTTGTGTGTACACTGTCATGGTGGGCTCTGCTGATCTTCAATCAACTCATAAATGTAAGACAGTCACTAATAAAACTAGTAAAAAACTGATGATATTTTACCCAGAGACTAGTTAGAATGTGGAACTTCCTAGCACATGTATCATTTAGAGTCGAAATGAGTGTTTACAGGATTTGATGAGGTAGTGTGGAAGAGTCATCTGTATGGCACGTGCGTTTACATAGAGCATTGGTTCGAATGTTTCTGTACTGAAAATTCCATATAAAAATAATTGTATGTAATTGCAGTGCAGATAGTGACCTTATTAATGGCTCACTGAGCTATTTTTGCCAGGATTGAGAGTTGTACTGTTTCATTTCCTGCTGATCCCTGCTGCTTGTGTTTAAAAAGGGTTAGGGTTACATAAACAGGAGCAAAAGAAATCTAACCAGTTTAACATCTGAACAAGTCTGCATTTCAAATTCAACTCCTTTCTCATTGTAGGCTAAACAACTTCCTTCTGCTGGCTGACTGTTCATTAGTATATGAAAATAAATGGAAAAACATTTTCAAGATGCTGAATTACTTGTGGTGCCTATTGCGACTGCACCATCGTGTCGAGTAATCTTACTTGATCATAGCAATCTAAAGAACCATTGGAACAATATATAATAGGTAACCAATAGGCTTTGTTCTCTTTAGTCTGATTCATCCCTGGTAACAAACATAACAATTTCTGCAACATTCATTTGAATAGTTCTCATCATTTCAATACAGGCAGGGAGTAATAATAGTTTGGAATGTAAGCTGACATCAAATAATACAAAAAAATTACTTCGCCTCAACTTTCCTTGGCTATAATTATAGTGAGAACATGACACAGACACAGAGCATTTGAAATCTTTTTGTTTTGTGTAACTCAGTACGACATAGTAACACCCATGTTCGTGGGAGATTGCAATGCTCTCATTTCCTGGCACCTTGTGTATAACGCTGGGCAGAGAGAGCTATACTGGAACAAACCTGCCCCATGTATTAATTAATAAATCAAATAAACAGCCATTGCCTTTAATCAAGCTGAGAGCCTGGCAGGATTAGAATAGAGCTGGAGAAATTGAATCGTTTATTGAAGATGGAAATTCATTGAAAATCCCAAGGACTGATGATGCCACTGTACTTTGCAGAAACAGTGCGCAGGACAGCAGTTTTCTTTATTCAATATGTGCTTTACAAGTGTATACACTTTCCTTGATACTGGATTTCTCAAATCAAAATATGACTCTGGCAAATCTAGCAGCACTCTGCCTGAAAACACATTGTTCAAGGCTCCAGCTAAAGGCAGCTTCGTTGTACAGACCAGGCAGATATGACCATGATAAGGCTCTCCTTGTGCTAATTAGCATCCCAACCCATTCAATGGCTCATTGCCTACTTTACAGCTGCTGGAGGAGAGGCGCCTAAGCCAGTGCGCTGCAGCCTGGGGGCAGCGTGACGCAGTTGTGATCGACTGAAGATTTCAATGGGCTGAAGGGTCTGGACAATGTACATACTGTATATATGTTGCATGGTTATATTTCTCTAATATTCTGTATGTGCTTGTATATACGAGGACTGGGCCTGAAGCTGCGTTGTTGTTGCCTGGCGGTGTGGTGCGGTGCCCAGGTGGAGTCGGTGCTGCCCCCGCCAGTGTTTGCTTAGTGGGAGACAGGCTCTATTGTGGATGACTGTGCATTGACGGTGCGAGTTTAGGGACTCTTTTATTGTGTGATTGTGACACCATTTGTGCTAGCTATCTTGTGTGTGCTGTGTGTGACTGTTGGTACCATGTTTTGCATCTTGACTCCAGAGTAACACTGTCTGGTTTGGCTGTATTCATGGGTAATCATGTATCGTTGAATGACAATTACATTTGAATTAAATTGAATTTCCACGTCTTCCAGAATAATGTTAACGAAAACATCTTCCTCTTCCTTCCTCTTTAAGCATTCCCTATTCCCCTTGTGACACCCTTGTTCAATCTTTCAACACCTCTTGACTTAAGCCCCTCCCTGAAGCATCCTCCTCTGTAAGTGGAGGAGAGTCAGCACCCACCATTTTTACTGATCCCCTTCCCACCATGCCGAGAACCAAGCATATTTTCTGGTGAAGTAGAGCCTTGATTGTACTTTCTTCAACTTAACGTACAAGCATTCAAGAGAACCTGAGCATTAAGGAAATGTTAAACAGGTTGAGATTTATTCCTTGGAGAGTAAGAAAATGAGGAGAGATTGGATAGAAGTGTATAAAATAGAGTTGTATAGATAGGGTAAATGCAAGCAGGATATTTCCACTGAACTTAAGTAAGACTAGAACAAGAGGTCATGAGCTAAAGGGGAAAGGTAAAATGATTAAGGGAAACATGAAGAGGAATTTCTTCATTCAGAGGGTGGTGAGAGGATAGAATGTGCTGCAAGGGAAGGTGGTGGATAAGGATTCAATTTGAACTTTTAAGAGAAGTTTGGATAAATACGTGGATGGGAGGGATACAGAGTGCTCTGGTCCAGGTGCAGGTCAGTGGGTTTAGACAGAATAATGGTTCAGCATGGATTAGATGGGCTGAAGGGCCCATTTCTTGCCGTTGAGCTCTATGACTTATTCACTGTTGATAATGCTGTCTCTTCATGACAAGAGACAAAGTGTAGAAAAGCTGACTGGCTTGTTGAACAACTTCTTCAATCTACACGGAAATCTGGGGTATCGAAAAGCAAAACAAAACAAACCACAAATGCTGAAAACTGAAACATAAACGGAAAACACTGGAGTTACTCAGCAGGTCAGGCAGCATCTGGGGAGAGTGTAACATGGGTAATGTTTCATGTTGATGACCTTTCAACAGAACTCGTGATGAAAGCTCATTTAAAATTGAAATTCTAACACTTTTTTCCTCTCTGCTTGACCTATTGATGCTGGTGTCTCCAGCATCTTCCGTTTCAAGCCGAGGAGCTCTGTTTGCTTTAATTCTGTTAGACTGCCATTCTGACCACACAGTCCTCAGCCTCTGACACCGTCTTAAAGAAGCTGGGGCAGCAGGGTGGTGAAGCCTCACAGTGCCAGAGAGCCAGGTTCAGCCCTGATCTTGGGCATGGAGTTGGCACATTCTTGCTGTTGCTTCATGGGCTTCTACCAGCTCTTCCAGTTTCTTCCCACATCCAAATGACATGAGTGTTGAAGGGGCAGTTGGCCACTGTAAATCGCCACTGGTGCCTTTTCCAGAGAAATGTTGGGAGAATGAAAATAGGAATCAATGCAAGATTAGTGTAAATGGGAGACTGACAATCGATGGAGAGCTGATGCAATGAAGGGCCTGTTTGTTGCTGTGTTGCTCTCAGCTCACTGGAAGCCAATCCACAGCACTTCTACTTCTGGTTAGACATGTTATATCCAATGTATCAACAGAGGTCCAGATTCAGTTCATAATCCATCCTTTTGAAACAATTAATTTGGCTGCCGTAGTTCTTCCGTAGTCCTTTAGACCTCATCTGGATTCATCTGATTTCATGCACCCAGCATATATTTCCCATCCCTATTGCCCTGAAGAAGGCAGTTGATGAGCTGCATTCTTGATCTGCTGCTGGCACTCTGGTGGAGATGAATCCCCGCAGCTCTGATGGGGAATTCCAGAATTTATACACAGCCAAGATAAAGAAAAGGAGCATTCCAAGCGGAGATGGTGTGTGTATTGAAGAGGAATATGCTGAGGTGCTTTCCCAGTCTGAATTTCCCTCTGTAGATGACATACAATATCGTCCCAAACATACTCAGCCCTTGAGATGTCTGCGGTGCGGGAAAGGAATAGTTACCCACCAGTCTGCAGAATGTGGATTTTCTAAGAGGGCCTGAAGATGGATGCAAGGGTCCATGTCCTGGTTCATCCCTGGTCGCTGCGTAAAGGAGGACACTCTGATCCGTGGGCTCACACCGAGACAAATTTGAGGCTGGAAGGTGATTAACTCTGCTAAGGATGGTCTTTGATCTGCCTGAAACTTATTGGTCTTCCAGAATAACAAGATGTCTGTAAGGGAAAGCTTCCGACGGGCTCACTCCACACTACAGGTGTATGTGAAGAGAGAGATGCTCTGAAGCAAGCTGCAATCATTGTTAAGGCTCTAAGGGGAAGGACTGCAGTCTAGAGCACTGTTGCCACTGTACATGGACAGGCTGAGATAGGCAGGAAAACCCCTCGCACAATCAAAGGGTCATAGAAATAGCCCCTCTGGTCTGTGCTGAACTGTTATTCTGCCGAGTCTCATTAACCCACACCTAGATAATAGTTATCCATACTCCTCCCATCCATGTACTTATCCAAATTTCTCTTAAATGTTGAAATTGAAACTCCATCCACCACTTCTGGCGGTTTGTTCCAGTCTTGTACCACCCTCTGAGTGAA
This sequence comes from Hemitrygon akajei, assembly GCF_048418815.1. Taxonomy (NCBI): domain Eukaryota; kingdom Metazoa; phylum Chordata; class Chondrichthyes; order Myliobatiformes; family Dasyatidae; genus Hemitrygon; species Hemitrygon akajei. Next base: position 38,376,077 of record NC_133130.1, read on the forward strand.
GAAGATCCCTGTCAGGTTTCCCTTAAACATTTCACCTTTCACCCTTAACCCAGGTCCTCTAGTTTAGTCTTACCCAACGGCAGTGGGAAAAGCTTGATTGTTTTAACCCTATTGATACCCCTTATTATTTTGTATACCTTTTATCAAATCTCCTCTCATTCTTCTATGCTCCAGCGAATAAAGTCCTAAACTATTCAGCCCTTCCCTATAATTCAGGTCCTCAAATTCCGGCAGCATTCTTGTAAATTTTCTCATACTCTTTCAATCCTATTGCTGTCTTTCCTGTAATTATGTGACTAAAACAGCTCCAAATTTTGTCCAAAATACTCCAGATTTTGTCTCATCAAAGTTCTTTACAACTTCAATGCAACGTCCCAACTCCTGTACTTTGATTTATGAGGGTCAATGTGCTAAAAGCTCTCTTTACAGCCCTATCTGCTGTGACATCACTCTCAGGGAATTAATTATTTACTCCCGGATTCCACTATTGTACCGCATTCCTCAGTGTGCTACTTCACTTTACTTTATTGTCACCAGACAATCGATACTAGAGCGTACAATCATCACAGCCATATTTGTTTCTGCGCTTCGCACTCCCTGAAGTACAAATCAAAGTAAGTATAATAAAAATTTAAATTATAAATCATAATTAGAAAATAGAAGAGGGAAAGTAAGGTAGTGCAACTCAGGTCCATTCACAGTGTAAGTCCTGTCCTGGTTTGTTCTCCCAAAGTGGCACAACTCGCACTTGTCTGCAGTATATTCCATCTGCCATTTTCAGCCATTTTTTCAGCTGCTCCAAATCCTGCTGCAAGTTTTGATATCCTTCCCCACTGTCCACTATGCCTCAAAGTTCAAGTTTAAAGTTCAAAATAAATTTATTATTGAAGTACATATATGTCATCATATATGACGCTGAGATTAATTTTCTTGCAGGCATTCATAGTAAACACAAGAAACACAATAGAATCAATGCAAGACAATATCCAACAAGGTGGACAAACATCCAATGTGCAAAAGACAACAAACTGCAAATACAAATTGAAAAAAGGAAATAACAATAAATAAATAGATAGGTAGATAGATAGATAGATAAGCAATACATATTGAGAACATGAGACGAAGAGTCCTTGAAAGTGAGTCCATAGTTTGTGGGAAAGTTCAGTGATGGGGCGAGTGAAGTTATATCCTCTGGTTCAAGAGCCTGATGGTTGAGGAGCCTGAACATGATGGTATGGTTCCTGAGGCTCCTGTACCACCTTCATGATAGCAGCAATGAGAAGAGAGCATGACCTGGATGGAGGTGTCCTTGGTACTAGATGCTGAACTCTGTATAGATATGGTCAATAGCGGGGATGGCTTTACCCTTAATTGACTAGGTCATATCCACTAGGCTTCTCTATTCAAGGGCATTAGTGTTTCCATATCAAGCCATAAATCAGCCAGTCACCATACTCTCCAATCTTGGTGTCATCCGTAAATTTGCTGATTACTTTACCATATTCTCATCCAGATCATTGATATAGATGATAAACAACAATGGATCGAGCACCGATCCCTGTGGCATATTGTGATAATACACTTAGTGTACTATCTCAGGGAGTCACATGAATGGCAATGGTGCTATGTCTACTTGTGTTTTTTAAATTTAAATTCACACTTCTGTATGTACCATATACAAATGTAAAGATGTTTTTGTACAGTTTTGTCCTCAATATATAGCTTTTAGCACGAATAATATCTATTTGTGAAGTTTTAAAGAATGTGCTGACAACATCAATGTATCTGAAGCCATTGTCTTTCTCTGTGGTGGGTGTTCTGTGTATTGGATGTGTTCCTGGAATATTTCAGGTGAGTGAGTGCTGAGTACTTTGTAGATGGTACACTTTGTGCCCACATGATGTGTCCATGATGGGAAAGGGAAAGGGAACCATCCCTCAGAAACTGATTGGAAAGCTGAGCCTACTGGGCCTGAACACCTCCCTCTGCAACTGGATCCTAGACTTCCTGACTGGGAGACCTCAGTCAGTCCGGATCAGGAGCAGCATCTCCAACACCATCACACTGAGCACGGGGGCCCCCCTAGGGTTGCGTGCTCAGTCCACTGCTGTTCACTCTGCTGACCCACGACTGTGCTGCAATACACAGCTCGAACCACATCATTTAGTTTGCCAATGACACGACCGTGGTGGGTCTCACCAGCAAGAACGATGAGTCAGCTTACAGAGAGGAGGTGCAGTGGCTAACGGACTGGTGCACAGCCAACAACCTGTCTCTGAATGTGAACAAAACAAAAGAGATGGTTGTTGACTTCAGGAGGGCATGGAGCGACCACTCCCTGCTGAACATCAACGGCTCCTTGGTAAAGATCATTAAGAGCAGCAAATTTCTTGGTGTTCACCTGATGGAGAATCTCACCTGGTCCCTCAACACCAGCTCCATAGCAAAGAAAGCCCAGCAGCGTCTCTACTTTCTGCGAAGGCTGAGGAAAGTCCATCTCCCACCCCCTCATCCTCATCACATTCTACAGGGGTTGTATTGAGAGCATCCTGAGCAGCTGCATCACTGCCTGGTTCGGAAATTGCACCATCTCGGATCGTGCAGCGGTAGTGAGGTCAGCTGAGAAGATCATCGGGGTCTCTCTTCCCGCCATCATGGACATTTACACTACATGCTGCATCCGCAAAGCAAACAGCATTATGAAGGACCCCATGCACCCTTCATACAATCTCTTCTCCCTCCTGCTGTCTGGGAAAAGGCACCGAAGCATCCGGGCTCTCACGACCAGACTATGTAACAGTTTCTTCCCCCATGCTATCAGACTCCTCAATACCCAGAGCCTGGACTGACACCTTGCCCTAATGTCCTGTTTATTATTTATTGTAATGCCTGCACTCTTTTGTGCACTTTATGCAGTCCTGGGTAGGTCTGTAGTCTAGTGTAGCTGTTGTGTGTTTTTTTTTCTCTGTGTTGTTTTATTTACAAAGTTCAGTCTAGTTTTTGTACTGCGTCATGTAACACCATGGTCCTGAAAAACATTGTCTCATTTTTACTGTGTACTGTACCAGCAGTTATGGTCGAAATGACAATAAAAAGTGACTTGACTTGACTTGACTTGACTTCGGGTTATGAAAAGAACATCAGCCAAATGGGCTGATTTCAGCTCGATGGTATAAAGTTTTTAACTGTTGTAGCAGTTGCAATTATCCAGTGAAAGTTATTCCATTACAGTGGTTGACGTGTGCACCACACAAACTGCTGGAGGAAGTGGAAGCTGAGTCACTGACAACACTTCAGAAGTGTTTAAACACTCAACTGCAGTGTATCGCCTCTGCCTGGAAGGTTATGAGGCAAGTGCTGGAAGATGTAAAGAGTGTCAGCTGGTCAGTGTGAATGTGGTGAAATGAGCAGCCTGATTCCAGGCTTTATGACTCTATGACTTCAGTGGTTTGAACTAACCAATTGCTTTTGAGATTGTTCAGCCCTAGCTATGGTGTGTCATGTTTTGTTTACTTCCCTGCCATTTTGCTTCTGTCATTTGTTTTACATTGTTGTGTAATTTCTGTTGTTTTCCACCTTATATCTGACCCTCCTAATACTTTTCCTTCCTTCCCTCCTGTTTCTCCAACCACTGCTGCAGCAAACCTGTTATATCTGCACAAGTTCCCAATCTGACGCAATTTCTCTCCTGACAAATGCCCTATAACTAGATGAATATGTCAAGCAACTTCTGTGTTTTTCTCTTAATTTCCATTCAAGAAAACCCAGGGTTTGATATTTTTCCTTGCACTATTTTTACAGAGTTGGATGAACAAATCAAACTGGAGAAGAGGTAAAAAAAACTTTCTGGCATTTTTTTCTTTTCACAGATGTTCCCCAACCTGCTGATATTTATTATCCAAGTACATATATGTCACCATATACAACCCTGAGATTCGTTATCTTCTGAGCGTTCACAGTAAATACAAGAAATAAAATTGAATCAATTAAAATTTACACACAAAGATGGACAACCAATGTGCAAAAGACACCAAATGGTGCAAATATAAAAAGAAAAATATAGATAGAGAGATAGTTAGATAGATAGATAATATTGAGAACACGAGTTGTAGAGTCCTTGAAAGTGAGTTCATGAGTTGTGGAATCAGTTCATTGCAGGGGTGAGTAAAGTTACCCACGCTGGTTCAGCAGCCTGATGGGTAAGGAGCAATAACTGCTTGTGAACCTGCTGGTGTGGGTCCTTGGGCTCTTGATTCTTCTTCCTGGTGGCAGCAGAGAGAAGAGAGCATGGCTTGGATGGTGGGGGGTCATTGATGATGCATGCTGCTTTCCTGTGACAGCGCTCCATGTGTTGAATGGTGGGAAAGGCTTCACCCTTGACAAACTGGACTGTATCCAGTACTTTTTGTAGACTTTTCCATTCAAGGGCATTGGTGTTTCCATACCAGGCCATGATGCAATCAATCCACCACACATCTATAGAAGCTTGTCAAAGTTTTAGATGACACGCTGATTCTTCGCAAACTTCCAAGAAAGTAGAGGTGCTACTTTCTTCTTAAAGGCACTTACATGCTGGACACAGGGCATGATCTCTGAAATGGTAAGACCAAGAAATTTAAAGTGCAGACCTCTCCATCTCTGATCCTCTGATGAGGACTGGTTCTCTGGTTTCTTCCTCATTAAGTCAAAAATCAGCTCCATGGTCTTGCTAACATTGAGTGAGAGGTTGTTGTTGTGGAATCACACAGCCAGAATTTTCAATCTCCCTCCTATATGCCAACTCGTTGCCACCTTTGATTCACCAGTTCTTATATCAAATTTCCAGTATTGGCCCTATTTTATATGTTCATTTACACTTGAAATGCCAAAACCTGCATAGCTACAAGCGGAGAGCTGATCCGAGGGATGATGTTGGATAGCTTGGAATTAATAGGCTGAATTTCCTTCTTCGTGCCATTAAACTTATATAGTTCTGCAACAAATAATGTGTCTTGTTTTTATGGGTGCATAATATCCATTGAAAAGTCGATTCTCCCCATAGCTGAATGATTTATAACCCTATCCAAAAGAACCTAACAGAACCTAAATTATTATGACATGAAAGATAACAATAGATCCTCATATTCACAAATTAAGCCACTTGATCTAATAAATGTATGCAAAGCAGGTTATGTTAGCAAACAGATGTTTCACTGTATTTGAATCTTCTAAGCCCTATTTTTGGGAAAGTTTGATGCTTGTAATTAGCCTACTGTATGGACTAGCACATTAATAAATTATACAAATTTACATATGCTAATTGTACAGCTCAGAAAATAGGCTTTCCCTAAAATAAAGAATACAAGCCCTGTCCTAATTAAATCTGTAGAGTATGCCCATTATGTCATTAGTGATAAAGTAATAATTAATTATACCATTTAGGTTTTAAGTAAGTGTGCAAATGAGGCTACAAAAACTATCCTTCTTGGTAAGCCTAATGCAAATAAGAAATACCTGTTCAAAATGTTCTAAAAATTAAGAAGATGTAGTTTACTTTTATAAATGTGATTCTTTATAAACTACCTGGCCCAGTCATTGTTCCTTGAGGTTGTCATAACCAGGGTGTTGGTGTAGTGGGGATAAGCTCTCAATACCAGTTAAATGCCCCCAATGGTGTGCGTCTCTGACAACCAGATCCAGTTCCTGGCCTTCACGTGTGGCTTAGCCACTAAGCCCAGCAGAACCACTTCTACTGACAAGAGAAGTGGCAAAGGCAGGTTACTGGTGTCTTAAAATCATTTGTTTTGGGTAGTTGGGGCTCATCAGAGGTGGTTGGAGGCTCATCTGGGAGAAGGCAAACTCTGATCTCAAAACTCCACTGCCTCGCAGCTATACCCAGTCATGGGGAAGGCTATGAGAGTAAACGCTGAGGAAAATTCTGGAGCTGGAGTCCAAAAGGCAGTCCTACATTGAGTTCAATACTGACTGGCAAGTCCTGTGACGCCACTGGTGCCAAGCAGTGTTGGTCTCTGTATTGGTCATTTGGATTCATCAGTTGCTTGGAGAGGGGGAGGATGCTGCATGGGCAACAGCTTACTCTCCGTATCACTCTGCCTTAGGCTGCATACTGGCTTGCGTATTGTAGACAGTTAGGACACAAAATCCATTGTCAAGCCTGCTCACTGGAGGGCCTCCAGGCCAAGCCATTTGTGTTGTGTCATAAATCCATGCCTTGAAGTGCCCCCATTGTTTCTGATCTTCTCCTATTTCATCATGATGAGACTAAGATCAGAATCATTGGGGGAACTTCAAGGCATGGATTTATGTGAACTTAAAGTATATCAGATGAAATGAGATCCTGCCCTCCCCCATGGGTTATGTGGGAAATGGTGGTCAAATTCATGAGATATATGCACTTATGCAGAGGAAGAAAGGAATGATACCAAATAAATCAGGATGATTCCAAGGTATAAATAGGGCAGCAATGAAGATTTAAATGTGGTAAATATTCTGGAGATGGGGTAAAGAAGGAGGGATTGTACAAATAATAGTTCTAAAAGAAACAAAGAGAAAGGCATTGGGCAATAGAAACTATGCTTTGGACATACTGTAAAGCCAGAAAAAAACCCTAAAAGGTGTACGGTAGCTTAAAATCAAAGATTAATCCAAAAAGATGCAAGGATTATGGAAGAAGAATTATGTGTGCAACCTAAACACAATAGATGCATGACTCAAACTGCAAAGTGTAGAGTCTTAAAAGTAAATTGAATGAATTAAATGTATGTAACTAATCTACTTAAGAGCCATGGCATACTACCAAGAGAGAGATATGGCTGAAAAGGAAGCAGTAGTGGAAATTTAATATACTAGACTATAAGATCTGGTATGAAAAGAACAACAGAAAGCAAAGGTGAAATGATTAAGGTAGAGATTGCTTCAAAATAAAGGATATAATGAGGTAAGGGGGATTGTAGTGAGACGTGTGTATCGGATGTTAAATAGTAGAACACAAGCATAGAGATTCAACAAGTCTGAGGCAAAGGCAGGGTGTGTTTCTTTAGGACTTTTAATACTGTATTCTGTACATATAGCTTGGAACAAACAGATGTGCACATGTCCGAAAGATAAGATTTTTTTTGGGGAGAACGTTCTGCTGTAATATATATATAAACTATCAAGGGGGTAGGCCATATTCAATTACTAATTAGCAAGTAGGCTAAAAGATGAATGACCATTTTTTAATAATGATCATTGAGTCTTACAGTGAATATGAAATACATACTAATAAGATTTGAAGTCTATTTATGGCTGATTTTCATAGTCTTTGGTAAATTGCAAATATCTAATCAGTAGCAAAATGAGAGAAGATCTGGTAATTGGGATTAGTATACTGTAAATAGTTGGCGTAGGCATGCTGGGCTGTTGGTCTTGTTTCAACACTGCATGACTCATTGACACCACGATGACAGAGATATTAAACAATTGAATGCCATACAAAACAACTTATTCATTTAAAGAAAAGAGCATGGAACAAAAAATAAGCAAAAACTACTGTAGATGTTGGTGACTGGAGAAGATACAGAGTATAAAAAATAACAAAATAAAAAGAAAGACATCAACAGGAGGAGTTGGCTTTATGTTTAGTGGTTTACAATTTAATAGTGCTGAAGTTTTTAACACTATTGCAAAGCCCTGGTTAAACCATAGCAGAAGTACTGTTGGTATTTATGAGTACCACTTCAAAAGGCAGTAATAACCTTGGAATAACATAAGATAGATTGACCGGACTTTGTCCATGAGGTATAGAATCAGGCTGTGTTCTTCATGTTTATGAATTCTGATTCATATGTGAATATATGAATCCAAAAAGTATAATTTTAGGCAAACTTGGCATATTAGCTATCAGCATAACTCATGCATAATGTAGACAGGTGGGAGATATGTTTTGGAGTTCCTAGACAACAGCAAAACATATGTCATGCTGCTGTTAATCAATTACAACTCAGCATTTAATACCATCATTCCCCCAGTAGAACTCAACAAACTACCAAACCTGGGCCTCTGTACATTGCTTGGCAACTGGCTCCTCATCTTCCTCATTAGCAGACCACAGTCAGTGAGAATTGGTAATAACATCTCCTCCTTGTTGACAATCAACGTAGAGCCCACTGCTCTACTCACTCTACACCCATGATTGTGTGGTTAGGCAGAGTTTCATATCATCTATAAATTTGCAGATATTATTGGTGAAGTCCCAGGTGGTGACAAGGAGACATGCAGGAGTGATTTTGTCCAGCAGACTGAGAGGTGTTGCAACAGAAACTTCACACTCAGCATTAGCAAGACTAAGGAATCAGTTGTGGATTTCAGGAAGGGGAAATCAGGAGAATGCACATCTGTTCCTATTGAGGGGTCAGTGGTGGAGACGGTAATCGGCTTTAAAATCTGGGGCTGTCACTTGAGTACAATCATGAAGAAGGCACACTAGTGGCTCTACTTTGCTAGGAGTTTGTCACCAAAATGTCCTACAAACTTGCAAACCCCATTTCCAGAAAAGTTGGGATATTTTCCAAAATGCAATAAAAACAAAGATCTGTGATATGTTAATTCACGTGAACTTTTATTTAACTGACAGAAGTACAAAGAAATGATTTTCAATAGTTTTACTGACCAACTTAATTGTATTTTGTAAATATACACAAATTTAGAATTTGATGGCTGCAACACACTCAAAAAAGTTGGGACAGAGGCATGTTTACCATTGTGTTACATCACCTTTCCTTTTAATAACACTTTTTAATCATTTTGGAACTGAGGATACTAATTGTAGTAGATTTGCAATTGGAAATTTTGTCCATTCTTGCTTGATATAAGACTTCAGCTGCTCAACAGTCCGTGGTCTCCGTTGTCTGATTCTCCTCTTCATGATGCGCCATACGTTTTCAATAGGAGCTAGACCTGGACTGGCAGCAGGCCAGTCAAGCACACACACTCTGTGTCTACAAAGCCACGCTGTTGTAGCCCGTGCAGAATGTGGTCTGGCATTGCCCTGCTGAAATAAGCATGGACATCCCGGGATGAGACGTCACCTTGATGTCAACATATGTCTCTCTAAAATCCTAATATATACCTCAGAGTCAATGGTACCTTCACATACATGCAACTCACCCATGCCGTGGGCACTGATGCACCCCCATACCATCACAGGTGCTGGATTTTGCACCTTTCGCTGATAACAATCAGGATAGTTGTTTTCATTTTTGGCACGGAGAACTCGACGCCCGTTTTTTCCGAAAACTAGCTGAAATGTGGACTCATCTGACCACAGCACACGGTTCCATAGTCTTTCGGTCCATCTGAGATGAGCTTGGGCCCAGAGAACTCGCCGGCGTTTCTGCATAGAGTTGATGTATGGCTTCCTCCTTGCGTAATACAGTTTCAAGTTGCATTTCTGGATGCAGCGACGGACTGTGTTAAGTGACAATGGTTTTCCAAAGTACTCCTGAGCCCAGGTGGCTATAATTGTCACAGCAGCATGACGGTTTCTTAGGCAGTGCCGCCTGAGGGCTCGAAGATCACGTGCATTCAACAGTGGTTTCCGACCTTGCCCTTTACGCAATGAGACGTCTTTGAATTCTCTGATTCTTTTCACAATATTATGTACTGTAGATGTTGCAAGACATAAATTCTCTGCAATCTTGCGTTGGGAAATGTTCCTTTTGAACAGACTAACAATTCTCTCACAAATTTTGGCACAAAGGGGTGAGCCACGACCCATCCTTGCTTGCAAAGACTGAGCCTTTGATGGACGCTACTTTTATACCCAGTCATGATACCTCACCTGCTACCAATTAGCCTGCTTCATGTGGAGTCTTCCAAACCGGTGTTACTTGAATATTCTGTGCACTTTTCAATCTTATTTTAACTCTGTCCCAACTTTTGTTGAGTGTGTTGCAGCCATCAAATTCTAAATTAGTGTATATTTACAAAATACAATTAAGTTGGTCAGTAAAACTATTGAAAATCTTTTCTTTGTACTTTTGTCAGTTAAATAAAGGTTCACGTGAATTAACATATCACAGATTTTTGTTTTTATTGCATTTTGGAAAATAACCCAACTTTTCTGGAAATGGGGTTTGTAAATAGATGCATCATGGAGAACATTCAGAATGATGGCAGCCTGGTGTGGAGGCTCCAATGCACAGGATTACAAGACTCAGTCAGCTCTATTATATTGTGAACTCTCCCCATCATCGAGAACATCTTCAAGAGGTAAATGGTTTCAGATGGTATAGCATCATCGAGGCTGCATGGGGTTACCTGGAGAGAGAGAACCAAGCAAGACAGCTAAAGTCTGCAGAAGAACTGTGGCAATTTTCTCAAGACATTTGAAACAATCTACCAGCCGATTTTCTTATAAAATTGGATGACAGTGTACCTAAGAGAATTGATGCAATTGTAAAAGCAAAGGGTTGTCACACCAAATATTGATTTGATTTAGTTTATTTACTGTTTACTGCTCTTTATAGTATTTTTTCTGGTATTTAGAAACTTTTCATTTCATTATTTGTGAACGCATCTTTGCTTTCAGAATTTTTTATTTGTGCCTAAGACTTTTGCTCAGTACTGTATGTTCTATGAAGGTGGACAGGTTGGAATGAATGGCTTAAACCCATGTTTTAATTATCTATCCTTCTATTCTTAACTGATGTAAAAGGCTCTAATTGGAATAAAAGCAACAAAAGGATAAATGGAAAGAAACTTTACATGGATAAGTAACGATTCCAGTTATACGTAATGCCGAAGGTAAATAAGTGCAATGTGAATGAAAGATTTGATTCGTTTAGGGTGAAGCAAGAAAAAGAAAAGGAAGACTAAAAAGAAATCAATGCGACAGTCAGCAGAAACAGCAGGCAAAACAAGAAAAGGTACACTGGAGCAGGAAAGAGATATTGGTAGGTGAAATGAGCAGCACCAAGCTAGGAAACAGAGTACAAATCTGAGAAAATGTGAAGTTGCTTGTTTTTGAAGGAAAAAATTATAAGAATTTAAAGAGAGAAAAACTATGGAAAAGGATATGGGGATCTTTGTGCATGGAATAGAGAAAACTAGCCCCCACAAGTATCGCAGGTAATAGGGAAGACTAATGGAAAGTTGACCATTGTCTCAAGGAGCAAGGAGCATGGAGTTTTTAAGAGGGGAAGATTTATTGTAGGTGCACAAAACTTGAGAAAAGTCACATGTAGAATAATAACAGAGCGGGTTCTCCTAGTTAAGAAAAGTTATTGTCATTGCAGACTATGTCAGGTATAAAGAATCACAAAATATTTATTTCATTCTGGTATATTGCGTATGATTTTCACACAGTGATCTCCTCTATAATGGAGAAGTCAGAAGTAAGTTGGTGATCTCTTTACAGAATACCAGCACTCCGTCTGGATAAGTGACCCTGAGCTTCCATTGACTTTAATTCTTCATCCCACTTCCACCTTGACTTCTCTGTTTGTGGCTTCCAGCAGAGTTACGACGAGGCCCAATGCAAACTGGAGGAACAACAAATCTCTTTTACTTCCACACACCATAACCTTCCAAAGACTGTAATGAATTCTCAAACCTTAGGTAGCTCAGTCTATCTTTCTGTTTGTATCAGAAATGGCCTCTTCTACCTGTCATTGCATGGCTCAGTTTTTCTATTTCATTCTCACCATTTGCAAAACACTCCTTCAAGAAAAGGACTTTAATGTGCTGTAATTATCTTCATTAACCTGTTTGGACTTACCCTATCTGATATATTCCCTTTGTTCCATATTTTGCTCTATTGGTCTATCTGTTGTTCTATATGTCACTCTCCTTCTGAAAATCATCTTCTTTCTCTCTCTTTCCAATTTTGAATAAAAGGTCCTGCACCAAAAACATAGCTGTTTCTCCTTTTTCAGACACTCACTGACTTGAGTGTTTCTGGTGTTTCCTGTTTTTGTTTCAGATTTCCAGTATTTTTCTTTCATTTCCATTCAGGTAAAAAAAGTCGTCCTATAAGGAAAGGTAAAGCGGCTTCAGACTTCACTCCTTGGAGTTTTGAAGAAATAATTAAGAGAAAAACATAAACGTATGATAATTTTAGGGAACAAAATTGCATAAATCCTGTGAGGATGACACGATTTGAGCTCTGACCTGTGACCAATCCAGACATCAGAAGATTGCCTGGAGGGGATTTCATTCAGACCCACTGTCCGAGTAGAAAAAGGCAGCATCAGATCGCAGCAGCTTAATTCAGCTCTGGCCAGTGACCAGCTGGTGTTTGGGATTGATTAGCAAGAGCCAATTAAAGGGAGGCAGTGACAAGTGTAGTGGACAGAGTTAGAGTGGTGAGGCTTTAGCGAGGAGTGGCTTCAGTCAGAGAAGGCAAAAGATGGAAAGCTCCAGGTTAGGTTATTTTTGCCCTTCCCTTACATCGGCTAAGATAGGACAGTAGAGATGCCAGTCCAGATAGCTGAATGCTGCTCCAGTGCGATATGGGAAATCTTGCCGGACAAATCTGAGAGTTCTTTGAGGAATTAACAAACAGGGCGGACAAAGGAGAGGCAGGGGATGTCATTTGCTTGGATTTTCAGAAGGCATTTGATAAAGTGCCACACATGAAGTTGCTTAGCAAGATATGGCATTACAGGCATGGAAAGAAGAATGGCTGACATGCAGGAGGCAACAAGTGGGATAAAAAGGGGCATTTTCTAGTTGGCTACCAGTGACTAGTGGTATTCCTTGGGTCAGTATTGGGACCACTACTTTTCATATTGTTTGTCAATGATTTAGATATTGGAATTGATGGCTTTGTGGCAAAGTTTGCAGATGAGAGGAAGATAGGTGGTGGGGTAAGTAGTGCTGAGGAAGCAATGGGATTGCAGCAGGACTTGGACCAATTGGGAGAAAGGGCAAAAAATTGGCAGATGGAATACAGTGTTGGGAAATGTATGATAATGCATTTTGGTAAAAGGAACAAAAATGCAGACTATTATCTAAATGGGGAGAAGATTCAAACATCTGAGATGCAAAGAGACTTAGGAGACCTCATACAAGACTCCCAGAAGGTTAATTTACAGGTTTGAGTTTGTGGTAAAGAAGGCAAATGCAATGTAGGCATTTATTTAAAGGGGAATAGAATATAAAAACAAGGAGATAATGCTGAGGCTTTATAAGACAGTAGTCAGGCTGCACTTGGAGTATTGTCAACATTTTTGGTCCCCATATCTCAGAAAAGATGTGTTGTCATTGGAGAGAGTTCAGAGGAGGTTTACGAGGATGATTCTAGGAATGAAGGGGTTAACGTATGAGGAGCATTTGACAGCTTTGGGGCTGTACTCACTGGAATTTTGAAGAATGCGTTGAGATAAGGTGGATGTGGAGAGGATGTTTCCTATGGTGGGGGTATTCAGAACCAAAGGGCACAGACTCAGAATTGAAGGGTCACCTTTTAGAACAGAGGTAAGGTAGAATATTTTAGTGAGAGAATAGTGAATCTGTGGAAAGCTCTGCCGCTGACAGTGTTGGAGGCCATATCCATGGGTACATTTAAGGCAGAAGCTGATATTTGCCTGATTGGTCAGGGTATGAAAGAATATGATAAGAAACAGGTGTTTGGGGTTGAGTGGGATCCAGGATCAGCCATTATGGAATGGCAAAGGAGTCTCAATGGGCTGAATGGCCTAAATTTCCTCCTTTGCCTATGGTCTTATGAGAAGTCAGGGAGACCTCCAGTGTTCCTGACGACTACAACTGTGAGAAGTGTATCCAGCTTCAGCTTCTAACAATCTACGTCAAGAAGTTGGAGCTGGAACTGGTTGAACTCTGGATCATTCAGGAATCTGACGTGGTGATAGAGAGGACACATAGAGAGATAGTTACACCTAAAATCTCTGGCACTAAGTCTGCCTCTGTGACTCAGAAGGAAAGTGGGGGAGAAATGGAACATTATGGTGATGGGGGACTCATTACTTAGGAGAGTGCACAGGGGGTTCTGTGGGTGAGGAAGAGTTTCCAGAGGGTAGGTTGCCTCCCAGGTAGATAGATAGATAGATAGATAGATAGATAGATACTTTATTCATCCCCATGGGGAAATTCAACTTTTTTCCAATGTCCCATACACTTGTTGTAGCAAAACTAATTACATACAATACTTAACTCAGTAAAAAATATGATATGCATCTAAATCACTATCTCAAAAAGCATTAATAATAGCTTTTAAAAAGTTCTTAAGTCCTGGCGGTAGAATTGTAAAGCCTAATGGCATTGGGGAGTATTGACCTCTTCATCCTGTCTGAGGAGCATTGCATCGATAGTAACCTGTCGCTGAAACTGCTTCTCTGTCTCTGGATGGTGCTATGTAGAGGATGTTCAGAGTTATCCATAATTGACCGTAGCCTACTCAGTGCCCTTCGCTCAGCTACCGATGTTAAACTCTCCAGTACTTTGCCCACGACAGAGCCCGCCTTCCTTACCAGCTTATTAAGACGTGAGGCGTCCCTCTTCTTAATGCTTCCTCCCCAACACGCCACCACAAAGAAGAGGGCGCTCTCCACAACTGACCTATAGAACATCTTCAGCATCTCACTACAGACATTGAATGACGCCAACCTTCTAAGGAAGTACAGTCGACTCTGTGCCTTCCTGCACAAGGCATCTGTGTTGGCAGTCCAGTCTAGCTTCTCGTCTAACTGTACTCCCAGATACTTGTAGGTCTTAACCTGCTCCACACATTCTCCATTAATGATCACTGGCTCCATATGAGGCCTAGATCTCCTAAAGTCCACCACCATCTCCTTGGTCTTGGTGATATTGAGACGCAGGTAGTCCGTAACATCTTGGATCAAGTCCTCAGCATTCTAAAGTGGTCATGGCCCATAAAGGTACCAATGGCATAGGTAGGATGAGTGACGAGGTTCTGTATAGGTGTTTCAGAGAGTTAGATGCTAAGGATGCTGTTCAGGGCCTACATCAGGATGCTGTTCATCAACTCTAGCTCAGCATTTAATACCATCATTCCCACAATCCTGATTGAGAAGTTGCAGAACCTGGGCCTCTGTACCCCCCTATGCAATTGGATCCTCGACTTCCTAACTGGAAGACCACAATCTGTGTGGATTGGTGATAACATATCCTCCTCACTACAATCAACACTGATGCACCTCAGGGTATGTGCTTAGCCCACTGCTCCACTCTCTACATACCCATGACTGTATGGCTAGGCACAGCTCAAATACCATCTATAAATTTGCTGATGATACAGCCATTGTTGGTAGAATGTCAGGTGGTGACGTGAAGGCGTACAGGAGTGAGATATGCCAACTATTGGAGTGGAGTCGCAGCAACAACCTAGTACTCAATGTCAGTAAAACAAAAGAGCTGATTATGGACTTTTGGAATGGTAAGATGAAGGAACACAAACCAATCCTCATAGAGGGATCAGAAGTGGAGAGAGTGAGTAGTTTTAAGTTCCTGGGTTAAGGTCTCTGAGGATCTAACCTGGTCTCAACATATCAATGCAGTTATAAAGAAGGCAAGGTAGTGACTATACCTCATTAGGAGTCTGAAGAGATTTGACTTGTCAACAAATACACTCAAAAACTTCTATATATGTACTGTGGAGAGCATTCTGACAGGCTGCATCACTGTCTGTTATGGAGGAGCTACTGCACAGGACCGAAAGAAGCTGCAGAAGGTTGAGTCAGCTCCATCTTGGGTACTAGCCTACAAAGTACCCAGGACATCTTCAAGGAGCGGTGTCTCAGTAAGGCAGTGTCCATTATTAAGGACCTCCAGCACCCAGGGCATGCCCTTTTCTCATTGTTGCCATCAGGTAGGAGGTACAGAAACCTGAAGGCACGCACTTAGCGATTCAGGAACAGCTTCTTTCCATCTGCCGTCCAATTCCTAAATGGATTCCCTTGGACGCTACCCCACTTTTTATTTGTGTTTATCTGTTTATTGTGTGATTTTTAATCTATTCAATATACATATACTGTAATTGATTGACTTATTTATTATTATTATTATTTTATTTTGTGTTTGTTTTCTTCTAGATTATGTATTGCTGTGAACTGCTGCTGCTAAGTTAACAAATTTCATGTCAGATGCTGGTGATAAAAAACCTGATTCTGATTCTGAGTTAAGGGCAGGAACTCCAGGGTTGCAATCTCAGGGTTGCTACTCATGCCATGTGTTAGTGAGGCCAAAAGTAGGAAGATTATGCAGTCTAACACATGGCGAAGAAGTTGGTGTAGAAGGGAGAGCATAAGAACTTTGGATCACTGGGTTCTCTTCCAGGGAATGCAGTATATGTACAAAAGGGACCGTTTGCACCTGGGCTGGAGGGGGACTAATATCCTCGTGGTAAAGTTTGTTAATGCTGCATGGTGAAGTTGCGGGGGGATGGAAACCACAGTGCCAAAACAGTTAGTGGAGAGTGTGTGGAGACAAATGTTGATAAGACCTCAGACAAAGTCAAGAATCAAAAGGCTCAGCATAGCTCAGAGTCCTGAGCTGCATGTATTTCAATGCAAGAATTATTGTAGGAAAGGCAAATAAGCTCAGGGCATGGATCAACACTTGGAATTATGATGTTGTAGCCATTAGTAAGACTTGGCTGCATGATTCTGGGGTTTCATTGTTTTAGACGTGAAGGGGGGGGGTGATTAAAGGAGGAGGAGTATCATTACTCGTCGGGGAAAATGTCATGGCAGTGCTCCATCAGGACAGATTGGAGAACTCGAGCAGTGAGGCGTTATTGGTGAAACTGAGAAATAGGAAAGGTCCAACCACATTAATGGGGCTATAGTTACAAACCACCCAACAGTCTGAGGGATTTAGAGGAACAAATTTGTAGAGAGATCGCAGACTGTTGCCAGAAACATAAGGTTGTTATAGTAAGTGATTTTAACTTTCCACATATTGACTGGGAATCCCATACTGTAAAAAGACTGAAATGGCATTAATTTCTAAATATGCAAAAAGATACATCCGGTCCATGGGTTGAGATTCTAATTTGGAGAAAGGCCAACTTTGGTGGTATCAGAAATGATCTGGCAAGTGTGGATTGGGTCAGGCTGTTTTCTGACAAAGGTGTACTTGTAAGTCGAAGGCCCTCAAAAGTGAAATTTTGAGAGTACAAAGGTTGTAAGTGTCTGTCAGAAGAAAATGTAAAGGTAGCAAGTGTTTGGATCGTTGCAGGGCAGCAGAGGTTTTGAATCTGAGTTTTCCTTCACCTAGGTGTGCTGCCTTCCCAGGCTAACGAGCCCCACCTGCCTAAAACAAATGGTTTTAAGGTGCCAGTGACCCACCTTCACCCCTTCTCCTGTCAGTGTAAACAGTTCTGCCACATGAAGACCAGGAGTTGGACTTGGTTATCAGAGGCTAATTTGAGATGTACACCATTGGGAGCACTTTATAGGAAGTGGAGCTTATCCCCAATACCACCACAGCTAAGACAACCATTTGGAACCTTGCAGCTATATACCCACTCATGGGAAAGGCTTCGGGAGTAAACCCCGAGGAAGAAATCTGGGTTCGGAGCCTCTAAGGTAGTCTGATGTTGATTCGATGTCATTCTGGCATCTCCTGCAGTTCAGCCGTCGTCAAAACATTATGACTGGCACCCCTTTTGACATTAGCGACTGGACCAAGAGGGGGATCATAACGCTTGGGCAACTCATTGTCCTCATACATCTCCTGCCTAAAATTTGGTGGCATCAATCTCCACAACCAACTCAAGATCTGGGGCGATGGGTGAGTGGCAGAGATAAGATGGTGCTGGGAGCCACGAGTCACAAACCTGCACTCAGGTAGCCAAGCAGGATGGTCACCCTCTTCTCACGAGGCAAGGGGAGTGTTCGGCAACCACCTTAGTGATGGAGCAGTCCTCCTCAGGGACCACACTGATTTCCCCTCATGGGAAAGCGACTGGAAAAGGTGATCTAAAGAAAGCTTGCCTCACCCTATCCTATCAGCATACCACAGCTGACTAGCCATCTGTTTTGTGGTCAAATTACCTCAAAAACCACAAAAGAAAGAAGAACCACCAGAAAGTGGAGCCTGGAACGCCAGGACATTCATGGACAGCAAGACCAATAACAGACCAGAGAGGCGAACTGCACTTGTGGGACACACGCTTCAGAAGTACAATATTGATATTGCAGCGCTCAGTGAGATACGCCTGCTGAGACTGGTGAAATCAGGGAAGTAGGGGCTGGCTACATGTTTTTCCAGAGTGGCAAAGGGAAGGATGAGGCTGGGGAAGCTGGAGTTGGCTTTGGCATCTGGACCACAATCGTCAGGAACCCAGAGTCCCTCCCCAGGGGCATCAACAATTGCCTCATGATAATAAGGCTGCTTCTGGAAGCCAAGACTCATCTGACTCTGATTAGTGCCTACGACCCACCATGACCAACACCTCTGAGCAGAAAGAATTGTTCTACCAGGAACTTGGCCAGCCACTACGGTCTGTCCCCAGAGATGACAAAATCCTGCCACTTGGAGACTTTAATGCCCGAGTAGGCAGTGACCATCAGTCTTGTCTGGAAGTCATTGACAAGCATGGCCTTGGAAAGGAGAATTCAAATGGGCAGCTCCACTCACCTGTGCAGAAAATGGGCTGACAACCACCAACATCCTCTTTCAGCTTCCAGACATCCACAAGGCAGCCTGGATGCACCCGGGCTCCAAGAGCTGAAGCCTGATTGATCGCGTGATCACAAGGCGCTGGGATATTAGGGATGTGATCATCACCAGAACGACGAGGGGTGAAGACTGCTGGACTGAACGCATCCTGCTGAGAAGCAAGCTGACATTTCAGATTGCCGGGACACACAGACGCCAGCAGGCTGATACTGAACGGAAGCTGAACATACAACAGCTCACTGACCCCAGCATCAAGGAAGAGCTTTATCAGCAAACTGGAGGAACGACTTGAGCAACTGCCTGAGGAAGCAGACCCAGAAAGAGGATGGGCTGTCTTCAGAGACACCCCGTACAGCACTGCAAGTGCCGTTCTCGGACACCCTAACAGGAAGCATCAGGATTGGTTTGATGAGAACAAATCTGACATCGTCACCCTTCTCAAGCAGAGGCAGGAAGCCTTTACCAACTGGCTCAGTGACAAGCAGTCGACCTTGAAGTACCCCCGTAGTGTGGTCCAGCTGTGGAAGATGAAAGATCAGTGGTGGGAGGCCCTACACTGACCAGAATAACACAAGGAGGGTTTTTTTGATGATCTAAAGGCAGAGTACGGACCTTCCTCCAACATCACGGTGCAAGTCTGCTCCTTGGATGGAGAGCTCCTCACTGACAAAGGCGACATTGTCCAACGCTGGGCAGACCATTTCAACCAGCTGCTGAACATGCCGTCCCTAGACGACCAGGACATAGAAGACATGCCCCAGCACCCAGTCTTGGAGGCCCTTGATGATCCCCCCCCCCCCCCCACATTGGTAGAAGCGAGGAAGGCAACCAACCAGCTGCAGCCAGAAAGGGCCCTTTGCCTGGATGGGATCCCACCAGAAGCCTTCAAGGAGGGTGGCGAAACCCTTCTTCAGAGGCTGACGGAGTTAATGCAGCAGTTCTGGGAGAAAGCCTGTGTACCACAGGTCTTTAGGGATGCAAACATCATCCACCTGTACAAGAACAAAGGAGACAACCACAGAGGCATGTCTCTCCTGAGCATAGCCAGGAAGATCATGGCCCATATCATACCAAACAGGATTACCTCTCACCTCCTTGATGACGTTGTCTCAGAGGGCCAACGTGGTTTCAGATCTAACAGAGGGACAGTGAACATGATCCTTGCCGTCAGACAGATCCAGGAGAAGTGCCAGGAACACAAACTGAATCTCTACATCCTCTTTGTGGACCTGACAAAAGCATTTGATACCGTCAGTCACACAGGCCTTTGGTACATCCTTACCGAGTTAGGCTGCACCCCCCCCCCCCCCCCCACCCAAGGCTGGTCAGCGTTGTCAGGTCATTCCACGATTGCATGATAAGCAGGGTCATCAAAAACTGCTGCGCCTCTGACCTCTTCCTAGTAACTAACAGTGTCAAGCAGGGCTGTGACCTCGTGCCTACTCCGTTCAGCCTGCTGTCGTTCACTCTGCTCTCTCACAGACCGATGTGGGAATGACAAAAGGACTGATGGATGCTTCTTTGATCTGCGACGCCTCAAGGCCAAGACCAAAGTGCTGGAAGCAATAGTACGAGACTTCCTCTTTGCAAATGACTGCGCTTTGTAGCGCACAGTGAAAGGGACCAATAGACAATAGGTGCAGAAGTAGACCATTCGGCCCTTCGAGCCTGCACCGCTATTCTGAGATCATGGCTGATCATCTACTATCAATACCTGGTTCCTGCCTTGTCCCCATATCCCTTGATTCCCTTATCCATAAGAGGACCTGCAGGAGCTCACTGACTGCCTTGCTGGGGCAGCAAGAAAATTCTGCCTAATCATCAGCCTACAAAAGACAGAAGTTCTACTTCACCCGAACCCATACCAACCCTGCAGAACCATGAATTGAAATTGAAGATACACAGCTCAACAATGTTAACACTCTCACCTGGGAAGTTGCCACACCTCCTCCTGAAATCTAGATCCAGAGGTTTCAAACAGACTTGCAAAAGCTGGAGCATCCTTTGGCAGGCTATGGATATGTGTGTGGGGAGAACGTGGCAAAGACCAAGATGGCAGTCCGGACTTCTCTGCTGTATGGCTGTGAAACGTGGACCCCTTACCGCAGGCACATCAAGATGCTTGACCAGTTTCACCTGCAATGCCTTTGCAAGATCATGGGCATCTCTTGGCAAGACAGAGCCCCCTTCACAGAGGTGCTACGAAGGGCTGAGAGCTCTGGCACAGGGAGACTGATCATAAAGGCTCAACTTCGGTGGGTTGGACATGTGGTCCGGATGGAAGACAACCACTTTCCAAACAAGGTATTCTTTTCCAAGCTTTAGAACATAGAAGAATGAGAGGAGATTTGGTAGAGGTATACAAAAATTATGAGGGGTATAGATAGTAAATGAAAGCAGGCTTTTTCCACTGAGACTGGGTGGGACTACAACCAGAGATCATGGCTTAACTGTGAAAGGTGAAAAGTTTAAGGAGAACATGAGGGGTAACGTCTTCAGTCAGAGGGTCATAAGAGTGCAGAATCAGTTGCCAGAACATGTGATACATGTGAGCTCAATTTCAACATTTAAGAGAAGGTTGAATAGGTACATGGATAGTAGGGATATGGATGGCAATGATTCCAGAGCAGTTGATGGGAGTAGGCAGTTTAAATAGTTTCAGCATGGACTATTAATGCCAAAGAACCTGTTTCGGTGCCGTACTGCTTATGATTCTAGACTTCGCATCAAAAACAGATGCCTCAAATAAGTGGCATCTATCACTAAGGACCTTCATCACCCAGGAGATGTCATTTTCTCATTACTACCATAAGTGAAGAGGTACAGAATCTTGAAGACACACACTCAATGTTTTTGCAGCAGCTTCTTCACCTCCAGCATCCAATTTCTGAATGGTCATGAGCAGTGCCGCACTACTTTGCTCTCTTTTCATATTACGTATGTATGTATGTATATATGTATGTATGTATGTATGTATGTATGTATGTATTTATTTATTTATCTGTCTATCTATTTATTTATTTTTAATATTTCTTATTGTAACATAATATGTTTGTGCTGCACTGTACTGTTGCCACAAAACAGCTACTTTCAGAAGTTCAAATGTACAAAGGTTCATTTATTATCAAAGTATGTAAGGATATACAACTCTGAGATGAGTCTTCTTCAGATAGACACAAAACAAGTAAAACCATGTAAGTCATTCAAAGAAAAACATCAACCCCCCCCCCAGCTAAAAAAACAAATCATGCATATGGCAAGAACATCAACCCCCAACCCCCACCTTCCCCCCCCCCCACACACACACACACACAAGAAATCTAACAAATTGAGCTACACGACCACAAAAAAAGAACAGCAACATGATTGTCAAATCCTGTTGCAACATCTATCAGTATTAATAAACCTGATTCTAATTCTTGGGAAATATTTTCCATGGAGACTTTGTGGTGGCAGAGTCTGCATGTATATTTAAGGTTAAGATCGATTTCTAATCAGCAAGAGGAAAGGACTTGTGGAAAGTGGACTTGAAGAATCTTAGATCAGCCATAATCGGAGTGAACTGCACAGCAGGTTTGTGGAAGCTGATAGCACTCCCCTGGTCCCACTTCTAGTGGTCAAGTGAAGGTAGATGTCATTTTCCATTTACAATGGTTAAGCATTGAGTGAGAATGACCCTGGGTCTCTTGCAGCCTTGCAAAATGGCCCATGCTGAAAATCAGCAGCATTCACTGCAGGAAGAGTTATTCTAGTCAGTTATACCTTTTCCTCAAAATTTTCTTTGATCTACTGCAGGTAAATTGCAGCAAACATTCTGTTTATTTCTGCACATTGGTACAATATTACATTTCTGAGTCTATCTGAAGGTTTAACTCATTTAAAGGAGAGCATCTTTCAAAGTGTTGACTGTTGTGATCTTGGGCAGATTAGACAGTGTGCTTACATCTTACTGATGCTGTCAAATAGATGGCCTTTCAGACATTATTGTTGAACTGTTGAGATCTCACTGGCATCCATGAAGCTATACTACAGCACAAGACAGTAATTTCAGTAGGAAGAAGGAGACAAAACCCATCTTATTACAATTCCTCCTGTTTTTATGCTTTCCATACTTGGCAAATGGTTATTACTCTGCTAAGAGTCTTTTGAACATATATTCCATATAAAACTTGCTAATCATTTCGGTCATTATCCCTTTGTTTCCTTAACTAGTGTAAATATCATTCTACAAACTTTTCAAATTGTTGAAGAAATCTGATTACAGTTTAGTATAAAACAGCGTGCTTCCAAGTAACTGAGTCACTGGAACACAGTGGATATCTGTGTATATTCTTTCTCTGAGTACGTGATGGATTGTGGGAAATGAGTTACTTGCCTAGCAGGAGTGCACTGTGAAACTGGAACAATTATTATGTTCCTGTGGTTTCTTTTATCCACCTCTCATTCATACCAATTCGATGAGACAGTATATTCCATGTAGACTTGCTAGAAATCAGCAAAACCAGATCTGACACACCACTCCAATCCTCACTTCCCCGTGGAACCATAACAAAATATACCTCTTCTGATCCAGTTTTGATTTATGGCATAAAAGCGACAACAATTTCATCAAAATGAGTCGGTTAGATATATAATTAATTATAGGCATTAAATATAATTGTTGATAAAAGGTTATAAAACATTTCCAGTAGTTTGTTAGCCTTATTGCTTGGAATATTTGCTTATATATTCACATTCCCAATGTTTGCCAGATACTTTTAGGAAATAATACCTGAGTTAAATATCACCGAATGATGACTAATGACTGACAAATTACCACTCACACGGAGGGCTTTACATCTTCTTCTATCTTATTGTAGGTCAGCTGCAAGTACAAGATAATTAGGGAGAACCTGTCTGCAGGTAGACAATGGATTTGTTGAGAAGAGCTCAAAACGTACATCTGTCCATATAGGTTTGCATTCACTGAAACCAAAGCCTAACCTAAACTTAGAAATGATATGTTGTGAGATGCACAACATTTCATCCTAAACTGATTGCCTGATCTACATCAAACTGCTTAGCCTCTCCAGGGCATGGAAAGCACTTTGGTAACTGACTTGTGGAAGAGTTTATGATGTTATAGCACACTTTCAGTGCATTCAGAACAATTTATGGACTTGTCTCCATTCTCTGAAAATGACAGGGAGGGAAAACGTTAGATTGGGTTTTGAAAGAGAACATTGATGATGAAATGCAAAGCTCGGAAACGTGCAGCAGTCAAACAAGCCGTGACCACTTCTGTCTGTTTTACCATCACCCAAATCAATCTTTTCAGCAAATGATTGAACATATAACCTTTAAAAAAGCTCAGACATGGTGCTTTCATCTGCATGCCTGATCTATTTGTTTTGAATAATATGTCTGTAATACTACAGGTTAGCTCAGAAACATTTCAATTTAATATTTCAGTAAGCTTTCTGCTACCTGCTACAACTCATATTATCTTGTAGACCTTCTGAGGCCATTTAACCTCGATCCTCAGGTTTCAGGTAGTATTTGACTGAGGTTGAAATTAATCAATCCTTTGTAGAAGAATGTGACTATAATTGCGAGTGGTATTTCAATACCCAGCTTCCCTCCTATAGTATCGGTAGTTCAATGATCTCACAAGATCTGGGAAGTGCTATGAAATTCTCAGTAGGCAGCAGGAAAGCTTTCTGAAATCTTAAGTGAAGCTCTTTGTACCAATATTAACTTTTTTTCTTTGATAAACAAGTTTGCCTTGATAGAGTGATAAAGCTTATCATGTCTATGCCAACCATTAATCACTCATTTATATGAAAACTTTATTAATGCTAGTTTTTTCTCATCATATTCTCATCAATTCCCCAGAAATTCTACTGATGGGGGCAATTTCCAGCAGTCAACTCACCTAGTAATCCACGTGTCTTCTGGATGTAAGAGAACATTGGAACATATGGAGAAAACCCAAGTGGCTGCAGGGAGAGAATGCAAACTCCATACAGACACCAGCTGAGGTCTGGGCTGAGCTTAGTTTTCACATTTTCTGCTTGCTCCAGAAGAGACAATATATACCATGTTGGATTGTGGAATCATCACATCCTAGGCTTGAGTTCCATTTTATTGATTGACACTATCATCCTTTTCACAGTTCCTGGGAAATTGCAATGCGGTGTCTAACACATACTACAACAATTATCAAGATGTGCTACTCCTGCAGAAATCTGTATAAGATGTCAGGGTATGGTATTAATAGGAAGAGGGTGCTGATATCTCATATTACTCATTGGAATTCAGAAGACTGAGGGGGGATCTCATTGAAACCTATTGAATATTAAAAGGCCTCGATGGGATAGATATGTAGAGGATGTTTCCTATGGTGGATGGAGTCTAAGGCCAGAGGACATAGCCTCAGAATAGATAGACATCCATTTAGAATGGAGATGAGGAAAAATTTCTTTAGCCGGAGAGTGGTGAATCTGTGGAGGTTGATGCTACAGTTGGCTGTGGAGGTCAAGTCATTGGGCATACTTAAGGCAGAGGTTAATAGATTCTTGAGTCTTGAGCATGAAAGGGTATGGGGAGAAAGCAGGAGATTGGGGCAGAGAGGGAAATGGATCAGCCATCATGAAATGGCGGAGCAGACTCAATGGGCCAAATGGCCTAATTCTGCTCCTATATGTTATGGTCTTATGGTTTTATCAACCCTTCAAGAAGATAAAAGCAATTGTTGTGATCAACTCTGTATTGATAACCAGAGCCAAACACAAGATTTCAGTGGCTTGTTATTAAACATAGGTTGTCTAATATTTTCTTTCCTTTATCCAGACTGAGTCAAATCTGCAGCTAATGAAAACTGGCAAATTAGAGATAATTCAAAATGATGTCATAACATTATCCAATACAAGAGCAGAAAGAACTTGTGTGCTTCACATTCTGACTGCATTTCTGAGACTTCCTGTTTTCCATATATGACTGGGAGATAAGATGCTGGCACACACCAATTAAACAAATGAATGGGATGCCAAGTTACCTAAATCATTAGTAGACCTACAACTGATATGGATCATTCAACATGTGCAGACGCCTTAGCTCTGGGCTATAGGAATAATTCCAACCAAGCAAGAGGAATTCAATTAAAAAGAACATAACTATATAACAACATAATTATTACTGATGCCAGTTTAAATAATGGATTTAAAAGCAGCAGTAAAACCTTATGACATTAAAGGCAAAATTTATCCCATAATATCTAGAAAATATGCAAGATACAAAGTAATTTTTATAGTTCACAAATAAATTAAAGTATTAATTAGAGGGTTAATGATGATTGATTGTAGAACTATAATTATATGGGAATAGCTTCATAACTTCCAGCACTATTGGCTGGATGTCATATAATTCAGGCTGAGATCTATGTTGCTTTTTGTTGGATTTAAAATATTTCAGCACTATTATATATCTAGTTCAAATCATGTGAGAATGATTCCATCTCTTCAGCTGTCCCTTGGGATTGAGCGGATTTGCTTCAGCTCAGATTTTGTGGGCTCAGGGTTGACTTTTCAGAATGGGTAGCATGTGAAGTATTGTGCTTGTTCTATCATTTACACAAGGCTTCTTCTATGTGCTCTGAAGTCATGAGCTCAATGCCATCCAAATGCTCATTCTCTGTTTTCATTGGCACAGGCCAGGGATTTCCAAGAAGCAATGGGGATGTTGCAAATTTTCAAGGAGGAGTTGAGCACATTCTTGAATCTTTTGCTCTGGTTGTTACGGTAATCTCTTTCTATGACAGAGCTCAATGTGTAGTGTCTAATTATGGAGCCTAATGTCAGGCACGCAAACAAGAGTGGACACTACTGAGAGCAATTAAAGCCTCAGAGCTGGGTGTGTAGGCCTGGAGTTTTGTATATGTTGAGAGTAAGGCCCAGTTTGTTACAGTAAATGTATTATTAGCACGCTACAGCTTAACTAATGAGATTGAGTAATGGTGGTTCTGTTGTGAAGATACCATAGATTGAAAAGTTTCCTCTTAGTTCTGAGGAATGGCTCCATTCTGATGGAAATATTCTTGGATCCAAGAAGCAACATGGCAATGAGAAATATTGAGAAATTATACTGATGCATGACCTATAGATATCTATACTTATGAATTGGCTTCCTTGCCTAGCTGAAGAATATTAGACCCACTTCTGTGAAGAGGAAGACATACCAGATTACCTCAAGTTGTGAGGTAACTGCAGCAATTGTCACCACCTTCATGGTGACAAATCCAATTGCAGTAACCACAGAGGGGTCTTACTGCTGGCAGGAGGCACTTACCTTCAGGAAAAAATATACTTAACTCCTGAATGGCAAACATTGGCTAAAATTCTATCCAGCGTGCCATGGCGATCCACAAGACAATTCTAAATAAACTTTTAAATAAGAGCTTGTGTGATGAAGAAGCTGTGGGAAAAGTCATATTCTTTCACAAACAAGATTAACCCAAGGACACAATTCACATTATCTGCTTTCTCCACAGAGGCTCTGCAGCCTGACTGTCTGCAAAGTTTCTGTAGACTTAAAAACACTTTCCATGTACTGATAAACTCAGAGCTCTTTCACATAAAAACAGATTTTATGTGTTAAAGAATTGCTTGAAAATTGAATTAAGCAATGCATGAATTTATAATGAAAAAAGAAACTGGCAAAGAAAGGATAATTTTAAAGGAAAGGATTTGCAGCAAAACTTTGTCATGGTCATGTTACTGAGATAGGTGTTTGTGGGGATGGGGTGTTGAAGTAAGTGGTCCTAGGTAACTTGTGGAAAATACGTAGCCATATCTGATTGACCTGTAACACTCCAGGGACAACTTCTTTGTTTGATCATTGTGCTGAGGTACATCCAGTTTTGGATTTTACTAGTTTCCTGAAAGTTGAAGTTATAATTAGTTAGAAGTAGAAAACTGTGCTGGAAAAATAAAACACAAAGTCTGCAGCAGTGCATGGTATATTGGAGTTTCTTCATATAATCCTATTTCATATCATTCTTTTCCAGTTCTTATAATTTCTTATGTTATATTATTTGCAATGTTATACATGATATTTTGT
This sequence comes from Hemitrygon akajei, assembly GCF_048418815.1. NCBI lineage: Eukaryota > Metazoa > Chordata > Chondrichthyes > Myliobatiformes > Dasyatidae > Hemitrygon > Hemitrygon akajei. Next base: position 38,403,818 of record NC_133130.1, read on the forward strand.
TGTACCACTGATAATTTCAATAAACTTTTAACTTGTTCTGAATAAACAGTCAACATTTTGGGTCGAGACCTTTCATCAGTCGTAATGAAAGGTCTTGGCCTAAAACATTGACTGTTTACTCCTCTCCATAGATGTTGCCTGGCCTGCTGAGTTCCTTTGGAATTTTGTGTGCGTTGCTCTGGATATCCAGCAGCTGCAGAATATCTAAATTTCCTGAGTTGTTTTGCTTGTGAGTTTTAACTATTTTCACCATACCTGGATTCAGGGCTTAACATACATAATAAGCATTAGGAAGAACTACCTGTAACAAGGCTTTCAATATGAAACCCAGATAGAGGATAACTAGAGCCAAAAATGTGCACTATTTGGGGAAGGAGTTATCTTTGAAAGATGAATGGGTATGTATCATTACTGCTCTGCTGTGCTTGAGGGTGAGGCTGAGGTAATTCATCCCATATCAAGGAGTTATCTACAGAAGGAAAAACAGTCAGGTTGGGATCAGGTGAAGAATAAAATATTGCAGGAGTCAACTGAAATTTCAAAGGAAAGCAATACAAAGCTAGTAACAATTATGAAAAATGTCCATGACAACCCTATCTCTGCTGGCAAAGTGCTTCTCTCTGTACTGTCAGTGGAAGGCACTACCAAACGTGGCAGCAGAGATGTATAGATTAGGGAAATTTAAGAGACTCTTAGATACGCACATGGATGAAAGAAAAATGGAGAGCTATGTGGAAGGAAACATTAGATAAATCTTTGAGTTGATTAAAAGGTTGATGAAGAGCATGTGCTGTGTTGTACATTTCCATGTTCTATGTTCGTCCATCTAGAGCCCAGTAGACATGGCCTTGTGGTAAATCCAAAAGAAATGTAAGGATCAGTATCAACCATGTTACAGAGCTTTTTAAAAAGAACTAAGAAAAGCCTTTGACTTTATCAATCAAAAGAGAACATGAAGTGTCCTTGGCTGCCTGCATTTTCACCTCCATTTTATATCAGATGCATGATGATATTCAAGCCATTACCTGTCCACAACCTATCCAACCTCAGTGCACACTGGAGTCACGAAGGGCTCCATCATTGCCCCAACACTTCTCTCAGTCTCAAGAAACTAGTGTGGAAGATCAGTCATGATCCTGTTGAATGATAGAGCAGACTTAAGAGGCAGACTGTCTCCTATTTCATGTGTTCCTATGCTTGGTATGATGCTGAAATTCACCTCCAACAACTTTACTTCTGGAGTGGAGCAAGTCTACAATTCAAATGGGAAAATGTTCTACTCCCAGAACCAAGGTCACCTTAACTTCAGTCATCAAGATGTAGTCTGCTGACGAGCATTTGGAGGCCAAGCCTATCAGCTCACTGAAGTGAGATCTATTCTGAACTCTACTATGACAGGGAAAACAGTTGAAGCATATTCTCAAAGTCTCCTTGAATTAGCCTTTCATGGTCCAACCACATAGGTGTCAGTAGGCTATGCTGGTCCAACCACTTGGACGTCATGGTCAAGAAAGCTTACCAACACATCTACTTTCTCAGGAGCCTAAAGAAATTTGGCCTATCCTTATTAACCCTTATTCATTTTTATTGACATGCTGTAGAAAGCATTGTGTCTAGATTGGTATTGCAACTGATTCTGCAAAAGACTGCCGAGAGTTGTGGACACAGCTGAGGACGTCACGGAAACGAGTCTCCCCTCTATTGTCTCTGTCTATACTGCTTGCTGCCTCAGTAAAGCAGCCAACATAATCAGACCCCACCCACCTTACACATTCTCTCTTCTCCTGTCTTCCAATGGACAGAGGATACACATACCACCTGTCTCAAGAACACCTTCTACCCTCTTGTAATAAGTATATTAGATAGTTCCCTAGAACAATAAGTTGGATTTTTGACATCACGACCAACCTCTTTTGTGACCATGCACCTTATTGTTCACTTGCACTGCACTTTTTCTGTAGCTGCTACATTTTATTCTGTATTCTGTTATTGTTTTACCTTGTCCTGCAATAATGCACTGTGTAATGAATTGATCTGTATGAAAAGCATGCAAGACAAGCTTTTCACTGCATCTTGGTACATGTGACTATAATAGAACAATATGAATTCCAGTTTGTTTATCACCCATACCCACTCATGGGATTCTCTGACCAATTCTAAAATGGAGAACAACATTTAGTATGGCTTTCAACATCTCTGATCCATTCATTGAGGTTACTCTGAAACCCAGGAAGGAAACAGCAGGAGAAATGCACCACCTTCCAAACTACACAAATGGTCCATCCATCAGGTCCTTCTGCCTGACGTGTCTGCAGGTCTCAGGTAGATTTTCAGCATCTACCTCAGGATCCAGAGCTGAAGTCATTCTCGGTTTCCAAGGACTATCTATGCAGAAGAAAAACATGTTTGATGATCTTAAACAATATATTTATGATGATTCTTTGAATATATAAAACATATCATACTCAAAATATATAACAGCACTAAATATAACCGCTTAACATAATTACAAACACAGTGGCAATCAGTAAAATATTATCACTCTAGCAAAATTCGTAAGTTAAAATTTGCTCTTTATTGTAAAAATAATACTCCGAATTTGCAGAACTGAATGACCACGGAAAATAAGGATTGAGACATTATTCCAACAGGTTTGCATCATCTTTATCAAGGAGTCTTTCTGAACTAATCTGAAAAGCTTTGCCAACCAGTGAGTGTGGAGTTGCCCCGTCCTAGAATTCCTTTCAGCAACTGGATTTGCAATTTTAATTCACAAGGCACAAGAACAAGAAAAAGAGAGAACACTAGCCACCAGTATCAATTATTTCTATTTCTGAACCCAACACTATAATGTCTTGTTCTTGTAAGAACTTTTCAATGTGAAAATGCACAACAATTTTGAACAGATTAATATATTATAAATTTGAGGCTCGATGGGTCTTGACCTTTTCTCTCCATATTCCTTCTGGAATGCTAAAAAGAAATATAGAGAAAGCTTTGAAAATACTCAGTAGTTCTGGCAGCATAAACAGAGATGGAGAAATAAACATGTCTCGGCCCGAAACGTTGATTGTACTTTTTTCCATAGATGCCGCCTGGCCTGCTGAGTTCCTCCAGCATTTTGTGTGTGCTGTTACAGGACTAAACCCATTAGGATCTGGCAACAGGCAAAAAAAAAATGAAAAAGCCAAAGCAAAGACTGACATGCTTTATTTGACCATTCTTTCTAAGAAGGATTCAACCATCTGAGATAGATTAAATACTATTTTGTTGCAGCAACAATAAATTATAGATCGCATCTCATTTTAATGGAAGTTGATTTGATGCATAGAATAAAAGGACCACGCATCTCTTTAATGTGACATTTAAACATTAAAAGAGATAGGTTAGTGAGCAAGGTGCTCCACTTAGTGGGGAAGGGAATTAACATTTGTGACTGATTAAATATGTCAAGCATAACAAATTTTGTAATAATATATGATCCCTTTGATAAGAACTAATATTTGAGAGAGAGATCTGTAATTCAAAACATTCAAAATGTAATGAAATTAATGTAATATGATTTGATATCTCCAGAAATCATAACTTGTAATTCACCAATTAATCTTCATAGAGACTAAACTTCAAAATGAAAATTTTCAGGGCAAACATTTAATGAGAGAATCACGGTATCAGTGCTCCTTTAAAAATTAAATAATTTGAATTTATTTTTGTTTTTGATGTCAGGGTGGATTAGCTGGAAGCAATAAATGTGTCTGACAAAGTGTCAGAGCATGAATTAAACTCACTGATGTCTCTGGTTTCACAGGCTTCTGTTTTAACAATGCACCATTTACTTCAGAAAATTGAATTGTTTCAGTAGTAGATTGAAGATGGAGTTGTGGATTTTACCACATTTGAAAATGCATTCTCATTTCCATGGTAGAAGGGGCATACATAAATAGAACTATACACTAGTTCTGAAGAGATGTTCAAAACTAAACATAGATTAGTGATGATTAACCCAGATTAACATTGATATTGGTGATGACTCTGAGATGGTGTTTGAAGAACTTCAACATACACCAAGCAGCAGTAACCTCTTCCCTACTGTAGATGAAGATGATGTGAGTAACTTAGGACAAGCATCTCTAAATTGTCAGAACTCTATTGCTAATATTATCTCTACATAATAGTTCAAATCCACCAGCCGGGCAAATGGACCAACATCACTGTCCTTTGCCAGACTAGCATCCACAGCATTGAGTTTCTGGCCGCATGCAACCAACTTCACTGGTTGAGCTAGTCCATCTACATATCCAACAGCATCGTCCTGAAACAAGTGCTCTACTCTGAGTTCCATCAAGGGAAAGTAATTCCCAACACCTCCCCGGCTACATTGACAACTGCATGTGTGCTGCTTCGTGTACCCATGCTGAGCTCATCAATTTCGTCAACTTTGCCTCCAACTTTCGTCCTGCACCTTCTCCATCTCTTTGTCTCCATCTCTAGAGACAAAATGTCGATTGACATCTTTTATAAAGCTACTCTCTGGCTAAAGAAAATTCCTCTTTACTTCCGTTCTGAAAGGTCAACCCTGAATTTTGAGGCTCTGCCCTCTAGTTCTGGATACCATCACCATAGGAACACCCTCTCCATATCCACCATATCTAGTTATTTCAAAATTCGGTAGGTTTCAATGAGATCCCCCATGCATTCTTTTAAATTCCAGTGAGTCCAGGTCCAAAACTGCCAAACCCTCCTTATATGTTAATCCCTTCATTCCCGGAATTATCCTTGTGAACCTCCTTTGGACTCTCTCCACTGACAACACATCTTTTCTGAGATATGGGGACCAAAACTGTTGACAATACTCCAAGTGCTGCCTGACAAGTGTCTTATAAAGCCTCAGCATTATCTCCTTGTTTTTATATTCTATTCCACTCGAAATAAATGACAACCTTGCATTTGCCTTCTTTATCACAGAGTAAACCTGTAAATTAATCTTCTGGGAATCTTGCACAAGGAATCCTAATTCCCTCTGCACCTCTGATGTTTGAACTTTTTCCCTATTTGGATAAGAGTCTGCATTATTGTTCCTTTTACCAAAATGGACCTCCTCCCTTTTTCTACCTATGCCATTGCTACCAATATGTACCACCACTTCGGGCTGCTCACCCACCCTGTTCAGGATATTGTGGACACATTCAGAAACATCGCAGACCCTAGCACCTGAGAGGCAAACTACCATCCGTGTTTCTTTTTCCCATCCACAGAATCGCCTATCTGTCCCCCTAACTATAGAGTCCCCTATTATTGCTGCCATCCTCTTCACTTCCCCACCCTTTTAAGCCAAAGGGCCAGACTCATTGCCAGAGGAACGGCCGCTGTTGCTTCCCAGGTAGATTGAACCCTACCCTGCCAAAAGTACTCAAAATGGAGTACTTATTGTTGAGGGGGAATTTTATTCAAGAGCCTGTTGGTTGACGGGTA